>NC_047590.1:14717500-15450000 GCF_011004845.1 Esox lucius
GCCAGCATGTCCATGTGTGTCCATCACTCCTCTCTTCAGTATACAACATCTTCTCATCCCTCTTTTGCTACACCATTTTGTCTGTTTGTTAGGGATCCTCCCAGAGGTGGGACGTTTTCTCGGTCAACCCAGAGGTTTCACGTTTTCGTTCTAATCCTAAACTCGCACACCTGATTCAATTAGTCAACTAATCAATGTTGACTCATTGATCATGTGCCATTTAAGGTTTTGAAACAAAAAAAACGTGAAAGGTCTCAGGGGCCTGAGGAGAGATTTGGGAAACTGGTACACAATACATACATTGCTTGCATTTGGGGTCAAAGACAGTGGCAAAGAAAAGCTTTGTATCTGCAGGGTTCCTCTCTGTGTTAGTATGACTCATAGTCAATGCAAGCACAGGTTTTGCAAGTACTTGATCTTGACTGAGTAACATTATCTCTGTGAGAACTATTCTTTGCACTGTGGTGCACATTTTTGGCGTGGCGATAAAGGCATTTACTCGAAGAAAGCATTAGCAAATATGACCCAAATGAAGCCTAAACTGCACAAAACAGATATAAAACACTATGGAATTGTGTGTGCAATAAAATGAATAAATAACTTTAGGAAGAGAATTAGACTAAAATTGTTCAGTATAACCGTTTAGCCATATGAAGTTACTGGACGTTCTTATTACTTTGATTTGTTGTATGACTTTTCTCACAGAAACGTGTTTTACGACAGCTGTTTGTGCACCCATCTGAAAAATCGACTTCGATTTTATGGTGATTTTACATATGCACCAAGTGATAACATTTTTGGGTGAAATCTGAAAGGTTGTGAACATATCAAACATTTCTAAGAGACTTCTTAACCTTTCTTCTTAACTAGAGGGTTTCTCATATGTGTTTCCATGATGTCATATCCTGGCTCACAGTAATTATCATGTGAATTAATCCAAAATTGGATTTTCAATATTTCAATATTTTCTTCATAAGAAATATTGCCCATTTAGTAGCATAGTGACAAAAAACCCTAACAATTCAGGCCAGTGTGTCCTTTCAACTGTTTTAACGTGATTTAAGATATTTTACTAACACTTAAGTGTATTTATCTTTGGATGGTGGCACCAAAAATATGAGAAAAATATGAGAACTAACAAGACACTGGCCCATAAAACTAACAAAACACTGGCCCATAAAACTAACAAAACACTGGCCCATAAAACTAACAAGACACTGGCCCATAAAACTAACAAGACACTGGCCCATAGAACTAACAAGACACTGGCACATAAAACTAACAAGACACTGGCCCAGAGAACTAACAAGACACTGGCCCATAGAACTAACAAGACACTGGCCCAGAGAACTGACAAGACACTGGCCCGTAGAACTAACAAGACACTGGCCCAGAGAACTAACAAGACACTGGCCCAGAGAACTAACAAGACACTGGCCCATAGAACTAACAAGACACTGGCGCAGAGCACTAACAAGACACTGGCCCAGAGAACTAACAAGACACTGGCCCAGAGAACTAACAAGACACTGGCCCAGAGAACTAACAAGACACTGGCCCAGAGAACTAACAAGACACTGGCCCAGAGAACTAACAAGACACTGGCCCAGAGAACTAACAAGACACTGGTCTATAGAACTAACAAGACACTGGTCTATAGAACTAACAAGACACTGGTCTATAGAACTAACAAGACACTGGTCTATATGCATGAGGCTGCAACATGTGCTTTTGGCTCCATTCCTGTGGCTTTGTGTTTTACAGCCATGGTGATGTGCATATGGAAAATCTACAGGGGAGCTGACTGTACGCTGATGTGCTCCTGCAATTTACACATCATATCAACTCTGCAATGTAAACAGCCCAAATGACAGTTTGATTTAAAGGCCAATGATTGTTAAAAAGGTAAGGGTCTATGTCTTTTGAGCATTTGTGGTCCCTGCAAACAAACATGAATTTGGATGTCCCCAGCACAGCAGGAAGTTGTGTCAAGGTCCCCTGGATTTTGGTAGGATATCCTCTGTTTATGAGGGAATTACTGGATTTGGTTTGTTCCTGTATTGGTATTATTTAAGAGGCCCAGCGCATGTTTTCTTAAAGGTTCCACACTCTGGAATTGTGAAAAAGATGATGCCCTTTTTTACATAAAAGCAAATGTTTGGCCTCTTCTGCTTCATATCATTTTATTGGTTCAAACAAGGAACAATACCCCACAATCCCATAGGCCTAAGGAAAGCATTCTCTGGCCAATAGCCTTGATTGAGCTCACAAGCCTCCACAAGGAGTTGCTAGTGTGCAAAAAGGCAACAATAATTGATGACTGACCTGCCCAACAGCTGGCCAACTAAACCCTGGTTTTGTAAAAACACAGCTAACTGTGAGGCAGTGACTCTTATTAACACTTTACATGTTGCCCTGATTACTATGCAACTATGCAGTACTACCTTATGTTACCGTGTTAGATACACATTAATATCTACATAACTAGGATGCTGTTAACACTGGTATTACTGTTAGTTTTAATAAAATAAATAATAATAATACATTTTATTTTTAGGCGCCTTTCTAAGCATTCAAGGTCACCATACAAGACACAAATCACAATAAAGATAAAAACAAACAATTCTAAAAGCAGATGAATCGTGATGATGAACATTGCTATAAGCAGATGATGTTACAGATGTCTGCTGGAAGAGAATTCTAGAGGCGAGGGGCAGAGCGGCTGAAGGCTCTAAACCCCATATTGGTCAAACAGGCAGGAGGTACAGTGAAGTGAATAAAACCAAAAAATAAAACCATTAAACCAAACCTCAGCCCACAACAAACCGGTGCAACAAGCAGATATTCACACACTTGTGCTATCCGTTATACAGTACAACCTCAGGAAACTGCACTGCAGTGAGTGCCTTTGTATGAAAAGGGTAGCACTGAAGTATATTTAGAACCAAGGGAATACATGCCCTAAGGGATATTTAACAAAGAGTGGCTGGCAAGAGGATGACGCATGAACTGATGTCTACGTTCAACCCACTACAAAGAAACTCGGGGCAGTGTACAGATTCCCTGGAAAAATTTCACCCAGTGCTCCTCCTCTTTGATGTATTACTGTTTGGTTTTTGATTACTTTAACCGCTCAGCTAATTCACATTTCTCCCTCTTTACTTAGTTAGTCATTGCTCTTGTAATTTTCTCCTTTTTCCCCAGCCATTCTACTCTTGAAAAAAGAAGTTGACTCAAAGTACAATTATAAAGCAGCCAGCTGCAAAGGGATTGTGAGTTTAGCTCAAAAACATTTTCAAACTGAAGCGTTTGGCTAAGAATGTTTCATATTGCAACTTGCTGCCACAGAAATGTATGTTGAACCAACAAATGTATTTTTTGTATCCTACCTGATTCAGAATATTTAAAGGGGAACAAGCCTGGACATGGTCTATTGGCTGTTCGTCTGCAAGCCGCCCACAGTTAAACCAATAGAAAGATAAATGGTAGAGAAATGGATGGAGGGACACAGGGGGTGGGAGGAGCAAGGGGCAGAAAGAGGGAGATGCAGTGTGTCTTGAATGAGAGAGAAGAAGAGTGGCTGTCTTTGTGTTTGAGGTTGTTTGGAGGCTATTTTTAATGTAGTCTCCCTGAGAAACAGTGTGAAGCAGAGACTGGAAAGACCTCTCTGAGCAATTCACATGCTACTGGGCAGATAAAATCATGTCGATCATTAGTATTGTTCGGCACAGGGATGGTCCGACCCTTTTAAAATGTCTGCCTTGCCTGTTAGTTGGACAAGATGCAACGTGTACGATGGGTAATAAAGAACCCATGTGTTTGTTTTGTGATATCCATGAGTGCATTGTAACCAGAAATAAGTTTCTCAGCTATTTCTGGATTTTTACATAAAAGTATATGAGAGTAGATATCACATGTGAATGGGGGCACGTTTAACTTCATTAATACTTATAAAGGCTTTACAGAGCATTCATTAATAAGAACTATATCAATGCTTCCCAAACCAATGACATTAAGATTCTGCAGTTTAGGAAGTGACAGCATAATCCCACATAGCCTAGTTCTTCATGTGAGGGAGCGTTGAACTATTACGGTTGGGAAGAGAGCTGTGCATCGTGCTTTTGAACAATGAGAAAGGCAATGAGCTGGAATAAGTTCAAAGGGGAATTATAGCAGAGTGGGCCACTTCAAGTTGGACATACACGCTGCTTGTGATATTGTAGATGGGGGGAGGCTGTCTGGCCTTTGAAGTGTAAAGTCATGATACTGCATGGTAAATACTATCAAAGAGCCACGTGAACTGTTACGAAAACTGTGTATGCCTCCCAAAGTGTTGGACAGAATAGCACACTGCCTTAAAAAAGGGTAGTCCACTAGATAGGGACTAGGGGGCTATTCAGGGTGCAGGCTCTGAGGGGAGAGAGGTCTGAAAGGTGATCTGGGACCAAGCCAATGAGGACAAAGGGAGCAGTATTCGGTCACAGGACTGTGTGAATTTCATGGGTCTCGTGAATGTGCACGCTGTTTTTTTTTTGGGTTATGAAAACACAAAAGCTACACTGCACAGGGGGGTGAAAATAGTTGGGTTGTGTTCTTTCCGTGTCAATAGGAGAAAGAAAACTGATTGAAACAGGGAGTGATTATGAGATACTCTAGAGTACAGGAACTATGTAGAACCAAAACATTTTAATTTTGCTATACCCATGGAACAAAATGAAGAATTGTATTTCATGCATAAGGACCATTTCATGAGATTGTAAATATAGGAATACTAAGTGTTCAAAATGGCTGTGGATGTTCACTGACTCCGATTTTATGAACGTAAACTTTAAACCTTATGAAGAACAGGCTTCTGTAAAAGGACTTTTGATCAATAAAGGTTCCGTCTACCTACGTGGCAGAACAAGATCTGTGAGTTGATCCCAACAATCCACTCTGCGTCTCAGGAGAGTAAATGTGTGCACAGCATCAACACATAAAACAGACAGACTAGGCCAGATCATAGTTGATGAAAGATAAATAAGACATTTTTACATGTTTGCCGAGGATGTCAATAACTGTGGAGGGCACTGTATAGCCACCATACAATGGAACCAAGGATTACAACTCTCAAGCTGCAGTGTGTATCTATTTATCTATCCCTGTAATCTGTGCTTGATATGGGCAGGAGCCCAGGACTGAAGTATCAAATATTCTACCACTTGAAAGCCCTTCATCCTGCACTTCTTATAGAATTTACACTCAAAAGTATTGCTGAGTTTGGGAACCCAAAAATCAACAGTACTCTCCTCCAAAAGGATTACTGACATCTATTTCAGTGTTGAATACTGCCTGTACCAATGTGGTTATATCTCTGTAATACCACAGCAGATTAATTGCTTGAAGACAACGGAGCGTCCCCTTTTCTCACCATAACCAGACAGACAGTATGAGGAAGTTATGGGTGCTATTATTAGACCGCAAGTCAGATCATGTATGGCATTTAATTTACTGTAACCATTTCTCCCTTTTCTTACAGTGTGGCCTCCAGCCTAGTAAGAATGAGAGAGCCACAGAAAAGTGAGAGAGCGAGAGAGGGAGTGTGTGTGTGTGTGTGTGTGTGTGTGTGTGTGCGCGCCTTGTGCCTGAGTGTGTGTGTGTGCGCCTTGTGCCTGCGTGCATGCGTGTACATAGGTTAAGGTGTGAGTTAGCTTGGGTCCAGACTCCATAGTCAGCCAACACTTTCATCAGAACAACTTGTTTATCCCACTCAAAGCATTTAATCAATGTCTGTAAAGAAAAAGTTAAACTGTAAATGATTAATGTCCTGGAATTTTACTAGACCTGAATGCTTTTGTAACCTCAAATGGGCAAATATTTGGCGAGATATTGCATTAATCCCCTGACAAGGTATAGCAAATCGGTCATTGTGCCCTTGAGCAAGGTACCATGTGCCTGAAAGAAACTGTATCTGCTAAATCAATAAAATGAAAATTATTATTTTCATATAATAATTATTAAATTATTAAACAGTGGAGTAAAATAATAGTATAACTATGTATCAACTATGCAGCAAGATAATTCAGTTTATATGTGATTATTAGGGCTATTTTATACTGTTTTATCTTAACTTGAATATAACTGAGATAAAAAATATCTTCCAAAATACTTTAGTTTTTACTCTTATTTCTCCCAGTGTCTGGTCCTTTAAGAAACAATTTCAGAGACATGAATGAAAAGCAGTCATTCATAAAACCAAACAAGCTCGCCCATCATTGGGAACGAAAGTTCACCGCGCTTTCTGTATGTCGATTGGACAGTCACTTGAATGGCATTGTGTAACAACCAATGAGCATGTATTACGGAGTCTTTTATTTTCGACTCAGGGAAAACCAGACGATTCCATTGAGAAAACCACAGTCAGATTTTTGTGAGGAGAGTGTAGTCGACAATCCATCCTGAGCGGACAGCATTTGCACGAGCGCGGAGCGAATCAGCACTTCTTTTCCACATTGCCAAGGAATAAAATTTCCACAAAGGTGACGTTTTACAACAATTTTTCAACGTAACAAAATGTTTGGATAGGTTTTTGCGTTAGTTTATTTCCAGCTAGTTCTTATAATAACGCATTTACTTTTACCGACTTGCATCTGTATAATTGGAGGGGGGGGGGGCGCAGGCATTACGAACGCCATTTTACGTTTCTTTATTTGGCAACCATTTTCTTATTTGTAGTCAATGCTATTACTCTACTTTGTCGTGTAATGTTTACGTTACAGGACTTTGGCTTGGTACTGCGCAGGTAGAATCTTTGTCAATTTATGAATGGAAGGGTTGAGTCCTTCTCCCCCTCTTTTCGCTCGCGAACCAGGGATCAAATTTCACTTCATTGAGAAAAACAAGCTGGGGCCATGGGAGGGGTAATGTAAAAGGGTGGTTGGGAGGAGGGGTTGCGGGGCACCATGGTGGGAAGTTTACTTGAACTCGTTTTATTTTTCTTCGTTGGGATTAACCTGCTCCTACCCTGCTTTCCTAAATACATAACTTTATCCAATGCGTTGCATATTTCCCCCCCCCCTAAATGTCACTTATATTTTAGATTTAATCAGACTATCGCAGTTTTGCATGTGCATAAACTCAATAAAAAAAAATTCTACTTTTAAGACTTTTCAGTAACACTTACTTGAACACTATTGAGAACGACTCCTGTACAGTCCTTCTACTTGTTGTACTGTCACCAGTCTCAGTTTGTTGTGTATTGCGGGTTAGGACCGTTATCCTGAGCAGATTGACCAGGTTCAGGATAACCAGCACTACCCACAGGAAGGGTCAACAAAACAAACATAACATAGATGAAGGGGAACCGCCATCTTACCCAAAAGCCAGGCTGAGGGTTTAAACCCCAAAGGCACCCTCTTCCCTTGGTAGAGCACTCCATTTGACCAGGGTCTATAGTATATAGTGCACTCTACAGGGAAAAGGATTTGGACAATTTAAGACCCACCCTATGTTTGTGTTGATGTCAAATGACAGGTGATTTGGGTATAGCTTCCTAACCGGGGGCCCACTTTCTCTGCTCTTCACAGAAGTAACAGAGGGCCCGGGATCTCCTGCTGCTTGTGTCACCCCTGCCTCCCCCTCCTCCCCTGCAACTTCAGCTCAAAGGGAGTGAAGACGGGCAATCATGGACAGATTTTACGACCAGCAAGTCCCTTTCATGGGCCCCCCTAGTGTGAGTATTCAGACTACCCTGGATGTTTCCTCTGGGCTCATTCCCAAATAGGATTTTAAAGAAATCACTCATCTTTCCTAGATTGAAGTAAAATGACCCCAAATTACTTTGAGGGTATTTGGGGATAACTAATCCCAATCACATTTAGGCAAATCCATATTCCACATCAGGGCAATCAATAATGTTGAGTTCTATACACTCATTCAAGCAGAATTCTCACATGGAAGAGCAAACAAGCAGGCTTTATAACGACCGCAAGAGAAAGTTTGTGGAAACGGAGCTGGCCCAGGACACAGAAGATCTCTTTCAAGACCTTCTGCAACTTCAAGAGACATGGATTGCCGAAGGTATACCCTGCTCTTGTCATTTAGTAGGTTTTCACTCTTGCATCATGCTCATTGTTTGTAGGAAAATCAACGGTTGGCTCAAGGCAATTGAACCTAGGAAACATTTGGAAATAGGATGCTATTTGAACCTTTTTTTTTTTATTGAAAAAAGTATATGATCAATATTTATATTTCACCAATTTACGGGATCTAAAGAACGGTCAGCATTCGAGCATGTCATCAATGAGTTCTAGTAATTCAACTCTGCCTATTCCCCTTTTTTCAGCTCAGGTGCCCGATGACGAGCAGTTTGTTCCAGATTTCCAGTCAGATAACCGTAAGTGCCAACTGATTAAATATTTATGGATGTGTTATAAAGGATTAACGGCCACGACAGCATTTGCGTAGTTGCACATTTCCTAACGAGTGTTTTCATTCCAAAACACGATCTTTGAGAAGGTTTTAGTTCTACTGGTACAACAGTGTGCCACTGAACGGTGAGAGTGGGGTGTTGCGCTACGTTAGGGCTCTTGGGTTGCCTCCTTCAAGGGTGATTTTAACCACAGTCCTGTGTCGTCGAAAGCTCAAATCCAATTGGATGTTGTTGAGCCCTGATTTAAATCAACCCTTCACTTTACTCACTTGGCCTTTAAGCCAATCAGTGGTCTTACTTCTAACCTGTAGCCAATTAATGCCCTCGAAGCACACCTTGGCTTATTGGCTCGTAAAGATTATAGGATTTTGGTGAAAAGAAAACAGAAAAAGGCCTAAACTTAATATGGTACTACATGTAATATCTGGGTTTATACTAAACATCCTGCAGCTTTCCTCTTGGATAGACAACCTGAATGAGAATTACTGTGCTCTGTTCTCTGCCCAGATTCATTAAGCCTTTGAGATTTTTTTTTTTATGAGTAGGCAGTACCTTAGTGTCCAATTAAGAACCTATATTTTGATGTAAAAGATTTGGGAACAGAAGGTCCTACTGACCACGAACCAGGAGTGTCACTAACGCCTGTCATGGCCTTCCTATGAAGTTCCGACACCAACCCCACTCTGGCTGTGAGCGCCGGCTGAGTTCCAACTCAAGCCTACACAACTCTTGCGCTGTTTCCTTTGTTCTTCGCGCCACTCGTTTTCACTGCCTAGAATAACATGCATGTGGCTTGAATGGGCGCCTTTGATTTTGCTCCAGATGGGCCGGTTTTGCCGACCCGGTTTTCCAAATGTGAATGGAACGACCGCGCTTTGGCCCAAAGGAGAAACAAAGTCTGATCAGGGGACAAGTTCTCGCCTTCTTTCACTGGAACATTGTAATTCACTGTCTCAGGCAGATCCGCTGATGTTTTTAATGCAGTTTGTGTCCTTGGAGGCACTGCCATGCGTTTGACGGCAATGGGGTTGGCTTGGCGCGCGCCCGCTTGGTGTGCTGCCAGCTGGTCTGACAGACCCTTCATTCAGCAGTCCTCCTCCGTTTGTGCGCATGAGCGGTCACGTGGCATACGGCTGTCAACTCCAGACTCCTTTATTTAAACATGAACTTTGTCCGAGGAATGAGAGCCGAGTATTGTTAAAGTCCAGCCATGACTACTAACCAATTTTGAGGAACGTTGAAAGATTTGCATTGCAATTTCAAACAATTCTACTGAGATAGAAAAGTACTCTGGCTATGATTGAGACTCCCATTGTGGTTCTGTAACACAAAGGTCCCTTCGTCAGTATGAGACCTCCTTGCTATTGGCATTGATGGGCTTGACGCTTGAAAGTGTAGTATGTTGACTTCCTGCTGGGCCTTGGCTGTGCCGGGTGATTTGCGAGACTGCAGTAGCTGAATGGTGTGGTTGAGTGATGGCCGTTAGCCTATGTGGCCCAACAGGAAACAGGGAGCTGATGTAGGCACAGACCCAGCCAAATGAGCAGCCAGTTAAAGTCCTTTACTGTACACAACTAGAGAAACGCACAAAAGTAACTAGTCACTAGGGTTGGGAAATGTAGGTGCTCTGTTCTGTGCAATTGAATACAACGTTACTTTGTAACAGGTCTTATTGTTGCTTTGGTAACAACAGCAATAAGCCCTGTGAAAGGACACTGGTATTCAGTGTTTATGTGCACAATAGTCATCCGTCCAAAACGGAAGGAAAGTTTGCCAGCATTGGATTAAACAAATGGAAGAGGAAAAACCTAAACAATTAAAGTCGTCAATTATAGAGACCATTCCCATCTTGAAAGGGACCCATTTAATCCCTACGCTTCGAGCAAACAATTTAGCACCTGGTTTCTAGCAGTGAAGCACAGAAAACCAACCAATGACGGAAAACAATCCATTCATCTGTATTGTATGTTTTATGGTGTATTGTTTTATGGCATTTTTGTATGCTGACTTATAAATTGTAATGTAAATGGTTAAGTAATGTTTTTTGGACTTTCTCCCATTGTTGCAGTAATGTTTCATGGACCTTCGGCCAATAAGGTGAAGCAGGAGCCTATCCCTTCCAGGGAGCTGTCCCCCTGCAGTCAGGAACCACAGAGACTGACTCCCTACACAGACAAGTGCCATTACACCTGCAGGTAGGCTCTTCTTGACACCCCAGACTTGTAATTTCATTATTTGTTTGAGCACAAAAAGGGCTACTGGGGCTACTCAATGTCAGATCATACAGTCTATATGTTGTGGGAAATACAGAGGTAATCTCTCTGCTTTTGCCCAAATTTAACAGTCTCCTCCCGCACAGTGCCTACAACAGGAAAACCCTCGGCATCCACACTCTAACCCCGCCCTCCACCCCTGCTTTGCCCTGCAACTCCACCCTGGGGACACACCCCCTGCAGAGGCAGATCACGCCCACTATCCAGACGTCGCACCCTGGCCACAGTCGTCTTCCGCACGGGCACGCCGCCTCCCCGGGCCCTTCCCAGCACCGGCCCCACCCCTTCGCCATGCCCCTCCTCCCCGCCAATCACTCCGATGCCCCTTACAGTTCAGAGCACAGGTGGGTTGGGTCTGCGCGCTGTTGGAGCCAATCACTTTTGTCCTGGTTCCAACATCAAGCTGTTGAAGAATTCTCTGAACAGGACTGTACCTGACCAGGTCTGAGACAGTATGTGACAGGTTTATTTTCCTCTCCCTCCAGGTTTCATCGGCAGCTGTCTGAGCCATGTCCCTCTTTACCTCCGTCTGACGGCTGCGCCCGTGCCCCCTACCCGCCTCAGCCCCACCACTCCCACCGCAACCCCCTGTGCCGCGATGGCCGCCCCCCTTACCAGCGACACCTGTCTGAGCCCATAGTCCCTCTCCCTGCCCAGGACTTCAAGCAGGAGCTGGTGGACCCCCGCTACATAGAGCAGGGAGTTCCAACCATGTGCCCTCCCCGCACCTCCTTCCAGGGTCTCTCCATCAAGCAGGAGCCTCAGGATTTCCGCTTCGACCAAGGTGAGCCAATGGCTGGAGAGCAGCACTCTTTCAGACTGGGTTATGCATACCTAGAGAGTCCTGCGTACTGTAGTTCTATAAAGCGCATGGCGCTTGTTTAGCCAGAGTTGTGGGTTCAAATCAGTAACTAGGAAAAAGCATGTAATGAAATGCATTCACTGTGGGTCTCTCCAGGTAAGTGTCTGCCTAATGACTTCAATGCAAACAGACAGCGCCTTCTGAATTGAGGTGTAGACTAAGCTCCGTTACTGAGGCCCTACGGGTTTGGAAGTTAACCAAGCAGTCTAAATTAGAAGCTCCTTTCACAGTTACCGGAATTTGTTCAATACCGTAAACATGGGAGTTCATCAAGATGTTTGTCCTGCCATGCAGTTGTGTACTTCGCTGCATCACTTGCAGTCTTTCTGGGTTTAATATACAACACCAAGAGAGTCAAAAATCTCATCTTCAAAGATGTGATCTCCTAATTTCACTTTCAGTCTCCAGCCCACTTTCTGCCTGTGAGGTTAATGACGTCACAGTGAGATCCTCTTAACTTGCCTCAGGGGACCATGAGGAGACTGGGCTATGTGTGTGAGACAGTTTGTCTTAGGCTCTGCATTATGTCATTAGGTTAAGGGGAACTAAAATTAGCATCAACGCTATTCATGGCAACACAAATCATTTATTTTTCTTGAACAACAAGCTCAAATATTTGTCATTTGGCTGATGCTCTCATCCACAACAACTGATAACATGCATTTAGTATTTTTGAAACATTACTATTTATATGTTTTGTTTATGCTGGTAAGAGGGTATGAATGAGCATATCAGAACCCAATCTTTCCATTTGTCTCACTTCCTGGTTTGAGACGCTCAAGAACTTATATTTCAATATATTAATATTTTCAATTATCCCTTACCTTTACAGAAGTGCAAAACTGCCAGTCTTCTTTCGGGAAGTCCAGCAGCTTCTACCAAAACAGCGAGGGGTTCGTGTTTGAGGGTGAGCCTCGTCTACACCACGACGACACATGTGTTGTACCAGAGAGACTAGACGGTAAGACATCCACTGAGTAAGGAAATCCATACTGTATTTGAACCTTTGACAAGTTTAACACTTTAGGACAAAATAACAGCATTTTAAGAATCCCGTTTTCCCGGCATCTTCTAGTTACGCCAAAGGAGCGTGGTTGGAAAGAGTAGACTTTCATAGGCCCTTGTGAGAAAATAAAAGCCAAGACTGTGTACCATAAACAGAGCCTCTTAGGCCAAACTCAATGCCCTGACTCCCCATCACTGGAACCTTTCACTTATCAGTCTCTTTCATTAACATGTATCGTTCAATTCATTCAATATCACTTCACATTTGTCCGTCCAGGCAAGATCAAGCAGGAGGCCGGGGGGTTCCGTGACGGCCCGCCCTACCAGCGCCGAGGCTCCCTCCAGCTCTGGCAGTTCCTGGTCACTCTGCTGGACGACCCGGCCAATGGCCACTTCATCACCTGGACCGGCCGCGGCATGGAGTTCAAACTCATCGAGCCCGAAGAGGTTAGTTGACAGCTGCGGTCGGGGTGGCTCGGGTTTAAAGACCTTTTGCATAGTACGTACCCATAGGCTGATCAGACGAGTCCAGGGTTTTAACCTGCCCGTGCTAACTCCCTGTCGCAGGTTGCTCGGCGCTGGGGCCTACAGAAGAACCGGCCGGCCATGAATTACGACAAGCTGAGCCGATCCCTGCGTTACTACTACGAGAAGGGCATCATGCAGAAGGTAAAGGTAATTTTATGTTTTTTTTTTTTTTTTATTCAGATCAATGATGACTGTATAGGATTTACCGCAGTTCAGGCAACATCATAGAGAATTGAGGACAACATTTAAAATATTATTTGCCTACAAGGACTGAATTGAGTTAGAAGTTTGGGAGTGAAGACATTGAGGAATTTGCACCCTTTCCTAACATTTCAGAAGGTTGGGAGTTTCTTTTTCAAACGTTCTGCCAGTTTCTGCTCTGAATGACTAACCTGGTCCGTTTGGGTGTGGTCCTCAGGTCGCTGGAGAAAGATACGTGTACAAGTTTGTGTGTGACCCCGAGGCCCTGTTCTCCATGGCCTTCCCTGACAACCAGAGGCCCAGCCTGAAGCAGGATCCCGACAGCCTGGCCCTGGCGGTGGGGGAGGAGGACACCGCCATGCCCCTGGCCCACTACGAGGACGGCTGCGGCCCCTACCAGGGCGACGGTGCAGAGCAGTGCTCCACTGGTCTGGGTTATCCAGATAACTATTTATTCTGAGTGCTCTGACCAACTATACCAAGAAGGCTCTCATCGGACACCCTGTCGGACCACTCCCCTATTCCAACCCCTCATATCCTAACCACACCCCCATAAGCCCAAACTGCTGAGCGGATTTGGACCCCCCAGCCCCTACTATCCCAAAACTCAGTCCTTCTGAGCTCTTTGCCAGTCTTGAGATTTACCTTCCCATGTCCCGAGGGGGAAAAAAGCAGACACATACCGAAGATGTCCACCTTCCTCCTCGTTTGCCCTGTGTCAACAGATGGACTTGCGGCAGAAGACTGTGTCCTTACCGATATCGACGGAATCAGTGAACGTCCAGTAGCCCAGCCCAACATGGACTGTAGTTTAACACCACAGGAGTTGAGTAAGGACACTAAGTTATGGGTGCGAGCGTGCCCGGACTGCAGCCAGTACACGTGAAATATCCTCTATCTGGTTCTGTCTCCGGTAGGTACAACCATGCCAATGACAATATGACAAGGACATAAAACACTGCCCTTTGAGATGCCAACGGTTTTATGGCTCGAATCCAAATCATCAAACAGAATAAGAAACTAGACACCTTGGAGGGAAACGATGAAACTTGTAACGCCACAGGCGAATTAGCGTAACCTTTTATGCAATGAACAAATCCACAGGCAGCTGACGGTTAAGATTGTCTGTTTATAATTCCATAACACATCATACGACTGTAAAGCTGGGACAAGAGTGCCCTGAGCACGTTTTTGCCGTTCCCACTCATAAACACTCAAACCCGCTGAAATCCAGTCTGACTTTGGAGTGGTCGACTCAGGACTGTACTTGCTGAACTGCTTTTCATTTTCTAACTCTGGGAATTGTAATTTTCTCACCAAACCCAAAAAAACAGTCACAATGCTCTTTTACTCCTAATTTGTAAGTGTACTACTAGATTTCTTTCCAAGATGTTTTGTTACCTTTTCATAATTTTGTCCTACCACATAAAAGGGATACAAAAATAAAACTATTTTTTTTCTTAAGCTTTGATCTTTATATAATAAATGTGTATTAAAGTGCTATTTTTGTGTTTGAATAGCAAATATTTCTAGCCACTGCTCCTGAATTTATTTTACAATGCATCTTGATAAAGGTACTGCAGCGGTCATACAGTCCCTTTTAAAAAAAAAACACTAACTCTGCCAATATTAATATTGAATAGGTGAGGGGGACACTGCATGTTTTCTCACAGAAAGCTGGTCTAACCAATCGCTGTACCATTAAAGGGTTTTTAAGTTTTTTGTATAGTTAAGGGAAGTATATGAAATAAATCTCTAATGTATATGAATATATTTTTGCAAAGGCTGCATTTTGTGTTGAAATTGTAATAGCTGAAAAGTATGCCTGGTGACTGTATTTCATCCAATAGCACCTGCCATGAGTGTCCGGTATCCATAGTAGGACTCCGCAGAAATGGTCATGTCATGCAAAGACTGAAGCTGTGGAATGGAGCCTAGAAATACAGTTTGAGTGGTGCTTGGTGTTGGTGCCAAATGTGTGTACTGGTGTATTTTCATATAGTCCATCTGTCTTTAAGTCAGTGGGTGGGGGGGGGTGTCTTGTCCACAATGTTGAGGTTTACTGGCACTTATCGATGTGACAACCCCTCCAAATACAATGTGTGCCTTCCACTGCTTTGATTATATTTTACTGGATACAATAAACTATACTTTCTGCTTCCATGTACAATGACTTTTTCAATATGACCAACTGATCTAACTTTCGGGGCAGTATTACTATAGGTCTCAGGAATATTATTATATTGACTGAATTCCACTTGTAACAAAATCATTCACACACTCCTGATTTCAGCAGACAGTGAAACAATATTCCTAAAATGCAAACCGTGTTTGCAGTGAACTTGAGCAGTGCAGCTGAGGCTATTCTGTCGGTCTACCAAATCTATTTTATAAAGCCCTGTTAACATCAGCCGGTTGCTTATACAACGCTGTCTCCAAAATAATTTATGTATTGCATGTATTTTTCCAAAAACAACATTTCTCAGATTCAACATTTTGAATCTGAGATCTTTGTTCTATCGTTGTACTATTTTCAATCAAATATAGAGGGATAGATCATTTGCACATCAATGTATTCTGGTTTTCTTTGCATTTTAGGCAGCGTCCCAACTGTTTTGGAAACGGGGTTGTATATAACCCCAGACAAAGAGCATGCAACAATGAGAAATTGATACAAAGTGGGTAGGCAGACTCTGAGGGGTGGCAAGTCCTCTTCTAGCTGTGCCGGGAGAAGATAAGAGTAAATCACCTTTACTGTTTTTCCATGTTAACATAGGCAGGTTGGCTGTGTCCAGAGCATTTAGTAAAAATCCACATGCTGTTGTCACATGTGGAAAGTGACAAAAGGAATCATCAGCCAGAAACTAGATCTGCAACAAAACAGGGGGACTTCAGGCAGGGACAGCTAGGATTCGTCAGGCCAGGTAATACGCAACAGGACACCATAAAAATCAGAGGATTCCTCGATTTCAAAAGTATGCCCAGGTCAGAGCCAACCAGACAGGTAATAGCTCCACCCATTTGACAATCACCAGACAACAAACCCTGAAGAGTAAGGAGTATAGTTCAGAGTTTACTCCCATTGCATGAGCTAGGGACAAATGGGGTAAACTATTGACTCCGCCCCCGAATTGCATTTGGCGAGAGTATTATTTTAGCGTAGATGGCGTTTGAACGCTTTCAGATTTGTTGTAGCCTTTGTCAGCCACACGTGCCTGGCTCGCGCTTCTATGTAGTTTATATTTCCAATACAAACGCACCAACACGAGGGAGCTACTCCTTTGATATTATCAACTAGACTAATGTTAGTCCAGTCTCTCCCTAAAGTAGGATTTAGCAGTAATCCTCTCGATGACCCTGATCCACTTATCCAGAACATAGTAGTGGCACGATAACTACTGATCTCGTCTTCACCTGGCAGCACCAACGTCATCATGGAAAGATAATCTTAGATCTTCTTCCAGTCCAAGCCCATCCACACACATTGTTGTCCCACTTAGCGTGATTTTCCAGAGCTTCTAGGACACTTCAGCCGATAGTTTTGAAAGTGCTTACGAATGCTTTCGAGTTTTTCTATAAGTCGTCAAGTTCGTACGTCATGTTACCTGCTCTTAAAACAATAAGATGCAATGCTGAAGGGTACGTGTACCCTACAGGAATAACTCGGGATGTACACCTAAAGTTACACGGCTAAACCATCGTGACAGTGCTATCTCCTTGAGACAACTCTGTCCTCAATCTCCAGTTACGTAATCAACCTGCCTCAAGCAACAAAGGAGCTCTGCGTAATGTGAGTGACTTTTATAGATAACTGTACCAGGTTTCACAAACACTTGCAAAAACATGTAGGTTGACACTCAGTGGGCAATGAATGGACGCATCCAGTGTAGAGTAAAATACAAATATGTGGGTAAACTGGTCTCCGGTAAGAAAGTGAAGGTCCTTATAATTATGATGCATTTTTCTGCGCCAAAGAAACAACCACCTCTTCATTTGACGAAACCACAAGCACAACATATTTCTGGACCTCGTGACATATGTTATTACTGAAATCTCTGTTCAAAATAAATCGGATTAATATCTGATTTATTTTGACCTGTCATGTAATATGTGAGTTTGAATTGAATCAGCTCTGGATCTAACCCTTACATCTGTAAAGACATGGATTTATATGGGGCTTTTTTTTTTATCCTATCCTTTCATTTAGGGATTGATTCAGACCCGAAACACCAAGTTAGTTCAGGTGACTACCAAGTAAAGAAGAAAAAAATATTTTAATGTTACGGCCCTCTAGGACCAGTTGTAAGGGCCTGATTTACTGTTGGCTAACTTATGCCAGGGCTAGCCTGGTGGAACCACTCTGATCACAACGTTCACTATTTCACTTCAATAATATTTCAATTAGTGATGCGACATGACGCAAATAAGAATAGTTAGTGCATTAATTTTATCTGAATGGTTCCAACAGGCTATAAGGACAGCTCATACTCCAGTCGTACTAGAGATCCTCTCTAAGTAGACAGCGCCGTTGTGTGGTTCATTTATGTACTGCACACAATTGTGATTATTAACTACATGGGCCTTGTTGGCCACAGAAACTCTATCCTATAGCTTCCCAGTCACAGATCAAGCCTAATCCTGAACTAAAAATCTAGTTTATGGGAATTACATTTGGGTCCTGGACTAGGCTTAAGCTGTTCAAGGGAAACCTCTATATGATTTCTGTTGTTTCATAAATCACACACAAAAAAATGTTTGCCTACACATGTATAAATAAAGTAGCCTGAGACAGTTGTAGAACGACTCTTTTATTTGTAAAAGAAAACTTTTAAAGTTACTTCAGCTTTGCCTTTGACACAATCATATCCCATTTCACATTATTTTATTTTAATTCGTTTTTTATAAATTCAAATGGTACATTATGCATGCAATACCGCATTAGCCGTTTAGTTTTTCTTCCACAAAAAATATCAACACAAAATGTCCTTAGAGTTCTGATGAAGCTGCTTGGAAAAGGGCAGTTGGAGAAGTAGCCACAGCATGAAACAATGTACACGGTTGCGGTTGCATAGTACATGAAATTTCCTCATTTAAAACAGCATGCCTTTTTGTATTGCACATGACTCAAACTCTGTATACGGAAACTTCTTGTATACTGAAACTTTTGTTGGGTTTCAAGTCGTCCCGTTGAGGGTCGACCTTTTTAATGAGAGCACAAGTATACAGCAAATAGCATTTCTCAAAGACATTATGTACAATTGTGTATTTATTATAAAAATAATCACCAGCAAAGATTTATCTATTACTTTTTCTTATATTATGATAAATGTTTGTCATTTTGTTCTTGTTTTTTTTCATTTTTTAAAACATTTTTACCAAAGAAAAACCCTTTAACTGTTTTAATGCTCTGGCTGATATTTAAACCAATATTACTGAATCAAATCATGTGAATTGTAACTTAATTTAGAGGCAAAAATGGAGCCTCATCATTTTCTATAAGAAGACAAAAGAACACAGGACAGGCGCTTATTTTTTAGATCACTAACAGCGACCTTTTGAAATTATATCTACACCGTTCAAAGAACAATATCTTTGATTCTTTGTAATGTTTTCTTTCCAAGGCATTCACAAGGAAAAGAGCTGTGTTCAATTTCCTTTCAGTTCCAGTCAATTAAAAAAATCTATTGGAATTCAGTTCATGATATGAATTCAACTGCACAGGTCCTAATAGAATAGAAAAGGAGTTTCTGACATGCTACAGCTAGTACCAGTGCCCCAATGTTGTACCACCCATTCACTAACTGGTGTAGGACACTGGTGGGAGAGAGGTGAATGTTGGTCTAGAAAATCCCTCTGATTGTCTCAAGCAACAGAGCTGAATCTTGGTTCTGGTTTTTAATCTGGACTGTGAGTGACTCCCCACTAAATCAACCAACATTTCATTTGGCCTGAATCACAATATTACAGAGTAGCAAGCTCATACACGACAGCATATTCCTACTGGGATTCTTTTTTTCTTTGTTCGCCATCTCGTTTTCAGTCAATGAACAAACTAGCATATAAGAAAAAACAGACAGATACAAGCGAGGAAATCAAAACCTGCGACCCAACCAGGCTTACATTTGGCGCTCTATCATAAAATAGATCCTGCATCGTTTTAGAGGTTCTTTCACGTTTTAGAATATTAAGGCACCACCTTCCGCGAGTGCAACAAAAGTTACTACAGTGTGTCAACTCTATTGGAGGGAAATGCACTGCCCTGCCTCATTAATAACTTCTCAATGCTATTTGAAGATTAATCAGTTTGTCACAATTTAATATTGGTTTCAATGTTGTACAAAACAGCCAGTGCCTCCTGCTCACCAAAAGAGTGCGTTGGACCACTAATCTAAAGCCTGTGTTCTGGCGCAGGGAGCCAATGCAACTCTAGTCACTAGATCACTTTGGCTACAGCCACATGGGTCTGCAGTATCCCAGGCCAGACTGCATGGTTAAAATACTGTACTCTGTAATGAGCCAGACAGTGAAACTGTCTGTTAAATAAGATGGTTTGGTACTTGACCGACATTGGTTTCTGGGGTTGGTAGATAGAACTTAACCCAATGTAAAAACATGTCACACACTGAAACTGTAATAGTATTAAAAGAACCAAGTCTGGGAAAATATTTTTTCCAAACCCATTTATGAATTGCTGAAGAAAAATTGTTGCTAGAAACTGACCGAATTAATTGAAACCCATTTTGTTGTTCAGGTATTCAATTACCCACCATAAAGTTCAAGTAATTGGACTGCATCTATTTTGCACCAATGTGTGCCCTTCCTTCTGAAACCTACTCCTCTATTTTACACTGGGGTATCACTACCAAAGGAAGCATGCTTTTGTCAGTCAGGAATAACATGCCAGCTACACAGAGAGTCAATGAACATGATGCAAAGGACCCTGGGAAGACATAATCCAAGGTTAGACAAGCATTTCTGAAAACACAGGAGGCAGCATGAATAGTCAACCAATCATGAGGCTTAGAGATGAGGCAAACACTGATTGGTTGACACGTCTGCTCCTTGTTATAATATCTTTTAAGTAGCAGAAGCGAGAAATATTGATACACAAAAGTATCGACTGTTGCTGAGAGAAAACCATGGTAGCGCTGGGTGTGGCCAGCTTCAGCGCTCCCATACACTCCAAATCATATTACTCTAACTAAGCTACAGGAAGAAAGGCCCAGCTAGACAGGCACACTGTATCTGACGTGTCAATCCACCGATTAACGAACCAAACCAAATACTCCATTTGCATCTTTTCAGAGAATCATTAGAGCTGGGAAAACAGACCACTTCCGCTCATTACAGACCGTTGCTAATTATACACCCCCTAATGACAACAGATAGGTGCTATGAGTGCCTAGTTGCTGACGATTCTGTTGGCAGTCTCTCAGTCTGCATGCAAACAATAGAATGTTTTGGGGACTTCTGGTCAAAATACCACTGCATGCTCTGGCAAATGCTTGTCCTTTTCGAGCCTAGAACTGCACACGTCACTAGCATCTAACAATGCAAGATAAAGCTTAGCTTGGTTTAGCTTAGCAAAGTACCAAATCTCAATATCTCACACAGCTGTTATTACCTTCGACCCTGCTCTCTGTATGGGGTACATGTGAACTAAAAAGATCCCAACCATCATTCATGTTGCAATACGTTTTAGCGTTATGTCCTTCTTTCACATGCTGAGATCAAGTGTTGAATGACAGGAGTGCCTGCTCAGGCACCATGGAGAGACTGAATCGGAATACGAGGTGATTTCTTTTAGGGGGTCGAGACTACTCCAGAATTAACATCTGAAGAACAACATATCGAAAAAAAACAACACAATATTTGATATAATATTTTGGGCGGAAACCATTTTGGCTCTGTGGCCCCGGAGGGTTGACTTGAGGCCCACTGGGGTTATGAAGCTGGGACGTCTTTGGGGCTCAAAGCCTGTGCCGGGAGTCATGGCTGTAGCTGCCCGGGGAGGAGCGGTTGCGGTGGGGCTTGTAGGAGTCCTGGTAGGGGTCCTGGTAATCCTGGTGGTACGGGTCTTGGTCTCGGCTGTGCTGTGAGCCCGACGACATGCGGTTGCGTCCTTTGTGCGCCCGCTCGTTGTGGTAGTTCTCATCTGCGGTCATCAAGTTGCGACGCTCGTTGGGCGTGGAGTGGTCTCCCGTGTGGTTGCTGTGTTGTCTCATTCTTTGGGTCTGCTGGTTCACCTCATACACACACAAACAAACCATGGCGTTTTTTGTTAGACATATTGTAAGTAAGCTACAACTGATCTGACATAGGCCGATTTTGGACATTAAAACGAACCTGTAGTCCAGATATGGTGGTGGGGTACGGGGTGAGGGCGGTGGGGCCCAGGTTGCGACCCAGCAGGGGGTTGAGGGGCGTGGCCATGGAGGTGTGGGTGGCTTTCCAGTAGGCTTCCAGGTACTCAGCCAGGTGTTCACATGCGTCCTCCAACTGGTTCTCATCCAGAATTATGTCAAACATCTCCTGTAAGGGGGGGGCAGCAGAGTTAGATTTCAGTTCATAAAAAGACAGTATGCTGGGTGGTATAGATGAAGGAGATGTGTTGGGTGCTTTAGATTGAAGAGATTTTCTGGGTGGTGTAGATTAAAGAGATTTGCTGGGTGGCGCGGATTAAACGGAGTACGCTGGGCCCTACGTTGTTAGACGGCCACTTACTGGAGGACACTGGGCCAGTTTGTCAGCTGCCACCAGCTGTACGTTCAGATGCTTGCTCTGGGACTTCCCTCTGGACTTCACCAGCCTTTGCAGAACCTGCACATGGGGGGAAATTGAATGGCGATACAAAGTGCTCTCTTCAAAAAGGTAAATCTCTGATATTTTTCATTTGTGAAGCTAACACTGCTAACCACAGAAAGGGAATTTAAAAACAACATATACTACTTTTAGAAGACTGCAAGTAATATACTGTACATTGTATAACGCTATTTATAAATCGTGTGGTTTGAATCCTGAATGCTGATAGTCTTGCTGTACCAGACTGTATACCATAGGGATGACATCACATCACTATTTACTGCTTGAACTGCGTTGGTAACTGGTTTATAAGCGCAACATAGCTTCTATGGGTTTTGTGATATATTAGCAATATACCACTTGTAAGTGTTGTGTCTAAAAGTTGGTTTTAGCAGAAATGCTAGTTCTTATAGAATCAAGTTCGACAGCCTGTATCAGCCTAATGGGGGACAGTACTGATCCTGGCCCGCAGGCCTGCCGGGCCAGTGAGACCCAACAGCCTCCATCCCTGACCTGGAGCAAGGACATCTGTTCTTTTTCATTACCGTCCCCACCTGTGTTTCTGCTAGCTGCCCCTATTTAAGTTCCTTCTTTATGTGTGTTGTTGGTCATTGTATTTGGAATTAGCTGCCACTTATTCTGTTTGCACTTAAATTTTTTGTCAGCTTTTAGTTATTTATAGCAATGTTCTCCCTGCATCCATGTCCTGCATTCATGTCCTGCGTCCTCGTTACAACCATGTGAACTCTGGTGTTTGACCTATGGTGTTTGACCTATGGTGTTTGTAAGTGTATTTAAATAATATTTTATGTAATACGGTTTGTGGACGAGGTCTGGCATGTCCCTGCCTAACGTAATAAGCCTAGTATGCCCGATATCAGTTTTAACATTTAGTTATATTGAAGCCAAGCAACATTTTAAAACAATGTTAACAGAAAACAGATTCAAGTTAAAATATTTCATTTTGTTCTTTTCTTTCTATAGGTTATTTCAAAATGTTATAATCTACAGAATACCTTGTAATCAACTTTAACATTGGAATTAAAGTTGATTACAAGGTATTACATAAACATTGTGAATATACTGTAGAACATAGAAGCCACTTCTATTTTGCCACTGAGTACGTTCTGACTGGTCAATGAGGAGGCAGTCTTCAATCCATCCACAGCTTAATCATTCATCCAAACCCGGCACCTGGGCCCATCGCTCTTGGTTGTGAAAATGACTGAAATATTTCGGACACACTCTTGAACCCTCGAAGACTTCCCATTTAGTTTGGATTGTTAAAATAGAGCCCTAAATGCTGTAGCATATCGAAATGAATTAAAACTGGGCTCCCAGTGGCTCAGTAGGTTATAGCTGTATAATTGAAAAACGTTGGCAGTTCTGAGTTACAGTTTAGATTATGAAGCATCTCCTATATGCAGTAAAAGGGCGCGTTTCAATTCACCTGACCTCATTACGACTCCCCCAGCCGGTCCCTACCTTTGGAGAGGAGACCTTGACATGAACGATGATGGGAGCCAAGGAGGTCTTGAGTAGCTGGGCTGGGTGATTGATGGTGTCAGCATCCAGGATCACAAGCTGTAGGGACCTGGCCAGCTCAAAGATCCTCTCTATCTCACTCTGCACCTCAGCTGGGGAGGTGGAGACAAACAACACGGGACTTCACACACATTCATTCACCGCGTTCCCAATACATTCTAAGGCTAAATCAAACAACTCAGTGATGGATCTGTAGAAAGTAAGGTTTCCTTTCAGTTGATCAAGCTGTATGATGAGCACACACTGAAATGAAGCCTATCGAACCGTAATGTTTTCAGCCTAATGGACGCCACCCCAACAAGACCGGACAGAAAAAGGTTTAAGACAGGTTTTTCCTACGGACCCTCCCCCGATCCAGGCCGCTTTAATGATGAAACGACCAGCGCTTATGAATGTTTTTCCATGTGCCTCGGGCCTGTGCCTCTCTTAAAACACATTTGTTTTATACATTGAAACTATCATATAATATTTCCAATATACTGCATAATGCTTGTTTTTTTAATAGGTGTCGTGCATAATCCAGGGTTACTACAGCCATTTGTGTGAAATTTCTCTTGGTTCAGTTTCGCAATGACTGTGTGTAGCTCCAAACATCAACTGGAAGAGAACATATAGCCACGATCTGTACCCTAAATGACATGCGCCTCAGTTATGAACAGGTTTAACAGTCGAAATGTAACCAGAAAACCAAATTTAAATTCTAAGTCCATTTGGTTTTGTATGAATGCTGTACAGTTTGATCAAGCCTCACAGGATTGCCAGATGGGTGTAATTTCCACTTTTGGGACTCCTCCTTTGGTTCCAGCCATGAAAGCTCAGTCATGCTGAAACAATATATATACATACAGGTGCTGGTCATATAATTAGAATATCATCAAAAAGTTAATTTATTTCAGTAATTCCATTCAAAATGTGAAACTTGTATAATGTATACAATCATTCCACACAGACTGATATATTTCGAGTGTTTCTTTCTTTTAATTTTGATGATTATAACTGACAACTAATGAAAACCCCAAATTCAGTATCTCAGAAAATTAGAATATTGTGAAAAGGTTCAATATTTAAGACACCTGGTGCCACACTCTAATCAGCTAATTAACTCAAAACACCTGCAAAGGCCTTTAAATGGTCTCTCAGTCTAGTTCTGTAGGCAACACAATCATGGGGAAGACTGCTGACTTGACAGTTCAAAAAGACGACCATTGACACCTTGCACAAGGAGGGCAAGACACAAAGGTCATTGCTAAAAGGCTGGCTGTTCACAGAGCTCTGTGTCCAAGCACATTAATAGAGAGGCGAAGGGAAGGAAAAGATGTGGTAGAAAATAGTGTACAAGCAATAGGGATAACCGCACCCTGGAGAGGATTGTGAAACAAAACCCATTCAAAAAAGTGGGGGAGATTCACAAAGAGTGGACTGCAGCTAGAGTCAGTGCTTCAAGAACCACCACGCACAGACATATGCAAGACATAGGTTTCAGCTGTCGCATTCCTTGTGTCAAGGCACTCTTGAACAAGACACAGCGTCAGAAGCGTCTTGCCTGGGCTAAAGACAAAAAGGTCTGGACTGCTGCTGAGTGGTCCAAAGTTATGTTATCTGATGAAAGTAAATTTAGCATTTCCTTTGGAAATCAAGGTCCCAGAGTCTGGTGGAAGAGAGGAGAGGCATAGAATCCACGTTGCTTGAAGTCCAGTGTAAAGTTTCCACAGTCAGTGATGGTTTGGGGTGCCATGTCATCTGCTGGTGTTGGTTCCACTGTGTTTTCTGAGGTCCAAGGTCAACGCAGCCATCTACCAGGAAGTTTTAGAGCACTTCATGCTTCCTGCTGCTGACCAACTTTATGGAGATGCAGATTTCATTTTCCAACAGGACTTGGCACCTGCACACAGTGCCAAAGCTACCAGTACCTGGTTTAAGGACCATGGTATCCCTGTTCTTAATTGGCCAGCAAACTCGCCTGACCTTAACCCTATAGAAAATCTATGGGGTATTGTTAAGAGGAAAATGCGATATGCCAGACCCAACGAAGCAGAAGAGCTGAAGGCCACTAACAGAGCAACCTGGGCTCTCATAATACCTGAGCAGTGCCACAGACTGATCAACTCCATGCCACGCCGCATTGCTGCAGTAATTCAGGCAAAAGGAGCCCCAACTAAGTATTGAGTGCTGTACATGCTCATGCTTTTCATGTTCACACTTTTCAGTTGGCCAACATGTCAATATAATTTTTTTGTATTGGTCTTAAGTAATATTCAAATTTTCGGAGATACTGAATTTGGGATTTTCATTAGTTGTCAGTTATAATCATCACAATTAAAAGAAATAAACATATGAAATATATCAATCTGTGTGTAATGAATGAATATAATATACAAGTTTCACTTTTTGAATGGAATTACTGACATGAATCAACTTTTTGATGATATTCTAATTATATGACCAGGACCTGTATATATATATTTTACATTTTAACCCAGATCTGCAATGAACATGGAAGCAAAATACTATGCCCCCCACTCCTAAACTGGATCTAGACCAACAGGTTTCTACCTAAACTGGATCTGGTGTTGGATCTCTCGATGATGGCCCGCTTGCTGGGGTTGTTCAGAACAGACCTCTTGGCTAATGATATGTCTGCTGTGACGCGCGTGATCGATATCCTGAAATGGTGAAACAGAGGCACCAATTCAGGCATTGAGCAGATAAATGTCATATTTTGCAGACAGACTGGTTTATTGAAGTGCTACACTGTTTGAATGTCTGAACACCTTTCATAAGCCTTCTTAATTCAGTGTTTTTCTAGTGTAAAAGAGCACGCTTTAAATCTCACCTGCCATCGAATCTGTGCTTGAGGAAATCAAAGAGAGCTTTCTGCATCATGTCTGTCACCTGTGCAGAGAAAGAAGGAAGCCGAAAAAGTCACAGTGAATGGGGAGAGATGACGATCACCGTCAGGGCCAACCCCTCGTCCTTCTGCTCGTTTAGATAGCTAGTGTTCATACTGGGTTACAATACTAAAAATGATTTCATCAGTAAAAATGACATCTTCCAACATCCAAACTATAAATGTACTGAACAAGTGCAAACGTTTAGCGTTTAAAGTTCCATTCCATAATTTCAGACAATTAACATTCGGTTACTGAAATAAGATGAAAAATCATCAAAGTCAATGTTTCATTTTGAATTTGATCTCCAGAAAATGACCAAGAAGGACACTGGCATACACAAATATCAGTCAGGGGCTGGTTTTACAGCAGCCTGGTCTAGACGAGACAGCGATGCTGCTTCCAGGGACTCTCCTCTCTAATTTCAAACCTTGCTCTACTTCTGATGCTGACGCGTTTGCACCCAGAAGGTTGTTACCGCGGCAACAGAGCACACTGGGGGACGAGGCGAGTGATTGTGTTCCCTCCGTGCGAGGAGTGAAAGAGGAAGCGGGAGAACGAGAGTGAGAGGGGAGAAGGGGAAAAAGAGAGGAAATGGGAGGAGGAATATCTCTGCGACGGACCCGTGCTGGACGGGCTAAAACAGTGCAGGTGACTAAGGTGGTCTGACATGTCTCGGACAACTAAATCACGGCCCTTCCCTCACAACCTAAATAGACTCTGAAAGGGCTCTAATCGGCCTATTCTGTGTCAAAGCAACGTTGGTAAAAATAGCCTGCGTAAAGGTGAATGAACGAGAACAACAGGAACGCAACCCGGTCGTGAGCAGAGCTACCCTCAACGAGAGGTGATCGTGACCCCTGCAACAGTAATCATTTGCCATCTGTTTCTGTCATTCCACCAATCGTAGCTCTAGGACGCCCCCCCCAGGAGGAGGGGCCACGGAGTCAGAGGACGATCACATGACTCCAAGATGGCTGCTGCTGACAATTACCTCGTAGCCCTTGAGGGAGGGTCCCACTAGCACCACGGGCCTCATGGACGGTACCACGTCGTACGGGGGGACATGTTCCGTCTGTAGATGAATGAGAGGTTCAGGTGAGCGGCGAGCATCACTGGGAGATTGTCAATGTGTCTCCTCGGTGCCATGCGACCTCGAAGGGACGCAAGAAATCAAGGAATCGCATTGCCTTTTCTCAGATTCATAAAGAGGATGGATATACAACACAGCACAGACGCAGCAAAAAGCTCAATGGAATTCAACAAAAATACTGATTCGCCAAATCGAAAGCCGTGAACATACGCGTACGTTTGAGCTCTTGTTAACGAGTCTTGAATTATCACAGACAATTATTTCCATTTTCCATTTTTTTCCCCATTTTAGCCAATTAGATTTGAACAAGTGAGTCAGGTCAGTGTAGTTAGTACATCCTTCCTGAATGGGCGCCAACAACAATGCCATTGTTCTCCCACTCACTTTGTTTCATTGACCTCTTTATAGCATGCACAGGATGTACTGAATTACTCTTACAGCGCAATCTGACTACAATCTACAGCCATACTTCAGAATATTCCAAATTAATAATATTGTGATAAAGACTACAACCCCAAGTCAACCTTGAGAGGATTGTAATGGATTGCAGCTAGCTCAATCTGGCCGGGTCAATCTGTGTTATTGCCACAGTGAAATGGGATGTGGGATGGGATGTAGGATGGATACTGCAATAGTGTTATGTAGACAGCCCCTAATGATCCAGTCGATGGAGAAAATTCAGAGTTACCATCACCCAAACTTACCACTTTCTGTTTCTGCTTTCCTGTAAATTGGAACAAACAAAATGGAACTGTCAATGTCTTGCATTAGGTCACATGTCGACAGAGTGTTTCAGAACAGAAACCTCAGGATGCCGTAACTTGACGCTGGTATTGTGTTGATCGTAATGCACTTCACAGTGAATCGTTTTCCAGCCAAAGATTAAACTGACACACGCAAAAAAAACATATAGTCATCCTTAGAAATACACACAATCCTAATATCCTATGCGGCATATTCACAAAGTCACATGACTGAAGTTCAGAGGGGGTCAAAGTCTTGTCGCTGGTTTCACCCTGTGGTAAGCCAAGTCTCAGTGCGCCTGCAGTCCTCAACTGGAGGAGGAGGAGGATGGGAGAATATATACACTATACAGTATATACTGTATACACTCTATGGACTGACCACCCAGCAGGCAAAAGTGGTTATGGGACAGTAATGGTGCCATATTCTGGTTGTAACCTGGTTTCCTGGTTGTTGAGACGGGTGAAACTACATTACAACCAAGGCTATACTGTCGTTATATTCTAGTTGGAAACGTTACATTACTATCATATTCTGGTTGTAAACTGGTTTCCTGGTTTAGGCAATGTCAGAATACTAGATTACAACAATGTCAATGTGTTTTTTTAACATCCTCGACGTGGCAGGGAAAGAGAGCATACATAAAGACACCTTTCTCTGGTTGCTAAAAAGACATCCAGAAGACTTCCTCTCATAACCAGTATACAGCCTGACGTCACAAAAACACGTCACAGCGACTTTGTCGTAACCAGTTATGCCTGCTGGGAATCAATTATCTTAGGTTCTATGGAGAGACACGGGAAGGCCAATGCACCAGGCACTCCCTGCTCTACATCTCACATTGCCTTGACAAGATTTTTTTTCTCTCTAAACTGATGGGCCAGTAGGGGCAGATGACATCCCCCCTCCCCTCTAAGAGGGTCTCACCTGCAGAGGAGATGAGGGGTCTGATCGAAGCGGACACCTCATCCTCTACACTTGAGGATGAGTTCCCTCCAGACTTACTGAAAAAGACAAGAGGGGGATACAAAAGAACAGAACAGAATCACAGAATTAATGTGGCAAACGGCGTCCGGGTTACAAATGCAGAATCCAGGCCTTTTAGGTCGAATTAAGGATTCGGAGTGAGCCTCTAAACTCATCCCAAGTCTAGTTGTCTCATTACGTTGAATTAACGTTAAAACTCAGCAGGTCTAGGGCCGAGCACGGATCCAACACATAGGACACATATAGGACAAACCGATGGTGACAGGAGCTTCAATAGAGATTAGACAGACAGAGCAACTAGGTCACAAGGAGGACCAAAGCACTAGTAATTAAGGCCAGGTACCTTAGAAATATTCAGATTGTTCTATTCTGGATACGGACAGAGAGAAATGTAACATGTTTAAAATATAAATAAGTAACACTTCCTACTAAGACCGTCTTGAAAATGCATGAAATAAATGTATTTGCAACCAAATTTGTGGCACTCATTTGACTAAACAACCAATTCAGTTGAACCGAAATTACAATACTGCCCCCTTGTTAAGTACTGGTCGGAACCCTAGAAGTCCCAGACTGAGGCTTTGTTGAGAGGCTGTCTTACCCTTGAACTCTGCCTCTCTTCTGTTCCTGCTGGATTCGGATGTTTTCCAGCTTCAGGGGGCTGGGGATAAAGCCGATTTCACAGCCCTCCTTGACCAGCCGGCCAATCCACCAGTCGTTGTTGAACTTCTAAATGTTTTTGGAAGTGTGTGGGAAAAATTAGTTTTGGTGTGTGAGTACATACAGGAAATGACTTGAACACAAGGAAATAAGAGGTTTATTTCTAGTGAGGGCTAAAGGACACGGGCGGGTAAAACTAAAACGCATTTCTGTTGTCGGGAACTGTGTTAACAGTCAGAAAAATGAAATGCTTTCAAACAGCCTGAATCGTGTTTTTCTGGTACAATCGTGCAGTCTGAAAAGTGTCTGAGTAGAGGTACCTGACAAACCTCTATAACTCTATTGTGTACCTTCGCCTTGCTTGTCTTCCTTATTTTTGGAGCTGAACAAATGTATTCGACATCAGCCTGGCCGATTATATGCCATAGTTTCACCTTGCCTGATGAACACGTTACCTCTTTTATGTGAAGGAAGTCCTTAGCGTCAAACGAGATGGCAGTTGCCGGCACAGGAACGTCCTCGTCCAACGCCCCACAGTAGCTTACGTTGGTCTTCACAGCAAAGGCCACAGCTTTAGCCTGTGTAGAGAGAGAGCCAGAGAAAGAGAGCCAGAGAGAGAAAGAGAGAGAGTAAGAAAATAGTAAGTCACACAGTATTCCATAATCTAACACACTAATGAACTAAGACTTATGAGACCTAATAAAGCCCTCATAAACCCTTTAAGCAAACGCCTTATATCACTTAGGTAGAGTGCTCACATCTGGTGCATAAAGTGGCAAATGTTTCTATCACAGGTAGGTCCTTTTATATATATATAAACCTAAGTGCCCTCTACCTAAGTGTTATATATATATTTATATCCGTCCATTGGAAAACCTTCCATCCCTGCTGAAGACAGTCTCTGGGTCTCACCTTGGCTCTCTCCAGCTGCACTGCGGCCTGCTGTTCCTTCTGCTCCCGGCTCTGGGGTGGGGCCTGGGTCCCCTGGCCCCCTTGGCTCGGGCTCTGGCCCTGGACCTGGCCTGGCACCTCGCGCTCCTCCTCCAGAGAGACATCCGAGTCCGATGGTCTGCTTGTGTAGGAATCAGCTGAGCCCTGCAGCGTGCACAGCACACATGGACAGGGAGAAAAGCAGCTGTTACTATTATCTCACAGCCAGAGTGACCATCACCGGTGCCAGGCTGTCACCGAGCGGAGGAGGTGATTGTCAAATCCCTGTTTTGCGATGACACTTAGACGGAGTGTTTGGTTACTAGCGGTAACGCGTGCTCGTGACGTGAAAACAGTGGCCTGCAGGCAGCCTCACTGACCAGGAGGATTTGCTGAGCCATTTCTGGAGCGTGAGTGGAAGTGTTGAGCCTTGGCCTCAGACGGAGAGAGTAAATCTGCTAATGATAATGTAATTGGGGAACAACATTAGCTCAAGTCAAGGAAAAAAAACTGTGTGTGTGTGTATGTGTTTGTGTCAATATCGCATTAGGAACAGAGAAAGTCTTGCAGTCTGCTTAAATCCCCACACATTAGTCATAGCGCAGCACTTTTTACAACAGACAAGCTATCTCTTGGGCTTACTTCAGCACCGGGCTTAAATGAATTGTGTGGGGCCAATCACAAAATGCCAGGTTTGGGAAATAAAAATGTGGAGGTTTGCTTATTTTGAAAAATAAGTGATTGCTCTGTACATTTTGTTTCTGCATCTAATGGGTTTCAAAAACAACATAATCTGAGTCAAAGCTTTTTAGAAGCCGATTTTGACCCAAATCCCTACATTACATAAACCTATGATAAAAGTAGTAGGAGCCTAATTATGAAATAAGCAATAAAGCACAAAGGGGTGTTGTATATGGTTAATACACCACCGATAAGAGTTGTTCTTAGGCACAATACAATGCAGAGTGCCTGGATAAAGTAATTAGCCATGGTATATTAGCAATATAACACAAACCTCTGAGATGCCTTATTGTGATTATAAACCAGTTCCCAGAGCAATAAATAAATGCATTTTTGTCATACCTGTGGTTTAAATATGCAATAAGGCACAAGGGGGGGTGGAATGTACCACGGCTAAGAGCTGTTCCAAGGCACACCGCATCGCGGCCACAAACTCTTATAAATTGAACACAGACCCAATTAAAGCAGTAAAAAGTGTTGTGATGTCATAAATGTGGCATACAGTCTCATATACCACGGCTTTCAGCCAATCAGCATTCAGGAATCAAACTGCTGGTTTAAGATCACAAGTATACCATTTTGAATGTTTTTACAAGATGGTGTCGAGTCTGTTGTTAAAATAAATGCCAAACAGAAACAATAGTGTTTGTGTCAAAGCTGCTAGTTATTTAGTGAATCGCCTTCTTTCTAACTAGTCCTCCACAGTGACATAATGATTTGTGATTTTTTAAGCACACATAACCAATCAGTTGATTTACTGTGCATTGTAGGTTTCCCATTGGAAAAATCCTCATTGTGAACACACACACACAAACGTTATGACCCAGCTGTTCTGTTTTAGTGCTTCACTAAGCCTTTTATTCTTGCACCTTTTCCAAAGAATTCTGTATTCCTCAAAATTATATGAATAGTACATCTTCATTAATTATTCAAGCTGGCTGCTCATCAGCCTGTATTTTAAACACGGATCACTGGCTACATGGGCAGATGCATTTTGGGACGGAGCATCTTTTCGTGGCCATATTGCACGAAGGTCTAGCGTCCAGCAGAGCACCTCCGACATGTGACTCATCTCCGTCGGATTCCAGTATATGACATCACGATGCACGCTCCTCTCTGTCTGCCTGCCTGCCTGTCTCTCTGTCTGTCTGTCTGTCAGCCTCAGCGGCAGAAATACAACACTTGGCGATAACAGGAGCGTCACGCCTTTAAACAAAGGCATTAGATGAAGCCGGGCTATAACGTGCGTTGTGGAAACTGTGAGGTGAGGACACGCTATGCGATGGAAACCTTACACACGGCAACAGAACGCGGCCCTCTGAGGCATAGCCTTCCCAGACTCCCCTTCCTGTGTGTACTGGCTACAGCTCACATTTTACGGCAACCAACAGCCGTCTATTGGCTGCAGCTATTCAGATGTATAGAGCTTGTGCTTACAGATACACTCTGCCGCACGCGCGCACACATCATCGCCACATCATTGCGCTCACACAAATGTGCATGCACAAACACACACACACACACACCTCTGGCGCCGGCTCCCCCCCCCCCCCCCGCCACCCGACCCCCAGTAGTTCCAGCGGAGCCCGCGAGTGATCATTCCATCTGTGGCGTGAGACTGTCAGCTCACCTACAGCAGGCCCTGTGTGTGTCTGTGTGTGTCTGTGTGTAGCCCAGCTGAGCCACCTCCATCGACAAAACACACAAACACACCCGCTCAAACACACGGACATACATATGCACACACACACACGCGCACGATCCCGAGCTATACCGCCTCCGACCACTTACCGCCTCCGAGTCTTCAAATCCATGCAGGTACAAATTGTCATACATGGAGGTCTGCTATTTCCAAAAGCACCTCTAGAAGAATAAAAGGAAGAGGGGGAAAAAAGCGAGAGAGAGCGGAGGAGGTGACTGTGGTGGAGGAGGGGGAGCAAGAGGGGGAGGAGGGAGCCACCACAGAACAAGGGATTGATGGGGGGATGACGATCCCCTCTCTCTCTCTCTCTCTCTCTCTCTCTCTCTCTCTTCACGGTAGCAAAAAAAAATCCCCCCCTTCCGACGGAGGAAGAGAAAAGAAGGGGTAGCGGAGCAGGCCAGTGCTTGGTCTCCCCCTAGGCCTGCTGGGTCGATGGCGGTGAGCGAGCCCCGAGCCTGGATGCTACCGGCTCACATTATAAGGCAGAGAGGCTCTCCCTAGAGGCAACCCAATCCTGGCATTTCATCAGCCCTTCCAAACACACCAAAACGGAGCAGCTTTTAGAATCCTTCCTCAATATCAGCACCCGATGACAGAGCCAGTGTGAAGCAAGCCGATTGGCTGGCTAGCCCTCCACTCAGCTCTGATGCACACGCACTCTTTCCTTGACTGGGGGGAGTAGAGGAAGAGGGGGATGACTGTGTTGGTAGCAGCATCATTCTCTCTCTACCCCCTCCTCTCTCTCTCTCTCTCTCTCTCCTCATATTATCGCTCTCCATCTCTTTCCCATATTCTCTCGTTATCGCTCTCCTCCACTTTCTCTCTTCTTCTCTCTATCCTCCACTATCCATCATCTCTTCCATTAAAATAAAAGGTTTATCATGTATACATCCACAACCTCATGTATTCAGTCAAACTGTGCACCACCACAAGCTGTCCAAGGTTATAACAGAAGACTAACGCTGTCATTCTGATCATCATATGTTTTATGCTTAATCAATTGGCTGTTTCTAACATAGAGCAAGGCTATAAAATCTACTGGACCTTCTCATGGAACAAAACAATTATAAAAATAACACACAAAAAATCACACTGGCCTGGAGAAAGAGATTTTGTACATTTTCAAAATGGGTAAACATATCTAAAGTGTCGCATAATAACAGTGAACAAAAAAAAAAGATTCCCAGAGATGGCTAACCCTGGTCGTTCCAATGTAGGTAAAGTGTATGCTTGTGATCTACTACCAAGCACATCAGGACCTCCGTTGTCCGAATCGGCTGCGTTAGAGTGGGTCTGGCAGGAGGAACATGCACATCCGGTCCCCTCTCCCGGCCTTTAGGAGAAGGGGCTGGCCAGTGAACATGACTTACTTCCTCAGGTCAGGAGCTAATGGGTGACTGGAGGGCTGACTGGTTCTCCAGTGACCGTTCTCCAGCTGCCCCATCATCGTGATTAGACCTTCAGGGCCGGAACAGGGGACAAAGATGAATCATAGTCCTGGGCTAAAAGTCCAAGCTCATTGAGCTTCGCTATTTAGTCCAGGATTAGGGTTATTTAGTCCAGGATTAGGGTTATTTAGTCCAGGATTAGGGTTATTTAGTCCAGGATTAGGGTAATTTAGTCCAGAATTTGGCTTAATCTGTGTCAGCAAAACCGGCCCTGACAGTCTGCTGTAGAATGCTTACGAGCTAAATTCATGGTTAAATGCAAACAGAACCGACTGGGAACTGTATAAAAGATACGATCATTATTACACCACGCAGCTGCTTTGTCAGCTCAAGATGCATGGTCCTTTGATTGTGTTTGTGTGCATGGATTGGATTGGATCTGTCTCTCCGTCATTGTGGAATTTCGAGCCTGACAGTTTGCGTTTCATCCTGGTATGTGGTCCACTGCCACCAGACCTTATTCTGTCCCCATCACAGAAATTAGAAAAAAACATGGCTCATTGTAAGCAAGCAATAACTCCAAGTTTGTGCTGCATATTGCTTTCACCTATTCGGCTATTGCAGATCTCTGGAGAGGGAGCAAAGAAGGAGAGGAAACATCTTTTCTGGATTGATGCCCAGGGATCCTGTCTGAGGATGAAACTTGTGGAGTTGATGAGGGAAAAGCTTTTCTGGATTGAAGCCCAGGCGTCCTATCTGAGGATGAAGCTAGAAGAGGTGATGAGGGAAAGGCTTTTCTGGATTGAAGCCCAAGCCTTGCTTACTGGTTTAAAGATGTCAGTTCAACATCATATTTTGCTTTACATTTGGTTGAGTTGTCAAGCAAAGTGTGAAATAAAATAAAAATGTCACAATGGTATCAGATTTTTGGTAGAAGTTGGGTGAGGAAAAAAAGGAACTGCCCCCTTGATGACTTTTTGCTAATCCCCTACATTGATGACTTTTTGCTAATCCCCTACATTGCTGACTTTTTGCTAATCCCCTACATTGATGACTTTTTGCTAATCCCCTACATTGATGACTTTTTGCTAATCCCCTACATCGATGACTTTTTGCTAATCCCCTACATTGATGACTTTTTGCTAATCTCCTACACTGATTACTTTTTGCTAATCCCCTACATTGATTACTTTTTGTTAATCCCCTAATTTGATGATTTTTGTTTATCCAAGCAGTTTTTCACGCTCATTGAAAAGCACAAAGTGGATTTTTCTTTTGCTGAAATGGCATAGGCCAGTTGGTGGCACTTACCTGTCTGAGGATAAAGCTAGTGGAGGTGGTGCTGCCATCAGACCTTTTCAGTCGGCTCCGTCTGGAATAAGTGCCTCGGTTTACCTGTGAGGGATTAGATCAGCACAACCAAGTCCCTCCACTCATTCTCAAGCCTGTCAGTACAATCACTACTGTAAATGTACATTCTAAATGCAATGAAAACTGTGAACAAAAAAATATTGGTGCACATTGGAACTCAAAAATTGCTCATGAAATGTATTGTTATGTTACATCTTATATTACATTCCAAAAAAAAGAAAAAATGAACATAATAAATACAGTATTTAAGGCCAGAAGAACCTAACAATGCTTTGGTCATTGTGGTGGTGTTCCCTGTAATTCTAGCAGGCTGTGTGAGTGTGTCTGTGCATTTTTTTTATCCTGGTCCGGACCAAAAATCATGGAAATAACTTTTTGGGGAAAGGCATTTTTTTTAGGTCAAAGTTCCAATTAAGATTAGAGTTTGTACCAACAGTCTTTTCAGAAAAATGTGTTTGTGCAGGGGTGCATTGTTCTTTTGATTGTGTGTGTGTGTGCACGTCCGTGAGGGGGGTTTCAATGTCAACTGTCAAACCAGCACAGTGACATGGACCCTCCACTAGTGATGTGTTACGTTCAGGCCACACTATCTCTGACCAGCCAGAACATAGGAGAGGTGGACCTTACGTTATCCCAAGTTTAAAAATGTTATGTTTTGTCTTTGAGCAAGACAGTAAAGATGAGGTGCTCCTTTGGCACCCAATGTGGCAGCCCGGCACGCCTGTGCCATTCGGAGGGGTTGCGTCAAAAGCCAGTTTCGAATGTCAATTGGACCTTGTGTTCAATTGATGACTAAAATAATTTGATAATTTCACTTCATTTAAAGGAATTATCTATGACCCCTGTAAAATTTGGGTAACTCAAAACATCCTAGGTTTTACATATTTCCATATTGTTGAGGTGATTTTGGGTTAATTCAATTGCATTTTAACCATACTGTGAAGGCTATTCCTCATTTACACTTTCATTAGCAAGTGTCTAAAATGGCCAAATATAGCTTGTTGAACCTCTAAGGGTTAGGTTAATTATCTAGCTGTGATTTGCTCTACTTATGGCCAAGTCTCCAGAGTTAATGACAAAGTCACTTAGTATTAAAATATCAGAACCTACTTTCCCCCATGAATTTATCAAATAGGGTCATCTTAACTGGGTCATTTCACTGGGTGTCCCTTTGTCTTCTTGCTATAGTGTGGCCATATGAAATTTGGTGAAAACACACAATCTAAAACGGAAATACTAGAACAATACTAGAAAACACCTCCAAAACAGGGCACGCTTCTATTCAACATATAACAACCAGTTGTTGACTCACACAGCATATTCTCTAGGCTAGTTATCATAATAAATAAAAATAACGAAAGGATATGTTTGATAGGCCTACTTTTTAAAAAAAAACATTCCGTTGCTTAGACAAATATTTCGAGACTATAAATATTTTAAAACAGGATGAGACTCGGAATGTAGTAGAAAAAAGTTAGTTTGAAAGAAAAAATAAGATCAGTTGCATCCTCTCAATTTAGAGTGACCTACCTGAAAGCTGGTCGCTTGGATGCCTTCGCCGATCTTATTCCGAATGTAGATGTGTCGAGACTGCATTTCGGCCAGAACATCGGTCCAAATGGGTGGTTGCTGCCTCTCTGGCCCAGCCCAGTGGAAGTGTGGTGGAGTGTGGTTTACCTGCTCCAGCTTCAAGCCACTAAAGTAGCCTCAATCTAGTCACTAGAACAATACCGTTCCTCTGCTCTTCACCTTCTGACAGGTGCTCACGGCGCGCGCGCACTGAAAACGCCTCTTCGCTAGACCGCAACTCACTCGAGCTGCTCCACACACAGAAGTAAAGATGTATTTTTTTTAATTTTCACTCGACAAAATATGGCTTGCAGCGTCTTTGGGGATTTAATCCCTTTGTGCGCCAACTGGTTTATTCTAGTGATTTTTTAAAAATAATAATTGGGTCGATTTTTACAACTAGCTGAAATGATCTATAAATAGGCCTACTATGAAACCAACGAAATGACTGACTGTTTAAGCCTGAAAGTTGTGGTTAGATTAAAAAATCATTTAAAAAGTTTTACTAATTACTAAATTCCAAAAAAAATTACTAAAGGGTTGGGTGAACTGTGAAGTACAATAAAATACAGTACCTTTCACACGACTCACCGCCAGCACTTGACTTGGGATAAAGTAAGTGACTATGTGCATGAAAATGCATGTGTTAAGGCTTGCCTCAAAAAGGAAACGGAACGCTGTTTACCTAAAATTACCTGGAAGTACCGGAACGCCGTTCCGGCACAAATCAAGCTTTGCTCACTAGCCTTAAAAATTCCAAACAGCGAATTATGTGGCTGCAACTCATTATATACCTAGCATGGAGACCCGGTCAAGACAGTTGTTGTTCGAAAAACTAATGAAGCAAGGGAACCATAAGGCCTAGAGACGAATATTTGGGGATTTTGTTAGATACGGGCAGTTAGAACATGAACCTTATTCATCATCAGTATCAAACGTTGGATTGTTTTGTTTAATGTTGCAAGGTTTTCTATAAGTTTTATCTCTCCACCTATGTTGACCCATTGTAATGCAATATGGCATAGCCTAGGTAAATTGTTTGGTTTTAGCCTTGGCAGAAATGTTCTTATTTAGTAATTTGGCAGTTAACTGTGGATGTTTTCATTGGAATATTTGATAAGGGGCTTAAGGACATTAAGGACTACGGTACAAGAAACTCAAAACGTGTCCTGTATCTGCACTCTTCAGCCACCGGAGGGCAGTATTACAAAGGCTAATTGCACGTCCATGTTGTGATACTGCAGAAGGGATTCGTTGACTAACCACTATGTCAATTGGAACAGGACTCAGTAGAGGGCAGTATAGTATCCGATATATGGTTTTGGTGTATAGGAACCTAATATGACTCAAGAGACCAGGGATGAACTAAATCACTATTTGCTATAAACAGTAAGACCTTAGGTAGAAGGTTTTATCTTTAGTTTATAGAGAAATGGCAAGATAAAGTGAATTTCGTCAGTTTTACAACTCCCAAAATAGGCCAATGTATTACATCCTAAAATGACTGGCTGCTTGAACTGCCAGCCTAATGCTGAGTCTGCCACAGGCGACTTTTAAATCATTGGGATCACTTAGGTCATCATAAAGAGTCAGCAAAAGTCTCTCTTACTCTATCAGATTTTTTTGTAGTCTAATATAAAAATAAAAAAGTGCCAAAATGATGGTACCTCTCTCTGTTTTTATTGTTTGTGTCGAATGACAACAACGAAGAAGTGTCAGGTGAGAGCTGGGGCCACAATTTCAAATGTCTTGCATGGATTCTTGACAAAGCAAAACTAGCTATGAAGTGCTAGACTAGAAGCACTAACACTACTTTCCATCTGGATTTGATTGGGTACTCTATCACTGTAGCCCATTTGACAGGTTCCTTTCTCCCGGAGTCAGAATAAGAATAAAATTAAGTCGTTTCTCAGAGGTGTGAAGATAACTACTGTCTGTAATTTTTGGTAAGACGAAAGGCAGGCTGGAGAATCCAAAAGAGTGGGCCTTTAAAGGAGTGTTTCAGGGTGAGTAGGTATGACAGATCCCCCCCATGTCTTATTCAGTGGCGTGGTGATTGAGTGTGTATTATTTATATTCACACAGTCATGTATTTGTCAGAGGGGCACTCAGGCTGAACTTGATCTGGCCTTTAACTGACTGAAGAGAAGGGTTTGTTATGGTCTTGGCCATAGGGTGCCATGTCCGCACTCCGCACAGAGATTCAGACTATAAAAAGTATTTAGCAATAAAAGCCATGTTATATGTCTATACCATCGAGTCGCCATTTTTGTTTTGTAACTATTATTCAAATAAATTCTGAGAATTTGTATTTGACCCTGCTCTCCCTGTTAATAGTCAATTATTGGCTTTATTTTATTTCCCTGACATATTGTAGATTTCTTTTTCCTAAGCAGAATTTGCTCCTAATCAAACCAAGTGACAAAAGATATTCCCCTGACAGTGAGCGTAGCATTTGACTGGAGCAAGAAGCTGGGTAGCCTGGGTGGGATCTTTACTCTCCGAAAAGGCACACCTATTCCAAAAGAAGAGTAAAAATGACCATGGCAACAGTGTACTATTTATTGCCAACCTTCTTTTCTACACCCACTTATTTTTGGAAAATAAATATTATTTTTTAGGGGGAAAAAATTATGTTGGTCACGCACATAGTCATACTGCACTACTTCAGATTTCCATCTTCACCATAAACATCTCTCTCTAACATGAGAGATTTATAGTGAATAGTGGACCCATTTCTTCCAGGTTGCTGGCTTTGAGCTCACCTGAGTGGTTGAGGGCTTCAGAGACCATTTTATGTTTACTTTAACTGTTCTTTTTCACTCACTTCAAAGATCTGATGTAATATTACATGTTTTTCAGTGTCCCCTGTTCTAATACCACATTTCCCTTCAGTCCATTACTTAACCCCATGAATGTGTAGCGTTTTATAAAATGCCAGGTAAACAAAATCATAATTTCCCTCAGAAGACGTACGTTTTATATAGTGCTTTTAGATCCAATCAGTTCCTGGTTACGGTACACCGGCAGTGTTGTTGGTTGGGCAGAAGGCAGTGCCAACTGGCTCCACACCGTCCAGGGTGGATGTGTGTCGGGTGGGTTTGCCTGATTTAATCACACTTTGCATGTAACCTGAATTATGGTTGTTGGCCTTAGATTGCATTCTCCACCGAGAACAGGTTGCAGCTAATACTTTCTGGTTGAGCAAGTAGTCTGATAAGAACCACAATGCCGTGGCGAGATATGCATTCCAGGGGTAAGTTGGACAGCAGTGGAATCTGAGTTTCCCTGTGACCGAAGGCCTGCGTGTGAATGGTCTGATCATCTCAGAGTGAGAGAAAGAAGTTCCTCAGTCCCTGCCACAGTCACAGGTTTCGAATGAGGGCTTGTGTGGAGCAACACAAAAGCTCCGCGTAGTCCACTTTGCTCAGGGGACTGTATCACTCTACCTATCAGGAGCATGGACATACACAACATACCCACCATTTTGCAACATACACACCTTTCCTGACATTTTTTCCCAAGCTAGCTATGGTATCACTGGGACTGTATTGTATTAATTAGTTATATGATGGTGCATGGTGTTTATCAACAAACCAGAGGGGAAAGAGGTTGGAATAGTAATAGTTTATCAAGTGAAAGAGGCCTGTTTAGTGTGTTTAGTTGTATGACGTCCTTTTAAAGGGGCCATATGTACTATTTGTATTGAACTACTAGCATACAGTAAATACAAACATAAATGACCAGAAGACATTTACAGGTAATGTTTGAGTTGTGTTTTTTTCCTAGAGTGCCTATTTCCTATTTCTCGCCGGTCCATCTAGTAATATACCAGTCAGTACTATCTTCAACACTAAACCTCCCTGGACTAGCTAGTAATATACCAGTCAGTACTATCCCCAACACTAAACCTCCTTGGACTAGCTAGTAATATACCAGTCAATACTATCCCCAACACTAAACCTCCCTGGACTAGCTAGTAATATACCAGTCAGTACTATCCCCAACACTAAACCTCCCTGGACTAGCTAGTAATATACCAATCAGTACTATCCACCAACACCAAACCTCCCTGGACTAGCTAGTAATATACCAGTCAGTACTATCCCTAACACTAAACTTCCCTGGACTAGCTAGTAATATACCAGTCAGTACTATCTCCAACACTAAACCTCCCTGGACTAGTTAGTAATATACCAGTCAATACTATCCCCAACACTAAACCTCCCTGGACTAGCTAGTAATATACCAGTCAGTACTATCCCCAACACTAAACCTCCCCGGGCTAGCTAGTAATATACCAGTCAGTACTATCGCCAACACTAAACCTCCCTGGACTAGCTAGTAATATACCAGTCAATACTATCCCCAATACAAACCTCCCCGGACTAGCTAGTAATATACCAGTCAGTACTATCCCCAATACAAACCTCCCCGGACTAGCTAGTAATATACCAGTCAGTACTATCCCCAACACTAAACCTCCCTGGACTAGCTAGTAATATACCAGTCAGTACTATCTCCAACAATAAACCTCCCTGGACTAGTTAGTAATATACCAGTCAGTACTATCCCCCAACACTAAACCTCCCCCGACTAGCTAGTAATATACCAGTCAGTACTATCCCCAACACTAAACCTCCCTGGACTAGCTAGTAATATACCAGTCAGTACTATCCCCCAACAATAAACCTCCCTGGACTAGGTAGTAATATACCAGTCAGTACTATCCCCAACACTAAACCTCTCTGGACTAGTTAGTAATACACCAGTCAGTACTATCCCCAACACTAAACCTCCCTGGACAAGTTAGTAATATACCAGTCAGTACTATCCCCCAACAATAAACCTCCCTAAACTAGTTAGTAATATACAATGGATATAAAAAGTCTACACACCCCTGTTAAAATCCCAGGTTCTTGTGATGTAAAAGATTGAGACAAAGATAAATCATGTCAGAACTTTTTCCACCTTTAATGTGACCTATAACCTGAACAATTAAATTGAAAAACAAATCTTCTCCCTCAAAGATTTCAGTTTGTTTTTCAATTGAATTGTTCACATTATAGGTCACATTAAAAGTGGAAAAAGTTCTGACATGATTTATCTTTGTCTCATTCTTTTACATCACAAAAACCTGGCATTTTAACAGGTGTGTGTAGAGTTTTTAATGTCCACTGTACCAGTCAGCACTATCTCCAACAATAAACCTCCCTGGACTAGTTAGTAATGTACCAGTCAGTACTATCCTCCAACACTAAACCTCCCTGGAGAAGCTGAAAGGAAATAGAGGAGAAAATAAGTTGTGTTATTGTTTAAATTCCGACTTGAGGCAGGATTCTACACTGTGACCTTTAAATATGAGTAGTCAAAATAAACCCTGGATTCAATCTGAAAGCAGTTTGTATGCGATGCAAACCAGTTGGGGAACTGCTGTATGTACAAATGTGCTGTGATTTCGAAATGGTTAATCCAGTATGGATAAACACAGCTTGTATGTTTTTCCCTGGCTTAAGTATATTATGAGTAAGTATATCGTTTGTATCTATTATTTGTTGTTTGTATGAAATTGCAACAGTAGTAGGCTTTAAATTAATCAAACAGTGGCACTTTCCTCTTCAGCTAGAATGGCAATTAAAGGCCTCATAGTTAAAGGGGAATTACACATACCTGTACGTTCTTTTGTTTTATTCTTCTGATGTATTTTAATAATTGATATGGATTCAGAACATTCAATTACATTTGTTTCCCAATGAATAATTACAGTTAAGAACAAAATAAAAACAAGGCAAAATACCTCAGACCATAATTATGAAAATGAACATAGTGCAGAACCTTCTCATGTACACACGGACCTAGGGAAAAGTTACTGGAAGAATGAGCATAATTCAGAATTCTGATGTTACATCCTTAAAAATAGCTCTCATTCATGTGTCAGCTAAATTATTAAATTATGAAATGTAATTGTTGTGAGATTTTTTTTGCGTCATGACACAGCAGTCCAGGTACCTATCAATAGCTTATTCCCCTCTGGAGATAGAGACTAACAAGCAAGAAAAAACTGGTTAAAGTAGCAGATCTAAATGAACATTTAATTAAATCAAACCCACAAATCACTAAGCTGCTGGGAAGCAAACACAAATGAGAGTTAACCATTTTAGTCCTCCAATTTATGCCTTTTAAAGTCATTAACAGGACCTTAAATCAAACACGTAATAAAATAACATTGAATATTTGATTTGCTGAGAAATCTCCTTCAAAAACAAACCTTCAACTGATACGTTTAATATGCACGTAATTATTGTGCAAAGAGGAAAAGCCCCCATTCTCTAAAATTCACATTATTGTACAGGAGTATTATGTCTTCACATGTTAACAGAAAGTTTGATCACACAAATCTACTAACAAGCGGATGCTGAGTTGCGGATTACCCAACATTCAAGGGAAGGATTACGTTGGTTTAGATCTCTTTTTTTCCTTTCTTTTTTGGAAGGGGGGGTGGAGTCATTGGGTCATGATGTTAACCCATGCAAAAGCCAAAGTGTCGGCTGTTTTTACACTAGTCTGTACTTTAGAAAGTCAGAGCACAGGGTGATAATCTCAGCCACACCATTCAAACGATATCGTTGTTGTTCACTCAGTCATTATTTAGCTCACGAGGCTTTCATACACAGCAGACAAGTAATAATACAAATAATAAAGAATAATTCATTACATTTATAGAGCGCTTCTTGTTATTTAGAATAATCTCAAAGTGCATTAAACAAAATAAATAAACAAAAACATTTTTATTAAAAAATGAGCATGTAAGGACAGGAAAAGCACAGTTATAAACAAAATATATATATATATAAATGTCTTCAGGCCTGTTTTAAATGAGCCCAGAGTCTGTGGTGACTTCAGGTGGTTCGGATGGGCATTCCAGAGGCTAGCCCAATCCCCCAAGGAGCAGATGTTGGTCCTGGGGACGTGGAGGGGCAGGCTATCACCTGACCTGAGGCGGTGGGTGGGGTTATGGAGGCACTGCGGTTCCTTGCAATATAAAGGGACACTACCGTGAATACACTGGTAGGTCAATATGAGGGTTTTGAATTCTAACGGGAATGAGACAGGAAGCCTGCGCAGAGATGCCAGGATGGGGGTGATGTGGTTATGTTTTCGTTAAGTGAAAGACAATCCTGATGCAGAACAGCATGGTACTGTGTAGCCCATTGGTTAAGAAGCAGATGTATCTACTGCTTTTCCCATCCCCCCCAGACCCACACACACTGAGAGATGGGATCAGTAGCAGTGCAGTGCCCTGAATGGAAAGCGATTATGCAGGTTTAAGTGCCTTGCTCAAGGGCACAATAGCGTTCAATGGTACATAGGCTGCAGGAAGCTAGTTGTACCCATAGTACATCAAAGATTATGTTAACGTCTAAGGTTTTTAATAGTTCCGCCTTAATCATTTTGGACATTAAAGTTACATCAACATGATGCTTTGTGGTGGTGGAATATTTTGCCACAGGGGACATTAGACAGGTTTATTAAGCTGCTATCTGCATTTAACTGTTTGTGTTCGCGGGCGCGTGTATGCATCAAAGAAGTGCTGACAAGGGTTTTAAAGAAGACAAATGCTAAATGGACGTTTGAACCACACAGTAAAATTCAGAGCGTTGACACTGGAGGCTTTCAGCTTTAAAGACTGATATACAACTCACGTCCCGTCCAAGGGCGTTGTGTTGCTGGGCCATCCATCTCAATGAAGTTACTCAGAGGGAAGGGGTGGAAAGTGAAGACAAAAAATAGCTGAATGAAAACACTCAGCGGCCGTCCGTTTTAATATGTCCGGGGAGATGCTCCACTTCAGGTGCTGAGCGCTCAGGGGGATCAAAAATAGGTTAAAGGTAGAAGTGAATGGTTGTAGTTGTACCGTGTCCTACTGTTCGTCTCAGTATGGCCACTCTGCCCGGGAACCTGCGTGCTGACGTCGTCAAGGTGATGGACAGGTGGAAAATGTCTCCCTTGTAATGTTGATGTACTCTGAGCTGCGTTTGTTCGGTATCCAGGTGTCACACACACATAGGCACACTACTTCGGCAGAGTAGTTTCACTTCTCCAAGCTAAATCTCAATCACTTAATCCATTTTCATTTTCTGAATTAGCTATCTTCATTTGACAAATTTAAATTGAGGGATATTTGTTCATCCTGTGTGTGCGTGAGTGTGTGTGTGTGTGGGTCCATTGTTAGTCAGAGAGAGGCTGGTTTAATTAAGTTGACGCTGCGCTCATTTCTGCTGTGTACCGTGTGTGTGCGCGTGTTTGGGGGTGTGTGTGTTTAGGGGGTGTGTGTTTGGGGGTGGGTTCCACCTGTGTCCTTCACAACATCCCTGGACCTCACTAACGTGACTCAGACACTGCGGGTTCTTTCTCTTCCTCTTCATCTCCTCTGCAATACAATGGGAACTGGGAACTAGAAAACCCACTTAGCATCAAACACTAGATGTATTGCAGATGTATCACCTCACTGTCCTTCAAGTGCAGTAACTGCAGTTTCGAACTGAAGTTTTGACTTCAAATTCTTTCGGTTTGTTTGACTTTTTGAACGTGCAAGACTGGACTGCTGGATGTGTTTTGTAGTGTGTACTTTTAGGAGTAGTCTGTTGGTTAAATTGCATCAGGCAAGCTCAGTCAAGCGTAGCTAAAGTATTTCAATGAAAATGAAGAAACCCGGTCCTTCCTGAGTTCATGCTGGTGGTTCATTTGAAGTCTGCCTGGAATGAGTTAATACAGTGAACTCTGTCACAATGGCGGATAGATGATTCAGAGCAGTTTTTTAGGCCCTCTTGTCAGATGATGTCATACTTCAGGATCAAAGCCCAGTACAGAGATAGGGATGTGAGTTCCGAATGGCACCCTAGTCCCCTCACAGTGCACTCCCAACCTATAGGCCTCTGGTCAAAAGTAGTGCAATAGGGATTAAAGGGCTATTTAGGACATATTCTGGGAGTCTGTAGGGTCTGGGCATAGTGCCACAGTAACCCAAAAATCAACTCGATCGGTTCGTGTGGACAGAGGATTGTGCTGTGGCTAAGGAAAGTCCATACCAGTGCCGTGAAAACTCTTCTGCCCGTAGCGGTACTTTGAAATTCTGCAGCCCAAATGAGTGAACGAGCAGTATAGAGCCGAACTATAAATGTTTTTAGAGTACTGGCAATGGTTACCATTCAGTGATTGTCGTCATTTACTGTATATTAACAATGTTATCTTATTGGCTTTATAAGACGGCTCTTTGTGCATAGACCTACACGGTGTGTTACGGGCTTAATTTATTATTGATTACATTTCGTTTGTCACGTTCACACAATAATGACCAAGTGAAAACACATGTTTGGGAAATGTGTGACAATGTAATGAATATAAAATACACAAAGATCTCATATACATTTTAGGAACATTTAATCACTTATGTTGTAGAAGTGACTTTGGTGATGACAACAGCGCTGGGTCTTCTTGAGTATGCCTCTACCATCTTTTCACACCTGGATGGGGATGTTATTGGCCAGGTGATGAGTAGTACTTTGTTTCTGTGAGATGCAGTGCTTGGCATTCAGGCTTGGCATTCAGGCTTGGCATTCAGGCTTGGCATTCATGGCTTGGTTTTTGCTATGAAACTGTGAAGTGTGTGTATATAGACAGCTGTTGACCTTTCTAATCATGTTCAATCAATTGAATTTGCCAGAGGTGGACTCCAGTCAAGTTCTAGAAGCATCTCAAGGATGATTGAAGCTCACAGGATGCATTTGTGGTCAGTTGGGAGTGTCACGGCAAAGTGTCTGAATACTTATGTAGATTAGTTTTTTAGCTTTGTTATTATGGGGTATTGCATGTAGATTATTGAAGTTAGTGAAGGTGTGTTAATACTTTTGGTTAATACTTTTTCAAAGGCATTGGGTGCTGCACAGTGTTTGTAGTTGACGTTTTCAAGTTTGTGTGTGTACCCAGTTGGGTTATACTAGTTCATCTGGAGTGTGTGGGGTCGGGTTGAACCAGGTAGTAGTGTTTACAACCAAAGGAGAGTGTGTGAGAGACACCACTTTATCCCTGTCTCCCACTGAAAGCCTGTACCATTTCAGTTGACACGGCTTCACCTTTAAGCCACCTGCCCTGTGTCTATGGGAAACCCAAACAGTGGATTATGGCTTTATCCAGTAAAAGCTTGAGTTCTTAGAAATGAACCCGTTCCAGACGTTCCCTTTTATCCCACGGGGGTGTTAATCCCGCCGCCAGCGAAAAGTCTGTTCCGCAACTTCTCATCCTGAGTGGGATGAATGTGATCAAGGCACTGTAAATCTGTTGTTACTAACGTAGGAGCTTTCCTTTAATTACCCCCCCCCCCCCCCCCTAAGATAAGTATGTAGGAAATAGGATTCTTTAACTTGTGATCTCAATAAAATGCATGTCACATAACGCATAGAATATATGAAGTTTTGTTTTTATTAATCTAAAACCCAAAATATATTTTGTGGGACAGAGAATTAATGAATCATTATATAGCTCAGGTTCATATAGACTGCTTTCCGTTCACACATTGATACTTGAATCTAAACAAGCATTCTTACAGCAGAAACAATCTGACCCCGTGGTTTTTGAAATACAGAAGATGCTAACAAATGAAATGAAACGTCTGGGTGGACAGTAAGTGGACAAAACCCGTGCTGAGAGTAAATATTTAAATAATTCATGAATCAACATCCATAACTTATCTTTATAAAATATGAATACAAACATTTTAAAAACTCAAGAGTGGAATACAGTGGACCAGTGCCCATTCATTCAGCTATCTGTCTTTGTCTCACTTCAGAATCTGCCCCATATCTTTTAGTGTAAATTATTGAAGACCCATAAAGCTGAGGAAAGAGGTGACGCACTCAGACTAGGGCAGCGTGATTACCTTTGACCTCCCACTCATTGCTTTGTGAATGCAATTCAGATGAGTGAACACTATCAGCGCCACAATCAGAATCTGGGGCACATGTTAAAATGTGAATGAGGATGGAGAGACGGAGGGACCGAGGCATGTGAGAACGTACACACGTATGCATGGCACACACACACACATGAATCTCACATTTACCCCAAATACATAAGAGTACTTCACGCATACGAATACACACACACACAAACACACACACAAACGGGATGTGCATTGGACCATATTTTACTATCCGAATAGTATGTGTTGTTATTCGAATAATATTCGGTAAACCGAAATACATGCTTTCAGAAATCCCACCCTGCAAAAAGTCATTTCAGGGAGGTACCCCCCACCCCCCCAATAAAAAGCAGGACAAGGATATGGCTTTTACAATCATTTAACCCACCTTAGGCAATGCTGAAGTCGCTGTACAGCGTGCAAGATTGTCATAATTTTTTACTCTTATAAAACAGGGGTACACTTTCTTGTAGTCTTGCGTCAAATGTGTCTTGTATTTGCGTTTTTTGGGGCACTCTCCCTCTGCCATGGCGCTCTTGTTTCTATACTGAACTGACTGAGTATTCAGTTCGGGACTCGAGAGAAGAGATAAAAGCCCGCCCACACTGACAATTGATTGGTTGACTTACCGAAACTTACCGAAACAGGCCAATCAGGATGCTCTCTGTATTACATGCGCTTCATGAGGCACACACGCAGACTAGCACACACACACACACACACACGCAAGGTCTCTCGCTCCCTCTCCCTCTCTGCCGTGCGCGCGCTACACGGTTTGAAGCACAGTCTCTGTCTCGCATGCGCGCTCTTGATCACTCGTTCTAAATTCTGGGATATTTTAACTCATTTGCGGGCATCAGGGAGCCGCTATCAATATGCGGGAGACTCCCGGAACTTCCGGGAGACTTGGGATGTCTGTGCTTTTAAAAACTAACGATACCACATGAGCGGAAGAAAAAAACACTTGAAATATATCAATCTGTGTGGAATGAATGTATACATTATACAAGTTTCACTTTTTGAATGGAATTACTGAAATAAATCAACTTTTTTATGATATTCTAATTTTATGACCAGCACCTGTATAACATTAGCCTAACTACACCATACATGGTTGCCGGTTTTAGAAAAACAATCTGATAAGCTAAATATCTACCTCATTCATATGTTACGGGAGGTAATTAGCTAGAGGTAATGTCAGCTAGGTTACCAAATTTTCATGAGCCAGAGATCACAGGTACTAGGAGCAAGGGTAGCCTCTATACTACGGTAACTCACCTTGTGGGGCATCAATGATCATGAGGAAGGAGAGGGATCAGCCCAGAACTACATGGCAGGACCTGGTCAATGACCTGAAGAGAGCCGGGACCACAGTCTCAAAGAAAACCATTAGTAACACACTATGCCGTCATGGATTAAAATCCTGCAGCGCACACAAGGTCCCCCTGCTCAAGCCAGCGCATGTCCAGGCCCGTCTGAAGTTTGCCAATGACCATCTGGATGATCTAGAGAAGGAATGGGAGAAGGTCATGTGATCTGATGAGACAAAAATAGAGCTTTTAAACCATCCCAACCGTGAAGCATGGAGGTGGAAACATCATTCTTTGGGGATGCTTTTCTGCAAAGGGGACTGGACGACTGCACCGTATTGAGGATGGATGGGGCCATGTATCGCGAGATCTTGGCCAACAACCTCCTTCCCTCAGTAAGAGCATTGAAGATGGATCGTGGCTGGGTCTTCCAGCATGACAACGACCCAAAACACACAACCAAGGCAACTAAGGAGTGGCTCCGTAAGAAGCATCTTAAGGTCCTGGAGTGGCCTAGCCAGTCTCTAGACCTGAACCCAATAGAAAATATTTGGAGGGAGCTGAAAGTCTGTATTGCCCAGCGACAGCCCCGAAACCTGAAGGATCTGGAGATGGTCTGTATGGAGGAGTGGGCCAAAATCCCTGCTGCAGTGTGTGCAAACGTGATCAAGAACTACAGGAAACATATGATCTCTGTAATTGCAAACAAAGGTTTCTGTACCAAATATTAAGTTCTGCTTTTCTGATGTATCAAATACTTATGTCATGCAATAAAATGCAAATGAACTTACTTAAAAATCATACAATGTGATTTTCTGGATTTTTGTTTTAGATTCCATTACTCACAGTTGAAGAGTACCTATGATACAAATTATAGACTTCTACATGCTTTGTAAGTGGGAAAACCTGCAAAACCGGCAGTGTGTATCAAATACTTCTCCCCACTGTATATAACCAACTGAACACCTTTTGCGGGATCAATCAATGTTTAAGTTTACATAGCTGGCCAAAAATGGAATTTGCATTTCACCTTATGGGTTGTGTAGGCTACAGTGCCTTTGGAAATGGGTTTCTAAACCATTGCTTTTACTTCAGTATTATTGGGCTACATATCTACATTACACGCTAAAGGTCTGTCAGATATGCAGTCTTTCCATTTAATTCAATAAACCTCAATCTTCCAGAATCTGACTTTTTATCTGAACATAACCCAAAATCTAATGATGCTTAAGCCTGTTCTGTTATCTGTGTTTTATTCATGTTTTTAATTGCTTCAAAACATTGTTGAAAATAAATGGCAATTACTCGAAAAGGGTATTGACATTGTTGTATATAGAAATTAAGATATCCGTATCTTTTTGCACATAAACTAAATCTGCAGTAGTCTGATGATTTGCTCCACAACCAACATTGTCAAAATGTTGCAGAAACCCCCAGCACGCGAATGCACGTTTGCAATCGTGAACACTGCATAGAAATAAGATTTACCCATGTGAATGTAGCCTGCGATTATTATGGCCACCTGTGATGGATTTTCAAAATGCAAATTAAATAAATAAACTGTGATTATAAACCTGCACTCTTAGCTTAAAGTAAATGAGGTCAGCAGCCAATGATAAACAATGAACACATTTTTTTAGAGATGCAAAGCAAGCAGAATCCCATGGCCTACCTGTATGGACGGAGTTGATGTGGCCGCGTCAAATGCAAATAATCATCCTTTGGCTGAGTGCTTCCCAACACATCTTTTCTCCTCAAATGTCATGGTAAATTCCATATAATGTTTTATCTTGAAGGCAGTGCCATTTTACAGCTATCTAACAAATAGTTGCCTAATCTATTAAACAATTCCTGTAAATGTTCTTCATTGCAACTCTGTGTTGTTCGGTGCATTTGACAAATAAACCTTGAAACTTGAAAAAGATAGAACACCAGGTAGGCCTATTGCCTATCATTGTTCTCCGTCACTAAACTGGTTATGCGCGTCCACATTTGCGCGTAAGATGATCACACACACAACGGAGACGCGCAATTCATAGATTGACATTTTAAAAGTATTTAGAAAAAGATCAAGTCTATTTATTTCAACCAAAAAAATGCATAAACATTTTTTTTTTTGGGTTAATTGAATACAACCACAAGTATTTGAATACTAAATAGAGTTCGGGTAATCGAATATTCGACTATCCGTGCCCAACCCTAACACACACACACACAGACATGCACTCGCAAGGAGGTGATATGGCAGTTCCCATGCTCACACCGAACAAACACATCTAGGAGGCTCCTGTAGCATGCAGTCTGCAGATTTAGTATGCTCAATGGCACAGCTTTGTGTCAGCAATCTACCCGTGGATCATGACAAACAAACTTTAATTGCATTTCTGTCATTGGATAGTGCCTAAAATTAAGCAATTATTTTCACATTTGAATTCTATACTGGGGCAAAATTTAACTAATGAGGAAAACAATAATCCATTACAGTCCAAAATGGAACAGCATTATCGTCTTTTAGGCAGGATAATAACACTGTTATAAGTGTCTAAATGTTGTCCTAAGGCTGATCAGTCCCCTACTTAGCCCCATATATTGGGCCTACATTATTTGCTGTCTGCTGCGGGAGTAATCTGTGCCAATGACTTAAACGGGTGATTCTGCCGACTCATGAGCCCGGGATCTCTCCCAACAGTAAATAATGTTTAGTGTGCACTTAAAGAGTTCTGGCTATTAGCGATGGCCTGTGTGTTTTTCTAATCCATACCCTAATCAGCTCAAATCGATTTGTTTTACTCTTTACTCTGATATAGAGCCGTTTACTTTGTTTCGCCAATACCACTGTCTCCCGTTATCGAATCTCAGCGTTTCAGCTGCCAAGCCGGAGTGTTAGATTAAAAGAAGTATCAATCAGTGAATTGAACATGGTGTGTCTGTATGTTGTGTGTCCACATGCGTTTCAGCAGGTTCCTCTGCGAAGTACAGTAGGTTTCTAAAGTGTTTCTCCGGTTGCATTTACCAATTTATTTGCAACATGGGATGTAAGACAGACAGGAAGACAGAGGCACAACAAGATGATGAAACAAAATGAAAGAAGATCAGGAACCTTACCTGTAACTGCTGTTAGGATCTCTAGGATCAAGCAGGACCAGGACATTTTTGATATAAAGTCATATAAATAATGTATCATAGAAAACTCAGAGTCTAAACTTTCTAAATATATGGCTCTGATATATTCTTCATTATGAACAGAGAGAATATTAATATTTCTCCTTCCTCAGATTCTGCGCTGTATATAGCACAAGGCCCCTAGGCTTTGCCTAATTGAGATATCCAGTGATGAAAAGCCTCAAGGTAGCCAACTCAATCATCTTTATTTCAGACCTAAGAACATTTAAGCTACAGCAACCACGTTACTAGTTACCATTTGCAATGGCCTCTCCAGCTTTTGGTGAAGCCAACATCAATTATCATTAAACCTATCTTGATTGCAGTACCTTAGAGTGATCCTCAGCTCAGACCCACATAGCAGATGCAGTAAGCTAACGCAACAAGAACAATCTGGCAGACCGCCCTTTCTGATCCTCATTTATTCTCAAAGTGGTGGCAAAACTGGCAACCTGTCTGTTTTTTGTCTCCTGGGTTGACAGAGGAGTCTGAAGCTGTGGCTCTCGCTGGGCTTGTAAGGTCTCCCACCTAACAGCCCAACCCGGGTCCTTTCCTGTCCAGCAGAATACACAATTACCACTGCTGTGTCGAGTCAGCAGAAAGGGGGATTTGCAAACTGCCGCACGTGGCGTATTCACAGGAAGCCGTGTCCGATGATTCACTCTAGAACGGGGACGGGAAACGCGAGGGAACGGGACTAGAAATGGGTCCTCCGTTCTGTTTAACAGAGGTGATTAGGCGAAGACAGTAATAATGAGGGAATTTGTCTTGTGCAGCGCGAGCTCTAATGGCTTGGCTTTGACCGACGGGTTATTGATGACACCCGGGTTGAGACCCTATGAGTCAGATACGCGTATTGCCTTCAAGACCATGAAACCTATGTAAGGGGTCATCCAATGTGAACTCTTATGGTCAAACACCAGTGAGGCCAAAGACAACAACAAAAACCGCTTCTCCAGTTTAAATCAGAGAATAATAGCCGTGAGAGAAATTGATTTTCTAACCCTTGGAGAGCTTTGTTTTGGCTTCATACTCAAGGATTCAGCTCTTTTTTGCTGATCTGCCTTTTAGAAAAAGTAGGTCCCAGTAAGGGAATGGGTGAGTGGAGTACCTGGGATTCCTGTCACAATAAACCCCATTATGAGGCAAATAAAAACCAATGAAGATGAATAACATGACACAGGAGAACTAGGCAGATTACCTTGCAGGGAATACTTAACATGTGAAAGCATACTTTTGACTGATGCCTTACAGTCCTGCTGACTTGACAGCTCACAAAGTTAGCTCTGGGTCTTAGTTTTCTTCTCATATCAAGGACAGTTGCTACCCTGCCTCTCTTTCATGATGATGCATCGCTTGCGAAAAACGTTTGCTTTGATTTGTCCTGCAAGGGAGTTTTGCAGCCACTGATACAGGCAAAGGAATTCCAGTGCGTGGGATAGATATTCCTACAGGATATGAAAGTGGAAAAGCTTTTGGGGACTTTCGAGGACACATTCAGTTATCTTTCCATTAATGGTCTTTGTTTGTAGACTGGGGGAGACAGATCAGGAGATTGGAGGGCAGCCACTGACTCTGCAAACAAAAGGGAAAAAGAGAAAATCAAAGCCAACTTGTACTTTGCAAACATTGTCAATTTGTTTGTTGTTGTGTCGTTTTTTTCATTCGGAAACTCATGAAAAAGAAATGGTGCGTCATGGGTTTTTATCCTTAAAAACCTAAATACATTTTCCTATCCATAAAGCCCTTGTAAATACCAGTAACAAACGGTTAGCCTACAACTGATATAATGTCATATTTCTACCACTGAAAAAGCTTGAAGTCATATTAAAGCACCTTGTGTAGAAACTGATCTGACAAATAGTTGGTTATCAATATCAATTAGTGCTGTATCACAAACCCTACATAGAGAGCGACCATTCTTTCCAAAAGTGTAAAACGTCACTCAGGAATATAATTACTTTTTTTAACAGAGGGGGTGTGAAAATTTAGCTACGTCAATTTCAATTAATTGTAACATAAATCCCCTTAATTTGAGTTTTAAACTACCTTCGTTCGATTCGTGTGTTCGTAACACCCCCGTCATCACCTAGGGTGGGATCTCCCGCAACATCACTGAGCTTGCGAACGCAGCCTGGCAGATTGCGACTTTTGATGAGAGAGTGAACACGTCCCGGACAGTGGGGATACTGTGTTTTTAGTATGCTCTGCGATCCACTACTGCATGATACGAAAGCCTAACTTTTTTCATCAAGATAAATGCACCAGTAGTAAAAGGTAAGGTTTATGCTATGTTTATTCTTTTTTAAATAACAATTTATGTATCGTAGTTTTCCGGAAAGTTTCACTGCTGTTATTTGATCATATTTTTGAGGGTGACCCTATTAAACATTTTGCAAACCTAGTAGAGGATGATTATTGATGTCAAGTAATTATTGAAACTGTATAAAGATTAAACCAGATTTTTTTTTTTATCAGACAAGGAATTTCATGGTTCATATGTTGGGTCAAAGTACTGTGCCCTAAATTATTTTAAAGCTGTACAGTAATTTTCAGTAGATTTTTTCTGAATAGATTTTAAGCTGCCTGAGCGTACAAGACGTTGGCTTGAAAGACAGGCATGAGGTTTGAAGCGTAGAAGCTCTTGTCATCCCACGGGACAGCTATATAATCAGATATACATTTTGAAGCGCCAGCACTTGGCAGGCCGTGACGGAATTGTCGTTTTCTTGTGTCTTCTAGCCCAAAACACATTGATTTTGCTCCCAACTTTGCAACTCTCCTCCCAAGTTATGTAAAATATTGTCGATAGAGAGCGGAGTTGAGCAGCCTGTGTCCTTGGATTTACCTAATTCTCAATACTCCGTATGTCATAGTTTGCAAATTGTTATAAAATAGCGCTGTCACTTATTGCGTTCACATGACACTTGAAAGCTAATTACATGAATACGACTAGAGTATAATGTGTCTATAGGCTACTTCTTGAATATTCGCTCAGCATTCGTTCTCTGTACTCCGTAAATGTATATATAATTTCTCGGTGTAAGAGATGCGATATGCAATAGCGTATGTTTTGTGATATATTCTTTTGGGCAGTGATTTGATGTGCTGCACAGGTATTCATTCTACTCTACTTTGTCCTCTTCATATTGACCCCTTAGCATATTTTAACTGTTCTAAACAGACCAATTTATGACTCGATAATTAAATAGCTTCCCTCAATTGATCTACCTCAGAGTCCAGTTCACATTATTTGATAGGCTTACATATGCATAAACGACTGCCCCTTGCATAGTCGTTTTTGTAAATGTGAAATTAGCAGGGCTCTACGGATAAAAGGTGGCGTTTGTTCTCCTTACAAGAGCAAATGCTAGGAGCACCAGATATACTGTTATTTAGAACTACATAGTGAACTCCAGATGTATTTGGACAGTGAAATGTTTAGTGTTTTTTGGATTTGTGTAGTCCATGTGCAGTATCAAGGTATATTCATCCATTTTGGATGAACCCTTTCAAAATATCAGGACATTTTATATGAAGTTCACATGTTTTGGGGTGCTGAATGTATTTGGGCTGATTTACCTTTACAATAAATTAGTGAGAACATGATTGCATTCCCTTTGCTTGCGATGATCACCGGAAGCCTGCATCCAGATACTGGGTGTCTTCCCTTCAGATGCTCTGTCAGGCCTGTACTTCAGCCATCTTCAGTTCCTTTTCACATATCTTCAGTATGTGAAAGATGTGTGGATTCAGAAAGGGCCATTTACTTGGCTGGTTAAATCCATTCGAAAGATTCTGACCTGTAGAAAGTCCTCAGTAGCTATAGCGGCATGTTTTGGGGTCACTGTCTTGGCGCATGATGAATTTACATCTAGTGTGTTTTGAGGCATTTGGTGTGGATCAGAGTGGACAGGATTTTTCTTCACACTTCAGATTTCATCCTGATGTGGTTGTCTGCAGTTACATCATCAATGAAATGAGCCAGTTCCAGTGTGCAGCCTAAAACATACCCCCCCCCCCCCCCCCCCCCCACACACACACACACACACACACACACCTTATTTCACAGATAAGTTGATATTCCCTTTCCTTTGTTGTCCATGTGTTCCGTTCTGCAGGCTCTTTTAGGTACTTTTTAGGCAATCCTGTTTTTGAGCCTAACTAGTGTTTTCGAACCTTGCAGTCCAGCCTCTGTAGTTCGGTCGAGTTCCTTCTTGGTCTCCCTGTGTTTTTTGCCACTGCTGAGTGCTTTCTTTTTTCTTCTTAAACTGTTGATTTAGGTGTCCCTAATGTTTTCTCTTATTTATTCTGATTTATATGCATCTTGACTCTGTTTTGCTCCAAAAGACTCCAGATGTTGTCTGACACCAGTAATGGACCCCTCCCCCACCCCCAAGAACCCCTGTACTAGAGCGATTGAACCAACCAATCACACAATTCCTGAGTTGGGGACAGTGTCTCCAGAATAAGATGCATGACAAAAAAAAAGAGTAACCCACTGAAAGCATAGCAATAGACAGGCAGTTGTGCCCAATGTGAGTTGTAGCATCTTCACTCCTTAAGACGAGAGCAGTGAAGTCAACTACAAGACCTGTACTGGGAAAAGAGATCTATACATTCTATGATATTCGGTAATGTTCTTAGCAGCTCTAGGACTCTGCTCAGGTTCACTGTTTGTGTGTACAACGTGATCAGAACAAAGAGCGGAAAGGGGAGAGGCTTGTCGGTGCATGTCGTAACTATTGATAGGGTACATTACAAAAGTGAGTAAATGGCTTGGACCTGAGGGGCTCTGCTTTGTATTGGCTAGTCAGGTGTAATTGTGGTCAGTTTGTCAGGTTCGATATAGTCTGGTCTTTCTGTCTTTTCTGTTTCGGTCTGGTCTGGTTGTTTGCTTGATCCGGCCTGTCTTTCTTGGTTTGTCTGTCTGTTTTTCTGTGTTCTTGGGGCTCAAGGAGTTGTGTTGCTCTGCTCAAACGCTTCAGCTGCCGTCCTAACAACACAGGAAAGAAAACACTAAAAAAAAAGGCTTCTGAAAGCGCCTCTGATGTATTTGCGGCTCGCTGTCATGACTTATCCATGTGTTAAGTTTCATCAGTGTTTCTGATTGGGGAACATGGTCACCAGGGAGGCTCCGCTGTCAACACACAAAAACCCAATCTCACATGCACACGCAGATGTTTGCAAAGAGACACACACACACACACACAAATGCTTAATTTCAATCCACAAATCAAATTTGCATTCCAATAGGATTCATACTTAACCCAGGTCATTATGTGCATCAACACTCAAGGAGATTTGTTCTCCACACCGCTGGGCTGCCTGTGACCGCACCCACCCTGCCGGCCTCTTCGTCTTCGTCGTACGCAAGCCTGCAATCCGAAGGCCACTAATGGTCAGTCTTTATACGTGGCCTAGGCACTAAAATATCAGCAGTGCCAATAAAATGGTGTGTGTAAAAATGCTAGTCAGGCCCAGTTGACCTCGCTTTTGGATCAAGATGGCAAGAAGAAAAGTGACTTTGAAACAGGGTTCATTATCAGGTCTCCTCCAGGGTGGATATGCCCCCATTCACAGGGCATGAGGGGTCGGTGAATTGTTTGATGAGTATGAAAACGATGTGAATGATATGCTATAGCTTTTGAAGTCACCAGATTGATACCTAATTAAACACCTATGAGAGATTTTGAACCGATTTGTTTAGATAGACTCTCCGCCATTATCATCAAAACAATAAATGAGGGAATTTTGTTTTGGAAGAATGGTTTTCCATCCCTCCAGCAGAGTTCCAGAAACTCATAGAATCTATGCCAAGGTCAATGACGCTGTTCTGGACATCTAGGACTGTAGAATTTCTGACCCTGAGATAATGTTCATGAAGTACTTGGATAATGGTTTTGAAGACAGCAGGATAAACAAAAGGGGACATTCAGGCTGAATTTGACACTGTAGTGTCACCTGGACTTCAATGCAGTTAGAACCAGATATTTGGCCATTGAATTCAGAAGACACAAACCTACTATCCTAGCACAGGATATTATTAGTCAGATCATGAATCAAATGGAGGAGTAAAGTAAAAATACTTTACCATCAGTGACAACAAGCTCTCTAAATGAGATTGACTGACTGTGGTTAAGGGAAGGAAATTATGGAAAATTCCCAAATCGTGAAGTAATTTTCCCCCCTTTAATGTTTATTGAACTTTCCAATATACAAACAAGATATTTATGAATGAGGGGAAAAAAGGCAAAAAAAACCAAACAGCAGTGTATAGGATCCTAATAAATATTCACTTCACAACATTCAGTCGATTAAGGTTAAAACGTAACATCATAAAATGCCTACGCTGACCTCAAACTACTCCTTAATACCGAAATAACTGAATGTGTGCTTTTTAACCGAAGCCTTCTGCAACCTACATCCCCAGAAACATCCTTGCCCTGAGTCGGACTGAGTTGGGGTTTGTCAACACCTGCATATATCTTGGTATTTGGCTTGACTGCTCACTCACTCAATACCCACATTGGCCACGTGCCACCGCCTAAAGTCAAATCCAGAATTTGTTTCTTGTTCTGCAACATGGTATTCTCCACATATACTGCCAAGTACACGCTTGTAAACCTGCCAATCCTCAGCTAAAAAGCTCCTTCATAAGTTGGATGTAATTTACCACTCTGCTTTGTAATCTCGGACCCCTTCGACACATCACTTTGACCTTTACATCCTGGTTAATTGGCCCTCCCCTCACTCTCCACACCAAATTCATTGGGACCCGTTTATTTATTAGTCACTTGTAGGTGAATGCCCTCTACCTTAGCTCGCTTCTTTACAGCTGCTACTCTAATAGCAACTTGTGCTCTGGAAGATACATCGCTCTCTGTCTCTGCTGAAGCCCATTCTTCCCTTGGTCGATACTCATTTCAATTTGCTGCTGCCAATGACTAGAATGAGTTGCAAATGACCCTTAAGCTCGATAGTATTGTCTCACTTCACACCTTCCGAAATAAATGAGCTGTTATCTAAGGGCTGCACCTGCGGAATCCCACACTCCTATGTGTCCTACTGCATTTACTTAAATTTGTGTTTATTTTTCGTTTTTTATTTGTATATTATTATACTGCTTTGTGTACAGTCTTGTCTTACATTTGAATGACTTTGGCCAGATCTGAAACATACCAATCACATCCCCTTATAATCCTGTACATTTACTATGTAGACAGCAGAGAAACTCTTAGGGACATATATTCCAGGATATCTTCAACAGTTGAAAACACAACCCTCAATTCTTTCACATTCCCAGAAGATATGAGTTGTTAGCTTCCATGTGTCCACACAAGGGAGTATGTTTGTTTACCATTCTTCTTCTGATATTTTTTGCCTTAGTTCACCTACTTACATAGATCATTCGACAATCATACTGTAACAATAATTAACCCCTAATTAACATGCCCTTTCTCACCTTTTTTAAAATACAACCAGGTTCATCGTGTCGAGATAAAAATTACTTCCTCGTTTGGTCCTGAGTCATTCCCGTTAACATTTAAGAGGAGTGACTTACCATGTATTTCATATTTACAGTATGAATGACCTTCTGACAAACCGTCAGTCTCTTTTCCTCCACATCCAAGGCATACTGCTTTTAATAAGCTTCCTAAAATGGAAGCAGCCTTTCAATCATTTTAGTACAAGACAGGAAAGCGGAATTCCAAATGGCACCCTCACCAGAACTAGTGCCCTAGGGACTACAGCATCATACTGCAGCTACAGACCACGGCTCTCCTCTACCCTGATATATAAATGGCTGATGTCTGAGGGCAGGGATGGGATGGGGGACGGTGGTCAGTGGTCACTCTTGACAGACCATGTCATTCACTAAGTGGTCTACAGAACGGTGTTTGTGTAATCGTTTTTTGTTTTTGCTGTATTACCAGTCGAAAGTAACACAGCATCACTTGTTGAAGTCAGGTAAGCCGAATGTCTGAGGTATTGAAAGTCAATATTTCTGTGTACGGGGCCCCTGGCTCACAGAAAAGTGCTATACTGTTGGACAAGAGCTGCATTGATGCCTCTGGAGAGGAAAGTGAGTGGAGGCCTCCTGGGGGTTGGGGGCGTTCCAGAGCCATGCCTGAGAAGGGGTCTAGGAAGTCCAGCTGGCCTGCATTTGAATGGAATACCGTTCTTATGCTGTAGTGCCAGACCATAGGAATTCTGATGACTCCGATGTTTCTGTCCTGTCCAGTTCAATCAACCATAGTACATGAGTAAGGCCAGCACAGCTCGGGGCAATAAGGCTTGGCTCAGTATTGTGAAAAAGGGCTAAGAGCGAGTGAGATGAAGAGAAGAGAGAGGAAAGACACTCTAGTCAATAGCTCTGATGTACAAGATGTCAATAACTTGTTCTTTCAGACGTATTGTATCAGGTCCAATGTCCGACCAATTTCCCCCCTGTGGTTAACCCGACAAGTGCTCGATATTTAGATCCATTTTGACAGGAAGTGAGGTCAAACTTTCTTGTATTTACATTATCCCCTAAAGGAAATGCCTCAGTCACCTCTGGTCTGTCAGGTTATTGATATGCAGGGTTTTAGCTGTAATAGATCCTCTTTAGCCAGGGTTCTTGATTTGACTTGAAAATCTTTTTACTTTGTGAGCAGCATAAGTAAAGACCTAAGGGGCAAGCAGAGTTGCCATGAGACTGCTTACTGTTAACCCTGACCTAGCCTTGACCAATTTTCTATGTATGAATTCTAATCGACTGCTGTCCCTCTTTGAATTAGAGATTAAAATGAATGAGAGAGACCACTGGAGATAAAGAGAGAGAGATCACGGATAAGGGTGTAGAGAGAGAGAGGTCATGGATAGGGAGAGAGAGAGAGAGAGGGAAAGAGAGAGAGAGAAAGAGAGATTGTGGATGGGGGAGAGAGAGAGCGATCATGGATAAGGGGGGAGAGAGAGAGAGAGAGATTGTGGATAGGGGGAGAGAGAGAGAGATCATGGATAAGGGGGGAGAGAGAGAGAGGTCATGGATAGGGAGAGAGAGAGAGAGAGGGAAAGAGAGAGAGAGAAAGAGAGATCATGGATAAGGGGGGAGAGAGAGAGAGGTCATGGATAGGTGGAGAGAGAGAGAGAGAGAGAGAGATTGTGGATAGGGGGAGAGAGAGAGAGATCATGGATAAGGGGGGAGAGAGAGAGAGGTCATGGATAGGTGGAGAGAGAGAGAGAGAGAGAGAGAGAGTGAGAGAGATTGTGGATAGGGGGAGAGAGAGAGAGATTGTGGATAGGGGGATGGAGAGAGAGATTGTGGATGGGGGAGGGAGGGAAAGAGAGAGCAAGACTATAGATAGAGACCTACCTTCATTACCGGTGGTTAAATACCAACAACATGTCTATTGGCTGTCATAGGTACAGCTGCGATAGTTTTAACATGTTCGTTTTAATGTGCAGATAAAAACATGACAGAGTGCTGCTGCATGTGTCAACATGGTACTTGTTCCATTCCCAGGCTGCTGTTGTTCTTGGAGCCCTGTCTTTTTGAGATCCTGCTGAGTCATGTTGGGTTTAACAGCACTAAAACAGAACGGGACATGTTTAGCGTCCATGCAGAGCAGATAGACTGAGGAGTAGAAATGAGTCGAGCATTTCTAGATACTGTCCAAAGACCTGTTACACTCCGTGAGAGGAGAACCCGGTGGGGGAGATATGCTCACGTCAACTTCATCAAAGCTCGCTAACCCCAAATCCTGCTTCATATAGGCCTCAGTTGTATTGTGGTATAACAATACCTGTGTCATATTCTAGTCAGAACACTGATTAGTGACAGCGAGCAAAATGGTTGTTTTGATGAGTGTCAAGACTGTACAGGTGTAAATAGGCTGTGCAGGTTTATGATGTGCTGGAATGTGTTTGGAAAATAGCCTGTAAGTTATCAGGCACTGTAGAGAAAATGTGTGCAATAAGCAGTAGTTGTAAGTAATAGTAGACATTACGAAGCTCCGTGCTTGCTTTAAACAACTAATAACGTCCGCTTTAAGTAATATCTTCCAGAAGTAGCATTATTACCAGTTAGCTTACAGAAGTAATTAACATTATCAGACTATAGGATTTGTTCTCCTATTTCCGGTTTGACTTATCTGCAAAAGTTGTAATTGAGTCCTCCCTAGTGTCTGGCTTTCTGTGCTCTATCTCGCAACCTAAGGGGATGACAACAGCACTGTGAAATCAGTTTTCGCTCTGCCTCTGGAGTTGGCCTGAAAGTTTTGCAAAAGCCCCCCCCCCCCTCCCCATTCTCTCGAGGTTGGGGTAGTCTACCAAGAGGAGTTAAGAAAGATGAATGACCCGCTTCCCGCCTCTTTAAAGGTTAGGGGTTTAGTCTCTGGGGACAGCCTATTTGTCTCCTCTGCTCCGCTGGGCATAAGGACCAAGTTGAGCTTTTTTTACCGCTGACGTGATTTATGGTCACCATTAATTGCCATTATGTGTGTTTGAGCAGTGGATCGCTCTACGATGCCCTTGTGCTTTCCTGGTTTCTTTTTTGTGCGTTTGGCAATTTCCTTCCGGAATGGCATTTAGTTCCTTCATTAAGTCCTTCATGACGATTTTGTGCGCGTGTGTGCCTGTGCATGTGTGCCTGTGCATGTGTGCCTGTGCATGTGTGCGCGTGCATGTGTGCGCGTGCACACAACGGCGCATCACAAGTGTTTGTGTCACCATCTGGACATGCTGTCCTGTCCTGCAGATACCCAGTTAGCTACCTCTCAGACATTAGGACAAACATCAGTGTCACAGGTCAAACATTCAGCCTTTTACCACTGGCAAGTTAGCATTCCGATTAAATGTCATTTCATACAAGGAAGCTAATATTTGTCAGAGCTAATAAGTCTTGGCGCACACACACGCACAGCTTTAATTTCCACATTAATGAGACTGATTCGGTATCTGTTCCCCACAGCGCTGGGGGTGATTTCCAGCCTAAATGAATTGACCACCTTTGGAAATTGCTTTGGAAAGTAATTAATCAGGGAAATCAATTCGGCTGCACCTGATCCTTTACGTCTTCATCCTCCTTACTGCGCTGTGCTATTTGAAAGTTGGTCCGAAATTCTACTCTTCTAAACTGCCCACTGTTATGTAAATACCATTCAGACCTGCCGTTTGGTATGAACCGATTCCTTATGACATCAAATGCACATCTTTTCTAGCATAGCTGAGTTTCTCTCTTTTCTCTCCAACCATCCCCTATTCTGATACTCAGTGGTCGTTCGAACACTCACGGCTGTAAAAAGAACATTGTCTTCCTCGACAGTGTGCAGCAAATTCCACTTGCATGAAAAGATTTCTTGGTCTCTCTTGTCTGTCTGTCCCTCTGTGAAACGGCTGTTGATGGATGTCCACAGAGTTCAGCTTGAGAATAGATCAGCTGCTTTTTCCAACCCTTTTTGATGTTTGACTGAAGAGAACATCTTTATCCACAACTCTTGTCACTCTCTCAATGTTCCAGTGTGAGTCTCTCCTTCTCTCCCTCCTCTCTCCCCCCACATCTCTCTTTCTCCCCCTCTCCATCTTCACTCCCAGTGGGATGTTGTATTTGTGCACCACAAACAGACTTCCTGCTGCCCTGCCTCCCGATTGGCTTCTCTTTCTTAAGGTTCTGTTGTTGTTAAGCACACGCACGCACACGCACGCAGACACACACACACACACACACACACACGTTCAAACCCAAACCACCAAGTCCCAAACCACCTGAAAACCAGACACTGATGTACACACATGCACTTGCTTTGACTTGCACACATTCCTTCATCCACACACACACACACACACACACATATTAATGACCAATTACCTTTCAACAGGTTTCTACGGAACAGGGTGGGACTCATTTTCATGACCCTCAACCCCACGGCGTTTTAGCACAGATCCCTACAGCGTACTGTTGCCGTCATAATGTTATCTGATTGCAGAAAACCGTACCTTCTTAAATGGTCTCGTTAAACATTCAACAGCAACGTGGTTTTGGTGGTTAGAGAACATAATTTTCCTAGCCATCCCCTCCCATGTGTCTACCTAACTGTGCTGACTGGAATGGTATAAGGAAGCTTCACCTTTCCCTCCTTGGTTTCCGTCCACCTACAGAATCAGAGTTCTACTCATTCTCTGAAACCCAATGCTATTTGTCTCCTAGCTTGTGCTCCCTGGGAATGAGCTATGTCAACATTTATTTGAAACATAAACGAAACACACAAACACACACCAGCATAGACACACAGTAACACACAAACAAACACACACACACACACCAGCGTAGACACACATTAACACACAAACAAACACACACACACACACACACACACCAGCATAGACACACGCAAACGCACACACACCAGCATAGACACACATTAACACACACGCACGCACCAGCATAGACACTCATTAACGAACACGCACAAACACGCACGCCCGTATTGTTTGTTTCCGTATTGCACTCCTCCGTTCCCTCGCTTAGCTGGAGCCATTTAACTGACCTCAATCCGGTCCTCCTGGGGGTCGAAGGGACACTCTCTGGTTTACGCTGTAAACCCTCAAACACTCTCACACACACACACACACACTCTGATGCTCACACACACAGATGCGCGCACACTTGGTCACGGATGAAAACACCCACCTAATCTCTAACCACCTGACTGAACCCCACTGTGAGACGCGCACTCTCCTAACGCAGGAGGGAAGTGAGTGGGGGGGGTTGATTTGGGCGGCAGGGGTCCCCTGTAGGTTCAGGGTTTTCGTGAAACACTATATCTGTCAGGGCTTCTCGCGTTCAATCCGCAGGTTACAGATTACACATAGTTTTTCCCAAAACAAAAATCTTCCGGCGCCAGAATGGAACTGAGGAACCCTGCCTCAGGGCTACAAGGTGGGGAGCAGCAAGGCTGGGGTTCCTGGTAAAGAGAATACCGATCAACCAGATGTCCCTGACCTCCAGTTCAGACAGATGGGGGGGGGGGGGGGGTAATCTTTTGTGACCCTTTCCTCAGCAGACACAGCTCAGGGGTAAACAGACCCATCTGACTGATTGATATCGGGGGGGGGGCTGAGTATACCAGCGGCCATGGACATCAGCGCGTGCTTTGTTTTTTGCTCTTTGTGTTCCGTGGAAAATTACGTTGATAGTGTTTGAACAATTTTAATTGGGGGCGCATGTGGATCACTTTTAATCCCTATCCTGTTGTTGTGATGGTTAGGGTATTAGTCATCTCCACACACAGACGCATGCTGTCACACACACAAAAACACACACACAGTTTAATTAAGAGTAGACCTTGGGTTCAAGCATTAAAAATATTTTTTTTTTTTTGCTAATTTGAGCTGTCAAACACACACAAGCCTTGCTCCGGCACGCTACCTTGTCAACCGCTTGTTGTGTCAGTATGTGACCTGCATAGTGGGTCTACTGTGTGTTGTCCCAGGCGCTGGACAGGAATGTGTTTTCCAGCCAGTTAAAGAGGTGGAAATGGAGCCAGGGTCAGTCGGTCAGTGGAAAACACACCAGTCTTTCCCAACACAGAACCGTCTACTGATTTAAATGCCCCCTGAGTTGTAGTGACCGCTGTGTTGACCGCTTAACACTGAATCAGTTACCAATAAGTTCTTCACTATCTAGTGACTGACTGGAATCTGTCTTCGGCAGCGAAACTGTTGGGGCTTTAATTATCTTGCAAAAAGGTACAGCAGCTGAACGTGTGCCTGGGAGAGGCCAATCAACCTGTTGTTTTTATTTTCATTCAGTTTTTGTCATTTCCATTTCACGACTTCAGACTTTATTCAGTTTCTTGTTACTCCTGGATTATGTGATTCTGGCCTCTCAGGAAGCCGTTACAGAAACGGCCGTCCGCGATACAAACACCTGGCACTGCAGCAGTCCCTGTGAGCCTGCGTTGCGACACGGAATGAACAGTTTCTCCCTCCTCCAAGCCCCCCACCCCCCCCCCCCACCCCCACCCCCCCACCGCCTCGCCATTCCTCCTCCTCGCCCTTCTCTTCTGCACACGCTCGCGCCCTCCTCTCTGAGGAGAAAGTTTAACGGGTTGGTTTTTCCAGAGACGAGGAATGCGCCGCAGCTCAAGACAGCACCCCTCGTCTCCCCCGGGCCCCCCACCCCCTCACAGGGGGGGGAGGGGGCTAGCCAGGGCGCCTGATGAGTTACAAAGTCTCTCTTTCTATTTCCCTCTCCATCCTTCCAGGTTGAGGTCTGGAGGGTTGACCGGTGCCACTCTAGGCCTCCTAGAATGAGTTCGGTCATGCTGTGCCGGTGAGTACAGTTGGCTCATCCTCCCCTCCCTCGTTGGTCAGCGGGGGGCTGTCGTGTCTGCATGGCCTGATCCATGTTGTTTGTGTCGGATGTGCCCTCTGTCGCTCTCAACCCCCAGTGGACATGTGGTCATCAGGGTTCATTCCGTCAGCAAATTCGGGTTTAATTGAAGAAGTCGGAACTTCCCGGGGCACATTTCTTGATGGCTTGTCTGTAGGGATGCTCGGAATCCGCATAACGAAATTGACTGAATTAAGATAGAACAGACCCCCACCGTCCCGTCCCCCCAAACACACACACATACAGCCCCACCCAACCCACACCTTTCACCCCCCCCCCCCATCTCCTTTCATCCACCCTGCCTCGTTGTAAAAAAAATAAAAATATATATATGTTATTGGACGCACTTTAGTCTGTCAATGCAAACTTCCTGGATCTGCGTCCCAATGCGGGGGCCTCTCCTATTGTGTGAGCCGTGCCCTTTGTTCTCCTGTCTGGCTGACTGACCTTGTCTGCTGGGAGGGGGAGGGGAGAGGACGGGGAGATGTGTGCCCTGGATGGATCGATGAGAGCGCTGTACCTCCCCCCACTCAGAACATCGCCTCTAAATACACGTACGGCTTTGATAATAGATATTCAATGGGAATTGTCTCCAGGCAAAAGGCTACATGTTGGACATGCTGAATCCATTAGAAGATTGTAATGACATCCATGTGTTATTAAACAATGACCACACGCGGGGAAACAATCTGTTTTTGCCACAAAAAAGCGTCCATTTTGTGCCAGCCATGGTGTATAGAAAAACCATACACGTAGCGCTACGTTACACTTACACGAATTGCGGAGCAGAGTGATTTTCAGGTTCTCCGATTCTATGTGTCCCCATAAATCACTTGGGAGCATATGGTGTTTGGTGGGAGCACGGAGCTTGGAACCGAAGTGTTGTGGGTTTGATTCCCACTGGGGCCAGTAAAAAAAAAAATGCATGCATTCACTGCTATGGTCTCTCTGGATAAAAGTGTCTGCTAAATTACCTAAAATGGCAAATGAAATTGTACTCTGCTACTCTGATTTGTTAGGACAAGTGTCCTTTGACCAACTTCTCTACCGTGTGAACATTTCATATCACCCCCCAAGTGTGTATTTTTGATCTCTCTCCCTTTCTCTCTCATTCTCTGTTCGTAGTCTCTTTAATGTTCTCTGTGTTTCTGTGTGTCTTAGTTGCATCTTATCCTTTTTTGATGGTTTATTAAGATGTTAAGCACAAAATGGCTCTGCGGATAGGCAGGTAAGAGGGAGAGCGGTGCAGCTGTGCTCCTGCTTAGCATTCTGTTATCTCCCCCCAGCCTCCTGTGCTAGCCTGGCCAAAGTAGCATCATTAGCTTTGGCAAATGACCCACCCAGCTATTGTGGTCGGGCCACGGCGCGTTAGTGTGTCTTTTAGCTGTGGCTAAACTGAGTCCATTCACTTGTAAAAGAGAGCTACCATTGGCAGATACTTGGCAAGTCAAACAGTGGAGCCTTTCACACGAGGAGGAAGGACCTCAGAAAGACGGGGAGGGGTGGGGGGAGGGCTATCGTAGTCACATTGGAGTTGAACTAACAAATTGTGGGAAACCCTTATATGGACAATAAAAGTATGATTTTGTTTATCCGTAGTAGCCTAAGAACACAGCATTTTCAGCTGCCTGGTTGGGCAGCAAGGGTTGAGGAAGCCCAGAAGTATGTTTTTGGAGTTGGGAGGAGGGCTTTTTTTTTTTTTGCGACCCTCTTTGTTTTCCGGGTGGGATTTGGGGGTCGGGGCCAGTAGGGTCCTGCCCTTCCTTTTGATGGATGTTGGATGGAGTTCAATTCCTTACTGAGAGGAGTGGCTCATAGCTTTGAAAGCACAGGGCGCTGATGCGAACGTCCCGTTCTTATTCGTGTTATTTGTGTGGATTGATGGGACTGTGTATCAGTGACGCGCAATATCTCAGACACCACATGCCTGATTTTGAGTAAATTGGGGTTAATTATGCGTCTTGCCATAACTGTCAGATCGGCCTGATGGTGGCACTATATCAAGGAATTGAACATTGAAATTTGCATAGTAATTATATTTTCTTTTATCCGTTAAATGTTTTCCCGAATTGTTTTTTCAGGTTTCCATTTCTTTCAGTGTACCAGTATACAGGTGTCAAAATCACCCTCAACATGCACTTTTAACACAAAGGAACTGCCTTTCTTAGGCAAATAAGTCTCAACAATCCAAGATATATCTCAGACACCACTTGAATATTTTTGACCAAACATGTGTCTTGTCATAGAGATGTAACATTCATTATATTACATTGATTGGATGCTCTGTTAAATGATGTCTTGTTTATTTCTATATATTTTTTAATTTATTCAACCATAATTTGACTGGGAATCTGACAGAGCATGGACAATTGTTGAGTGTACCCTCCATTACCATTGGATGCCTTACTCTGTCAGTACCAGTTGGGGAACTCTCTCATTGCCGTCTCTTTACAGATGAGAAAAGACCGGAAAGACATCTGAAATTAGGAAATGATGACACTTTCATCCATCTGCATGAACACAAAGGTGGAAGTGCATCCGAGTTTTTGGGAACTTGCTTCACTTTGTTCAATCTGAACATCTTTTCCCTAGACCCTCCTTCTTTTCTCCAGGTAATTGCTGGCTTGCTTACCATGTGAATATTCTGTGACTATGACGCAATTGAAAAGGTTGAAGAGTGACTGTGGGATTCCAGTGTTTGAAAATAATGTTTAACATGGAATTAGGTATCTTTGGAAGTATGAATGCGGGGGCCGTGAAGGATAGAAAGTAAATCACATTTGTTGTTAAAAAGAAAGGATCAATGCACTGTCGTAGCGTGGTGACGCCAGGCTGCGGTGCAAGCTGTCCTTACAGGCCCCATGTATCAAAAGAGCTCCATGCTACTGTTATGTTATTAAAGTGGTGGGATCTCCTGACCATAGGAGGAGGGAGGGACATTGATCAAATGAAAGCAAGGCTAATGGCAACCGTTAAATCTAAATGAAAGGCTTGTGTGACCCAACTCGTCAACCCAACTCTAAGTGTTCATGATCTCTCGAACAACATTCTGGAATATCAACGGCCAGTCACAACACGCTTCCGAACCCAAAGTCACTCCCTGCGTATCAAAACCGGGAGATGGTCCAGGTTGCCCGTGGGACAGCGTCCGTGCTCGTGCGGAGAAATTCAGACAGGAGTGCATGTGTTAGGGGACTGCGAGTCCCTGACGCAAGTCCGAGACAGGTTTGGGATCCGGAATGGAGACATTGAGGAGGGACTATCTTTGGAAGTCGCGATTTATGTTGAATACATTTATGCTATTATGAAACTTGTTGACGGGTCATGAGTAGGCTTGTGGCAAAAACAGATACTTCCTTCATTGTATATGTTGTATTGTACCATCTTGTTGCTTATTTGTGCTATGTTGGACTGTAACGGTTATCCCCAGTTAATGTCAATAAAAAATGTATCTAGAGCTGGCTGGTGGAGGGGGTGTCAGCCTGGTCTTGTTAATTGACAACCAGCCCAGTGCATCACATGAGTTCTTGTCTTTCTCAAGGAATATGACGTGTCTGCAGGGAGTGTGGGAAACACAGCCCACACAGAGCTGTCACACACTCTGATAATCCCATGTTAAGCTTTGTGTGTGTGTGTGAATATGTATGTATGCACATTCATTTGTTGGTGTGCAGTGAACATAAAGGCCTTCTAATCAATCTTCCATGATTGGCCACCTGGGTTCGAAGCCGTTTTTGAACATCTATTGTGTTTGAGCGTGATTGAGGTTGTCCGGTTCAGTATAACCACGAGAAGAAAAGCTGTGGGCAAGCCCTGCCCACGTGGCCTCTCGAAGCAGGCTCATTGAGACCCCCACATTATCTGAAAGCAAATGTCTACAATATGAACCCTGGTCAGATCGGGCACAGCCCTGTCAGTCTCCAACCCAATTACCCAGCGTCAGCCTCCTTGTCACCGCGTCAGTACACGTCAGGAAGTGGCCGTGAAAATGTACCTCTCCGTGTAAAATAGAACTGGACGGAACTGACAGCTGTCCCCTTATTTGAATCGGTGGACAAAGCGTCCGAATGTTTGGTCCCGCCCCGGTCAGCCACTCTCCTTCCTCCTGCCTCCCTCGTTACATCTCCGCCTGTCTCCGCCCCCTCGCACAGCCAGAGACGTTCTGGCAACAAAGGCTAGTTGAGCGGTTGTGTGGCAGGCTTAGTTGGTTCATTAATCTTCCCAAGTTCACAACTCCCGGGCACCTAGCGGGGTGCTGCCCATGTCTTGGCCTCTGCAGTCCGTTGCCCTTTCATCCTCTCAGTTGGAGAAGGGTCACTCTGACAAAGAACCTGAACGGACCGCACAATGAACTACCTCTCCACTGTAGGTGAAGACAATAGTTTGGTTTCCTGGTATGGAAATGTATATACAGTGGATATAGAAAGTCTCCACACCCATTTGAAAATGTCAGGTTTTTGTGATGTAAAAGAATGAGACAAAGATAAATCATGTCAGACCTTTTTCCACTTTTAATGTGACCTATAGTGTGAACAATTCAATTGAAAAACAAACGGAAATCTTCGAAGGGGAAAAATGAAAAATAAAAACCTTACAATAACCTGGTTGCATAAGTGTGCACACACCCTCTTATAACTGGGGATGTGGCTGTGTTCAGAATGAACCATGTTAATTAGAAGTCATTACACACCTGCCATAATTTAAAGGATTTTCCTGACATTTTCTTAGTTGCATCTCAGAACAAAAGCCATGGTCCGCAGAGAGCTTCCAAAGCATCAGAGGGATCTCATTGTTGAAAGATATCAGTCAGGAGAAGGGTATAAAATAATTTCCAAAGCATAAGATATACCATGGCGCAGTGAAGACAGTCATCATCAAGTGGAGAAAATATGGCACAACAGAGAATCCTGTATTCTTCATATGAATGAGCTATAGGGTAGGGTGGCAAGACTGAAGCCTTTTCTTATATCCAAGCCTGGCTGAAGTTTGCAAAAACAAACCTCAAGTCTTCCAAAAGCACTTGGGAAAATGAAACCAAGGTTGACTTTTTGGCCATAATTCCAAAAGTTATGTTTGGCGCAAAAACAACCAAAGAACACCATACCCACAGTGAAGCATGGTGGTGGCAGCATCATGCTTTGAGGCTGTTTTTCTTCAGCTGGAACCGGGACCTTATTCAGGGTGGAGGGAATTATGAACAGTTCCAAATACGAGGCAATTTTGGCACAAAACCTTTCAGGCGTCCATTAGAAAGATGAAGAGGAAGTTCACTTTTCAGCACGACAACGACCCAAAGCACACATCCAAATCCACAAAAGCATGGCTTCACCAGAAGAAGATTAACGTTTTGGAATGGCCCAGCCAGAGCCCAGACCTGAATCCAATTGAACATCTGTGGGGTGATCTGAAGAGGGCTGTGCACAGGAGATGTCCTCACAATCTGACAGATTTGGAGCACTTTTGTAAAGAAGAATGGACAAATATTGCCATGTCAAGATGTGCCATGCTAATAGACTCCTATCCAAAGAGACTGAGTGCTGTAATAAAATCAAAAGGTGCTTCAACAAACTATTAGTTTAAGGGTGTGCACACTTATGCAACCAGTTTATTGTGTGTTTTTTATTTTCCCCCCTCAAAGATTTCAGTTTGTTTTTCAATTGAATTGTTCACGTTATAGGTCACATTAAAGGTGGAAAACGTTCTGACATGATTTATCTTTGTCTCATTCTTTTACATCACAAGAGAGGTTTTCAAACTTCTAAATATGTCTTTGATCCATGTCTCAGGTGAAGACATGGTGTCTTCAATCCGAGGTGAAGGAGGGATCCTGCCTGCTGTGAATTATTGTATTATTATAATTTTTTAATTAAACTATTGGCATTATAGTGTTATGTTATGTAGGTACCAGCAGTTTGAGCTTGCAGAAATCAAACAAAAAAGTACATGACTCACAGTATAAAAAAGGGTCTAATGCAGTCTCATTCAGTGGAGTGTGGAGCGGTGTATTTATAAATGGATACTGAGTGGTGAGAGGTGGGTTGTTTGATAGGGAAGTTACCATGTGCATTGCGGGCGGCACTCTACCCCCTTATTTAGTTCCCAGTTTTGACAAAGACCTATACAAAGGCGTCAGAGTGCATCCTGAGCTGAATGCTTTCTGTGTGAAAGCAGCCATTAGCTCAGGGACTCTGGAGTCAGGGACCCTTAAGCAGGCTCAGCTATATACCTGGCCGGAGTAATGTGTGAAGCCAGCCTTCAGGATTATTAGACTCACGTCTGGACATCTTGGCACAACAAATGAGCAACTTGGATCATATAGTTGGCATCCAACAGGTGGTAGTTCGGGAAGTTAAACTGATTGAACCCCTCCGATTCATCTCGTAGTCTTAAATGTGTGCATCTATAAGGTTACTGGAGGAACGTAACTGCACTGCTCTCTGCCTTAAGGGAATAGTAAAACATTGAAAACAATTCCACTAACTGATCAGCTTAGCCAAGTAATCTTGCTCATGTGTCTTTTTTACTTTGCCAGCCTGTAGACGGATTTAGTTTTAACAGGGACAAGTCTGGCTGCTGCATGGTACACTTCTAGTAATAGCAGCTTCCTAGACGTGATGTAGTGAGTGCGAGACGAGACTCCACAGGCCTACGTTGGCTACAGCATTACAGGGAGCAACACAAAACAACAGGTTAGGGCAGGAAATCAATAAAGACTTCCTGAAGCCATACACACACCAGTGATTTACAGGGAAACATCTGGGGAAGGAGCGGTTAGCTGCAATCTGCCCTGGGACGGAGGAACTTTGTTGGTGTGTATGAATGTATACCTTGTTGTCTACACGTTTTCTCCTTTCTGAAGAGAAAGGAGAACGACATGACATCAAGTTAGAGGTTTTGAGTTTTGGAGGCGATTATGAAATGATTTGGTTATTACTGGTTGTGGTAAATGGTGGTAAATGGTCCCAGAATGTAGCTATGAATGTGGGTTTGTAATGGGTTTGTATTGTTTTATTTATCCAGGTTAGATTGAGATAAGAATCTCTTGTTCCAGGCCAAAAGGTAGTAGCATAATAGTGTATATTGTGTTGCTATTTCATATACTGTAAATCATTTATCAGAATTAGGTTTTTTGACAGGTATAGATTTCCTAGATCATTCGGGTTTCCTTGCAATTTCGTGCACCTCAACTTATCTGATTACATTCTGTAACCTCCATTGCACTAACGTTTAATCTACCAAACAAAGCATTTGTTCAAGGTTTGCAGCAAGCCCCAGACAACCAAACCCTAATGTATAACATAGTGCTGGAAGGTACACATCTTTAGGAATCAGCAGTAACTGAAATAGTTGACCTTCTGAAAACATAAAGGCAGATTAGTTGTCTTAGTGTAGATATTGTGTCTTTCAGTGAGAATGAATCAAAACTTTACAGCACCGGTTATTGGCCAGATTTTGCCAATACTTCACCTAATGTACTTAAATAATTACACGATTGTGATAGAGGGTCTAGGCCTGCTTGGCTTACTGTCTCATAGATACTTTAGTTTGTTTGTCATTCCAAGCTGTGGTGCCATCTTAAGACAGAAACAACCCTTTACAAATGCTTCACAAATCATTAAAAAAAAATCTAAGTTGGCGAAAGGCTTATTTAGCCTTTCCGCCTCATATGAAGAAGGAATTTGTTGAAATTTGGAGAGCTTTCACAAAGCCTTCATAAAGGGCATAAGGAGGCTTCAGTGAGCCTTGGTTTTGAGGATGTTGTTAGTGTGAAAGTGTGACTGACTTATCTCATTATCTCACTGTTAGCAACACATCTCCATTGTTACTTACATAGTACAATAACCCAACAATTATCCCAAACAGGCCACCAACGCAGCGCTTTGCTGCCTCATTCCATCTCCCCGGGGTGGTTTACCGTGTTGCATGTACTCCCTATCTACCTACCCAGTAGTTAGATTCATCATCAGATCTCATCTTTCACAAATGGTCTCGTTCGGTACTTCCACTGGGGATTTTGGCATCCGCATAAAGACCCTCCATGCTGTTCAATATCCCATTGTTCCCCTCACTCACGCGCGCTTTCATTCTTACTGCACACGCACTGTGTCTCTGCCCCTCTGAACCACACTCTCCATGTCCCCCGTCTCTTTGAAAGGCTCATATCTGAATGGATCTCGCATGCAGGGCTCCGGAGATACCACCCTGGTTCAGGAGTAGGCTTTAGAGGGATTTGCTGGGTCTGGCCCATTGACGCTGATTAGACCTGGTCACTAAAGGCCTGACTTTAGGGGGTCTGGAGACTGAGAGGAGGGAGAACGACGCGGCGGTGGGGAGACCGTCTGTGGAAGGCCAGCGGAGGACGGGGAACGCTAATTAGAAAAGGTGAGGGGGAGTGTTTGTGTGTTAGGGCTTGCGACGTCCCTCCCCCTTGCCACCCAAGGCCCTGTCTGCCTTAGAAGCCCCTCAGGCTGCAGAGGAGACCAGACTTTCTCCCCCCTGTCTGGAGTCAATCATGGCCTCTGAACTATTACATATCTCCCTCTCGCTCTCTGATTCTGTCTCTGTGACTTAACATGCATAAACACACACACGACCTGGCTATGTCCGTATGGAAATCAAGACTAATTAACCCTGAACAATATTATTTTTACTAACCCTAGCATTAACGGTACTCCAAAAAACGAAATCTAACCCTAAGCTGAATTCCTAACACAAATTTGAACACTGTCCAATTGCAAATGCCTCATTAATTGTGTTTTTCTAGTTTAATAGTTTGGGGACATTTTCTGTTTGCATTCATCTAATCAAATTTGTTCACACATACACATACATGCACGCACACATACACACTCCAGTCACTCAATCCACAAGCTTGGTCTCTGTCCACACCAGTCTGATGTTGACAGCACTCGTTTGGCCCCTCACCTAATGGTTCTGGAGTTCAGATAGACACAGGCCAGACCTACCTACCACCCAGCCAGCAATAACAAATCAATCAAGCAGCAAAACACAGATTATAAGCTTTACTCCCAAGTCCTTTGTCTGTCATTAGCCTCCGCGTCTAATGCCTCGTCCACAGTACAATGTATTTTGTCACCATGTGTGTCATTTTCAGGCAATATCGTTCTGCTTACGGTCTGCAGGCATGTTAAAGAGAGCCCGTCTCATGATTTATATTAGGAGAAAACATTTCATTTAACTTCCTTTTCCTTTTTTTTGTACTTGCTAGCAAGTCAAGCTAGCGTGCAAAGCTGCTCTGTTGACGAAAGGTAGCGGCACTGAAGACAACACAGTTGTACTGTAAAAAAAAGTATGGTATGCAGAACCCGTTATGCAACAGAGACTTTGAAGTTGCAGTCCATTCTTTAAAAAAAAAATTGGGCTGGTTGTAAAAGTGGCACTATCTAGCTAAAAAGGGTCCCTGAAAATTGCGTACCATGTCATCAGAATCACTTGCTTTCAAACTTAGAATTTTGTAACCAACTGATAGTAATTCTAGTTAGAATATGTACATATAAAATCCAAATCCACATCCTGGCATTTTTAATCGCTAGGGCAGTGACCAAAAGATCTGTGCTATAAAAGATGGCAAATTAAATTGACAAATCAAAAAAACAATTGAACATAAACATGTCTGCCACACAGTAGTGGAAAGAATGCTGAAGCAATACCCATGGGATTGAAAGATAAGCTCTACCCCATCTCAATCTGTACTTTATTTTCTATATAGTGTGGTTCAGTTGACCAGAACCCATTACTTTTTTTCAGTACTAGTGAATTAATCTAGTCCAAAGAGGCTACCATAGGTTTGAATCATAATTCCAAATATCGACATGAAGACATAGTCTACAAACTTCTGTTCCTTTAATAATTAAAATAATAAATGTTGTTTCCATGGCAAGCTACTATATCTGCTGCCATCAAGTCAACAGCAGGCTGCTCGTCCTTCTTTACCGAAGATGAATAACAACAGAAGCCAGAATGACAGTCTGATACACACACACTCACACTCACACACACCTGGCAGCCGTTCGGTGCCCAAACATCGATTAATTACAGTCGTGGTGGAACGCCTCTTGTGGTTCATTGCCAACATGTAATGTTCAACCTTGTTAAAAAAAACAACTAAAACTCTCCAGTCATTCAGTGCTTCTGAACAAGAATGCTAGTGGGAGAAGGATCCTTGCAGTCAGGTGTGTGTTTGTGTGTGTGTGTGCCCACTAGGGCACCTACCCACAGACCAATGTTCTCTGCAGATGCCAGCGAGGATGGCGTGATAATGCAGATGTTTAAAGAACCGCTGTGTACCAAGAGAACTGCTGTGGTGTGCTCGGGGGTTCGGCTTTGGGGGCCTATCAGCAGATGTCTTGGGCTGCAGCAACAAACGCTCAGCGTCTCTCTTTCACTTCGCTTGCTCGGTCGTTTTAAAAGGAGCGACGGGTCCACATCTGTTCTCGGGGAACGAGCCAGAGATGCACGGTTGAAGAAATGCACCTATGTGTCTGTTTGTCTGTATTATGGGTGTTGGAAACAGAGCTGAAGAACGTCTGTTTCTGTTGAGGTACCGGCAGTTTTTTTCTTTTTGGAAAATGTTCCATGTGTTTAATATACCATGTAAAACCTTTTACTTTAGTTTGCTGGGAACAATGTGTCTCGAACTGAATGCTCTTGGAGAGAGGTCGGCCACACATCACCAACTTCACCCTGATGTTTAGCATCATTTGAATGAATGCTTGTAGTTATCAGTAATGACAGGCTGCATTTGTCTGTGTCGGATTGGCGGAGCGGCTCAATGACTCCTGTGTTGTTTTAAACTTCGACCCCCGCTTTTAAGGTCATGTGTTTGTTGCCGATCTCTCTGGCACTGCACAATTTCAGCCACACTAGACAGGTTAATTTCAACTGTCCAGCCGGTAAAGAGTCAAAAGTACAAGGCCTTTGGGTCAGAATGGTCAATATTCAGGTCACTGCAAGGTTTGTAGTGTAATGATCAGATCAGTCTATTCTGGCACTTTTATCTTTGAAACAAACTGTATATACTTTTAATCCAAGCCAGCGTTCTCACAGTTGGTGTTTTGCCTCTTGCAAAACATATTTTCTTAGTTTTTTAAATAAAAGTAAAATACATATATATTTTTTAAATAAGCTCTATTTCTAAGTAAAATTGAAACAATACATTGTTGGTTTAAGGATGTGTTGGTTTAAGCAGGTTGTAAAAACTATATTTTGCAAACTATCGGCGCTGGCTGTGTGTTTTATTGAAATCTCTGTCCTTATTCCCTCAGGGGTGTCCTGTGAGGACTAGCTAGAGGTGAAGTGGGCGTGGTTTGCCCCGTAACCATGACCATGTCTTTGCGGGAGACGGTGTCCCTTCCTTCCATTGGTCTACTCCTTCTCCTCCTCTCCCTGCCACTCTGTCTATGCCAGCAGCCGTTGGTCAACTTCGAGAGCCGGCCCCCACCCCCGCCCGAGTGTACCAGGAAGGTTCATCCCATCGTCCCATACAAAGGTGAGCGTATTCTTTTAAGCGTTCGAAGTCTGTCTGCTTTGCCAGATGGGCAGGAATGTATTTGTATGACTACCTTAAAAAAAGAAAAAAAAAATCCATATTTGGTTTTATTGTGCCCGGCTAGTTCGATCGAAGCGCGGAAAACATATTTCAAAGATCACCAATGCTGTTTTACCACCTATACCATGCATTGTTATAGCAAGACCATTCCGGTGTGTTCTCTGCTACCTCCTCTGAGGATTCTGCTGCTCCTTCATCCGTCCAAATCGCTCCTCTTACCCTAAAAGCCAGCTGTATAGATTGGGCCCGAAAGAAACCGAAAGACAGCTACATTTCGTGATTGGAGATACTTGGGGTACTCTCATTTTCAGAGCATGCCTTTTCCCTTAGAGAGCTGTCTGTTCTTTTTCTTCATCCCGTGCGCCCCTTCCTCGCTTTTCACCCTCCACAGTCAGCTCTTTTCAGGTTTCCATTATCTCTTGTGAATTGAAAATTGAAAGGCGGAGTGAGGGAGGGAGTGAGGGAGTGAGAAAGTGAGTGGGAGAGAGAGGGACAGAGCCCTTGAATACAGTCTGCCGTGGCACTGAGATTTTTTTTTAGTTAAACCGAACCAAGGGACGGAGTTAGGTCCATAGTCACTGATTGATCCCCAGACCAGGCGTGGCTACTAAATTACCATACTTATACGCGCTCTCTCTTAAGGATAGAGTCTGAGAGACCACTTGGCTTTCCACCCTATTTCCCACTTTCCCTTCCATTTCTAATGTCTCTTGGCATGTTTTCACACCAGTAGAATTGATGTTTGATACAACTGTAACTTTGGTTTTCTATTCATTTGGTCCAGTTGGTATCACAATGCCTAAAAATGGGACAAGGGGATGCAGATGACATACTGGTTATAGCATAAAGGCCAGTAATCCTTGGTTCAAATTCCTAAGCCATAACTGGGGAAAACCTTGTCCTCGCGCAAGGGATGTCAACGAAATTGTTCCTTTTGGTGACATTGGCGTCTGGTAAATTTGAACAAAATGTCTCAGAATGATATTTTGTATGCAGGTCGTGTCGTCTTGGGAGAAAATTATCATGTTAAATCAACCTATGATTATCCAGAAGCATCATTTGTCTGCCAAACATCATATTACCGCTTGGTTGTAAAAATGGGATGAGTCTTTTACTAAAGAATACATGTGATTAATTATATACCCAATCATATATGTATATATTTCTTTTGACAGGTAATTCTGATTAAACTGAAGTGTCTGAATACTGAAATGTAACCAACGGTCATTTCTGTGTGGCACTAACGTCATCAAGGTGGCATAGAACAAAATCTCTGAGTAGTAATTCCATTTGTACTGGCTGGGTGATAATAGTGTAAAGTGAATGCTCTTAGAACTTTTGTTCCATTTTCTTTCTCAACGTAACGTTGCCGTCTTGTGCGAGTTTCAGTGGGACCGACCTTTATGCAGCGCACCGTTTCTCATCCTAAAAGAGATAGATGACTTGTCATTATTCCTACCCTGAGGGAGCATTTATAAAGGTATTTTACGGGCAGAGAACTAAAGGTCTGTTTTAACAGTTTGAAGTTTTAGACAATAATGGCTGTGATTAACAGTTTTGTTTTGCAGAGCAGTGGTGGAGTTTCTGTTTTAAACTCTCACACTTTAGAATACATCTTATCTCAATACAATATTAGGATTTTCACTCTTGTCTTCAGTGACAATTGTTTTAAGCTGTTAAAACATGGTGAACTTTAATGAAATCCTCTAGGTTTGCTGAAGCCACAAATCAGTGATCCAGCTTGGTAACGTCATTCATTGCTCGCGTCTCAGACCTCCCCAATTTGTTTTGAAGTTGTCTCTCTGTCTCTCCCACTGAAGTCATTCAGGATGAACTTTATGTTCGCCCATCAAGCAGTCTTTTTGATTGGTGCAACCCCGAGATCCGGCTGGTTGTTGGGTGTCAGGTTGCATTAAGATCAGAAACACTAAAACAAACCCAGCCTTGATTGCTTTGGAGACATCTTTCGTCCAAAACGGCCTATATTTCTTTCTTTTCCCCCTGTCTCCAGCTCTCATACTCTATCCGTCCAATAAAGCAGGGTAGCTTAGCCTCTGATAAGGGTCACCACACACTTCAGCACAGGGCTCAAGGAAGAGATTATCTGCCTTTGGTTTTGAGTTGTCCGCTCTCACAGTTGCACTGACCTTGATATAATACAGATGTGTCAACATGCTACTCATTGTTACTCAGGTGACGCTAATTTTAACAGGTTTTCTGTTTTTCACGTGATTCCGTGTCGTCCTGTCCTCTTGCGACGCCGTGACTTCGGCCAAGTCATCGTTGAAGATGAGAATTGGTTCTCTGCTGACTTATCTTGTTGCTTATCGGTGAAATAACCAATACGCAGGTATATCTACAGAAGCTGGTTAGGTCTGAGGCCTCTTGCAAAGTCAAGAGGTTATGTCACACGTCTTCTGCAAGAGCAGGGCCTGAGCCGGCAAATATTTGGCGTCAGTTCCCACACCTACCGAATGTTGACACGGTTGTTTCGCCTCCTCCCAGCATTGAATCCCTGGATGTCACAGTTCTCTTACCCCGGGGTGAAGGACTTTTCCCAGCTGGCCCTTGACCTGACCAGAAACCAGCTAATTGTGGGAGCCAGGTAACACACACACACACACAAACGGACATGTTTAAATTCTGACTTTTGCCTGTTTTCTTCTGATATGAAATGTGACGCCATGTTGGGTCTTCTGCCTGTAGAAATCACCTCTTCAGACTGAGCCTTAGCAATGCTTCTCTCCTACAGGTAAGCAGAACCAATCCCCCACTATGATTGCATACTACATGAATTAGGACGTACATTGAAATCATAGGCAAAGACGGTGTGGTTGGTTAAGGGTCATTTCTACCAGTTTGGTCAACTTTGAACAGCCAGCTACATTCAAGTGACAAATGTAGTAACAGTGCTGACGTAACAGGTTTGACCATTTGTCATACATCAGCGATGAATCCATGCGTGACGAATTGTGTGTGAGGAGGGACAGTTATGGGTAATGGGGATTGACCAGTAATGTTTGACCTGCTCAGCTTTCCACTACAAAATCAACAGAAAATAGAAAAAACGTAACGCTACATAACTGGCTATTATGCTATCGTTTGACTATTAGATGTTCAACATTTCGTAAATCCATATTATGTTTTACCCTTTTAAACTGGTTTCACCTTATAATAACTACTCCATAAATACTGAAATATAAGATCCGGTCAGAGCCCCAGAAAGAAATAACATTTTAGAATGATGGCGTCTTCTCCATGCGGTCTATATTAAAGGACTCTATTTCAAATTCCATACTGGTCCACAATATAAGACCCTGAAATGGTGGATCCATGATAAGACACACCGGAGCAGCTGTTGGCCATTCGCAGGACTAGGCTGTTCTTTTGCTTGCCATAATCAAGCCTTCAGGTCTCAGGCCAAGTTAATCATGACAGGAGCGTGACCTCCTTTACATAGGCCTCTGTGGAGGTAAGAGGCTGTGCAGGAGGCCTGTTCGTAGTAGAGATGGTGTTCTCACTGGGCTCCGGCCAGGAATGTCAACATCGTGGCGGATTACTATAGAGCTGATTGGTGTCTGCCAGTAGTAACACGACACAGCAACGAGATCTCGCCAGTTGAACTCGGCCCTGACGCACACATTCGAAGGGCTTTGCTGGCGCGGGATTCGTGTGTGTACGTCGCTAAAGCAAACGGAGAACACCGAAGATGTGCAATAGAAGAGAGTAATAGAATCAGGATGAAGCCATTTGAAGTGTTGTTAATTAGGTGTGGTTGACAAGGGAAAGGGATGCATAGTGTTATGATGTCATTGTGCCTCCCCCTCACCCCTTCTCTCTCTCCCCCTCCTTACCTCTCTATCCCCATTTCCCCTCTTACTCTTCTCTCCCTCTCTTTTTTTCTCTCTCTTTCTTTCTCTCCCCGTTGAGTCCACTCGTTCCCCTGGTTCCCTTCTCGTCGTTTCTTAATGGCTGTTCAAATAGCTGTGGATCAATTTTATGTCAGTCATGAACTTTCCGTCAAATCTGTCCTCGGGGGCCTCATCATTGCTTTTCTTGGGATGATACCCATCCAGCAGACCCCAGAAAATCAATTTGAATTAGCTGTTTTGATACGGCCATTGTGCCGTAGATTAGAACACGCAAACGCCCTTCTATCTGAGGATCTGTCCGTTGTTCTGTCTTCACCCCCGTCCATCAACCCCCCCCCCTCCCCCCCGATGACCCGTCTGTCCATCGCTGTCTGTAGTTCCGTCCGTTGTTTGCGCCCATTGGCCGTTGTTTCTAATGTCCTATGGTTCTCTCCAATACAGGGGCTCCATGTTGAATGGAGCATCAAGCCCTGCTTAGGAATCATACTCAAATTAAATCCATGGATATGAGAGACCATGAATTCACAGAGGATTAAATATAACATACTGTTTTACAATTTCAGTATACCATTATCAATATACCATTATGTCAGACGTGCCTTTCATAGGTGAAGGGTATTGATGAAAAGGTCATAAAAGACTGGGCATGTCTGCACGATTCGTCCACGTACCTAAGCAAGGGCTCTTGTCCTCCAGCAGTAATGCCACTGAAAGTCCCAATGAGACTCTGATGTCATTCATCAGCTAGGCTCAATGGATGGACAGGGAGCGGGCTGGGGGGGTGGGACATGTGGCTGGTCGACCTATCGGAACGAGCGTACCGTGAAAGACGCGTCTGAGAACCAACTTCTTAAATGGACCAGTGCACCAGAGGCCACAATGCCATTATGTAAACACGGGGGAAGGTTTTCAGTTTGGCTGTTCATTCACTCTTTGTCCCCAGCGTTAAGAATTATTGGGTGCTCGGTTGCCAGGGGCGACCCAGGGAAAGACTTGCTGGGAGTGACTTTAGGAGTGAGCTTCCACAAGGCTATTTTAAGTAGAACTGTAAAAACCTGGAACGTGCTGTTAAGTTGTATACTGCGGCTGACTGAATTAAATTGCAATTTTGAGATCTTGAGACGTGGAATGTTATTTATGATCTGGAATTACGGCGTAAACAAACCTTGATTTGCAGTTTCAAACTTGAATCACAAAAAAAGTCTGCCTCTCTATTGAAATTGCTGATTCGGCTTTGCACTGACTCAGCGCTCTTCGCTGTAATTAAATTCTATAAAAAGCGATGACACTCCAGTCGCACACTAGTATTCTTATGCTGGATTACTCTCATCACTCTGCTGCAATGTAGAAAGTTGTGGGGAGAATTATATGCAGAATAACAGTTGGGGAACCACAGGCGGATGTTGTTTTCTGCTTACTGGGGGGTGCGTGTTGTATTTGGGTCGCCCTGATTGCGTAGACAAAGTTTTGTACTGGTGTGATAGAGCTCGGGGGCATCAATGTAGAGTCATTTGTTAATGGGAGCAAAGAGAAGGTCACAGCATCTCTCCCCGAAACACTCACATGGGCAGTTCATTTCATTATGCAAATGACCCCCGCAACATGTTTTGTCTTCATCACTTTTTCCTGTTCAAGCCCTGTGCCTCATTTCATTTGTGTCTATCACCTGGCATAAGCTTTGCAAACAACCATTCATCATATAAACCGGACCTGCCGTATCCTCTATGAATTAACACTCATCTCAGTGATTTCACTAAATGTGAACCTTATTAATGTCTTAGCACACACATACGTCTTTCCTTTTGGCACGGGAGTTTATGTGGCCTTTTCTCGTCCCTAGGCAGTAGAATGGGGGCCAGACGATGACACCAGACGATCTTGTCAAAGCAAAGGAAAGACTGAGGCAAGTCCGCTGTCTTGTTGTGGCTGTACAAATAAGTCAGAACAGCTGCTGGAACCCAGTCCTGTAACCTTTGACCTCCTGTGTTCCCATCAGGATGAGTGTCAGAACTACATCCGGGTCCTGCTCATCACCGGTCGGCGGATCTTCACCTGCGGAACCAACGCATTTACCCCCGTCTGCACGACCCGACAGGTGGGAGGGAGAGTGGAGTGGTGGGGGCAAACATGAGGGGGAGAGGGGGAGTTCTGGGGTGGGGTGTGGGGGGGGATAACGTAAGAGTGAGAGGGGGAGTGGAGGGGTGGGGTCTAACATGAGAGTGTGAAGGGATAAGGGAGGAGAAGTAGAGGAGGAATGAAGAAGCGAAAAAAGCAGACCTCACTCTTTTTCCAGACATGCACCATGGCAGCATGACACCTGCTCACCAATCACATACGTAGCAGGCAGACTGATCTAAAAATCGTCTCTTAAATAACTGCTTGTTATGATTTGTATTTCAGTCAGGCTGCTGTCGGTGATAAATGACTACGCAGGACTGATACTCTCGGCACAGCCGTGTTTAGCGGTGTGTTGCCGTGAATACCACAAAGTATTCTGACACCTCTCTACACATTTTGTTGAATTAAACGCAATTCATTATTGATTGCATTGGGGTTTTTTGCCATTAGTCTCCACACCATAATGACAAGGTGAAAACACAATTGTACATTCAGCCTCGTTGCCATGACACTAAATTGAGCTCAAATGTATCCAGTGTTCTTTGATTATTCTTGGGACATCTCTAGAACTTGATTGGAGTCCACCAGGCAAATTCAAATAATTGGGCATGATTCAGAAAGGTTCATACCTGTCTATAAAAAGGCCCCACACTTCCCAGTGCATGTCAGAGTATAAAGCAGGCTATTAAGTCGAAGGAACTCTTTGTAGATTTCAGAGATTTGTCTAAAGTGTTAAGGAAAAGATCTGGGGATGGTAATCAAAACTACTAAAGCATTGAAAGTTCCCAGAAGCACAGTGGGCTCCATCATTGTGAATATTTCCAAAGACACTGTATATAAAAAATATACTTTATATGACAGCAAATGTAAAAAAATACAGATCTAAGCAATATTTATTTGTGTGTGTGTGTGTGTGTGTGTGTGTGAGAGAGAGAGAGAGAGAAAGAGAGAGACAGGTGACAAATTAAAGGAAAACCCAACATGAAGTGTTTCCGTAATGTGTTGGGCAACCACCAGCCACTAGAACTGCCTCAATGTACCTTGGCAGAGATTCTACGAGTCCCTGGAACTCTGGAGGGATGGAACACCATTCTTCCAAAAGATGTTCCCTCATTTGGTCTTTTCGTGGTGGAGTTGATAAAGCATGCTCACCAACTTGCAGACACCGTATACCTCCAATCACTGTGTTTATGCTAGTTAGCACTAGCATTGCAAACTCCCCCTAACTTCCATCGCACTGGACACAAAACGATACACATGGTACCCGCGGGTGACTCTGACCTTTAACACCCTCTTCAATCCTCCCTTCCAGATCGGGAACCTCAGCAGGGTGTTGGACACGGTGAACGGGGTGGCGAGGTGCCCTTACGACCCGCGTCACAACTCCACTGCCATGGTGACGGAGAAGGGGGAGCTGTACGCCGCCACCGTCATTGACTTCTCGGGTCGCGACCCTGTGATTTATCGTAGCCTTGGCAACATGCCTCCGCTCCGCACCGCCCAGTACAACTCCAAGTGGCTCAATGGTAAACACTCTAAAATTGGAATTTAAATGGAAGCCTGATTTTACTTCTGCAGGCTGTTTTTGAATATTGCCCCTAACCAGGGTTTACTGGGCTATTGCCTCCTAACTATCTGCACAGTACAGCTGAGATAAAAGAAACAAAACAAAACCCCCTTGTGTTCAGTTTCTTCAGGACACTGCAAACCCAGGAGGAGCCTTGTTGCTATTTTTAAGTTTTTAACCACACAATTAGATCTGTAAAAAGATGTTTTGTCATACTCATGGTTCATAGTCACAAATATTACAGAAATGCACAATTTTAATCAGTGGGACCAACAATGTGAGATTTACTTGGAGTGAATACATGGCACCTAGGTTTACTTTGTAATTTAACCATTTCGAAATTGATCCACACCTACTTACTTGCTCGGCTTTCCAACTACTGATCAAGTTTTCAGTGCCGGTCCTGTAGAATCCATAATCGGTGCTTGTTTCATGAGTTTGGATCATTTTCCACGGCGGCAACGTATTAGAACTGTCAGATGGGCTGGAGGGGCAACTAATGGAAAGGAATTACAGAGGATAAGTGTTAATGATGGTGGGATTTTGAAAGAAACAGAACGCTACCCATCATTGCACATAACGGCTGACGTTTCTGCTGCTGCTTTACCTGGTTGGAGACGGAATATCACATCTCATGTCTAACGCCACACTTCCCCGCTGTCATCTCTCCCCATCTCTCTCCTCAACACCCCCCCCCCCCCTGTTTTTATTCCAGACCCCCATTTTGTCTCAGTTTACGAGGTGGGACTCTTCACGTATTTCTTCCTGAGGGAGAACGCGGTCGAACACGACTGCGGTCGGACCGTGTTCTCCCGGGTGGCCCGGGTCTGCAAGAACGACGTGGGCGGCCGCTTCCTGCTGGAGGACACGTGGACCACGTTTATGAAGGCGCGCTTGAACTGCTCGCGCTCAGGAGAGATCCCGTTCTATTACAACGAGCTGCAGAGCACCTTCTATCTGCCCGAGCAGGACCTGATCTACGGGATATTCACCACCAATGTGTGAGTGACACACGCGCGCAGGCACACCACATCTCATCCACAAACACCAGACAATTTGCACGAATACATACTCACACACACCTAAACTCCCGCTAAACATCTGCAAGTAGAACTTCTATGGCCCCTGAGTGGGTGCAGTGTTTTAAAGACAATGGCTCTTATTCATGAAAACTTCTCAGAAAAGATCTGATTTGAACATTGGGTGAGGCTTACGATCATCTCTAAGTTTGATCCGATTGATAAATCAGATAAAGTCATGGATTCAAAAATGCGCTGCACCGGTCCTTGTTTACATATGACACACCCGTAATGTATGCAGGTGTGGCGATCAGCAACCTATGAATTGACAGATTTCAACAATTGTAGACTGAAACAGCTAATTAACCATTGGTCATTCTCCATGACAAAATCTGCGCTGTTACGGAACACTTTCGCGTGTCAGCCCAAAGCCAAATTCCTTTAAAAGAGCAAGCTCTGCCATCATTAGGGTAACTGCTCGACCCAGAACCACTGGTTTATTTATCCTCTCACTCGTCAATTTAAGACCTGTTAGCTGATCAAGATGCCAGCCACCGAAATTATAACGACCATTTATGATGGCAAAGTATGTAGGTACAGCCTGAGTGACTCAGAAAAAGCATGTTTGTCTAGCGCATTACATACACAAAGGCATTTCAAACCTTACAAACGCATGAACAACAGAAGAGAGAACACAGAATAAAGTGAAATAAATAATACAGTTATAGCCTACGGTAGTGATACAATATTTAATATTGTGATATGTTTGAATACTGAGTCTGTTACAATTGTTGTTTTTCATGATCATGATGGTCTCATTGCAAATCAAGAGTGATCATATTTTTTCACGTTGGTTTACGCGGTCTCCAACCAGACGTGGGTTTGATCGTAAAGGATACAACAAAAATAATATTGATGAGTACCAGCTCTGTCGGTGAAATGATTGTATGATTATTTTAAGATCAAATTTGATCGTCCGCACATTTCATGAATGAGGGACACTGACTCAGAGAAAAGCTGGGTCACTCCAGCCAAGTGCTTGAATCTTGGTCGCCTCATACCAACAGTGCCCAGTGGTCCAGCAAATGGCTCAATTTGGCTCAATTTGGCCCAGGGCTACCCGGGGTGGAGGGGTGGAATTTCAGACAGGGCTTGTCTTGTTGCGCTCTAGTGACTCCTTGTGGTGGGCTGGGCACTGGCGGGCTGACACGTGGTTGTTGTCCAGGGAATGCATTAAAACCCCACCTGTGTATGCTGTCTTATACTTCCTGGTTGAGAAAGCAGTGTGATAAGATGCAGAACAGCTTGGCAGGATGTGCTTCGGAAGACATGCTTCAATCTTTGACTCTTCCACACCTGCTCTGGTTATGCAAGGAGCCAAGGACATCATTGGGAATTGGGTTATGAAATGAGGAGAAAATCTACCAAATAAATAAATGGCAATCAAAAATCATTTAGAATGGCCCAGAGTGGGTTTCAGTAGATACATTACATCATCTTCCATCACCAGACAGTATTAACTGCGTGCGCACACACACACACACACACACACACAAGACATACACACAAAAGACACACAGGCAAACACACCAATCTCCTTAGTCGCTTTTGTTCTCTTCACTTTATTTACACATTGGCTTAACAGTGTCCCGTTGAGCCTGACCAGTTTACGAAGGCTAAGAAACATATTAGAAAGGGAATACAACCTGGTGAGGCAATTCTCCCTCGTAATTTCAAGCTGTCTGGCCAAACGGGGCCCTTGGCCGTTCAACAAAGCAGAACAGCGTCTGGGAGAGATGCTTGAGTCCACGGGGAGATTGAGGCCCGTAGGACAACCAGCCAAGAATGTTTCCGTGGGAACATCAAAACACCTCAGCCGTTTTCCGACTGGAAAGGAAATTGATTGTGGCAAACCGTTTCCGTTTGTCAGAGCCGTTTTGATATAGTTTGCGTTGTCTTGTTGTGTTTATTTGGGCTGTCCCGTCTCACAACTAGGGGACAGTGTCACTGGGGTTACAGGTCAGGTTGTGAGTCAGGTGTACAAGGTCACGGGTAAACTGGTAGTAGACATGCATGGTGGGATGGAGAGAGTCACATGATGTTACCACTACTGTATGAAAAAAAAATGGTGCACTCATCACAGTAATTCATCAGCATTTATCGTGGCATTTAGCATGTAATTTAATGTGTAATTTTATCCATTAAATGGGAACATCACCCAACGGTATATCTAGGACTAGACATGATCTCATTAGTGCATCAAAAAACACTTTTCCACCACGTGTGCATCAACTGGCACACATTGCAATAGCCTCCACAGGTTTAGTCATCTGTGTATAGTCTCCTGTCCAGAGGTTCCCCCACTTTCAGTCAGTTGTTCCCTTTGCTTCCCCCTGTGCCGCCACAACTCTAATGCAGGGATCTCTACAGGGCTCAATAGATCGATTTCATTTGACATTTTAGTCATTTAGATGACGTCCTTATACAGAGCGACTTACAGTAGCGAGGGAATCGAACCCGCAGCCTCTGGCATTGCAAACGGCACGCTCAACCAGCTGGGCTACACTTGATCTCCAGTGATCTTCACACTAAATCTCTGTTCCCTCCATCAACCTCTTATTCTGGCGTTGTTAAGCACTTTCCTTACCTATACCAATGGTCCTATTGAAAGGCCGAGGGCATCCGTTCTGGCTTATCTCGCTGCCACAAGCGCTCTTCAGTCTGTTTGGCTCAATCAGGGCTAAAAGGATAGAAAACCGCTGTATTGAGCGAGACACAGTACCTCAGTTGATCAGACAAACGTCAGGTTGCGAGGTATTGTGGTGATGGGGATCGCAGAGATCCCCCCGGGGAACACCCAGTAGAAACGCTCTCAGGTTGTCAGAGGGTGGATGTGGTAAAGAAGTGGTGTCTCAACCGTGCCCGGATCTGTTTCGCCAGGTTTTATCGTAGAATCTTTTAAAACGGGCTTGGATTTAACCCTGGCCATCAGACTGGCAGTCTCCTAGGTATCCTGTCAAAGCTATTGAGACATATTTGATTAAATGGGGAGACCCGTTCTATAGAGCATATTTTATATTCTGCCTTTTATCGGTTGTCGTTTTTTCGGCAGTCTTTCTCTACTCATTGTACAATAAATGCCTAGAATTTGCATTTGAATCTAATGGCTATAAGGATTTCATGTATAAAGGGTTCAAGGGAGTAATCATTGTTCTGGCCCTGTAGAAGGAGGAAAAGACAACCAGGCCTGTGCAAACACAGGAAGATAATGAAATATCATTATCCTGTCATTATGCAATTATCATCCAATTATTCTACCGTATATTCAAACCGATAATGACTTATGTTTAATAGATAAATGACTCTAATTGTAGACTCAATTATGCTCTGTTTTTAACTAAGAATGGAAGTAGGTCTTACAGTTCTTTATGAACAGTGTATTCCTGTATCTGACAGAACTCTATTCTTTCTGGTTTGATAGATTGACTGCTGCGGACCAATTGGTATATAAGTCCCAGTTCTTCATCTCATGACTAAGTGACTGGCAAAAGCTGTCAGTTGCTCATGGAAAAGCTGCCGGTCGTGGTTTTTCGTGAGCACAGGGTGGCTTTTTCGAGAGCTTTTTAACGGATTTTCCTACAGCTTCTGCTCAAAGGATCCCTCTCACCCCCACAGAAACAGTATCTCCGCGTCTGCCGTGTGTGCGTTCAACCTGAGCTCCATTATCCAGGCCTTCAACGGGCCCTTCCGCTACCAGGAGAACCCCCGTACCAGCTGGCTTTCCACCCCTAACCCCATTCCCAACTTCCAGGTATGGGACTACTTAAACATTTGGAGCCTTTTTTTTGTTGTTGTTTTTTTACATAATCACTAACCAAGCCAGGGGTAGGCAACCCTGTTCTCGGAAAGTGGCAGGGTGTGCTGTATTTTGACTGGCCTGGAAGACCGCACGTGATCGGCTCGCTCTTTCGGTCACTTCAGTGGCTTAACGAAACATCTGCTAATAATGTAGTTAGAATGTTAAGGCCGTGTTGGGCTGTTCAGTTGAGCTGGAACCTCCACGTCCTCACAGTGTGGCACCCTGGAGGAGCGGGGCCCAGGGGAGAACCAGACGGAGCGCAGCCTGCAGGACGCCCAGCGCCTCTTCCTCATGTCAGACGTGGTGCAGCCCGTCTCCACTGATCCCCTCCTGGCCCAGGACAACATCCGCTTCTCCAAGCTGGTGGTGGACATCGTGCAGGGCCGCGACACCCTCTACCATGTCATGTACATCGGCACGGGTGAGTCAGCAGGGGGAGGAAGAGGTGCAGAGGGTGGGGGTGGATGGGGGGGGGAAATATGAAAGATTAGGAAAACAGCCGGTCCATGTACACCTTGGGCAATAACCGGAAATTAATTTCACTGGTTCTAGCGGACTAACCATTGGCTTGGTCTGTGTGAGGTCGCTTTATCTGTGAATTTATATGTATATTTGGCGCTTCTTGTATGAGTAGAACATTAAAAGGCCTCTGAAAAAAATTGTCTAATCAAAAAAGGTCTAATTTCTTCTGTTTGTCCGTTTAGAATACGGCACAATCCTGAAAGCCCTCTCCACGACCAATAAGAGCATGCGGGGGTGTTATTTGGAGGAGATGAGGCTCCTCCCCGAGGATGAGACTGAGCCAATCAGGAGCCTGCAAATCCTCCACAGCGATAGGTCGCTGTTTGTGGGGCTGAAAGACAGGGTTTTGAAGATTCCACTTGAAAGATGCTCCGGCTACAAAACAGAGCGGTAAGGAAACCATTTCCAGACAAGCACATCAAAACCTCACTGTGATTCCGTCAACATGAATGTCTCCATGTTAGTAGGTTTCAGAGTATAAAACAAAAAACAGACTTTCCTACTTGTGAAGCATGAGGAAGTCTATGGTAGAACAGCTAAATAGTGGTGGCAATGTGCTTTAAATAGTAGCACCCAAAGTCTGGCTGGGCAGAGCTCCATTGGTGCTCATTAGATATGTCTGGTAGTTGCTAAACTGCAGGAGGACGTCTGGGCCAAACCTAAATGAAACCCCATCCGGGACGCAAAGCGATTTGGAGCACACCTCTGGGAAAACAGAATTTCCATGCATTAAAACTGTTTAGAACATAACATAGAGCATGAGTACTGGTGGAGATCCTGTCTTCACCATCCAGAGTAGAGCAGGGATCCCGCTGCATCGGGAGACGACTGCCATGCAAAGTGTTTTCATTCAAAGTTGCAGGATGCATCACACAGTGCTGTCCAGGGGTATTTTTGTTACTGGCCCCATACTCTTACCGTTAGGCTACCTAACCCCGATTTAAAAATAACACACCTGCCTTATAATGAAGTAACTGCATAATGTGATTCTTCAAATGGACTTTCCAGTAAAAACCTTGGGTCCCAGTGGGACCATTTTAAGATGTTTTGGCTAATACCCATTCTCCAGAATGCCAGGCAGGGGAGACGACAACAAGATTTAACACGTAACACTTTAACATGTGACCTAATAGAAAGATGCCAGAACTTCCTGCACTCCAGTGTAGCAGGATGTGATTCATCCAGCAGGTTATTATGTGCAGAAATTGTGGATTTGGCTGTAATGACTACTACAACTTCACATTATATCCACCTCAGCCAATGACGTGACTCAGCCAATGATGTGAGCCAATGATAGCAGTGTGATTTGACTGCTATGTGATTTCAGAAGCTCCGCCCTTCCGAAGCTTAAATAGTAGGCCGACCTGAACCAATCGTATGCGTTGACCCCTCAGAATGTATAATATATATAGTGTGTAACAGAGATGCAGAAGAACACCTTACTAACATAAATAAGCCAGGACACTTCTGCCAGTCAGTTGTACATGAATAATTCCACACCTGTCGTGTCATTTGACCCATGTGTATTCAAAATCAGTCAAATAGTTCGAAACCCTTGCAAAATTTCCCACTTCAAAGTAAAAATAAATCCCAAAATAAATTATTCTCTATTCTAATTTTGGTTAGAGGCAATGATTCTCATTCGCCGTGTAATTGATCTCACTTGTGGTGAGTTACAGGTGCCTGCAGGATAAAAACTGGTAATTCAAGCAGTTTTGAAAAGGGTAAAAAAAAAAAAAAAGAGAGATCATTTTGCCCTATTCCACTCCGTTGTAGTGCAAGGGGGCCAGTATAATTGGCTGCAGCTGTAGGTGACCAATCCAGCTTTCTCTAATTAAACCTGACCTCTGCTAGATCACTGCTAACACCTTGTGAGCTTCCCCTGTTTCTCAGCACTAGTGGGGGGTTGGAGCCACTGGGTGGGGCTGAGAGTCTGGGACGGCCAGCGCTGCAGTGCCAGCTGAGATTTTGTGTGCAATCCATCACGTTCACCTGTCAGATGGCAGGAGGGGGGTGGCGTGTAGAGAGGGTTGTGCCAGGGTTTTTGGGGTTGTTTGGGGAAAAATAGTGAACTGACCTCATCTGAATGGAAACGGATGCATCACATTGCATCACATGGCCACAGTTGAAGTGGTAGTAGGGATTGAATGTTTCCTAGTCCTGCTTTCCAGACATATTTCTGTCGTACATGTTCATGTATACTGTGTGACATCATATTGAGATGGGGAAAAGAATTGTATCGTGTTTCTTAGTGTCTTGCGTGGTGCCACAGCGGCCAGTAAACGCAACCTCCATGTCAGAAACGCCTAGGTGACCTGCTGTCTTCCAAACGAATAAAAGAACCCAGTCTTTCCCCGGCTTACGTTGTCTTTCATTACACCCGCACAGCATGTGGAGACATTACGGCTCTCGCAGACATGAGTTACGAGCTGCAGGCTGTTTGTTTCATAGTTCACAGAGAAACTGCATCCTTCCCACCCCCTGGCGATCGATAATAACAGTAATACACATGGCAAACGTCGATGCTGTCGGCTCGACTTGCAGCCACACAGGGAAACGCTGTGTGACGTGCATAATGGATGAGTAAGAGCCCTGTCTCGGTGTGGCAAGCAGCTCACTTAGTGTGGTAGCCTAATAATATAATCTATTATAGTACTCAGCTGAGGGGGTATAGTTAGCATAAGAACCTTCTTCATATCTCAAAGAGCTCCACTGATGTCTTTCCTATAGCGTTCCTTGCGAGGAGAGCAGGATGGGAAAGTGAGTGAAGGAAGCGGGGAGGCGAGGCTGGGGTGGAGGGAGATGTAGTCTGAGATTTCTGGCCACTGGTTGGAAAAGGGGCGCAGTGGAGGCCAAAAGGGTCCCTGAAAATTGGGCCCGTGTCATCAAAATCACTTACTTCCAGACTTTCGTGGCTAACTGAGGTAGGATTGTTTCCTGTCAGAAACCACACGTGCATTCCCCCCGTCGCTCGTTGGACGACCATGGTCTACTGCCGCCTGTAGGTGTCGGCCTGTCAGCAGAGTGCTTTAGCGCGGTGGATGTCACCCACTCCTCTGGCTACGTGCTGAGCTGATATTAGTGCAGATTATCAGGAACTGATCTCTGAGGTCTTTATAGTAGGGGAGGGTGTTGTTGGTCATGCTCTCTATGCAGAATACAAATAAGTCCTGTGTTGTCTGGTTCTTGTGAATTTATTTTCCACTTCTTATTTTCGTAATGGGTTTTATCTTGAATGGCATCACATTCTACAAGTGTTGACCAGGGGAGCAGGGGGGGAGTAAAGACAAAGCGCTCCAAAAAACCTTAACTACACTCTCCTGGTTATTCTCCATTCACAATTCAAGAAGGATAATATTGCATGTTTTTGTTTAAGGATAAATTGTCATTTCATGGAGGATTTTTTTTTTAAGAGAGACGAGTTGGGAACAAATCCTCTTTGGGGTTGCCAGTCTCGCGTGCGCTCTTCTGTAAGGCTACAGCTCAACGCTACCGTCAGTATTTCATGCCGGCATTGGGGAGTAGTGTCATCGCTGAAATTGCTAGTCTGAAGTGGAGAAAGGAATAAGAGAGGATTTTAGCCTAGGATGGTGTGGTCTAAGCTGCAGTCTCTGGTGGACGTCCCCCAGCAGCATGTGGTTAAAATCCAGCATATTGCTGTTTTTGCAAGCCTTACCTCTGTCAATATAGCATATCATGGCAGAGATTCTGGGACAAGAGGGATTGTAATGTGATATTAATAGAGCAGCTACTGTGTTACTTTATACTATCTATTTCTCCTGATACATCGCTCTCTTTGGCCCAGACCCGTCTCTCTCTTTGGCCCAGACCCGACTCTCTCACTGACCCTTCTTGCTCCCTTGTTACATTTCTATTCCTCCCTGCTTTTCTCTCGTCTCTCCATCCCTCTCCGGAGTAGGACCTTGCCTGGTAGTCAGTGGGCTGCCGTGTGATAAATTGTTCCAGAGTTGGAGCACTCGGCGGGAGGCAGGGTTTTGACTGACAGCTTGGGGGTTTGGGGGGTACGTCTCTCTGACCCAGCCCCCCCCCACCCCCACCCCCACACACACACACACACACACACACACACCATTGGTCAACGATGTTACTGCGGAAAGACAGGCTCTTGGAACCTGGAGAAAAGAGCCTTTCACTGGGCTGAAAGCCCAAACTAACGCACGCCTGTTTTGATTTGGGTCTCACAGGGAAACGTGTCTACTCCCAAGCCCATCAAATTTCTCTCATACAGTACATGCACACACACACATTCACTCACACACACACACAGGCATTTGGTTCTCCTAAGCCTTCTAAGATCGCTGGATCAACAGGACCAGTTTTTTTCCAACTCCGATAAACAAACAGGAAGAGAATGACCCCTTTTACTGTAAAGGGGGCTGCTCTAACCTGTGCATGTCAAAACACGTCATCAAACCGCATTCCTAAGCTTCACAGCAAAGGGGTTCCCCACACAGAGTCTGACAGCTTCATTTTATTGAGTTTTGAGTTAACTGCTTAAATTAGCTTGCTATTGAAACTGTCTAATGGGAGAGTTGTTTGCACTAGCTTTAAACTGACAAGTTTTGTTGCTATAAAAAGTGTGTGGGCGACTGCTGTTTGCGTTAGCTTTAAGCTAATGCGGGGTTATGTTTGTTCGTTTTTTTTAATTTAAGCTAACATGTTGTGTTACAGGACAAGTAGTCAGCCAGTGAGTTTTTTTTCACTGCTGACATACACTTACTGCTTTCTTTGGGCCCTTGGGGTCCTTTAGCCACTGCCTGGATGCCAGAGACCCCTACTGCGGTTGGGACCGTAAGCAGAAGCGCTGCACGACAATAGAGGACAGCTCCAACATGAGCCAGTGGAGTCAGAATATCACTGAGTGTCCGGTAAATAGTAACACACACACACACACACAAAACCATGTGCGCACACACACAACCACACACACACCTACACAATCCTACACACAATCAATCACCGAACTACACTCACACACGAGAGACACACACGTCCACACCTCTGTCTGACCGGTTCGTCGTCACACGAGCCGTCACTTTGACCCCCTTTCTGATCGGCCCGCTGCGACTCTGACCTCGACTCTGACCTCCCACTCCGATCACAGGTACGGAACCTGACCCAGGACGGCGGCTTCAGCCCCTGGGCACCATGGCAACCGTGTAACCACGACGACGGCGAGGGCGCCGGCACCAGCTGTGTGTGTCGCTCGCGGTCCTGCAACAGTCCTATCCCGCAATGTGGTGGATCCAACTGCAACGGCCCCGTCATCCAGGTGGCCAACTGTTCCAGGTGGAGTGACGTCACTGTTTTAAAGACCTGTCATCCAGGTGGCCAACTGTTCCAGGTGGAGTGACGTCACTGTTTTAAAGACCTGTCATCCAGGTGGCCAACTGTTCCAGGTGGAGTGACGTCACTGTTTTAAAGACCTGTCATCCAGGTGGCCAACTGTTCCAGGTGGAGTGACGTCACTGTTTTAAAGACCTGTCATCCAGGTGGCCAACTGTTCCAGGTGGAGTGACGTCACTGTTTTAAAAGACCTGTCATCCAGGTGGCCAACTGTTCCAGGTGGAGTGACGTCACTGTTTTAAAGACCTGTCATCCAGGTGGCCAACTGTTCCAGGTGGAGTGACGTCACTGTTTTAAAGACCTGTCATCCAGGTGGCCAACTGTTCCAGGTGGAGTGACGTCACTGTTTTAAAGACCTGTTATCCAGGTGGCCAACTGTTCCAGGTGGAGTGACGTCACTGTTTTAAAGACCTGTCATCCAGGTGGCCAACTGTTCCAGGTGGAGTGACGTCACTGTTTTAAAGACCTGTTATCCACCGCCGGTTGCTGAGCTCCCAGAAGTGGAATTAGCATTTATGTCACTTTGTTTGACCGTTGCACCCAAGGTCCAAATGAATCCCAACAACTCACCCCCCACCACCCAATTGTCGTGACGGAGAAATTAGGTAACCAGAGATTGCTTTCAGGTGTTGGAAGGCATTGGTTTTTGTTTTTTTTAAATTCACATTAGTCATTTAAACCCCTTATTCCCCTGTTTTGATTAGAAGGTGAATTAGAACTTTGAACAAGACAGTGGTGCTTCAGAATCAAATCACAATTCATATAAAGTGCACTTCACAATTTCCCTTCAGTTCCCCAGCAATGCCGTTCAGTGGTGATACAAATGTAAAGGGGGTTCATTTTACCTTGCATCTGCCAGACAGTGTTGTCGTATTCTCAGAGAGAACTCAAGGACACCCTTCTCCCCGTCTAGTAATAGAGGTTTCCCTTATTAGAGAAAAGTAATTGGATTTATCTAGAGACTTGAAAACAAAATGACTGCCACCTCCAGTATAGCACGTTCCAACCAATTGAATTACAAGGAAAGCTCCATCAGCCTGAAGCACTCAAACAAATTGGGGAATGTTTGTATGCGTTAGCTCAGTCAGCATGATGACAGACTTTCAGTAATGCTGGTTCTATTCTTGACGGTCTATTCTCCTGCATTCAGGGTTTATGGTGGACATTTTTTATTGTGCAAAAAATTTGATTTTTAGACACATTCTGTCTTAGTGATTAAAGTTGTTCTCAAAGAGGGGCACGGACAGTATGTATGAACAGCAGGTGTTATGCCGCTTTCTTTCCCAGATGTTCTGAGTCTCTCTCTCTCTCCATGTGTCTCTCTCTCTGTCTCTGTGTCTGTCTCTCTCTCTCTCTCTCTCTCTCTCTGTTTGTCTAACTCTGTATGTCTGTTTCTCTCTGTCTGTGTCTCTCTGTGTCGGTTTCTCTGTGTGTGTATCTAACTTATGTACAGTGGATATAAAGTCTACACACCCTTGTTAAAATGCCAGGTTTTTGTGATGTAAAACAATGAGACAAAGATAAATCATATGTGATTTAATGTGACCTATAATGTGAACAGTTCAATTGAAAAACAAACTGAGATCTTCGATGGGGAAAACACTGCACATCACCCAAAGAACACCATACCCACAGTGAAGCATGGTTGTGGCAGCATCATACTTTGGGGCTATTTTTCTTCAGCTGGAACCGGGGCCTTAGTCAGGGTGGAGGGAATTATGAACAGTTACCAGGCAATTTTGGCACAAAACCTTCAGGCGTCCGTTAGAAAGCTGAAGATGAAGAGGAAGTTCACCTTTCAGCACGACAACGACCCAAAGCACACATCCATATCCACAAAAGCATGGCTTCACCAGAAGAAGATGAATGTTATGGAATGGCCCAGCCATAGCTAAGACCTGAATCCAATTGAATATCTGTGGGGTGATCTGAAGAGGGTTGTGCACAGGAGATGTCCTTGCAATCTGACAGATTTGGAGCACTTTTGCTAAGAACAGTGGCCAAATATTGCCATTGTTCTTAGCCATTGTCAAGATGTGCCATGCTAATAGACTCTTACCCCAAAAGACTGATTGCTGTAATAAAATCAAAAGGTGCTTCAACAAACCATTAGTTTAAGGGTGTGCACACTTATGCAACCAGGTAATTGTGAGTTTTTTATTTTAAATTTTGCCCCCTCAAAGATTTCAGTTCGTAATAGGTCACATTAAAGGTGGAAAAAGTTCTGAAATGATTTATCTTTGTCTCTTTCTTTTACATCACAAGAACCTGGCATTTTAACAGGGATGTGTAGACTTTTTATATCCACTGTACGTCTGTGTCTCTCTGTGTCGGTTTCTCTCTGTGTGTATCTAACTCTGTATGTCTGTGTCTCTCTGTGTCGGTCTCTCTCTGTGTGTATCTAACTCTGTATCTCTCTCCGTGTCTCTCCCATCTAGGAATGGAGGCTGGACTCCGTGGTCGTCCTGGGGTCAGTGCAGCACCAGCTGTGGCATCGGCTTCGAAGTGCGCCAGCGCACCTGCAACAACCCCTCACCGCGGCATGGGGGACGCGTATGTGTAGGACAGGGCAGGGAGGAGAGGTGAGACTGGGGGAGGAATGTGGGACACACTCTGCTAGTCTCCCATTCTAACAGTAACAGAGGGCTATATTCATTCTATAACAGCACTAGGGAAAACCAAAACATTTTAATTTCATTTTAATCTGGTAGAATTATATTCTGACAAATGTAGTTGAAATGTGAGGTCTTATTCATTTTACAGATCTTTTAAGGTATTTCTTTTAATAGAATTTATTTTTAACAATATCATTTAAAACATATTTTTGGTATGTTTTGAAGCATAAACCTTAGTATGTTACATAGCACAGCATTCAATGGTCCTTTAAATTGGTTCACATTATTGTAGAAAGGTGGTTAATCTATTTTAACAGTGACACACCAATCGTAATGTGTGTTTGGGGTGTGTGTAGGCTGTGCAATGACAAGAGCCCATGCCCGCTGCCTGTAGTCTGGACCTCTTGGGGTTCCTGGGCTAAGTGCAGTGCCGAGTGTGGAGGAGGGGTCCACTCCAGAGTCAGGACCTGTGAGAATGGGAACACCTGCCCGGGTTGTGCTCTGGTAAGTCATACACACATCCTCATATTGTAAATCTTTCTATTGAAGCAATTACAATCTCCCATCCCTCTTCTCCCCTGACTTCAACCTACAACCACTTCTCTTGTAGGAATACAAGGCCTGTAACTTGGAGGCTTGTCCCGAGGTCCGCCGCAACACCCCCTGGACCCCTTGGATGCCGGTGAATGTGACCCAGGATGGGGCCCGCCAGGAGCAGAGGACCCGCTACACCTGCAGAGCCCTGCTCCCAGACCCACACCAACTGCAGCTGGGAAAGAAGAAGGTGGAGACCCGTATCTGTCCCAACGACGGCACTGCCACCTGTGAGACCGATCGTAAGTCTGTCACACACAACTTTCTTCTCCCGTTCTGAAGAACTAGTTCCTGGCACACAGGAAAGCGGCTTGACATCTTGTATTATGCAGGGCCTCTGGTTTTTAAAGTTACCTGCTGGGGAGACCCATGTTGTGCTTCCTCGGGTGGGGCTGCCTGGTCGGTCGTATCCAGTAACAGACTCCTTGGGATTGGGTAAGCCATCCCAAGGAGTAATTTAAATAACTTCACCTACTTTACCAAGCAGAGCTCCAGAACATCAAAGGTATATCAACAGGCCACTAAACTAACCTGAGACAAGGCTGAAAAAGCCAGTATTCACTAACTACCCTGAGACAAGGCTGAATATAACCCCCAGTGTTTACTAACTAACTTCCCTTAGACAAAGAAAAATATAGTCCAGTGTTCACTAACTAAATACATTCAGACCAGGCTGAATAGTAGCCGTAGTGTTATTTCCCACCACACAGGTCTGAGGGGTTAATGGTGTCCTCAACTGTTGGTTAATCTTTTCAGCCTCATAATGGCTTCCTTGACATTGCTTTGGTTCTAATGTTGACAGGCACCAATAGGAAACACCAAATGTAGACGCAAACGCAAAGCCTAGAATCAACAATGGACTGCTCTTTATGCCAAAACATGTATGACTAACCAAATACATCGGTCAACATAATTTTCACCTTACCATTGGTGCCATTTATAAGTGGTGAAACCAATATTGACCCTCAATTAAAACCAAAAAATCTCAAGTTTAACGTGATGGTAATTGTTTGTTCTCACGTTCAGACTTTTGGAGCACAGAGCCAAAAGAAAATATACTAATTGTCCCAATACAGAGGGAACTGTATATAGTATACAGTATATCATTCACATACTATTTACTGTATATATACAATACTTTGACAGGGGAGTTGTCTGAACTCAAGTGGATACATCAGGCCTAACCCTAACATGGTCCTTATGAAATATTACTGCTGACCTGGTTTCAAACCACACAGACAGAAAAGAGAAAGCCTTTTATAAATTATTAAAGTCATTACATAATTTAGATTACATGTGTGTTTTTTCTAGTTCATATTGGACACATTAACCCAAATCTTACCCTACAGTCTTCTTACCCTACATTCTATACCATTGGCTGAAAAGAAGCCTCTGCACACCTAAATCCACATACAATTTTGTTATTTAATTGCTAAACTGTTGGTCACAGAAGACTGTCAAACACTTTATTCACATTTTATCCATTAATTCTACCCAATTTTGTGATATCCAATTTGTGATTAAGGTCCCAAGCGGGTTTGGTACAGTCAATGTCAAGATATGTCTCCAACCCATCCAGTGGTGTAATATTGCTTTTTACAATGCTTGCTCAACCAGGATGTTTATTCAGGAATCCCTACATGCCATAGGGAATACACTATCTGGCTTTCTACCTTGATTGAGCTCACAGGCACCCCAGCCACCATAAGAAGTCACAAGAGTGCATCGAGGCAAGGCGAACACATACACTTGCCAGATGTACCGCCCTCTCCAGGGCCCCTGGGCTAATCCACAAGCAGATCAGATCACAGAACATGTTTACCACCGTGCCATTAGCAAAGCATATTTTGGACTTCTAAATGAAGCTCTGATCGCTCTGTGTGTCCTTATATCTCTCTGTCATTCAGCTCTGGTTGAAGACTTGGCAAAGATCAATGGCGGAGCTGGCGGTCGACCTTTGAGCCGGCAACTAAGTGGCAGCCGGTGGTCGCAGTGGGAGACGTGGTCAACCTGCTCCCAGGAGTGTGCCAAAGGCTTCCGCACCCGCAAGCGCACTTGCGGCAACCCTGACAAGAGCTCCCCCAGTGTCTGCAACGGGTCCCCAGTGGAGTACCAGGACTGCAACGCCCAGCTCTGCCCAGGTATGGCTCATGGTGCAGACTGGAAATCCCTTTTTTAGCTACATTCAACAACCCACACTGCACTACAGTTCCCAGCTCTGCCCAGGGGCAATACATTGGCCGTGTTCGAGAGGATGAAAACAGAAATAAAGGGTTATAAAAAATTTATTCAGTGTCTAGGAATTATTTGTAGTTTTGGAGTGAACTGTGTGTGTGTGTGTGTTTACAGTGAAAGGAGCTTGGTCGTGTTGGTCGTCATGGTCTCACTGCTCTGCCACCTGTGGTGGTGGGCACTACCAGCGTACCCGCACCTGTAGCAACCCTGCCCCTGCCAACGGCGGAGATATCTGCATCGGTCTGCACACCGAAGAGGCCCTATGCAACACCCAAACGTGTGAAGGTGAAGAGCATTCGTTCGTTTACATTCACCGATCCAGCCCCCACTTACGCCTGGACACACAACATTCAGTCATAATCACACAAAGATGAACATGTTTACGGCATTTCAAGCCGTACGTAGCACTGAAGTCCCTGCAGGCCAATGGGATTTTAAATCCAGTGTTTTAGCATGAACGGCGTAGCACAGAGCAAACGCCAGTGCGTCATTTTAAACAACGGGGCATGAGTAATGTCATCCAAAAGTTGCGTTGTGTAGCTATAATATGGTGTTGTATTTTAACGCAGCCTTACTTGTACTACATACTCACTTCCATCCCTCTCTCGCCTCTCTCCCTCCAGGTGGTTGGCTGGTTTGGTCGGAGTGGGGGGAGTGTGACGAGGAGGGGCGGCAGGGCCGAAGCAGGGAGTGTGCGGACCGGGAGGCTGTCCCCAGCCAATGTCAAGGCAACAGCACAGAGAACCGGCGCTGCCAGCCCCACGAGGTGCCAGGTCAGTCCCCAACACCACACACAGGTCCTGTTTAACCAGGACACAGTTAATAGTCATTTGAGGCTGAGTCAATGAATACACTGAAGTGAACTGTTACCACTGGCTGTGATTGTTGATTGTGGGGAGTTTTGACTCTGTATTGGATCTGCATTGCAAACTATTCTTTCTCTCCTTTCTTTTTTTCCCCCTTCTTTCTCTCTTTCTTTCACTCCTTCTGTTTCTCTGTTTTTCTCTGCAGTCATTCTACCTGGACAGAATAAGAACCAGGGCTGTGGGAGTAAGTGAATTAAGGGGTTTGGGGTTGACACCTCGTCACCCCTTTCTACCCTCTGCGCCACTCATGCTTTATACCCCGCCCGCTCCCATTGCGTCAGAAACTACTGAACGCCATCCTGGTTTCACACAGCTATCGTTCCGAAAAATAAGTGTGCGGTTTGTGTCCTTTTGAGTCTAACAAATACGTTTTTGAGCTGTTCCTAGGAGACATGGGTTCAATACCATTTGTAACCTTTAAAAAAAAATGGTGTGCTCTGAGGCTACAGTTTCAGAAGAGCAGGGTGTGAAGTTCTGGAACTGTACAATTTATCAACTGATTGTGGCAAGCTCAAATAAACACCAAGTACATTAACTAATATTAAATATACTGTAGTTTTAACGTAGATTTGCTTCTTAAATAAAGGTGATTACGGGTAAGTTTTTGCGAACATATTGAAGCACAATCCAAATAGAAAATATTTGACCCAATGTTTTTTTTTCTCCCCTCCATTCCAGCCTTCTCTCTGGTCCACCTGATGGCCACGGGAGCGTCATGCTTCTTTGCGGCGGTGGGGCTGTCGGTCCTGCTGTATGCTTACTACCAACGGGTCCACAAGCCCCCCCAGGAGTCGGCCGTCATCCACCCGACCACGCCGAACCACCTCAGCTACAAGGGAAACACCACACCAAAGAACGAGAAGTACACCCCTATGGAGTTCAAGGTGAAATCCTTCTTCCACTTAAGGTGTACACAAAAAATTAACAGTCCGCTAGAGAAAAGCTTTTTATATTTCAAGTCAGATTTGGGATTCAGGGTTTATATCAAATATGAAAGATGCACAGGGTTTGAACTTTGGGAACTACTCCATTGAATCCATTTGCCCCAAACAGGCTTGATCAAACAGAATTCAAAATAAATCTGTTACGGTTCGTATGCATTTCTACTTTAAATACCAAGACTTCAACTTTACAGGTCATTGTCCAGATTATTTTAGTACTCGCTCGTCTGATTTTGGTCCAGATTGCCCTTAGGTGGACGGGCAGAGATGTACTGTATAAGCCACTGGCGTTGTCCGTCCCTCCTCCTCATCCATCCAGAGGACGGACCATCTGTCTGCCTCCTGTATTAACATCTTCCATTAGCCTGGTAACCTATCAGAAAGGAGGTCAAGACTTACACAGCAGTGTATAATTAATCGTGGCGCTGCCTAAACCAATTAGCTAACGTCTGCTGACTATCCATCTCCTCTCACACATGTGCACGCACATGCACAAATTTCCCCCACACCATTCCTATTTCAATCTCTGCCTCTCGCCACGGTTACCATCGATTGGCACCTCTTCCATGCTCTGTCTCCGTCTGAGGCCCCTGAAGAAATCGTTAGCCTAACCGTGTGTGATTGACATTGTCTACGTGTTGAAAAGGTTTCAGGTATTAGGCTGGGATTCATTCAAACACGCCTTAGTCATGTAATGGAAATGCAGTGCATTTATTTTCATATCTATCCCATGGCCACAAATTTCTAATTCTGAAATGTGAAACCGCCCGTTATGGATGTGGTCTCTTGTTGGTTTGTACAGAAAGCCGCCAGTAGGCTGAATGTGCACAAAATAATTACTGCATAAATGCTTCAGTGCGAATTTGATTGAATGAGACGTTTGTAGGCACGGAATAAAGTCTGTCTAGATGGGATTTCACCTGATCTGTCAACAGGTTGATGCCGAGAGGGCCATTAAACTGGACACATAAGTGAGCCTTGTCATTAGATGAGATAAGGTGGTGCCTCAACCCTTTTGAATCCTACCCCCCCCCCCCCCATTTCCCTCCTGCTGACCAAGCCCTGTTCCCTTCTGTAATCCACAGACACTGAACAAGAACAACCTTCTCCCGGATGAGAGCTGCAACTTCTACACCTCGCCCCTCTCGCCCCTTCCATCCCTCCCCCAGAATAACGTTTACACCACCACCTATTACCCAGCACCCCTGGGCAAATACGACCATTCCTTCCACCCTGAGTCACCTTGCAGGAACTACATGCATCACAGTTGAGACAGGACAACTCCATGCCCCACCATCCATTATGACTCTTCCCCAACTATTTTCTATGGGAACTGTCCTGCACCTGAACTCGTTGATAGTTGGGAATTAAACCGGTTCCACAGTTGACACAGGACATCCCAGGTTCATTTCGTATCATTGTTTCTGTTGATGTTACTGTTTTATGACTGTGTTTTGTTTTCTTACTCACTGCACAGTACAGCAACTCAGCTCAAGGAGAGGAAGTAGACTGGACCAAGTGGAATGCTGGGAGTTGGAGTCTTATGAGAGAGCTGGGCTGTAGCAGCCTTGTGGTCCAATATGGAGATTCACTACTTGTGGAATCTGTCAGAAAACTGTAGTTCATGGTTGACTGTGAAACCATGCCATATGAAATATCAAAACGATCTACAGACTTCACATTTGATCAAAGGTAAATACAGAAGGACACGCTGTTGCCTATTCAGGCTATTCTCCTCTATGAATACCAGAGTCAATCATTCCCAAAGGACTCTGTACATGCTGACTAAGACAGTTTGTATTTCTGAAAATCGACTTCATGAAATCGCTAGTATTTCAGTCAGCTAAATGCAAAACTTTGCGACAATAATGGGCACACTATTTTGTCCTGCTCCTGCTTCCGCTCTTGCTTTTTCCAGCCTCTGTTTTGACACATTTGTGAGGATATACCCTCCATAATCGTTCAGGTGCGCCCACAGTTCTGGATAACAAAATGGGAAAGAGGGAGTGGGGGCTGGTTTTTCAACAGGGTGGTCCGAGAACAGTGTGGGAAGACTCCCAAATGCCCTGACGGGATTGTCAGAACGAGGACACTGTGTAGGGAACAGGATGCTGAACCTGCCGTATCAATGGCCTGTTAAGAGGATAACATCCCATAAGTATCTGCACCCAAAAATGAAAATGCATGCAATGACAAGACTCTGCAGTAGCTGCCACCGTCACCCCCTTCAATTGGATGAATTGATTAGTCTAATTGGGAACGTGGTAGAGTTTCTGGATAACAAAGCCTAATGTGAAGCAGGACAAATACATCGGAAACAAATCAACGTTTGGGAGCGCCCTAAGGGAGGCCCTTTTTCATTATCGTGTGTTTGTCGTGTTGCGATGATGAAATGCGTGCTGCACAGTATGCATGACTGCAGATAAGGACATAACCTGTATCTAAATACTGCTTCACGGAGCACTGCTTTCACTCGATTACATTTTTGCAATCATCTGCAAAAGATAGTCCCACTAGCTACGGAATCTGATATTGTGCGCGCGCGTGGACGCATGCCTTTGTATGCGAAGAATTGTTATATTTGTTACTATAAACATTGAGAGTATCATTGTGAAAGTAGTGAGTATCCCCTATCACTTTAAAGTTCTTCATGGTTTACATACGTGAGACAAATACACGTTATATCTTTAAATGACGCTGGGCCTTGTGTACTGTAAATGTTCTCTACCTATTCATTCTTTATTTGAGGAATACAAAGTGCTGTGTCTCTGAAAACTGCAAAGCTCAAGAATTATTTTGTTCATAGATGTTGTTCCATGCTAGGGCCAATGAAACCTTATGTTAGTATGGTGTGTAAAATGTATACTGTATAGGTGTTTTTTTTTTAAGCTTCTAGTTGTAAAAATGCGTATGTATGTGAATACAAAGACAGAGACGGAGGTTTGATACTCTAAGGTGTGTTTAGTCAGATTTGAGTTTTTCTCCAACCTAGATTCCCCGTAGCTTGAGTGCAACCATGTTTGTTCTATCAAGCCAGCTTATCATGCAAACTTGGTTTGACAATGACCAGTGACATTGGCAAGAGCACAAACAAACCTGGGACCAGGCTAGATGTTCTGTATCCCTGTAATGTAGAAATGTAGCCACACAGATGTTAAGCTATCATGGTGTCTATTAGCCTCAAATGTCAAAATTAGTATCCTCATTTCAGTGGGTGAAAGGTGCTGTGTGTGTGTGTATGCTTGTGAGATTGCAATTTTTTATGAACAAAAAAAACAGATATTACTGTACATTCATTGTTGTGGACACTCACCGGACACCCTCACTTTGTGTCATCGTGATTGGACGTATACTACTGTTGCATGTTGGAAAAAACACCAATCAGTGGGCTCGGGACCATATTATGCAATCAACCAGGTGGTGGTGTCAGATGGGTATTGTAGTCCTGCTCACAAGTTATTGCTATTTGACACGACTACAAACGTGGCTGTTGGATATGGGAATTTAGGGCTTTGTCCAATCTTTATCGCTAAAGTGTTACAGATTGTGAGATAAAAATTTAAATTAATTTCTAATTGAGCTGACATTCTGTACCAAAAAAATTAGAAAAATCTAAACTACTTGTGAAATATATTTTTCCAAATTATATATTTCCAAACACGTATCTGTTCCAAATATATTTACAAATGTCTGTCACATATTAAAATACAACATAATTCATACAACATATACATCAGATGGCAATTTTTGTGTTTCACACATATTCCAAAATGCATTTTTTGTAAGGGATGCAGCATTTAGCGTGAATGCATTCTCTGCAATACAGATTGAATATAGCCCTTAGACTTTTTAATCACTGCCTTTTAGACACTGTGAATTTTTTGGGTACTCTATATTTTTGTATATTGTACATTGTAAAAGAAAATGAATAAAAATGTACTTTGGAGCCAAACATTTGTCAACTGTCTGCCTCTACATTCAGAGTCACTAGGATGATTTGTTCAAATTCACCCCCACTTAGTTAGCCTTTTACTATTTCCCTGCTTAAAGTTATGTATTCATGTATACATGTGCTGAGCTGTGATGCTGTTAGAAATAAGGTGCTTGGGGTGGGGGTAAACTCTGACTGCTGATCTTTGAAAATAATAACACTGAGCTTGTCAATGTTGCTATTCATTATTCATTGTGGAGATACAGTATCTCTCACAATTTTTGAAAATATTTGACTATATCTTTTCATGTGACAACACGTGAGGAAATGACACTTTGCTACAATGTTAATTAGTGAGACATTTTCACTTAGGGGTGTACTCACTTTTGTTGCCAGCGGTTTAGACATTAATGGCTGTGTTGTGTTATTTTGACAAATTTACACTGTTATACAAGCTGTACACTCATACATTGTAGCAAAATGTCATTTCTTCAGTGTTGCCACATGAAAATATATAATCAAATATTTGCAAAAATGTGAGGGGTGTACTCGCAAAATCTGTCAAACCCCTAACCAATTCTATAATTTTCCTGATTTACAAATGTTCCTTTGAAATTTTGCTGTGAATATCTATTTAAAAACATTGACGACCAAAATCAATTATTGTTTGTTGAGATGGGTTTATGTTGAGAAGTATTTTGAGTGACCCATCTGCAAAGTTCAGATGAGACGTAGGTGGGGCATTTGCAGGGTTTGGCAGATCTACCATTTGTAAATCAGTAGAATTTTGAGAATTGGTAAAGGGTTTGAATACCTTTGCTAGAGAGTCTTATAGTCCAATATTGTCCGCAGCAACAATAAGGGTAGAGTTGTCTGAAGCTCCTGTTTAAATTCGAGGGGTATACTTGTATTATACAGACTACCTCTGAGTTTACCGTTTCATCACAACAAGTCTGACCGAACCCACAGTGCCTGCACACCCGACAAGCATCTCAATGAGTTCGAGAAGATTGTTAATGCTGTTGAGGTGCCCTCTTCGAAAACCTGTGGCAGAGATTATGCAGCATCAGTCAAAAGTGTGTACAACCTGACTTGTGATGCTTTAGTAGAATTTACACTCTCCTTCAAACCAAACACATTCTAGCGTGAGTTCATGGTTGATTTGTAGCTCTTTGGCTATCATTCACATGGTGTTATGGACTATTTGACACAGGAGAAAAACTGTATGATATCAGTCACCTGCAATCTGCCTATTCATGTGTACCCTGGCTTGAACTCAAAAACACACCCACGCGTTTGTTTCTTTATCTCTCTTTCTCCAACACAAATTTAAGGCCAAATGTTGTGTTTTTACTTACTGTGCATTAAATGTAAGGACTATAATTATTTGTGGAGACTCAAGTATAATAGTTTATTATATTAAACAAGGAAAATACAAAAAAAACATTGTATCCATTATCACATTTCAAAAGGCATTTTGGGTTAGAGGTTAAGATTAGGAGTTCAGGATTTTGGGTTAAGTTTAGGTTAATATTTAAGGGAATAGAGAATATAAGGAATAGGGAGCATTTTTGGGTTAGGTCTCAGGTTCCCACATAAATCAAAAAACTAAAATGTGTATGTGTTAAGAACCTCTTCCTGCATAGACAAGTGTAACAGACCATGGACGCTGACCACTCCAGTTCCCCTTTTGGAACACTTCTGGTTGGTTCCAAGGACAGGAGAAAAGCCTATAGCCTCAAGGTATCTCACGGGACAGGGATTTCTCTCCACCCTGTAACAGCACATGAAGAACCAAAGGAGATCATTTACATTCAAGCCACAGTTAATTATTTTAACCTTTATGTCTGCTTGAAAACATACATCTTCCAATATATAGCAGTTATATCACCAGTTACTACATTTTGCAATATCACATTTGCCTCTGCATTTAACAAATAGTCCCATTCAACATTAAAAACACTCACATTGAGTCTGGTCAACACGAAATATCAGCTCATTGATAACGTGTGGGTTTTGTTATAAATATTCCCTAGATGCCTCTTGGAAAACAATCCTAACATGCAGTCATTACTTACCGCAGGCCAATACCACTTTGTCGGATACAGTCTCGACAGCCAAAGTGACCGAGTCATTTTCAAAGGATACAGAGTCTATATTATGATGGATGGTGTTTGTATTCAGACTAAATGGATGGATTTTGATGATAGCCTTTTAATGGGCTGCGCTGTTGTGGATTAGAACTTGGGACCCTCCTCCCCCTTGACATTCTGAAGGGCATTCTTTGAAGTGTGTAAGTGTGCGTGCGTGCGTACATGAGCATGCACCAGGCAGAGTGTGTGCGCATAGATCACGACACCCAGATTGCGTAGCAGCGGTAATCGACATGTTTACTATGTTTATACAACCGCAGCATAGAACAGGTGCTGTGTTTCACCCATATCCGTCACAATGCGGTATCCAATGTCACTTGTTTTCTCTCTGAAGTCCATCTGATTTACTACACTCACCTGCAGTCTCGCCCTCACATTGATGGGAAGAACAAACAGCCTGGTGCTCAACGCCAAGGAGCTGCTAACAAAAGATATCTCAGGAAACAGTGACAGGTATATGGGCAAAACAGTTTATGTACACACATTTCCAAGACAGTTTGCATGGCTGGTATAACCCCAGGTCCAGTCATTTAGATACACAGATCAGGTGCTGTAGGTAGTTAGGTAATCCTAGGAAAAGACAGGCCTTAAACGTCAGGACTTCATATAAGAATGCTGTTAACTCAAAAACATTGTTGCAGTTTTAATATCCTGAAATGATATGCATGTTTGCCATAAGGTCGATAAAGCGTTGCAGTTAGACGCCTCAAATTCCAATAATAAGCATTCTTTTCAGTTTCGGGGGAAGACAATACTGTAAATATTATGTTGATTGTTGGAATGCTGTATACCCTATTATCGTAATGTCCATTCATATTATTACATTGTACATTTACAAAACCAAAAGGACTTTTTGAATCTTGCAAAATAAATTGCAGTACCTCAGTGGACCCTAGACCGCGGGTTGAGAACTACCACCCATTCTAGTGCATGGGGCTGTAGGAAAACGTGTGTACTAAATAGCCCTTACATTTGGGTGCAGACCGTTCCAATGTGTAATCATACTGTTACTGCCATTCGGCAGAGCAGATGGTTGTCATCAAAAATCAACAAAGGACACGACACAGGTGCGGTATCAAATTAATCACAGGCTCAGCAAGAACATTGGCTTTTATGATAAAGACAACATAAGCTCTAATCAGCTCATCTACATCTCAAATGGCACCCCAGTCCATTGCGCACTGTTTCTGAACAAAGCCTTGTAGACCCTAATCAAAACAGAGTGCACTATAATAATAGGGTTTAGGTACGGTTTGGATCTTGGAGAATAGTTGCTCCAGTGTGAAACTCACTCTCTCATCCTCCCCAGAGAAGGATGGTCGTAGCTGACACAGGGAAAGGTGGGTGTGATTCATTGGGGCCCATAGCTTGGTGGGGGCCCATTACTGTGTGGGGTGTCATATGTCAATGGTAAATATTTTTCACTTGAATTAACATTTTAAACCGGAATAATGCAGTTAAATATTAATATTGAATTAACTTTCTCTACATTTCATGGTTAGATATAATTACCTCTCCAGGCCCCCGCCACCTCACTCTAATAAATGGTCTGCCCCAACTTTACATTTCTATATGGAAAAAAAGGTATTGTGCAGTGCAACTGAGACTCAGTTTGACCGAAAGACAGGATAGGTGGATTGATTCAGCAACAGGAAGAGGGGCAAAATGTCTCACATTAAAAGGAAATCTGCAGCACAGAAAATAAAAAGAGAAAACAGAGAAAATGTTGGTAGACTACGGGTACAACATTTTCACCACTAAATCCAAGGATCTGAGAGGGGAAAACCCATACAGAAAAGTAATATATGGAAATAGATAAAATATTTTTGGTTTGATCAACACATATGTACAAAATATACAAGAATTGTCAATTTTTATACATGTCAGATTGAAATATGTGATTAATATATGATTGTGTATTTCAAAATATGTGTTAAGTCTTTTAATGTATATGGTCATATATTAGATTTCTGTATGGGCATCAATGTTCGATTTCCTCTCTTTCCTGTTCTTTAATTTATAAGCAATTTTTGTAAGCAAAATAAACTCATTTAATAATGCCTGTACATTTACTCCGCTGAGGACATTTAAAAATGTCAGTTGAAAACTTCTGCGAGTAAACTCTACTACTACTGGACCAATCAGAAATGTTCAGCATTGCAAGCCCCACCCCAAAAGTTCCGGTACTCTGGGAGAGTCCTACCTCTCGAGCAGGGACTGTTTTGGGGGTAAAATGCAGTTCCTGGTTCCAGACCCTGGTTCCTGAGGTGGAAACGTGGCTATAATGTAGCAGCAGGCACCCCTGTTAGCAAGCACTACTAACGTTAACGTTGCTGTAACTCAGTGTTAAATTAAGAGTTACATCGCCTGCACTGAAAACATACAACAAACCATACGGTGATACATCCATTATTAAAAGTTCTAATTAAGCGCAGTTTGGAAAGTTAATAGACAAGTTATACATCATTTTGAAGCTTATAACCACCTCTGACAGTGGTGTATATAGCATCAAAATAAGTTTGACTGAATGTGATTAATTATGATAGAGCAAGTCAAGTCACGTATGATAGCTAGCTAGTAGTTAACATGTCCCAATCACTGCCTTACTCAGACCCAGATGTTTCCAGAATCAGTGAAGCTCCACTTTCTGAATCTGAGTATGTTGGAGGTGAGCTTAGCTTTCCAAATAATGTGAAGAATCTCCCCTTGACCTGCTGAATGTCATCTCTAAGATGTAGCTTGAGAGTAGTTTCGGAGGGATTTGTACTGTGCTTCAAATCTTCTGCACTCTAACTGTGACAGTTGCTGGTGGAGAACGTGCATTCAGCAACCTAACATTTTTGAAAAACTATCTTTGCTCAACAATGTGCCAAGACAGATTGCACATTCTTGTCCTTCTGTCTATTAAAAAAGTTGACTTTAAAGACATTAATGGTTGTTAACAAGAAGGCTCTGCACTGGGCTCTTAGTGTGAAGTAACCTATCATGGTCACACTGTAGAGATTTTCTTGTCATTTCTATTTCTGCGAATGATGTGGACCTTGGTTTCAACTAACACATTCAGTCTATTTTGTGCAACATAAACTTAAATGCATTTTATTTTTATGGAACAATAATTACCAAAAGCACAAAACAAATCTTGTGGGTCATTTATAGGTTGAGAATATGTAAATGATAATTACATATTGTGGACATTTGAAACATTGATTTATGGACCCCTATTACAAATGCATAAAATGATAACAGAGGCATTAATGTTACATTATGTATGTTGCACTTTCATTTCCAATGAAAAATAACGCCACCATTTTAATAGTTTGGAGGTTTTCCTGCGTTACTATTCAAATAAAGGCATTTGCATTATGAAATACTTTCATAGTATTTCTACATTTCTTATTACCAGGTATACAGAAATATTATGAACCAGGGGGCCTATGCTGTACATATTGTATCAGACTGATTTCCATGAATGAAATGGAACTCAGGAAAATCTTTGAAATTGTTGTGTAAATATTTTTGATCAGTATCGCTGTGGATGAAAAAGCATGGCATATGTATTAAGTAACAGAGAGAGCTCTATAACACAACAGCACGCATAAATCAGCCCACTGATCATGGCAGACAATAACACTGCACAGTTCTGATCTTGTACTAGTATGAATGCCGTCTGTACTTGGAGGATGGGGCCCCAGGCATGTATTCTGTCACGGGGCCCAAGATTCCTGGCAACGGCCCTGGGTGTGGAGGCTAGGAAATATACGTGCTGAAAATAGGAAAGGACATACCGGCCAGACAACAGGTTGTGTTTAGTCAATTTTACAGCCCAACTATTCACCTTCATTTTGAAACACACAAACGTAGGTCTTTCCTAAAGTCAGTCGGGTCGGACTAAAACATGGGGTTAAAGCGCTGGTGGGTGAGAGGAAGGAGCAGGAACCTGCAAATCTTTTAAATATATTCTGGATAGGTTGGGAATGCCTGCGAGGACGCTTTGGACTTTCTGGAGAGGGGACGGAGGGTAAATAAAAAGTCCTTTCATAAAACGGGAGAGGGCGTATAAAAGGGTAGGAGAGGAGGGAGAGATGGAATAGAGAGTAGGGGGAGTGGAGGAGCTCTGGTGTGTTGACGGGGGGTTGGCACTAGAGCCGCTGCGGGGATGTGCGCCAGAGGGCTCCGAGTCCCACAGCACAACTCTGAGGCTGATAAGACGTGCTGAGAACTCGGATAATCTGCCTCCCCGCAATTCCTTGAGGCGACCGTTGTTGTTCTGAATGTGTTTTTAGAGAACCAAACTCCAGGCCCACTGGCGTAGCCTACCGCAGATTGGACCTCCAGCAAGAAGGCCACAGGAGATAATTGTCTTCGATCATATTTGACTGCTGACAGGCGGACAACGCGTACCCAAATGTGCATGTCATCGTAATATTTCTATCCACTCATCATCTCCCAGTAACGAGTTGGCCTCGGGGGGTTCAGGTGTCTCTGCTATGCCATCGCATATGCCTAATGCCATAATCTTACAGCAACCACTAGAGTTCTAATAAAACTGTTGTGCGTGATTTCAAATCTCTGAATTGTGCTAATTGTCCTCTCTTTGCCAAAGTGATATTCATTTGATAATGATATTCATTATTATCCAGGTATTTTATATAATTGTATAATTTTGGATACAGTCGGTATTTCACATATCATCACACTGTATCTGAGATCTGTGGCCACCATGCTTGATTTGACTCGGGATCCAAGTAGGATCGATTTTGTGTCTGACCCAGTCAGATAACGGATCAGATCTCGGTTAATCGGATTTCAGATGTCTGTCAAGACCTGTAGTCTGCGTCTCTTCAGGATCTTATGACACTTAGCATCATGTGACCATTCGGCCTAATTGCCTCCTCCAATCTGAAACCTTTTCTGAACTTGTCGCAAATAATGACATTGTTCAATAACCACATAATGAAATTGACCTTTATCTTTATGCATTCAGTACTTCGTCGGAGTTCAGGTCAGAAACCTAAAGACAAATTCAATGTGCGAAAACGACCATCCGTCTTAACTTACCTGCTGTGTTTTCTGCTCTTATAGAGTTAGGACAACTGAGGGGATGAGGAGGATTCTGGGCCCTCCAAGCTGCCAGGAATGCTGCATCCATGATGACCTACTTCCAGTGTCCAAAGGTTCCTCCAGCGATGGTCTATGTGTAGGAGGCACAGCCCCTCCTGGTGGTCCCCCGTACAGGAGTGACAGCACCCCCCATGCCCCTGATGGTGCCTCCCATTTCAGTTGTGACTCCTCCCACATGTGCTGGTTCCGCCCATCCACAGTTACGGCACTAGCCACTCCAGTGAAGACCCCTTTCTTCCCAGTTTCACCCTCCATGGATTTGAGAAGTATAGGATTAGCCATCCTAAGCAGAATATTCGGGCAAAAAAACACGAACAAAGAAGATTAATGACTGTAGAATGTTAATTAATGTCAATGAGGCAATTTTTAAATACAGTACATAGATAAATTGACAAAGTCAGTGTTTTCAATGAAATGTCAGAGTGAGAACAGAACCCAGATTTATGAAAGTTGTCGATCTGGATTTTTCCTATTGGATCAATATATAGATAATAACTGTAACAGACTAATCATTAAATTGGAGCTCCTGTTCTGTTCAATCCACTCATACAATGAGGTCTCTCTGATAGCTGAAATTATGATCAATATCTTTTTAAAAACTGAACCCAGCAGATTATCATTTGGTTCTTAAATTGAACGTACCTTCATCTTAATGTGCAATGATCACCTCAGCTCCCATGAAGGCTGCCAGAGAAATGACCACGTTACAGGTGGTCCAGTGTCTCTAATAGTGAATGAAATGGACAAGCTTGTCATAGTGGCATCTCACACCTCAGGGGGGGCGGAGCTGAACCTGCTACAGTGTCCTCCGCCACCAGCTTTGTTGCACCAGGAATCCACAGAATGGACCTTCTCCTCCATTTGCACCAGTGATAACCTTCCTTCAGTGCTCCATGGCCAGGTTCCTTGTGTATTTAACAATATGACAGCTCCTTTCAGTGATGCCTTTCACAGCAGTGATAGCACCTCCCACGCCTATGATTGCACTTTCCATCTCAGTCTTTCTCCAGCCTTCCATGGAGCTGAGCAGTCTGAAGATATCCGTCCCATCTGTGGCCAAGAATAAGCTGTCTCAAGCAGAACCTTTTGGGCCTTGCAGAGGCAATCAACAGAGATGCTAAAAAAATTGTTGCAAGACGTTTGTGTTTTACCAATTGGATAGACATATAATTACTACAGGATAGATAGGTTTTGAAAAACTGGGCCCAGATGACTGTCATTTGGTGCTTTTATTTAACAGTCCTTCATCTTTCTTTCTCAGTTCTGCTAGAATGAGACCCTTCATAGACGCAGTGTGTCAATGGTTCTGAGAAATGGCTAGGCCTTTGGAATGACTAATTGTTCTATTTATATCCAGTTTTTGACCTTGCATAAATTCTTGAGTTGGGATGGTCTGTTCCCCCCGAAATGGAGTTAATTCAGACATTTATATATTTTTATATTGTAGCCATTTGGCTGAGGCACTCTTTCATATCATCTTACAGTAAGTACATACATTTGATGACAGCTGTGTGGAATGCACACGCAACCTAGTGGTAGTAAGTACAGTGCGTTCTACTCAGTGAAGTAAACAACGTGGGGTAGCCAAGTGGTCAAGAATATTGGACCAATGAACAAAAGGTTAGTGTTTCTAATTTCTGTGGTGCCATGCCAAACACAGAAAAGCTTTTTTACTGGGTTGATTTAATAGCATGTGCAAAATCCTGCCAACAATGAGTTGCCATAGTCCCGTCATAAAATAGCAAGTGCCTAGATTAGCACATACAGTTAGGTCCGGAAATAATTAGACACTGACACAAGTTTTGTTATTTTGGCTGTTTACCTAAATATATTCAAGTTACAGTTAAATAATGAATAAGGGTTTAAAGTACGGACTCTCAACTTTAATTTGAGGGTATTCACATTCCAATTGGAGGAAGGGTTTAGGAATTACAGCTCTTTTATATGTAGCCTCCTCTTTTTCAAGGGACCAAAAATAATTGGACAATTGACTCAAAAGCTGTTTAATGGACAGCTGTGGGCAATTCCTCTTTTATTTCTTCATCAATTAAGCAGGTAACAGGTCTGGAGTTGATTCGAGGTGTGGCATTCGCGTTTGGAATCTGTTGCTATGAACCCACAACATGCAATCAAAGGAGCTCTCAATGTAAGTGTAACAGGCCATCCTTAGGCTGCAAAAAAAAAAATTCCATCAGAGAGATAGCAGGAACATTAGGAGTGGCCAAACAGTACATTCTGAGAAAAAAACAACACACTGGTCAGCTCTGCAACACAAAAAGACCTAGATGTCCATGGAAGACAACAGTGGTGGATGATCGCAGGATCCTTTCCATGGAAAAGGAAAAACCCCTTAACAACATCCAACCAAGTAAAGAACACTTCTACAAAAAACATCTAAAAAAGCCAGCCCAGTTCTAGAGCACCATTCTGTGGACAGATGAAACTAAGATCAACCTGTACCAGAATGATGAGAAGTATGGAGAAGGCTTGGAATGACTCATGATCCAAAGCATACCCCATCATCTGTAAAACACAGCGGAGGCGGTGTGATGGCATGGGCATGCATGGCTTCCAATGGCACTGGGTCACAAGTGTTTATTGATGATGTGACAGAACACAGAAGCAGCCAGATGAATTCTGAAGTGTATAGGGATATATTGTCTGCTCAGATTCAGACAAATTCAGCAAAGTTGATTGCACAGAGCTTTACTTCATAGATGGACAATGACCCAAAACATACTGCAAAAGCAACCCAAGAGTTTTTTAAGGCAAAGAAGTGGAACATTCTACAATGGCCGAGTCAAATACCTCGAACGAGCATGCATTTCAGTTGCTGAAGACAAAACATAAGGCAGAAAGGCCCACGAACAAACAACTGAAGACAGTTGCAGTAAAAACCTAGCAAAACATCACAAAGGAGGAAACCCAGCGTTTAGGGACGTCCATGCATTCCAGACTTCAAGCAGTCATTGGATTCTCTCCAAAGTATTAAAAATGAACATTTTATTTATGATTGTGTTCATTTGTCTAATTACATATGAGCCCCTGAAATAAGGGGACTGTGCATGAAAATGGTTGCAATTCCTAAACGTTCCATATATGAAAATTGTGTCAGCGTACAAATATTTCCGGACCTAACTGCAGAAATAGAGGAGTAAATAGAGGAGTGCAGAAAGTATTAAGTATATGTATGTAAAAGTGGAATGTATAGGTGTGCAATTAATGCAAAGGCATTACATATGGCAATTCTAAAAGTGCAATGGAAAATGGTAAGGATGTGCTTTCATTCTCCATGAATGCTGGTGATAATACTACAAGCAAGCTTATGTCTTGTTTTTGTTTGCGTACTTGCATGATAGAGAACGAGAGAGAACAGGAGAGTTGGTGTTCGTGAGACAGAGAATATTATATCGATATGGTTATCTGCCAAGAAGGGTTGTAAATACTGTTTTCTGTTTGGGCCTCCAATAACTAGATATCTTATTACAGACAATTTATTATGGACATATCAATTTGCCCCTTTTCTGGAAAGTAATGAAAATCCCAGGACCTTAGACCCTGACCCCTCTGAAAATGCAACACAAACATGAGCCATTGGCAGGGTCACTAGCGTTTCAAGTGCTGTAAAACTGGGCTGTTCTACACCGTCTGAAGATCTTATCATGAGTGCGTCATTAAACATTCTAAACAAATGTGTTGCAGTTCAGATAATCTGTTGATAAACAGGCATCTAAATAAGGTATGGTGAGGTTTTTAGACATCCCTCAGGTAATGCTGTCTTGGAGAGGGGTATAGATAAGGCTGTTGCAGAAGCATATCATTTTTTTTAATAAAAAAATACTTCTTCACTCTTTATTGAAGATCTTATTACATATGATTATCTTGTGTTATTTTTTCACATTGACTCCAGCAAACATATTTTTCTCTCTTATATCGCTCTCAATCTTTCTCTCTCTGAAGTGCGCAACAGAGAAGAGCGCAAACATTGCCTGTAATAAGTTTACAGTCCAACCGCGTCTAAACTTTTTAATTAGTGGTTTTAACCATTGGTTTGTACGGATATACAGTGGATATAAAAAGTATACACACCCCTGTTAAAATGCCAGGTTCTCGTGATGTAAAACGATGAGACAAAAATAAATCATGTCAAAAGTTTTTCCACCTTTAATGTGACCTATAACGTGAATAATTCAATTGAAAAACAAACTGAAGTCTTTGAGTGAAAAAATGATTTAAAAAACTCACAATAACCTGGTTGCATAAGTGTGCAAACCCTTAAACTAATACTTTGTTGAAGCACCTTTTGATTTTATTACAGCACTCAGTCTTTTTGGATAGGAGTATGGCACATCTTGAAGTGGCAATATTTGCCCACTCTTCTTAGCGCTCCTAATCTGCCAGATCTCCTGTGCACAGCCCTCTTCAGATCACCCCACAGATGTTCAATTGGATTCAGGTCTGGGCTCTGGCTGGGCCATTCCAAAACTTTCATATTTTTCTTGTGAAGCCATGCTTTTGTGGATTTGGATGTGTGCTTTGGGTCGTTGTCGTGCTGAAAGGTGAACTTCCTCTTCATCTTTCCAATGGACGCCTGAAGGTTTTGTGCCAAAATTGCCTGGTATTTGGAACTGTTCATAATTCCCTCCACCCTGACTAAGGCACCGGTTCTTGCAGAAGAAAAACAGCCTCAGAGCATGATGTTGCCACCATCAGGCTTCACTGTGGGTGTGGTGTTCTTTGGATAATGTACAGTGTTGTTTTTGCGCCAAACATACCTCTAGGAAATACAGACCATAGCACATTTTCCCACATGCCTTTGGGGGACGTAATGATTGTTTTTGCAAACTTCAGCCGGGCTTGAATGTTTTCTTTGTAAGAAAAGGCTTCCGTCTTGCCACCCTAGCCCATAGCCCATTCATATGAAGAATATGGGAGATTGTTGTCACATGTAGCACACAGCCAGTACTTGCCAGAAATTCCTGCAGTTACTTAAATGTCGCTGTAGGCCTCTTGGAAGCCTCCCTGACCAGTTTTCTTCTCAGCTTTTCATCAATTTTGGAGGGACGTCCAGTTCTCTGTTGTGCCATATTTTCTCTACCTGATGATGACTGTATTCATGTGTTCCATGGTATATCTAATGCTCCTGACTGATATCTTTCAACAATGAGATCCCTCTGGTGCTTTGGAAGCTTTCTGCAGACTATGGCTTTTGCTCTGAGATGCAACTAAGACAATTTCTGGAAAATCCTACTAGAACAGATTAACTTTATTTGTGATTAATCAGAGTCACTTTAAATGGTGGCAGGTGTGTAATGACTTCTATTTAACAAGAGTTTGAATGTGATTGGTTAATTCTGAACACAGCCCAGTTATACGAGGGTGTGCACACTTATGCAACCAGGTTATTGTAAGGTTTTTATTTTTCTCCCTCAAAGATTTCCGTTTGTTTTTCAATTGAATTGTTCACATTATAGGGCACATTAAAAGTGGAAAAAGTCCTGATATGATTTATCTTTGTCTAAATTTTTTACATCACAAAAACCTGGCATTTTTACAAGGGTGTGTAGACCTTTTATATCCACTGTAAGTAACAGAAGGCCAAATCAGTGCAGTCAAGATCAGCATTCGTTGAACGGCCCCACATGAGCTGAGATGTTGACAGACTGCCGCTGGGACTGAGATGTTGGCTAGCAGTAGCTACCCAGGGGGTACAGTGGGGAGGAAGAGCACCTGAAAACAGCATTGTGGCCAAATCAGCACAAAACACACACATTATCCAGTCACATTGTTCATGCTTTTCAGTTTACAGTTTTAGTCCAGTGTAAAGAAAATTACTTGAAATCCCCACAATCTCCTATTAATAAATATGAGGGATTTGATTTTGTGAATAACTTACCCAGAACTGAAGATAATGTCCAACAGCGTGTTTTATTTTGTCGACCACAGCAAGAAACATTAATGTTGTGGTTCATGGAAATGCAGAAGTTTAATGGAAATACTGAAACTATCTTGCCTGCTTGAGTTGCTGAAGATTGCAGGTTACATCCATGCAAAGCTAATGACAGTGGAACACAACATAGACTGAGCATCACTCAGAACAGTGTTAATCCTGTTTCTGTTACGCTCTATTGTCCATGTCCTTCCCGACAGTCATTGGACTATACTTGGACTCACTGTAGCTTGGGCAGCACTAGGGTTTTGTGTTTTTTCCGACCAATGTGTTTCTTTTATTTTCTGTTTTTAAAGTATTCATGACCATTATCATATTCTGTTTTTGTGATATGCACTGTAAATAAATAATGATTTGCGTCCATGACAGATATGGACACATTAGTCATTGGTGTCTCTCACACAAACGCACACACACCAGAAAGGGTTGCCAGAAGAGGCCCAGTGCAAAGAGACCGTTGAGGAGGCACAACACTGGAGGTATTGTGGGTCGGGAGTCACAGTCTGCCCCCCCCCCCCGTCATCAGTGTCACCCAGTGACACTGAATGACAGGGACCTGACTGAAGGAGCTGCACTGGGATGCAATCCAAACTGCCTGTCTGTCTCCTGAACCTTTTTCTTCACAAACCACAATTTACTATTCCTGTAAGTACCCCAAACATTATTCCCCAATAAAAATCAATTCCCATCTTATTCCTTACCGTTAAATCTAACCCCAATTTTTGCGTTTGCCCTAAAACTAACTAAGAAGAAAATAGCCTTTACTCTCAAGGGGACGAGCAAGTGTCCCCACAAGGTCAAATCGCCTCTTTTATTAGCCTTGCAGGAGGGTTCTGTAAAATTGGACAAGTTCAGATAGTACCTCCTAGTTTCACTCACTTTCAAAACGTTTCATCCCTACTAAACATATCCCCCTTGCATCAACCTATAATACGCCGTAGAATCATAAGCAGGAACACACAGGAGCCAGAAAGAGTAATGGCCAACCTGATTAGATTAGTGTAATTAATGGATGTGTCCATCCAATGTCTCCCCCCCAACACATCTCCCAACGAACCAATTGTTCTCCTTTGTCCTGGCCTCCTCTGTGACCTTCACAAAATGTTCATTCTTATCTCCAGTCTCACTGCAACAATGCATACAAAGTGAATTTACCGGTTTTTATTGGATTCCAGGGTCCCTACGATCACCATAATAAAGTTGTTGAAGATATATACAAGGTTGCAACAGACTAATTCAATGTTATTGAAGCGCCAATGCAATAATCTCAGTCAAGTGGGACCTCGCCTGGGTGAAATGGAGTACTACACTTAAAATGCAAAGGCTGATCATTTGGTATTATGGAGTTTTAGTTATTCAAACTTGACTTGATTGGCAGAAATGTAGTTGATTGTTTGACTCAATGGACTGATTTGGGTAAGAGTTATGGTTAGGTTAAAGTATGGGTTAAGTTTAGGGTTCGTTTTGGAGTAGGGTTAGGGTTTTGGGTAGAGACAAGCATTAACCCTGGTCAAATGTATTCTCAGTGTAGTCAGCTCATTAGAAATGCAAGCTACGCCCACTCCAATGAGTCAAGCAACCAAATGAATTGGTGCCTTTAGGGCAGAGTTTCAAAGCCTATATAACAGTGACTAAGCCACTGGCAGGTATAAAGTAGGTACTAAAGATGCTGTATTGACTCTAAATTGGGAAGTTAGTCTCCTGTATGCTTACTGGCTGAAAGCTATGGTACATGACACCGTATATCAACTGTATACCATTACGTGACTTTTCATTGCTCTAATTGTAATTGGTAACCGGTTCATTTTAGCACCTTTGTGGCTTGTGAGCCATTAGGGTCACTCCCACCAAGACAAACTTCAAATGGTTGTTGTTCCAGGCTGGTATATGCTGTGCTGAAAAGCCTGGGGAAGAGGTTAAGTCATGCATGAGAACAGCTGTTCGATGTGGTATATGTTTCCATGTACCAGAACTCCTGAAGCCTTATTGCTTAATGAGTGGCTTATATGGGTGAAATCACAAGAATCTGAAGAATACCTAAGATCTAAAGATAAGCTGAGTATCAATAGGAAAAAGTGGATATGGAACATCATTTTATAAAATCCTTACAAATTAATGGATGTTGTTAAAAACAAATATAAATACAATTTCCGGAACAAGATGAGGGTTTTGCTCTATAACCCACAGACCTGTCACAGAAAAGGTTAGAACAACACACCATTTTAAAATAGATATGGAGGGTAATTACTGCCAAAAGATGATTGAAAATATATATCATTAAAGTGGAGACGGAGTAGAGATGATGGTGAGGAGAATACAGAGCTATGGTTAACACTAAGAGTGTGCCGATCTTCTCATACTCATAATGGTATCTGTTTACCACAGTTGATTCTTGTAAGGGTATATATTTGTAATCGTAAACCCCAGAAAGTGTATTTTAAATGACGGCAAAGCCTACTCCTTTATTGTGTGTTAGGACAGCATCACTCAGAACACTTTTCCGTGTGATTCTGATGGATGTTTACTCCATCACAAAGTGTTTAGAGTTTAAAAAACAATTCTGACAACACAAACGGCCAATTCGCATTACGTGTTTTCTTTTCTTAGCCATTATATCAAAAAATTAGGCCAACATAGCTAATGGGAAATTTTTGTTTGCCTGTCCCACCCTCATGTTTGACTTTTGAGAGGGACAAAACCTCACTCTTTTAACTCGTAACCAATGCTAAAGCATTTGTACAATTAGCAGTTACTTTGAGATTTGTCATTTTCTCTTCTAATAATCGTTTTTGGAAAATATGTCTGGGATTAGTAATACAAGAATTAGCTTAGCTCACATAACTACCTAGGCACTTTAGCATATTATAAAATGTCAAGAAGACGAAGAACACATATTACCACAGATTATTGCCCAGTCAACGGCACCTGGCTTGATGCTGGTGACCTCAGACAGAGCCACTCCTGGCCTTCTATTACACCTACTGTAATGGTATGTGACAGCCTTTTCAAGAAAATCAGAAGGAAACTCATTCTTTCCAGTTTTTCCACCCAAACCTGCTCTGTGACTTCAGCCACACCTATCTTCCCTTTGTCCTGACATCTGATTGGTCCATCACGTATAAGATCACAGCTCTCTGAATTCCACCCTGGACAGTCTCATACCTCTCTCTTACACCTGTGTCTGCTCTGGAGCTATCCATACATTTTTGCGAGCCTCTCCTAATTTGTTCGTCCATTTCTACTTCAACCTATCTGCATTTCTCTCTCACTCTCTCGGTCTTTGTGGGTCACAACCGTCACTGTCTCTTTGTGTCTCCCGTTCTCTTACTATTCCCGGTGCAGTCTTGTCCGCCAGCTGTGATCGTAGCATGAGCGCTAAGCTATGGACGGAGGAGCAGTTCAACTGCCCAGTGTGTCTGGACCTCCCCAGGGAGCCGGTCACCATCCCGTGCGGCCACAGCTACTGCATGGACTGCATCAAGGACTACTGGAGCAAGGAGGACCCTCGGAGCCCCGGGGTCTACAGCTGTCCTCAGTGTCGCCAGTCCTTCTCCCCCAAGCCCTCCTTATCCAGGAACACCATGCTGGCGGACGCCGTGCAGCAGCTCCGCAAAGGGGCGCTCACCCCGTCGGCGCGGGAGTCCATCCGGAGCGCCCACCGCGCCAACACCATGGGCAAGGCCAAGGGGGTTCCCCGGGGCGGCGCGCAGCTGTCCGCCACGGAGGTGCCGTGTGACACGTGCCACCACGCGGGCGAGCAGCGCGCCGCGGCGAAGTCGTGCCTGGCCTGCATGGCGTCCTACTGCGCCGACCACCTGAAGCCGCATCAGACGAAAGCCGAGTTGAAAAAGCATGAGCTGATCGCGCCCACGGGTCAGCTGGCCAAGAAGATCTGCACGGAGCACAAGTACTTGCAGGAGTTCTACTGTCGTCAGTGTCAGATGTTTGTCTGCTGGCTTTGCACCAGTAATATGCACAAGGGCCACGAGACCAGCTCCACCAAGGCAGAGCGAATGGAGAAACAGGTAAGCCTCACAGGAAACGACAGAGAGACATACTACACGCAACCGCGCCACACATCCAACCGCCACTGATGTGCACTGCCTGGCACAAGTCTGTTTTATCCTGCTGAACTTAAAGGCTCCTGAAGCAGCTTATGCAGGCCGTCAGGTATACACTGCTGTGGGTAAACAGACCACTTACAAAACTGTGTACAGTCATTCCACTTTGCCGTAAAACATCTCAATTACTGATTGAATTACTGAAACTATCAGAGCACCCATACAGGTCGCTGTGCTGGCAATGATCTATCACACTGTCCACACCTAGAAACTGACTATATTAAACCTTTGTTGTCATGATTCATCACTCCCAGAAGAGTGTGTGCATGTATCCGTGTGTGTGTGTGTCAGGCCTATTTGCTATTGTGTTCACATTCCAGTCCATTTAAAAAGCACTACCTCAGAAACAAACATTTTTTTCCATAAGGTACATGGCTTTGTTTGACTGTTAGAGAGAGTGGGTTTGTGTGTGGGTGTGTGAGAGAGAAAGAGCTTAGCGTATATGAAGTAGTATTATAGTAACAGTGCGCATTCCTCTGTAGAAAGAGCTGGCGGGCGTGCAGACAGAGAACAATATGAGACTGAAGGAAAGAGAAGGAGAGCTGAAAGAGATGAAGAAGATGCTGGAGGCAACAAAGGTATGAGCACCATTCATATCCTCTGTGTGTGTGTGTGTGTGTGTGTGTGTGTGTGTGCGTGTGTGCGGGTGTGCATGTAGCTCTGAGCGTGCCTTTACATCTGGGCGTTATGCTCTTCTTTCGTATCCAGCGTTCAGCAGACAGGGTACAAAGTGACACAGAGACCGTCCTGTCGGAGCTCCAGCGTTCATTGGAGAGACTCCAGGAGTTGGTGGAGGACTTGATGGACCAGGCTGGGCAGGAGAAAATAGGCGAGGCCCAGGACGTGGTGGACAAGCTGGAGGCCGAGATCGCCGAGCTGAAAAGGAGAGAAAAAGACATGAAGGACCTAGTCCGCTGTGAAGACAACATCCACTTCCTGGAGGTACTGTAGGACCTTTTCCTGTATTATTTTAGATGTAGTTGGTTGGTAGCAGTACTGACAATGGCTACCATTGGTCAGTAACCCAAACTGTGACTAAATCCCAAATGATCCAGTTACACCTCCGCTCTGAATTCAGGGATTGGGTGTTTCTCCACCATTTACAACTGTCACCATTTAACTGTCCCAAAGCTGAGAGAGTGAAACGTTATAAAGAGTTTTGGGGCTAATTAGACCCTCCTTGGAGACGCCTTCATGAGCAAAGTGGAATCCCACAAGTCACAAGGTTATTTATGAGCTTGAAAAATAATGGATATTTGTTTATTTCTGGTTTTGAGACTTGACATGTACAATATGAAATGCACGGCCAATAGGGAGTTGTTGTTTTTTAATGTCATGGTTGTTTTATTATGTAGACATGGAACATGAATTGCATTATTCATGTCACAAGTGTTCTACTCAGGAAGTCACCCTTAGAGTTTTGTCAGCAGCAACTAACAATGACAATGGATCTCCTATGAATCTCAAATGGGCCAGGGGCTCTTTTGAGATTCATTGTAGCATAGCAAATCAAAACCAATGGAAATGAAGAAACAGCGTATCATTCACCCCTCCATTTGTCCAACTCTGCCTTCCTCCACCCTCACTCTCCTTTCACGGTCTGTCCCTGCAGATCTTTGAATCTCTGAGTAGCCCGGCTGAGATGAGCGATCTGCCTTGTGTGGTAGCCAATCCAGAGGCTACATTTGAGCCGGTATCTGCTGCCATCCTGGACCTACGGGAGAAAGTGGAGGACCTGTGTAACGCCCAGCTGGGCCAGATCACCAACACAGGTCCGTCCGAGTGGAGGACAAACACTCACGTTCTGTTCACAGAGGACACGCTGACCCCAGTGACCCCAGTCCACATGCAAATAAACACACACACACACACACACACACACACACACACACACACACTACTAAAGTAGTATATCCCAAGATTATATAATTACTATGAACACTGATGCAGAGAATGTCTATGGCCTTATGATGATGATGTGTTAATTAACTAAGGTTTATCTTCCATCGCTTCAGTGAATGACACAATGCTGTTCAGCTTGGGAGATAAAGGTGAGGACCAGAGACAGGAGCCACTGATTACCAACAAGCAATTAAATAGTTGATTGACAAATGTATTCACTGTAGAACTTTCTTCTCTCATCACAGCCAAAAAGAACAGTGGACAGAAAGGAGGGTTAAGGAGTTGTAAGTATCAAACAGCCAACAACTTTTGCCTTTTCTTTATGGCTAGTATGAGACTTGGTCTTTAATAATTCAGTCAGATTGTGAACAATTCTTTTGAATGAGTCATTCTAGCCAGCAGCAGTTATGTGCTGAAAATCAATATACTTTATGTTACAGTGGAGTTAATGTCCTAACTTCACTGTGGGAAAATGCAATGAGATTTTCTTGAATTAATTCAACATGTCGCAAAAAAGCATTTTAAATTTGGCTTTAATATCCATCTCCACAATGCAAATGCTTAAGGCTCATTGCCTGGGTCCCACCATTACTATGCATTTCATTATATTTCCACAGTGTTTTCTGGTCGGGGCACAAAATCAACACCACAGACAAACAACCGACCTCAAGGTATGTAAAGTATATATTTTGTGACCAGACTGACCGACTTTAATTGTAATGCACCCCAACCCACAGTCAATGAATGACAAGTTATGATGCGTTTCTGTTCTTCTGGGCTCCAGCTGCCACACCCACCGTCACAGTGGCGGTTCGAGGATCAAACACTCGCGGTACGTTCATGTCATTTAGATAGTTTGGTCATCATTGTCATTGTTAGAGGCACCACCAGAACATGTGACAGAACATCCCTCTTCAGCAGGTCTAGGACTGCGTGCTCAGGATGTTAGAAGAAGGGATGAACCACGAGGTGAGCACGTGTGTGGGCCAGTGACGGTTTGGATTTAAATCAGTCAGTTTAGAAGATACACTGAAATTGTAATTCAGTGATAACTACAGGAAAGTAATCGTTTTAAGTTTAAGCTTAATTCATATTACTTCCTGTATTGAGTGGCTTCTAAGTCAATTGAGCTTAAGTGCGTCTAACAGTTTTAACACTTTATCCTCTTTCCTTTAGCCAACAGAGAAAGGCCAAACAGAGAGGTGAGACCACCAGGTAATTGACCGCACCAACACACACGCACGCGCTCTCAGTGTATTTTGTGTCCTTACGGAACCGGTTAAACCGGTTAGTCTGCCTCAGAGACAGGAGAGTAAGCCAAGACAATCCATTCACAGTTTTTCTGGTCGGGGCTTGGCCACTCTGGTCAGCTTATAGGCCACGTCCCTTGGAGTTGACTTCACACAGTGGTGAAAAGAGCAAAAGCTAATATGAAGAATCGTCAAAGGTAGCTAATCTGCTGTTTGGGGACAATACGCATACTACAGAGCTCCATCATGTTTGGCACAAAATTACACTTTTTTCTCCAACTGCATAAAACACCCTGAGTTAACCACCTTATGTATCTACCAACTTAGAATACAATTCATCTCCTAAGTGTTATTGGATGTTTGTTTTGCATGCATCACTTTGACTGTTACACTATCCATGAGTCAATTCATACCTTTCATCTGTCCTTCCTCTCCACAGCCCGTGAGCCGGTCCCCAGACCAAGTCCCACTCAGAGCCGGAGAGAGCCACGCCGACGGAGTCCCAGTCCCACAGCCATTAGGAGAGAACCAGCCAGAAATGGTCCAAGTCAGAGCCGGAGAGAGCCACGCCAGCGGACTCCCAGCCCGACTCCCAGCCCGACTCCCAGCCCTACCGCCAGTCAGAGAGAGGCTGTCCGGCCAGAACCCACACCCGTGGTCCCTACTCCAGCCCCCCGTGGCGTGACCGCGGCCACACCAGTCTCCAGTGCTTTCAGCCGGATGGGTTCAATAGCAAGTCTCTTCCGGTCCAATCGACGCGCCACGCCGGCACCACAAGTGGTCAACAACACCGCCGAACTCAACCCATGTGAGTCCAAACTCTGACCTCTACCCATTAACCGCAGAAGGAAGTATTGAAAAGCCCAATGCAGGTGTCGCACCATGTCGTTTGAAATATCATCGCCGTCACACTGTTTCCACAGGGGCGATGGGCGCTCTCACTGAAGTGAATACCAGCCTCTTCCTTGATTCTCCAACCTCCGATCCCACCTTGAATCCAATGCCAGCTTTCCCTGCACGCAAGTCATTCCATACTAATAGTCCTTCTCCATCACGTGCTCTTGTACACGCTTGAAAATGTCAAATTAAAATACCGAGGAAAGCCTGTGGTGCTATAATCATCATTCACATATCGGTTTGTTTGTTCTCTGCAGTGAAGGAGATTGACATCTTTAGTATTCAGGCACCTGAGCCGAGGAGCAGAGATGAGTTCTTGCAGTGTGAGTACAAAGAATACACATACAGACAGGGTGATGGTGACGGACCTCCAAGGGTGACATCGAGAGTGTTGAGTGGATCAATAATAATAATTATCCCATAATCCCATCAACTTTAGGATACACCCGTGACTTGAATGATGCAACTCACGTTACACTTAATAGTAATAAGTAGTAAAACAAGCGTGAAATTCTAATGACAAAATCCTCCCTGTCATTGTACAACATATAAACCTCACAATATAGTATTTTTTTGCATGTAAAATTGCACAAACTCAAGAATGTATTGTGCATTGTGGAATTCCAGTGGCCAGAGGGAGTCATAGGGGCAAGGTGGGGTCAACTGGGATCTCTCACGTACACTACCTCTTGGCTCTAACCCTCTAATGTGTGTAGATCTGTAGGGGTGGGATAGGGGGGACACAGTGCTTATTTAGGATTTTTCAAACAAAACACGCACACACAAATCACCCCAGGCCTTTGTTTGAGAAGCGGTGCAGTAACTTTTCATCCATCGAACCCCCCCCCCCCCAGATGCCTGTGCCCTGACCTTGGACCCACGGACCGCTCATCGTCGCTTAATCCTCTCGGAGGGGAACACCAAAGCCACCCTGGAGCGGGGAGGCCAGCCCTACCCGGACTGCCCCCAACGTTTTGACGGCTGGACCCAGGTGCTGTGTGACGTCCCTCTGTCCGCTGAGCACTGTTACTGGGAGGTTGAGTGGCGGGGTAGGGGCTCCTCCATGGGCGTGGCTTACGCATCACTGAGCCGGAAGGGGGCGGATGCCAGGGCGGGCCTGGGCTACAACGCCCAATCATGGAGCCTGGAACTGTCGGATACGTGCTGCACGGCCATGCACGACAACGAGAAGAAAGACATCCCGGTGACCTACTCGCCACGCCTGGGAATATTCGTTGACCGGCCCGCTGGCACCGTGGCTTTCTACAGCGTGGCCGAGAGCATGGCGCACCTGCACACATTCCGTGCCAACTTCACACAGCCGCTGTATGCCGCCTTTGGGGTGGGCAGCGGAGTTGGCATCGGACTAGACTTCGCTTTGGGTCAGTTCAGCGCCACGTCAGACAGCATCAAGATCTGCCCCTTGTGATGAGACCACTTCTGTAAAGGTTCCTAGAAGATAGAAACTGGCATGCACAATATGTACAGTAAAAAAATGACAGTTTCTACAAGATACTTTAGATTGTTTGATATGGACATCAAGGCACTTGGGTAAACTATTGGAATTACAGAAATATATTTAAAAAGTAAGTGGCAAGCAGTTTCTTACTTGGAACCATTTGTTTGCTGAATTAAGTTTAACATAATATTGAACCTTATTTTGAATCCAACCATGAGGATTGCATTTACATTACAGGGTAGGAATGGAGGGGAAAAAATTAAAGAAAAAAATTAAGAGACCACTGCACCTTTTTCTTTCCTTTCCAAAAGAGTTGAAAAGGAAGGATTTGAGTGAGGAAAAGAAGGGATAAAATTAAGAGACCACTGCAAGTTGAACGCTTCAGTCCTAACTCAAAACTTTCCTTTTCAACTTTTTTGGAAAGTTGGTGAATTTGATCAACAGCCCTAAGAATTATTTAATAAACTGCTTTGTATAAAATAATTTTACTTGAATGATTGTCTACAAAACGTTTAGAAAATAGCCCAGGTCCTACACTGTTGTCCAATGCAACATATATAAACAAGACATTTGTAGTGTAGTGCATGAGTACACTATAGGTGTCTATTAGTAAAGCCAGTAAACAATTGTTCCTTTTTCTTTATTAAAAAAAAGCATCCAAAAGATAATCATGGGTATTTTACAAAGGGTAGGCAACAAGGAGAGGTGCAAGTTTAAAGTTAATAATTTATACTTCCACAAAGTGCCTTTAACAGAAACTTCCAAGACCACCCTCACCATGTGGCATTCAGTAATCTCCATCCATTTCAACAGTAAAGCTTTAAGTATAGATACACACCAATGGCTAACCAAACTATATCCAATTGAATGAACCCCATTCCTCTAACTCCCCATTGCTGAAACCCTATTATCCATTAAAAAAAAAAAAAAAACAGATGTTTTTTTCCAGTACATAGGTAATAGATATTACGAGACGCACACAAGTATTTCACTGTATTTCAAAATAACAGGTTTGTTTGGCAAAGACTTACAGTATTAAAAACAATGTTCGGATTCCCTTTTGAAGGTTAATTACAAAATGGAGTCACAAAACAAAATACAAAATATATTAAAATCTTATTTCTACATGAAATGCTAAATAACTAGCTGTTATTACCTTTAATAATAATAATAATAATACATTGATTCCAAACCCTAGTACTATTAATAGTTGTCAGTAATGAACCTGCCAAATAAGATGATATAGGTAAATCAGGATTAAAAAAAGTGCAGAACAGGAAAAAGTGGGATAGGTCAATTGGACGGTAAGACAAGTGGTATAGCCCAAGGGTCACAGAAGGGGTCAGGGCCAAAGGGTACAGACTAGGGTCAAAGCTGATACAGACTCCTTTTTGAAGTTCTGAAGCAGCAGGAGTACACATTTCTAAATCCACCTCCTCATTGCTGTTGATTTGAAAGGGTTAAAATGTTACTTGTTCTTACCCTTTGATAAACCAGCTAGATTTCTTCCTAAATTGTGACATTTTTGCTGCAATAACCATTTCATACTTTTAGATATACAGTCCCAAACTGTACTAAATCCAAAACATACCAAAACAGGCACACCTTATTAGAAAGTATTTGTCTGGTTCAATCCATACTGCTGGTAACGCATTATGACAAGTAAAAAAAAATATACCCGAGGCCCTCAGAATGAATATTTGTCAGTCTGGGAGGGGACATGTCCAAGCAATACAAAATTCTATTCAAAGGTCAGACAGATCTACAAATGGAGAAAATTCCAGACCACTGGCAATCTGCATGGGAAAGGTTGTCTCACTATATTCAGGCTAAGAATCATATGGGTCTCAAAAAATCCCAGGGTAATGCAGAGAGATGTACGGGCCTCTCTTGAAGCAATCAGTGTCAAAGTGCATGAGTCAAATGTCAGAAAGACACTGGCACATACTTACGGGAAAGGTCAGGAACAAAGAACCCTCTTCTCACAAAAAAGAATCAATACATGACAGATGCTTACCAGACAACAACCTGGGTAAAGACCACTGAAAAACCACTGAAACATTGTGCTTTGGACAAATGACTCAAATGTGGAGTTGTTTGGCCCCAATATCAGGTGCCATGTTTGGCGAAAAATTTGAACAGAAGAATCTAACACCAAACTTAAAACGTGCCGTTAGCATTATGGTTTGGGGCTGCTTTGCTGACTCATGACCTGGCCAACCTGCCACCATTGAGTCAAGCTTGAATTCTTCATTGTACCAGATAATCTGAGGAAAATGTGAGTCAAAAAGCTGATGCTGAACTGAACATGGATCTTGCAAAAGCACAATGAACCAGAACACACAAGCAAAGATACAACACAAAAAGAAGTGTATGGTTATGAAATGGCCACGTCAAAGCCCAGATCTCAATCCTATTGAAATGCTGTGGTGGGACTTGAAGTGGGCCGCAGATGCAAGAAAACTATCAAACGTGACACATTTGAAGCAGAACTATAAAGGAGTGTGGGCAAAAATTCCTTCTAATGAAAGTAACTGATAGACAAAAAAACAACTACATTAATTATAGAATACTTAGTGTTAAAGTGAGATAACATATCGGTCAACATCTAAAAAATTAAGGAGAACAAAATACTTTCAAGGGGGTGTACCTTTTGTCTTCAGAAACTGAGGGACTTTTGTGACGTTTTGAGCTCTTAGACATAACTCAACACAATGCTTCCCTCCACTGGGCGTTAAGTAAATAGCACTCCTTACAGTTATTCTCAAACCTCTCCCCAGGGACCCCCGGCAAAACCCCTGGAATTTAATCTACTCCAGACAGCACACCAGATTCATCTTGGAAACTAATTGAGTCCCCTAACTGGGTTAATCAGGGCAAGCACATCAACACTTTGAAACAGAGGTGTCCCCTGAGGAGAGGTTTGAGACCCCAGCATTGGATGACATTCAGAAGGAACCTGGATTACCATGCAGTAAACCAAGTTCTACAGGAGGGTGACTGTAGGCACATTTAGTATGCTAACGCTGAACAATCTCCCCTTATGAATGCTGCACCTAACACTCAATGCCCAGGCATAGGATTAATAGCCAAAACTGACTGGAAACCGAGGTATCAGCACAAGGACAGGTTCAAAATGCCTAGCGAATAGATTATCCCATCCTAGGGCCGTGTCAGCAAGTGCAAAGCAAAGAGAGAGTAAGCACTTGATGACGGTAAATGGTTAGCATTATCTCTGGAAAGGCAAAAAAACTATTTCAGTAGTAAGGTGAACGGCACTAGACATGCTAAGAGAAGCTAGGTATACAGGGTTTAGCTTGACTATTTACCAACTACAGTACATTCTTTTTGAGGAAATCTCTGGAAGATCACGCTTTACCCTTTCTCCTAAACATCCCCCTCTTTCTAAATCTCATCTTGGACTCTCTTTCACTTGCTTTTTCCTTCTTTCCATGACACCAAAGTCACATCCCTTTACCGATATACATATGGTAATCGCTCCAGGTCGTCCTTAATCACCTTCTGGCCTTCTTTTCCCTCCCCTCTTTCACTCTCCAATTACAATTTCAAGCCCTTATCAACGTACACATGACCTTCCCCCCTCCCCCCACCCCCAGAGCCTCATAAACAAATAAATACGGTAGCATGAGCAGAAAAAGCAGAGCAGGGAGAACATCTACCTACAGCACCTCGAGGCAGAAAAGGGAAAGGCAGGCACGGCTACGCTAGAAATGGCTGAGAAACCTTGTGGCAGGTAAGCTCTGGCCTATAAAATCTTTACACACAAATACACACACCTTGACATTAATACAAGTTTCAGTTTAACAATATTGTGCTTTAAAATAATTATTGACAAGCGGAAGGACCAACCCCAATGTTGCTCTCTTCATTGAGGAATATCACTCTGGAGAAGGCTGGAGAAACAGGCGAGGGAGGGAGGGATGAAGAAGGGAAAGAGGAGGCTAAACATTTTCTATTCAGCGTTGATCCCTCCGAACCCTACCTTCTGTCACCACTTCATAAGCGTTTGAGCAAAGAGGGCGGGACATTAGAGGTGGAGGCGGGCCTTGTGCGGACAGAGCGCGACTGCTTCATGTTGCCCCAGGGGGGTGGGGCAATGGCCAGGGAGGTGGGTGGTTGGGGCGGGCCCGGATGGGAGGGGCTTCCCCGTGCTGCGCCAATCAAGGTTGGGAGGCTCTGGTTCCGCCGAAGGCCGTCCAGTAGACTGCTTCCGCCGGTGGCCAGGAAGGTGGCCGAGTCCTGTCTCCGCTGGCCGTCTGATGACACGTCCGACACCGGAGGGATTTTGACCAATCCCAGACGACGCAGCCTCTCAACCAGGTTCACGTTGACTGGGTCAGGCTTGGCTTTGGATTTGAGTCTGGGGGCGTGGCTGAGGAAGGCGGGGTCGGGGCTGGAGAGGTCGGGTCGAGGGGCGCGGCCAATCTTCAGCCCATACACGTCCTGGAGGAAAAGCTCTGCAGGCCGTGAAGCCAGGAAGTTGTCAGAGGCGGCAGACCCACAGGGGCGGAGCTCAAAGGGCACAGGCGAGGGGGAGGGAGAGTGAGAAGGGGAGTTGGGGGGCGTGCTGGGGAATACATGCGGGAGGAGAGGGGCTTTCGGGTGGGAGGGAGGGGGAGGACCATCAGAGGTAGAAAGGGAGGCAGAGATGCCTCTCTCCAGGACCAACTTGGCCAGGCCACAGGGGGCGGGGGGGCGGCGAGGGGGGAAGGAGTCGACCCCCAGGCTCAGCCTGCAGGGGGTCACCGGGGTGCAGGGGCCTGTCCGCAAGGAGCTGGGGGTGTACTCCGAGATGGAAGGCTGACAGTGAGAACTGGGGTAACAGGAAGAGAGAAAGAAAGAATAGTTAGGGCATTACAGATTCCATAAACACCACATCAAAAACACAACACTAGTGCCTTTATAGTCACGTGTGTGTGTGTGTGTGTGTACCTGGAGGTGACCTGGGTGATGTCAGAGGGATGCAGGATGCGGCAGGTGGTAAAGGTGTAAGTGGAAAACGTTGAACTCTGACATTTCCCTGGGTTATGAACTGGAGAGAGAGAAAAAGACAACGCACAACTACCATTTACACTTTGAGGTAATACATTACTTCTACAGTATAATGTATCTACAGTGCCTTTGGAATGTTCTCACTTTCTCCACATTCTGTTGTTTTACAGACTGAATTCATTCATTTCATTTTGCCATCTACACACAATGACACATCTAAAACACTGCCAATTTTATTTTATGTATTCAGACCCTTATGTCAGTACTTTGTAGAAGCACCACTGATAGAGATCACAGCTTCTAGTCTCCTTGGGTATGCCTCAACCATCTTCAAGGCATCTTGGCTATGCATCTACCACCTTTGCACACATCAATTTGATCAGTTTCTCCCATTCTTCCCTGTAGACCCTCAAGCTCGGTCAGATTGGATGGGGAAAGTCAATGCTACCATCTTCAGGTCTCACCAGCGATGTTTAAGGTATATAAAGCTGGCAAGGCTGATCTCTCTGGTTCTGTCGCTGAGAAGCATCTCCACAGCATGATGCTCCCACCACCACACTTAACCATGGGAATGGTATTAGCCAGGTGATGAGTGGCACCTTGTTTTTGCCAGATGTAGGACTTGCCCAGATATAGTATGCAGTGTGTGAGACCTTACATATACAGCTGAATTTCTTAATCATGTCAAATCAAATGAATTTACCACATGAAGTAGATTGATGGCAAACAATATTTTTAATGAGTTACAAATGTCTATAAAAGTCTATAAAACAAAATGCAGACAGTTAAAGGTTCTATTTTGATCTATGTGTTATTTGTATGAAATAGAAGCAGCCGTAAGCTACATTCAAAGACCAAATTCAAGTATTTGTAATATTCATACACAGGAATTCTAATAAGTAGCCTCACACCAGAAAGGGTTGGAGACCACTGAATAATACATATGTGTACATAAACATGAATTTACATAAAAAGGTCTGATGTGTAATATAAATTACCTGAGAAGGATGTAGTTGCTGAGGTGGCCAGACTGGTGACTGCCTGACTCTGTGATTGGACAGGAGCTGTGGATGTTACAGGTGTGTGGGGAGCAAAGAGGGCCGTGCTCCCGATGATGTCACAGGGGACATAAGAGGTCAGGGGGAGGGCAGAGGTGACCGGGGTAGGAGGGAGCAGAGGAGAGCCTGGTAGCGGAAGGAAATCGGGGGACACAGGCGACATGGTTGAACGCCCCCTCTTAATCTCCCTCCTGTCCTCTGGGGTGGATGAGCTCCGCACCTTGAAGGTTATCCCTCCTTCTTCCTCATCTTCATCTTCCTCCTCTGCTATCTGCTCAGACCTCTTTTCCCAGGAGTCCATCCCTTCTTTCCATCTCTTTACTGAATGACACAATCAGGAACAGTCCAAAACCCTTGTTAGTGAGACCACTAAATTGTAATTTACTATACATTTAAATTTCTTGTAGAACTATAAAATAACACATTACATTTACAGTGAGGAGAACAACTATTTGATAACCTGCAAAACCGGCAGGTTTTCCCACTTACAAAGCATGTAGAAGTCTGTACGTTTTATCATAGGTACTCTTCAACTGCGAGTGACGGAATCTAAAACAAAAATCACATTGTATGATTTTTAAGTAATTAATTTGCATTTTATTGCATGCCGTAAGTATTTGATACTTTAGAAAAGCAGAACTTAATATTTGGTACAGAAACCTTTGTTTGCAATTACAGAGATCATATGTTTCCTGTAGTTCTTCAGCAGGTTTACACACACTGCAGCAGGGATTTTGGCCCACTCCTCCATACAGACCTTCTCCAGATCCTTCAGGTTTCGGGGCTGTCACAGGGCAATACGGACTTTCAGCTCCCTCCAAAGATTTTCTATTGAGTTCAGGTCTGGAGACTGGCTAGGCCACTCCAGGACCTTGAGATGCTTCTTACGGAGCCACTCCTTAGTTGCCCTGGCTGTGTGTTTCGGGTCGTTGTCATGCTGGAAGACCCAGCCACGACCCATCTTCAATGCTCTTACTGAGGGAAGGAGGTTGTTGGCAAAGATCTCGCGATACATGGCCCCATCCATCCTCCCCTCAATACGGTGCAGTCGTACTGTCCCCATTGCTGAAAAGCATCCCCAAAGAATGATGTTTCCACCTTCATGCTTCACGTTTGGGCGTTCTTGGGGTTCTACTCATCCTTCTTCTTTCTCCAAACACGGCGAGTGGAGTTTAGACCAAAATGCTAAATTTTTGTCTCATCAGACCACATGACCTTTTACCATTCCTTCTCTGCATCATCCAGATGGTCATTGGCAAACTTCAGACGGGCCTGGACATGCGCTGGCTTGAGCAGGGGGACCTTGCGTGCGCTGCAGGATTTTAATCCATGACGGCGTAGTGTGTTACTAATGGTTTTCTTTGAGACTATGGTCCCAGCTCTCTTCAGGTCATTGACCAGGTCCTGCCTGTAGTTCTGGGCTGATCCCTCACCTTCCTCATGATCATTGATGCCCCACAAGGTGAGATCTTGCATGGAGCCCCAGACCGAGGGAGATTGACCCTCATCTTGAACTGCTTCCATTTTCTAATAAACGCACCAAAAGTTGTTGCCTTCTCACCAAGCTGCTTGCCTATTGTCCTGTAGCCCATCCCAGCCTTGTGCAGGTCTACAATTTTATCCCTGATGTCCTTACACAGCTCTCTGGTCTTTGCCATTGTGGAGAGGTTGGAGTCTATTTGATTGAGTGTGTGGACAGGTGTCTTTTATACAGGTAACAAGTTCAAACAGGTGCAGTTAATACAGGTAATGAGTGGAGAACAGGAGGGTTTCTTAAAGAAAAACTAACAGGTCTGTGAGAGCCGGAATTCTTACTGGTTGGTAGGTGATCAAATACTTATGTCATGAAATAAAATGCAAATTCATTATTTAAAAATCATACAATGTGATTTTCTCGATTTTTGTTTTAGATTCTGTCTCTCACAGTTGAAGTGTACCTATGATAAAAATTACAGACCTCTACATACTTTGTAAGTAGGAAAACCTGCAGAATCGGCAGTGTATCGAATACTTGTTCTCCCCACTGTATTTAAACTTCTTTTTAAAGCAATATCTCACGTCATTGTCATATTGCCATGGTTGTACCTTCATATTTTTCCTCCTCATTAGCTCCTTCCTCGTCTTCCTCCAGGTCGGTGAGGCGGTAGACGGCATCAGAGAGGGCGTCCTGTGGGAGGGGTCGGAAGCCCTTGGTCACCACGCCTGGGTGGGGGTCCAGGATGGTACCCAGGTGTGGCTTGGCCAGCTGCTGCCAATGGTGCAGGGTCAGGGAGCCTAGAAGTCAAAGGTCATTCAACATTAATACAAACCTAGGGAGTCCATTGGCACACCTTCCCAAATAACAGAATTACAGGCAATATTTGTTACCGAGCAGGTTAAAATTTGACCAAAAAGCCAATGCAGGACTTCAAGGCTCAGGCAAAGTTAAACATCTAGTGAGCTTCAATTACCAACTAATCTCAGTATCATTAAAATTACGGACCACGTGTTTCATCTGACATTTTCTGTCTTCAAAATACAGCTTCTAAGACGTAGAATTATGATATTATAGTCTGGTTCAAGGCATTGAGTGGCAGAGGAAATAATTATTTCACAGACACAAAAGTGCTGTTACCCCCTTCATCACTAACCTCCTGTCCTGATGGGAGAGGTCTCATCTGTGACATTTTGGCTTAGATTCAGATTTTTTGAAAAATAGGCAATATACCACATTACTAAATAAATGCATTTATTGCAGTGTCTCCCGACCTTTTTCAGTTACTGTACCACCAAGAGAATTTTGCTTTGCTCTAAAAAAAAACTGAAGTAGCTCCTCATGTTAATTTAGTAAGCCTACGTTGTCCAGAGTGTTATCAAGTACCTCGTGTTAATAGGCCAAGTACCCCTGGTTGGGAACCAGTGATTTATTGTTTATGAAGCACTGCACAGCATCCTCATTCTTTTGGTTTTTTTATGTTGTAAAGGCTGGTGAACCAAAAAGTACATTTAAGACCTGACAGTAACGTAGCACAAGTAGACTAGATATCCCCAACATACGTTGGTTACTCTGGATAAATGTTGGTTGAATATCAACGTGTAAAGCTGTTATCATAGACACAGAGTTACCATGACCTCTTCAAGCAGAAAAGCATCCTCACCCTCCATTGGCTTGACAATCTGCAGCTTCTCAGGCAGGAAGGTCTTAAAACAACTGGAGGAGACGGAGAACTCTGATAGGTTGGTGAAGGATGACATAACGCTGCCCATTGGCGAGCTGTGGCCGCTCCCCTCCACGTCGGACTCCACCCCCCCGGCCAGGGACTGGAGCTTCTTGTCGCGCTCCGCCAGGAAGAACTGGCGCTCACACAGGAAGTTCTGCCGACGCAGCGAGAGGCGGTGGAGCGCCGAAACCAGGTCATTTTGTCCCGGTGCTCCGGGCTTGCCGAGCCGGACGTCCTCCCTATTGATTGACACAATATACCCACAAATTTTATTGTGGTCTGGGTTGGTTTGGTGTCGAAGATGTATAACATTGTTTGAATCCAGCCTACTGCCACTTCTGCTAACTTACTTTCTCTTGATCAATAAAAAATAAGCCTGACTTCAAGCTGGCTCTATCTGGAGTATTTCCAACTGGATCTATCTGGAGTATTTCTAGCAGGCTCTATCTAGTGTATTTCTAGCTGGCTCTAACATGGCACACGATCACTCACGGGGTGCCGTGGTGTGATTGGTCAGGCCCCTGGGCTGACTGGAAAGGCTGGGCAGTCATCACCAGGCAGCTCTGGCCTGAGCCCGGGATAGGGGGCGTGGCCATGGCCGCCGCTCGCTCCACCGACTCGTTGACCACGCGGACTGTCTGGAACACCCGCTTCTGGGAAACCCTGAGAACGGACAGAGGGGAGAGTGTTATGGTGGGGAGGGAGGAGACTGACAGGGCAGGAGGGGGGAGAGGGGGTCAGAGTGGGAGGAACGGGGAGTGAGGAGAGGTTCAGAGGAAGACGGGGACTTGGGTGGAGCGTGAAACGTGGCTGAACGGGGTTCATGCTGACCTTTGGTCCTGGAAAGCCACCTCGTCCTCGACACTCCGCTCTCTGCGCATGGTGCCCTCGATCTCTGCCGCCAGCGAATCCTGGAACACACACACACACTTAAATCACACGCGCGCGCACCCACACACCCGTGCACACGCGCGCGCGCACGTTGATCTCATCTCTCACCATGGGGAACAGCCCGTAGGGGAGGTGTCGTCTCAGGCCTGCAGACGGAGTGGACTTGCTTCGCAGCTCTCGGATCTCCTCCTGGGTCTCGTGCAGCATCCCAACACACTCTGCGTTCCGGTCGGCCAGCTCGTTCAGCTACTCGACAGGAACAGAGACAGCACACGGTTTGTACAGAGCCCAGAGGGGGGCAACACGACTTCCTCGGACAGGTTTACGCCGATCCGACTAAATGTTTTACCTCGGCGGTGAGGGACCGTTGGGCATCTTTAGAAGCCTGCAGGTGCATCCTCAGTTCCTCCTTCTCCAGGGCCAGCTGGTCAGACAGAGGGAGACGCAAATACATCATTAGTCCTAGTCGAGTCATTCATCCGTCAACAGCCACCACAAGTCTTGGCATGGAAACCTCCATTTGAAATGGCGCTCCCTCTCGTTGCCCCACCTCTTTGACGCGGTGTTGGAGTTCCACTATCTGGGATAGGAGCTGGGCGATCTCCTCCTGGTACCTCAGCACCTCCTCGCTCTTACGAGACAGGTCCTCTGTCAGGTTCACCATCTGACTGTTGGACTCACCTGGACACACAGTCAAACAAACGAAAGCACACACCGAGTCGAATACAAGCATGAGCAAAGACACACTCACAAAAAAAACCAAAACATTTGGAAAGATCAATAATCTTATCAATCGTTATTCTTTACAAAATGACCTAATTTCCTCTTTGGAAGTGTTTCAGCAACTGAGCGAGCCACTGACAGCGTGCCAGAGTGAGTTAGAGTGTGTGTGTGACTCACGCAGCTCCTTGACACAGTCGTTGACCAGCTGTTGTTCTTTCTCCTCATAGGTGATGGTCTCCTTCTTCAGATGACAGGCCTGGAAGGAACAGGGAGAGATCAGAGGACTATCCTTGAAATACACTGGAAAGGTTGGACCACAGAAAGGTAATGGTCCCGGTAGGATCAGCCCCTGACCCCAGGCCCCAAGATCAGGGCGCACCAGCATTTATATTAACGTGCACCCCAGGGGTATGTTGTGGAAATTTCTTAATACAGTGTATTTTTTACTGATTAAAGGACTAAGTCCCTCTGTTTAGATAGATAGATGAATGTGAGGGTTCTGGCATTTGCTTAGGGGGCATCATTGACTGGTGTCAGCTGATGAAAGGGTTACTCTTTATCTCCTTATCTGTTTGAACTCACCAGGGCATCTATTGTCTGTCCAGATACTGTAAGAACTCTTTAAGTTGAAGAAGGTATTTATGGCGGGAAGGAGAGCTGTCCTTGGTGTGAACCTTTGGGTAAACGCTACAGTAAACATTCTGGCAGGAGGGATAAGGTGGGGGAAGATAGCATTTGACGTGTGTTATAGAACAGAGGGAATGTGTCCTGATTGATCTGGAATGTCCAGGATTTGTCACACCCCTCTCCTGTCTTTAAATACTGTCGATTGCCTGTTTTCATTTAGAAACTATTCACCGTTACTTTGTAACCTGTATACTTTCTCCTTGCAAGTTTCATTAAAACCGTTTATTGCGCAATCGATTTCTCCTGTCTTACCTACCATTTTCGTACAACTATTTGGATTTTAGAAATTGCCATCACAGGTACCAATGCATTATTTATAGTAGAGCTGACCCCCATTTAATCCAGTCTGTTTGATGGGCTTCTGGTTGAAAAGAGTTTCCATAACAGAGTAAACAAAATGGTATTTTTTCAACATGACTGACTTTCAGCAAAAGAAAATCCTATAAGAAAATGAATATATTCCAAAATATATTTGACAGGGAAAATGTTGATACAGAGGTTCACTGCTTAATATTGGTACCCAAGTTGGCCGTACCTCAGAGCGCAGGGACAGGTTCTCCTCTTCCAGGGCAGACAGTTTCCCCTGCAGGGCTTCCAGTTGGCTTAGGGCCACGGCGCCCCCTAGTGGCTGCCGGGGGTGTAGAGGGGTGGAGCAGCTCGAGTCCGTCTCGCTCTCCTCCGACGCGCTGGCCACCATCCGCAGCAGCTCGTCCTTCTTCCCCAGCTCATGCTGAAGCTGGTGCACCTGAGTGGCCGCGGGGGTGGGTAAGCGCGTACGGAACCATGTCGGTTGGAGCGTGTGTGTGTGTGTGTGTGTGTGTGTGTGTATTTACCTGGTCCAGGGCTTGTGTCAACTGCTCTTCCACGGACTCGTTGCGTTCCTGCAGCAGGTGGTTTCTCTGAAGCAATGACTGACCAATTCGAGCGGCCAGCTCCAAGTCCCGGTCGCGCTGCGAACCAATCAAAAGCACACCACCCTCGTTAGTCCGCCCACCGGCCACAATCCTTTCTGGCGGCCAATCGCGGCACAGTGTCAGTGGCGGCGCGCCGAACGGGAGCCTACCTCGGCCAGTAGGTGGGTGACGACGTCGATGTCATTGTAGGTCTTGGTCATCTGCTCCACCCTGTCCGCGCTGAGGACTGGAAAGGGGAACGAGAAAAATCACAGTTTAGAAAAGGCTCAAGGGTCCACACGCCCACGCATGCATTTATGTAAACCGCATGAACACACCAAAATAACCAATTCATGCAGACACAAGCGATCTAAGCGTGTGACTACGCAAGCAAACTAACTTCTCTTATCTCCTAAGACACTACAAGCTATGAACGCCCACACATGACTCAATGCCACCCTAAGTCCAGTAGTAGTTTGTGAATGTCGCAATGCTACGTTAAGGTTCGAGAGGCCTACTGGATGACGGAAGAGGCCCCCCCCCCCCCTTTCATGCCGCAGGGAAATGGATTGAGAGGAAGAGAACGATGAAGAGAAAGAGGGGGGAAACACTTTACCTTGGGAGCCCGGGTGAGAGTAGGAAGAAGGATCCAAAGCAAGATAAGCTAAAAGAAGGAAGAGAGAGAGGGGATAAGAATGACAGCGAGAAAGATGTGAGCGGGGGGGGGGGGGGTGAAAGAGTGGGACCAGCTGAGAGTCGAGACAGAGAGACAGAGAATGTAAGAAAGAGCATGGACGAGCGAGAGAAGAGCAGAAGGCACATCTACATTAGAACACTAGGGTCAGTGTTTGGGATCAGTGTTTTGGTTCAGCACCTGACTCTGCAACACAAGCACTTCAGCGCTGCCAGCTGGCCCCGGGTAGGCAGAAACCAACCCCTTCCATTACGGTGAACATTGGCCCCTGACCTCCGACCCTAATAAACTTGCTGTCATAAAATAAAACAGTCATTGCACGCAATATATAGGGTCATGAAAGTATGTGCCTGTTTTGCAGGGATTTCATGAAATACTCGATAGGCCATGCCACAACATCTCAAAGTCAAAGATATTCCGACAAAGTCTAGAACTTTCCTTGGGTATTGGTGAATCATTGTCTTACTGCATGACTTAGGTGAGCTTGAACTTCCTCTTCAGACAGATGACCTGCCATTCTCTTTAGAGTCAAGTTAATAGGACCCAGGCTGTTTCTGAAAAGTAGGTCTAGAAAAAATAACATTCCACATTATTTAAATATGGTAAACCATGATGTCGGCAGCGTGATGCTTTATGGTTTCATTGTTGCTTTCGGACCCGTTCAGCCATCATTGAAGGAAACATCAATTCTGTTCTGTATCACAGAATCCTAAGTAGGCCTAAGGCACACCTGGATCATGCAGAAATAAACAAGTAAGACCTAAAACCAATTTATTACAAGTAAGACCTGTAAAGAGCAATTCATGCTCAATAACCCAGAAACGCTGAATCAAAGCAGCTCTGTGTGGAAAAGCTAATATTCATCCACCATGACTTGAGACTCACCACTAAAGGAATGCTGTCATTTGAATGCTGTCATTGCAGCTAAAAAGGTGGAAATCAATTCAGCCTAGTTGTTTAATTGTGACATAAATTTGGTCATTAAATAAATTAAAATATATGCACTAGATATGAGCTCCTGCTAAATAACTAAAATGCATATAACTAAAAATAAAAGGGAACTCCGGTTGGTTTAGGATTTCACAGTATCAAAATATGCAAAAGCAACAGAGAATGTTACACAGTGGGCAAATAAATGTTCATAGCACTATAGGTCTTATCATAGTAAGCACTATATAGGTCTTATCAAAGTAATTGTACCAAATGTCTCTTTAAAAGAATAGATAGGACGACCTTCAGTACACAGCAGACTATGAAACAGAAGCTACCGTACTGCTCTACACAACTATATTTCTGATATGCTAAGATACAGTGCCCTCTGTTACTATTGGCTCCATTTGTGAAGATAGCAAAAAAGCTAAGAAAACGTTGTCATTAAGCAGCACGATGTTAGAGAGAATATGAGAGAAATCTAGCCATAATTGATTTGCACAATTCCCGGCCGGATCTGGGGTATATCATGTGACTGACAGAAGCACTCCGAGACCAATCCATAGTGCCCTTCACAATTTCATCCCCTGGGACAATGAATAAATTGTCCTCGTTTTAATCAGAGCAGTTAGAGAGACAGTAACAGTAGTGTCTTCCAGTAATCAGACCAGAACTGACCTCTGGGTCTGGCTGCTCTCTGACCCCCCCCCCCTCAGGATCCAGGGTTAAAAATACATACAGGCACTACGCTGAGAGACACAGGAAGAGATAGACATTGATACGTTTATACATGACACGAGATACACGCACACACTACGAACACACGCCTACAGCACACAGACAGACAGACAGACAGACGCAAAATGTCACTTAAAAAAATATGCTAGAGTGAAAGAAACTCTTTTTGACATGCTGATGTCATGTCTAGACAGACCCAGTGACATTAATGTTTTAATATTTAATGAATAAGAGAATGAAAGATTAAACTGGAGCTTGGGCAGCAGGAAAACCACCATTTCTGAATTCACTCATGCATGACTACAACCAGTTTCATTCTAACCCTGAGCCCTTACCCGTACAGCCCAAACATACCACATACACCCCATCAAAACAGCCCATACCTGGGGTGTAAAGAATATCGTCACAGCATGGATACATCCTGTACAGCAGACAGGCAACGATTAGCTGATCCACAGTGCTTGACAACAAGCCTACCCACAGTGCTTGACAACAAGCCTATCCACTCGCTAGAGCAGGGTACCAGAACGTCAGTTGCTCTGCTGCAGGAACTCTACTTCCTCTTACAGAATATTAACCTACCTCAAAAGTATTGTGGAGCTCCTACACCTAAATATAGACAGCATTGGCACCAATTTTAGTTCAAGTCAAGCACTGCCAATGCAACTAAGACCCACACAGCCATAAACAGAGTCACCTCATGTTGCACACTTGGAAAGAGATGGCCAGAGAGTGACTTATCTGGAAAGTTTCAAACATTAGTCTCCAATAAAAAGGCTGGTGGCCAAAAACTCCCGTTATTCCAAAGTGTCAATTTCAGACAGTTTCTGTGTGCAGGTTAAGGGAGGTCAGGGAGTCAGTCTTCACAGATAACGTACACAATCATTTATGAACTATCACATTATAACCCATTTTCTGCCTGTCATTCCTAAATGAAGTGGCATAAAGCAAAAGCGTCTGGGAGAGTAGGTTGTCGGACCTGGGCCTCGGGTCTTGTCGTCAGAACTACACTATACCCGGGGTCAAGCACAGACTGGCGCTTTTTTTTTTTTAAAGAATTTGAGTGGTATAGCGATACTAGAGCTAAATGCCATAATCCAATAAAACTTGTGATATTCAAGACTGAAATAGGCCCAGTTAAGGCCCGGACATCACCCACAGAATATCAATTGACAAATCATTTTCATTTCACATGTTTAATGTTGCCTTGTTTGAAACAGCAGGAACATGTTCCGAAGGGGAACAAAAGCAGGGTGGATACCAAATAACACAAAAATTAAATTGCAGTATTGTCCAAATGATGCAGTATATCACCCAAAACAATAAAATATGTAACTACTGACCCGATCCACCCGATCACAAGTTACACCTGTTTTATTGGAACCAGGTGTTATCTAACATCAATCTTTGATCCTGCCCTTGTTACACTTTATCAGTTAGGCTATAAAGGTTATCTGGCCATGCAAACCCATAACACTGACAGGCCAATCAAGGTGAAGCAAGTACATGCGAGTCCCAGTTTAACCTGAACGACCTCACTCCATCCATGAATCAACAGGCCTACATAATACTGTCCCCGTTTTTTCATCACCAGTGGGTCTACTGTAAGTCACAAAAGCAAACTTCACTCCCATCCAAAACACTCCTCCGCCTTTTTCCTCTCACTGTCTTAATCTCCTGAGGCTTCCGTTCGGGTGGATAGGTGCGACGGCTCTGTCTGAGCCTCATTAAAAGAAGCACTTAGCACTTCAGTCTGGCTGCGCTATGCTCTATTAATAGAGTGGCTTTATTCAGGCCACACCAGAGAGGTGGACCGAGTGTCCTAGTGTCCATCACGGCGGCCCTCGCTGAGCATGCCAAGAGACACGGTCCGACCCAGGCTACTACCGGAACCTTCCGTTACACTCTGCCGCGGAGGAGGACGGGCACAGCAGCGTGGCGTGGAGCAGTCCGAAGGACGAAATGCGCCCCGACCAAATGTTCAGCACGTTCACTGATCAGTGCAGCAGTACACACGTCAAAACGTATTTCGGAAAGCCGTTTTTCCATGAGCAGGTGTCACCAAGTCCTTCTACAGATACCCAGCCTGAAACCCTAAAGAAGAGTTGATGCACAGAGGCTGGGGGGGGGGGGGGGCTAGTGGTATTCGTAACCTCAAACCATGTGTTAGAATGGAAACAGAAACACCATTTCCTGTTCACTACGACTTAGGTGTAAACAGAAACCCACACTGCTGCACAGTTAACCAAACACACGGCAGCACTGTTCACAGCCCTGTTCTGCAGTGACTCACACACTCACCTTCCACAGTTAAATTCTCATAGAGCTGACCATTGTTAATGTTCAAGACTGGCACGGCTGTTTTTCCCTTCAGCTTACCCTCTCACCCTCCCACTCAGTCGCTTCTTCTCTCGGTATCCGTCCCGTGGTGGTGCTGGGTCCGGGATTGGTCAGAACTCAGAAACACTTAAAAGACCAGATAGTGGATTCCTCCATCCTCGCCAGGGACAAGCACTGAGGCGGAGACACACGCGCACTTATCTCTGTCTCAAGCAAACGCAATCTCAGTGCAGCTCATATGGAAGAGGAAAAGGGCTGAGAGAAAGGAGAGAGAAAGGCAGAGCACCAGAGGAAAAGGGCTGTCTCTTTCCTGTGTGCTTGTTGACAGTGAGACAGAGCTGTTGTTAGAAAATAACTTATCCAGCACCTTAACCAGAACAGCACGTCCCCACCGCCAGATAAATCCAGCACCTTAACCAGAACAGCCACGTCCCCACCGCCAGATAAATCCAGCACCTTAACCAGAACAGCCACGTCCCCACCGCCAGATAAATCCAGCACCTTAACCAGAACAGCCACGTCCCCACCGCCAGATAAATCCATCACCTTAACCAGAACAGCCACGTCCCCACCGCCAGATAAATCCAGCACCTTAACCAGAACAGCCACGTCCCCACCGCCAGATAAATCCAGCACCTTAACCAGAACAGCCACGTCCCCACCGCCAGATAAATCCAGCACCTTAACCAGAACAGCCACGTCCCCACCGCCAGATAAATCCAGCACCTTAACCAGAACAGCCACGTCCCCACCGCCAGATAAATCCAGCACCTTAACCAGAACAGCCACGTCAATGGACTTTTACCACATGCACACTTGTGTATGGCTACTCCTTTCCACCCCACCCCCACCGCCACCCTGATACTCACTCATGTATCTGAAGGTCTCCTCGGCCAGCATCGGGGAGATGGCGTTGAGGCAGGCCTCTTCTTCGGGGGAGCAGACGGGAGAGGTCACCCAGTCCTGGCTGTCATACAGGTAGAGTGACCCCGAGCCCTGGGAACCCTGCGAGCTGGACCCAGCACGACCCATAGCCCCGGCCCCCCCGCCACCCTGCTTACTGCTGCTGCTGGTATCATCTGGGAGAGTCGGAGGAAGACGCAGTTTAGCATTCAAAGGAAGATCAGATCTTATTGGGCTGTTGCCACCGTCCGTGGAGGCAACAAATAGAGTTACAACCGTAATAGTGATGTCAATACCAGTAACGATCAGAAGGGGGCTCAAGGCTGCAGCGCTTTTGATGCAACCTTGGACACATACTGTACGTCTGAACCAAGACCATGAGTCGAGAATGAGGACAAGTGGTGTGTGTGTGTGGCGGGGAGGAAATAAGAATGTGAGTGGTCTCTGTCTGTGCCAAGTGCCTAACACAATTTATTTTACTTCAGGGGTTATGTGGTTTAGTGGGGCGAACAGGGAGACTGGGTGGGAGGGCTTTTGTTGTGCCTGTCCCTGACAAAAACTAATTGTTGTATGAAATGTTTAAACGTGTATTTCTCCATGGAAACCCACTCTACACTTGGCTTCCCCTCACTGCTGCATATACACAGAGAGAGACTGTGGAATTAAGGATGAATAACATATCCCGGGTAGTTTCCATATTACTTCATTACGACAAGTCAAGAGTCATCATGACACCATCAGCTTCTGAATTGGCTGCGGCTGAAAATGAAAAAAAAAAACATTCATGACTAATGTCATCCAACGAGCCTACTCCAAAAAAATAATAGCCTAACTGCTTTAATGTCGTTCTGTTAAGGTGGATGTATCTCGGCCTCTGGTTTTCTTAAAAGTTGTATTGTATTGTAGAGGATAGATGCCACCATTGCCAAACCAAACATATTTAGGCACCAAAAATAATTCAGGATTGAAACCCAATCTCCCTCTCCTCCATATTCACCGGTCTCAATGCTCCCGCTCTTCTTCTCCACATCGTGGGGTTTCACCTCGAACATCTCTCACGGGTGTACGCGTGCCGCGTGGGCGGAGCCTCGCCGGCTCTGGCGCACGCCGCCGGACAGGAAGAAGAGAGCGGCACCGCTGTGGAATCACATCCTACCTCACCGGAGGTGGGAAGGCGGGCCTGGAGCCCAGAGGGCCCGGTCAGTGGTGTCGGACACGCTCCACACGTGACCCTTTGGCCTACCTAAAACAGAGGACACAAAACAAGAATGTGTTCAGGAATGTTTTCAGGGTGGAGAAATGTCCTTGCGTGTTGCCCCTTCCACAATCTATTCATAGACTCTACAATACGCGATTAGAACAGAGTGAACGCCGCAGCCAAAACCAACTGACTGTCTAGAACAATCATATAAGCCTCACAGCATGAATCAGTTCTCCAATGAGTCGTGTGAACTCTAAGATAGCAGGGCATTTTTCTTTGTTGCTGCCAAACGTTTATTGATTTCAGTTTGAACTGACTGCCGTTGAAGTAATAAAAACATTTTGGTGGCTGCATATTCATCTTTTCTTGGGCTTTTAAAGAGTATGCACCTCCCTTGGTTAAGACCCAGGAGATTCTGTGCATGCGAGGTTACATTCTGAAAATGTGTAGCCAAAAACGTTCTCATTCTGTTTAGAGCTGAAGGATATTGTTGTAGCAGATGCAGTCTAAACACACTGCATTATGGGCAAGTTGCATTTGAACCCTCCACGTAGCTAGGCTACATTTGTTTTTCTGCTGCAATATCACAGAGTTTCTGAAAAATTACACTAGTTGACAACGTAAGCAGTTGATTTCCCCGATTAATTGAATTCATGTGGCAAAACATTTTTGATTGGAAAAAAAAAAATTGAGGCCGTGGCTACACCAGTGGAAAGACACAGTCAACTAAATTCTTCTGCACTTTGCACTGAAGACTTAAAAATGGACACAGAACGACATGTTCTTCTAAAACACGTGAGTTTGTTTTAGTTTGGCTTCATGACATGAGTTGTGTCTGGAAGGGAGACATTGTTGATCTTGAATACATGGTAGAGTTCCACATTAACACCACTGGCAGCACCAAGCACGGTACCGAACGGATTTGCTTTCATTGATGATCGTCATGAGTGTCAGAATTTGTAGATTCTATATTTCACCACAATAGAAACATTCGGGGAAAATGCATCCCCAGTCTATACATTTATTTGAAGTCTGTGTACTTCAGTTGAAGCTGCCATATTAGATTCTCAGAGATGTTTTTCCCTATTTTAGTCCCTATATTTTAGGTTTGTCAAGCACACCGTGGAATAATGGATACACTCTAAAATTATGAATATAATCACTATTTCAATATGTTTTGAATAGATCATTGCATAAGATTAGCAAAAACACTTAAACATTTTAAGAATTTACATTTATAGTTATTGAATTAATTAATGGCCTCATCTACCCACAGCAGGGCCTTAGTAATTCAAACCACTGCTCTACAAGTCACAGTCAGGACACTTGCCTTTAAGAGCGGCTTGGTTTCCCATGGGACGCCGTCCTTTTAAGAACTCACATCCTGTCTTATGTCATCCCCTTTAAGGATAACAGATCTCTGTCAAACAACAGGAAGGGGCTTCCCTCCCACCCCTTCCCTCAAAATGCTATGTGGCACATTCTATTCACTAAACAAAAAACATATCCATCTCTGACCGCTTCCCTGAATGTTGGGACTATTTTTTTTTTTAGGTTAACGGCCGGAAGAGGTCAGACCCGAATGCCAGAGGCTACGAGGAACCCTTGGGACAAGGCTAACCCCAACTGTCATCCTTAGGTAATAGCTTTCACATGCCAACTTCTAAGCGACAGAGTTGGACGTCCCAAGTGAACCATTTGGCATTTACTGTTTCACTGAGGCTGTGGCAGAAAGCATGAGGTCTGACAACCGAATCAGCTGCCTGCTGAAGGAATGTTTCTGTCATGGGTGTTCAGATGTCAGACAGGGAGGGGTTTAGAGAGAGAAGTGGAAAATGCCTAGGAAGGTCAGTGTGGGGGAAGGGTATCCCAAAGGGAGAGAGGCTCCATCTCCATCGTTTTCAATTATTCCTCCCGTCCTCTGCCCGCACTGAAGGACACCATCAAATGTCAGTCCCCTTAGCTCTCTCTCAATGCATTTTACCGGCAGGGGAATGCTGGGAGAAATCAAGGAAGGAGGAATTAAAAAAAAAAAAACTGAAGCGGTGGGAGAATGTTTCAGGTGAAACCCCCTGCTGGGGGCGTGTCTACCAGGGAGATCCCTCCCACTAAATGACTCTCCTCTAGTTGACCTCCATCTTTTTATTTGACCAGTCCAGTCACCGCTCTGTGGGTAAATACATAGTGCAGTTCAGGCCAACATAAATGTTTATAAGAAAGCCATGAAGTAACTATTTATATTTACATTTAGTGCAAATAATTTAAATAAGACATGCTGCAGAAAAATCATCCAAATTCATAGTCAATATAAAACTACTGGCTACAAGACACAGTCAAAATCTAAATTTACCACCAACACGCATTCAATTATTATTTTTTTCTTTAAAGGTACAAAAGTGAGGGGCTAAGGCAGGATAAAAGCTGTTCCAGTGGCATAGTGTTTACAGTTATTATCAGTCACTGTGGTGCATTTCCTAGACCAAAAGTGCAATTCTTGATACTACTTGTACAAATTCCAAATCATCTAGTCACTTGTGCACATCATGAAAGCAATTTCTTATTCCTTTGAACAAATTGCAATTGCTTTTGTACATATTGCAATTGATAATGTACAAGTGTCATCTTTTTTCCAAATGTTCAATTGCTCATGTCATGTTGATCAAAATATAGTAGATGGTTCTCTGTTGAATAGTCTTACCCCTCAAAACATCTAGGCATTAGTTCGTTGCATAAGCCATTACATGCAAAATTGAACTATTTGTCAAACTGTCAAGCATAGTTTTACATATTTCTATTAGACCTATGGCTACGGTACCAGTATGTACGGGTAAAACATGTATCTGTGTAACTACTTTACAGTAAAATTTTACAGTGATACATAGCACAGTAAGAATAAACTGCACAAATTTCCATTGCTGTGGAAGGAACAATATATGTGCATTTTATGTCACTCTTCCTTACCATGCCATAGAAGTGCAGCCTTGTGCATTTTCAATACAGTAACTGTAATACATCCAAACTGTAGCCTAAGTTTACATCAGGTAATACTGTCAAAGTACACAGTTACATTGACAACATGCCTAAACATTTTGACAACCTTGTTTGTGAACAATGACTCAATGACTTATCATTCTGATGACACTGACATGATCATTGGCATGAATATTTACTTTTGAGAGATGTACTAAGGATTTTTTGTGACTGACTAGCTTTAGAAACATATCTATTGTATATTGCAGTTTGTACAAATTGTTCTGAGAAATGCACTTATTATTTTGTACATGATGTGAAAAACGCACCAAAGCGACTGGGGAAAAACTAATAAATATGAAAACTTAAACTGGTACTTAAACACAACTGAAGGATGATCTCAGTTCAGTTATGGGGCTCTTTTCAGGAATGGCGAGTGCGGGTGATTCCGGGTTTACAGTCTCAGGTCTAAATAATTTAGCCTACACAATTTCAAGGAGGTGAAGGGAAGAGTCGGAATGTGGCTCTAACTAGCCCAGACATTTGCCCTGAGTCAAGGCTAGCACAGTGCTTTCTCAGTCGATTGTAAAACTGCTGTGTGTGAGAGAAAAACCGGCAGAGAGGTAGAGAGCAACCCTCAGCTAAATAGAAGCTCAGACTGGTCTTACATAACCAAAGTCCCTGTCATCCTCACTAACCCCATTACTAAACATCCCAGTGCAAACTGTCATCAGGGGAATCATCCACACACGAAAACCTTTCTCACTTTATCAAATTCTCTTGGTCTGCGGTATTTTTGACATCAGCTGAAATTTAGTCGACAAGGATGCAGAACATAGGCCTACTTCCAAACCAATGTCATGTTGCGCAACTAGAGGTCCGGCTCGGAGATTCAGGACACTACGCCTGTTTTACAGACCATGTGATCTTTTCGGGCGACGTGACCAGGTCGCAGTTTTTGGAGAACTTACCACTGATGTTTGTAAGAGTTGTCCCGGGGCCATACAGCGGTGGCACAACTTAAATTTTATTGGACGTGACAATACAATGTACTACACAGAGGAAGTTGTGCATCCACCCAATGGACAAGACAGGTGAATCAGGAAGCTATTTAAAGCTCTTCTTTCATTCCATTTTCCTCTCAAAGTGAAATCAATCCAATATACTCAATATAAATATTTTCATCAGCGGTTGTCAAAACAAGTTCTAGAAGGCAGTAACCAAGAAAGAAACTTAGAGGGGAACCAGGCTCTGCAGGGAAGGTGGGGTTCTCAATCCCATATCCTCACTTGAGATTGACTGGGCAATTTGGCCACCACCTCATGAAAAAGAATCAAGGCATTGCCCCAACACACTCTCTCTGGTAAGGTTAAAGGATGACCGTACCAATGATGTACACCAGAGGTATTCAAATCGTACCTTACGAGGGCTTAAATAAGTCCCTGATTAGGGGGTGACAATGATGAAATGGAGTGGAACTGGAACTATATACATGTTCTAACCGCTCTAAGCAACATTGTGAAGATTTAAGCCATCGTCCCCCCAACCTGTACTTACAGAGATGAGAACCCTGGAGGTCAGGACTTTGAGGCTTTATCTACTGCAATATGACCACTTGAAATGACACAGATATATTTTCCACCATTGCTCAGCCACACTTCCCTTGTGACTGTCAAGTTGTGTTGCACAGTGTCTTTAATAAGCAACCATAGTGCATGAATAACCAGGCCAGCGCATCAAAGATTGCTGTGGCTCAAAGGTCAAATAAGGGGTGCTTAATACGTCCTGTGTTACACACACACAAACAAGTGCTGTACGTGTGTGTGTGTGTGTGTGTGTGTGTGTGTGTTGGTGCATATCCAAACACACCTGGGATATGGAAATAATAAATTACAGTGTTTACGGAACAAAAACAGTATAAGAGTTATTGCAACTTTACTTATTGTTTCATCAGAATTAATGTTCATCAAGCAGAACTATGCAGATGACTGACATGAGAAGAAAGAATACAAAAGCGAGTGGACATTTCAAAAAGATGCTTTCGCCAGTTCACATTGTATTCTCAATATTTCATTAATTCGTTTCGAGCAGAGGAATTACATTTCATTTTTGGTCTTAGTAGTAATGATAACCGTTGAGTGAGTTCTTTAAGCTATCCAACTTAGGTCATATTGTCACAAAGCTAGATCGCTAACAAGATAGCCTAGCACTAGCAAGTAGACTGCCTGGCACATCGGTGATATCCCCCGTTTTAAAAGGATGTCTCCCTCAGATTCAGTCACTTATGATTAATATGTTGACATAATTTAAATTTTACACATATCCTACCTTTCAAAAATGTATTTGAAACACCTTGGACAAATCCCGGAGTACATGGGGTCCCGTCAATACTAAATCTCAAACAATGGGCATAAACATGAGAGGAAGGGAATGTTGTCAGGCTGGTTAAGCTGATAGTTACATTGCGTCAAAAAAAGCGTGGGGAAGAAATGACGGATATATAACGCGCCAATATTCATTTTTCAAAAGAAAAGCCCTACAATATCTCATTATAATTGTGCACTCATGTCGATGTAGTTAATCTTATAAAACCCTTATTTGGATTAAATATACCTAAAACTTAAAATACATACAATATATTTGGAATTAAAAAAGAATAATAAATTAGTGGTTCACCAATGAACATGACATGTAAAACATGATATATAAACTTTTATCACGTTTTCATGGGCATCGTAGCTACGTCATTACGTTAAATGAGCTGGGAGGAGATCAAAATCATATGTCGTTTCTTGTTGTCATTAATTATACGGTTTTAAAAGTTCAAACTCACTACAAAGTTAATTTGTTGTAAATGTGTGAATATCCTGTCACAATTTCAATGTAACTATATTTTATTATTTTGTATCTTCAAAGAGTTAATACCTTCAGTCAAAACAATGGTGAGTTTGGCTGTCTTGTGCGGCCAACTTTTACATTAACGTTGTTTTGCGTTGTCATGTCTTAAATGTACAGTTTTAGGCATGTGTAAATTGCGAGTTGTTAGCTTCATTCTATCATGCTTGGTTTAACGCATTGTTCTATCCAGCCAGCATTTGTTTGGATTAGGCATGTAGATTTCGTCGGAGGATTTTCTGTGTCTTTAAACATAGCACTCATATGCAGTCATGCATCCACAGATTGTATTGTGTTATTTTCTTCACATAATTACATTTTTAGGCCTCAGACAAAGATAGGCCTAGAACCCCTCTGCTAAAGTGGTGTCAGTACATCATTACAAAAAGTTTTATGTTAAGAAATGATTCCCTAGGAGCTTAACTCTTTTGGTGAATGTATCATATATCGAAGGACAAATCAACCACAATAACGGTCAGGGGCCACGGACTTCTACGTCGCGAGCTCGCTGTTGGAGAATGAGACATACGACGCACTGTCCTCAAATTCCCCTTCCAATTCATGCTGTGCTAGACGAGACACGAGAATCCGAGAAGAAAAAAACAGTAACTTAAAGCTAAAGATGGACAGTTTAGATGCTTACATTCGGATATGGCTATGATTATATCATGACGAAATGTATTATAGTGTGATGTGTTTTAATGATGTAATGTGGATCATCAGGGTATTGCGCACCACTATTGGTCACCGACTGGTATATACTTTTTTTGGTGGAGACATTTGACATCCTACCTCGATTTGAATTAAATCTATTTCAACAGCATACAGCAAAAAATCTTGCTGAAGATACTGTGTCTTTTAGTTATAAACATTTTCTTGTTCTAGACCAGCGTTTTACATGACTGATGAAGTCGGATATGCGAGTGCCAATGCAGTGTAATCCGAGCAGCCAGGTAAACTGTATAATAGCAACACCGCTGGGGGGATGCTATCTCCGGGGGAATCCTAAACGTGTATCTTTCATGCTCCTGATTCTCATCTCTCACACCATCGCTCTCTATTTACAGCACGTATCGCGGTTGTGGAGTGGATAAATGCCCTCGCGTGAAGCGTTACCCCGGCGAAGAGAACTCCATGTCTTTCTTGGTAAGGGATACTTTATTTTATTCAGTATTTCATTTTTCAATGACAGTATGAGTCACCATAAGAGATTGCATACAGTTAAAGGAAGAATATGAAGATTATGATCAAATAAGCCAGTGTCTCATTCAAGTGTCTTTTTTTCTCATAGTCGCATCAGTATAGCCATCCATGAAGGCTATGCTCCAAAACGAATAATTTCATTATCAGCTTTCGTTCATATTACACATCTTTTTATGCATACATAATTTTGTCCTTCATTTCCCATATTATTGGTTGGACACTAATCTGCATTAAACCCTGCCATTCATCAGAACGGTCTGTTTCTGAAGTGGCCATCATTTCAAAAGCATGTCATTCACCCGCTACACTGCTCTATGCTGAACTCTCCCTGAACACTGTTGTTTTGTAAAGCCATGCTGGCTCCTGTTTGCCAATACCACACTTGAATCCTTTTGATTTCAAAGAAAGTATATATTGAATGTTGTCTAAATCCCTCCTAATCTCCTAAGGCATGCCTTTCATATATTTCCTGCTTCCTTATTGGACTGCTGTTCCTCTCCCTCTCTTCAGGGGCATGTCTCACCCCCTCCTCCCCTCTCCCCCAGGACTGCTCCTGCATCTCCCCCACTCAAGTCCAGCCAATCAGCATAGAGGACCAGTATGTGGACGTCAGCCACCAATACCTGGTCAGTAAGGTGTCATGGCCACTTGACCAGCATCCAATCAGAGCATTGAACACAGAGTAGTTGTTTTGTACCTGCCCCATGGTGAAAATGGGTCAAAAAATAGAAGGATCCAGGCACTATCTATGTAATGGTTGAGCCAAATGTAACCCATCCATCCATCCATCTTCTTCCGCTTATCCGGGGCCGGGTCGCGGGGGCAGCAGTCTAAGCAGGGATGCCCAGACTTCCCTCTCCCCAGACACTTCCTCTAGCTCTTCCGGGGGGACACCGAGGCGTTCCCAGGCCAGCCGGGAGACATAGTCCCTCCAGCGTGTCCTAGGTCTTCCCCGGGGTCTCCTCCCGGTGGGACGGGACCGGAACACCTTCCCAGGAAGGCGTTCCGGAGGCATCCGAAAAAGATGCCCAAGCCACCTCAGCTGACCCCTCTCGATGTGGAGGAGCAGTGGCTCTACTCTGAGCTCCTCCCGGGTGACCGAGCTTCTCACCCTATCTCTAAGGGATCGCCCAGCCACCCTGCGGAGAAAACTCATTTCGGCCGCCTGTATCCGGGATCTTGTCCTTTCGGTCATGACCCAAAGCTCATGACCATAGGTGAGAGTAGGAACGTAGATTGACTGGTAAATCGAGAGCTTCGCCTTGCGGCTCAGCTCTTTCTTCACCACGACAGACCGATACATCGACTGCATTACTGCAGAAGCTGCACCGATCCGTCTGTCAATCTCCCGTTCCATCCTTCCCTCACTCGTGAACAAGACCCCTAGATACTTAAACTCCTCCACTTGAGGCAGGCACTCTCCACCAACCTGAAGTGGGCAAGCCACCCTTTTCCGACTGAGGACCATGGCCTCGGATTTGGAGGTACTGATTTTCATCCCCACCGCTTCACACTCGGCTGCAAACCGTCCCAGTGCATGCTGAAGGTCCTGGTTAGAAGGGGCCAACACGACAACATCATCTGCAAAGAGCAGAGACGAAATCGTGTGGTCCCCAAACCTGACACCCTCCGGCCCCTGGCTGCGCCTAGAAATTCTGTCCATAAAAATTACAAACAGAACCGGTGACAAAGGGCAGCCCTGCCGGAGTCCAACATGCACTGGGAACAAGTCTGACTTACTGCCGGCAATGCGGACCAAGCTCCTGCTTCGGTTGTATAGGGACCTGACAGCCCTTAGCAAAGGACCCAGGACCCCATATTCCCCAAGCACCCTCCACAAGATGCCGCGAGGTACACAGTCGAATGCCTTCTCCAAATCCACAAAACACATGTGGATTGGTTGGGCAAACTCCCATGAACCCTCCAACACCCCGTAGAGGGTATAGAGCTGGTCCAGTGTTCCACGGCCCGGACGAAAACCACACTGTTCCTCCTGAATCCGAGGTTCTACTATCGGCCGTATTCTCCTCTCCAGAACCCTGGCATAGACTTTCCCGGGCAGGCTGAGAAGTGTGATCCCCCTATAGTTGGAACACACCCTCCGGTCCCCCTTCTTAAAAAGAGGGACCACCACCCCGGTCTGCCATCCCAGAGGCACTGTCCCCGACCGCCACGCGATGTTGCACAGGCGTGTCAACCAAGACAGCCCCACAACATCCAGAGACTTGAGGTACTCAGGGCGGATCTCATCCACCCCCGGTGCCTTGCCACCGAGGAGTTTCTTGACCACCTCAGTGACTTCAGCCCGGGTGATGGACGAGTCCACCTCTGAGCCCTCATCCTCTGCTTCCTCAATGGAAGAAGTGACAGCGGGATTGAGGAGATCCTCGAAGTACTCCTTCCACCGCCCAACGACATCCTCAGTTGAGGTCAACAGCTGCCCACCTCTACTGTAAACAGCGTTGGTAGGGCACTGTTTCCCTCTCCTGAGGCGCCGGATGGTTTGCCAGAATCTCTTCGAGGCCAGCCGATAGTCCTTCTCCATGGCCTCACCGAACTCCTCCCAGGCCCGAGTTTTTGCCTCCACAACCACCCGGGCTGCAGCCCGCTTGGCCTGTCGGTACCCGTCAGCTGCCTCAGGAGTCCCACAAGCCAACCAGGCCTGATAGGACTCCTTCTTCAGCTTGACGGCATCCCTTACTTCCGGTGTCCACCACCGGGTTCGGGGATTGCCGCCTCGACAGGCACCGGAGACCTTACGGCCACAGCTCCGAGCGGCCGCTTCGACAATGGCGGTGGAGAACATGGTCCACTCGGACTCAATATCTCCAACCTCCCTCGGGATCCAGTCGAAGCTCTGCCGGAGGTGGGAGTTAAAGATCTCTCTGACAGGAGACTCGGCCAGACGTTCCCAGCAGACCCTTACAGTACGCTTGGGCCTGCCGAGTCTGTCCAGCTTCCTCCCCCGCCATCGGATCCAACTCACCACCAGGTGGTGATCAGTTGACAGCTCCGCCCCTCTCTTCACCCGAGTGTCCAACACATACGGCCGCAGGTCAGATGAGACGACAACAAAGTCAATCATCGACCTGCGGCCTAGGGTGTCCTGGTGCCACGTGCACTGATGGACACCCTTATGCTTGAACATGGTGTTCGTTATGGACAAACTGTGACTAGCACAGAAGTCCAATAACTGAACACCACTCGGGTTCAGATCAGGGGGGCCGTTCCTCCCAATCACGCCCCTCCAGGTGTCACTGTCGTTGCCCACGTGGGCGTTGAAGTCCCCCAGTAGAACAATAGAGTCCCCAGTCGGAGCACTTTCCAGCACCCCTCCCAGAGACTCCAAGAAGGTCGGGTACTCTGCACTGCCGTTCGGCCCGTAGGCACAAACAACAGTGAGAGACCTATCCCCGACCCGTAGGCGCAGGGAAACGACCCTCTCGTTCACCGGGGTAAACTCCAACACATGGCGGCAGAGCTGGGGAGCTATGAGCAAACCCACACCAGCCCGCCGCCTCTCACCATGGGCAACTCCAGAGTGGTGAAGAGTCCATCCTCTCTCAAGGAGTGTGGTTCCAGAGCCCAAGCCGTGCGTAGAGGTGATCCCGACTACCTCTAATCGGAACCTCTCAACCTCACGCACTAACTCAGGCTCCTTCCCCGCCAGCGAGGTGACATTCCACGTCCCTAGAGCCAGTTTCCGTGTCCAGAGATCGGGTTGTCTAGGCCCCTGCCTTCGACTGCCGCCCGATCCTCTTTGCACCGGCCCCTTATGGTCCCTCCTGTGGGTGGTGAGCCCACGGGAGGGCGGCCCCACGTCACCCGTTCGGGCTGAGCCCGGCCGGGCCCCATGGGGGAAGGCCCGGCCACCAGGCGCTCGCATTCGCTCGCCAAATGTAACCTACTACACTATAGAGCTACCAGCCAGCTACTGATTCGCATCTAGAACATTTCGTAGTCCAAGGCTGCCAACCTAAGCTATTCAATACAGCACAGCAGCAAAGCCTGTTGCATAGCCGCTGTGTCAGCTTAGCCTGGAGTTGACACACAGCACCCTGCCACACATCACATCTCCACCTAAACCAACCAGTGAAACTACCCCCACCCCCCCCCACCCCTTAACGTCACCCTATGCAACTGAATATCAGAGTGCCCTCTGGTGGCAGCTACTTGTGTGTCATCAGCACAACGTCACAGTGCTTTGAGCTATTCAGTCTGAATTAATTCACCCTCACTGTGTTTCCTCATCTGTTGTACTAGAATGGACCCGTTTCATATTTGTACCAGTGGCTATATTGTACTGTTGTATTATACTATATTCTACTGTAGCATTTAGAGACTGTGGCTAAGTAAACAAAACCAAAGCATACATTTATGCGTTGTCTAATGGCTGTGCAAAGGGTGAGGAAAACTATATACATATATTACTATCATTCTTTATTTAACCAGAGAGTTCAAATAAAGATTTCCTTATCCTTTTTTAAGTGAGTTCTGGCCAAAAATGCGGCCTACATAGCAAAACATAACAACATAACAACATAAGAACATATTAGGAGCTAAACGGGGCAAGTGCTTAACAACAAGCATTGCAAAACATCTGCATTTTATGTTAAGCAGTACTCTGATGTCATTTAAGAAGCTTCTAGGCACATTTGGATTGTGTTGTGAACAAATTCAGCCCTGTACCATGCTATAACAATTTTATGACCACTTTATTCGCCACTGTGTTATAAATTGCTGCAGACAACTTTGTCTCACGTTAACAAAACAAATGGTAAATTCTATGAAACAATGTAGTCAATTAAATGACTGCAAGATACGATAACAGTACTGCGATTTTAATACATTTCGTATCACAGGGTTGTGCCTGTTTGTGTGACTGTGTGTTTGCATGTGTGATCTCGACAGAGCTCCGATCTCTCGGAATGCACTTTCACCGGGGGTGCAGGCAGCGATGACATCACAGCGCTCTCCGCTGAGCCCGCCCACTACCAGCTGCTTTTAGAGCTGGGTGAGCACCCCATTGGCCACAAATCAACCCGCTGTCACCAGACAGGCTTTTCATTGCATAGGCTTTCATCCAGAGAGTAACATCTCGGAGGAACACAAAGGACGTTTAGCACATACTCGATTTGCCAATGAATACATGGTTAGAAATGTTTGCAGTTTGGTTTATTGAAGACCAGGACCCATCCCACCCGTGGTTGATATCGTGACGTTTTCAGGTGTCTTTAGCTGCTTCTTTCATTTGTATGTTTTTCTTCAGGGAAGGGCTTCAACAATATGAGCCAGGTCCACATGGCCCGCCACATCCCCTCAGGCCAGCTGGTGGCAGTCAAGCACACCAACCTGGATGAATGCACTGAGGATGAGCTGCTACAGCTAATGGTGAGTCCACTGGAACAGCACCAAAATGGTCCTCCAAATATTACATTGTCTTTTAATGGAGATTCATGCCATAAGAAGCGTCTTTTACACCAGGCGTGTCTGCACAAACGCCAGACTCAACTAATCCATTTGTTCATTACAAGAACCTGCCCTGTCGCTGACTAGGTCCGTGGTCCATGACTGTTTGTGTAGAGGTTACTGCAAGTAACAGCGTTGTGGCCACTTGGCCTTGGTTCAAAGGCTGTGTGTTACCCTGCGTCTCCTGGCCCTGTCCCCAGAACGAGGTGCTTCTCTCCAGGCGGTTCCGCCACCCTAACTTGCTGACCTCTCGGCTGGTCTTCAGCTCCTGTTGTCAGCTCTGGGTCCTCACCCCACTCATGGGCTACGGTCAGTCTGCTTCATACATCCAAACCTCTTTCAGCAAACGTCTCCTCTATACTTCCAGCTCAAGCCTACCCCCCCCCCCCCCCACCAAAAACATTAATTGGGGTAAAATACTGGTTAGAATACAAATATCTATGAATATTATATTTATTTTTTTGCAACATTACACCATTTGATATCTCTCTGTCTAACACCTACTGTTTCTTTCTCTGTTTGGTTGTCAGGTTCTGCAGACAGCCTGTTGAGGACATACTTCCATGATGGGATGAGTGAATCTCTGATCGCCTATTTACTCCACGGCGTCCTGAAGGCGTTGCAGTACCTGCACCGTATGGGCTACGTGCACAGGTGAGACTAAGACGGAGACAGGAAGTCCTCAGGTGGGACAGAGACAGTCATGGAAAGTCCTTCTGGTGAGACAGAGACGGAGACAGGAAGTCCTCAGGTGAGACAGTCATGGAAAGTCCTCAGGTGAAACAGAGACTGAGACAGGAAGTCCTCAGGTGAGACAGAGACGGTCATGGGAAGTCCTCAGGTGAGACAGAGACGGTCATGGGAAGTCCTCAGGTGAGACAGAGACGGTCATGGGAAGTCCTCAAGTGAAACAGAGATGGTCATGGGAGGTCATTGTGTCCTTTACCGACTTCTGCTAATAATTCTCCCACCTCTGTCTCTCTCCTCTCCACTCCCTTGCTCTTCCCTTTATCTTGGTATGTTCCTCTACTCTCTCCCTCCTGTCCTCCGGTCTCTCCTAGGGGGGTGAAGGCCAGTCACATCCTGTTGTCCGGGGAGGGGCGTGTCTACCTCTCGGGGCTGCACAGTGTTTATAGTATGATGCGTGAGGGGAAGAGGGTGAGGGCAGTGTTCGACATGCCCCATCACAGCCCCGCCCTGCTCCCCTGGCTCAGTCCAGAGCTGTTACGACAGGTTTGTCAGGCCAATACCATACAGTACAATACAATACATGATAATACTATAGTACCGTATTAACAGAATACATTCTCAGTTAAAGTGACTAAAATTAACCCATAAAATTTTGATAGAAATGTGAAATAGAATATGTGGGATAGAAATGTTGAAGACACAGACTTGTTCCTCCAGGACCTACACGGTTATGGTGTGAAGTCAGACATCTACAGCCTGGGAATCGTGGCCTGTGAGTTGGTCAGCGGCAGAGTGCCTTTCCAGGACATGCCCCCTACTCAGGTAGGACCGCTGAGGGTACATCTTATCTTTATTCTGGCTGTCTCCCTCCCATCTCTTCACGTCCCTCTATCTGTCCATCCCTCCCTTTCTCTTTTCTCTCTCTCTCCGGGACCAGATGTTGCTCCAGAAGCTACGTGGGTCTCACTGCTGCCTGCTGGACGTGGCCCCGTTCCCGCTGGGTGAGCTGAGCGGGCTGAAGCTGTCCCGTTCCGGGGTGGACTCGGGCATCGGCGAGAGCGTGGTCACGGGCAGCCTGACCCGCACCGCCACCGCGGAGAGACCCCAGAGCCCCGGACCCAAGAACCACTCGGCCACGCTGCACGACCTGGTCCAGCTATGCCTGCAACAGCAGCCAGACCGCAGGTGACACACGCCCACACCGAACAAAGGAGCAGGAAACATTACTGCAAAGAAGAACTGAAACAATCCAATTTTCTGTGTTTTGTCTGAGTTTCACTGGTTTTTGAAAACCCCATGGTATTTGACGTAGGAAATGAGTCAAGCGGCTAGGTATGACTGTGTTAAGGGACATTTTTTGCACGTGGTCACTGTCGTTATTTTTCTGGTTTCATAGACCCTCCGCATCGACACTGTTGACCCATGCCTTCTTTAAACAGGTAAGCCTCTTCATAATGGAAATGCTTGGTTTATGTCAACATTCTGTGGTACGGCTAACTGCATGTTTCTCCCTCTTTCCGGGACTGTATGCCAGGTGAAGAGGCATCACACCGGGGACTCTTTCCTAAGTCTCATGTACCCGGCCGTGCCCCTTGGAGCGCCCAGCCTCGATGACCCCCCCATGTCCTGCTCCCCGACCCCGTCCTGCCACCCCCCCACGTCCGACCCCACAGAAGGGATGTGGGACTTCTCGTAGTCTCCACACTGTCCCCGCCCCACCAGACCTGAGAACCGAGCCTAACTTGAGACAATCAATACCAACAGCAATCAAACAGCGAGCCCAAATTTTTTCCACTGTGCTTCGATTGTACTTGTATCACCCACCACTCTGAGCCTTGATTAGTCGTTTTCTAGGTTTTGTTAACGGTTTGTTTTGAAACCCAAATAAGGGACAACAGAGTGACTAGTGAAAGGAGGGCAGGATTATGAAGCTGCTTTTTGTAATGAATCATCAAATGTACATCTCTGTGCCATGGGTGTGGCCACCAATCAAACACAATGCCAGAGGCCACGTTCGAGAGGATCGCAGGCGACTTCCTACTGATTAACCGATACGATTTCGCTTTGCATCATGAATAACAGCTCAAATAAGGCGCAACGCTAGTTCACCATTAGAAACGTCAACGTTTTAAGTTAACTTTGTTATATTGAAATATTGACTGTTCTGAATGTCGAGCCAACATTGTGACCGATTAACGCATTTTCTTGGTTGAGCAGTCTACGTTTCCTCAGATCCGCTCAGACAAACCAGTTTGAGAGGATCCCCCCTGAAACTGTAATGAAATAATCCATTTTGAAGGGTCATGTGTAATGAAATGTTAATATATGAGGAGGGCGATGTCATGTAATAATGTTACGCGGTAAAATAGGTCCTAGAATACATGTTGAAGCAGTGTGTGAGAAGTGTGTGAGGAGAGACAGCTAGCGTGTATGTTCTGTGAGCAATTACGATTGCGTTCCCCTGCTCAGACAGCGCACGCATCAACCAACGGATGGGTGTCACGTTGTCAACTGACAGATTGCTGTAACGTGACATGGTTTGCTGTTACGTAAAATATCCATCCAGCCGTGGTAAAAGCGGAGGAACGTGCCTCGTGACATCCCTCTAGCCTTGTGAAACCAGCCTGATCCCACAGTAGGTCACGTTGCCATGTGAACTGAATTGGATGGACAGTGCTCGTTCTTCTTGGCCAGGCTGCTATCCCTCAACCCTTTGTTACCAGTCAATCCCTGTGATTAAAAAAAGAATAATACTAGCTACCGATACTGTGCTTCGTGACCAACCTACCCATACACTGCCTCTTAGTGATACAACATGTATGGGATGGTCTTCACCTTTATTGTTTTTTTTCAATGAAACCTGTGTACTGTTTGCTACGGATTTGTGTGTACTCAATGATACTGTGTACGAGAGAACTTAAACATGGTTATGAACTTATATCAAACATATTATAGATGTATAAGCCTTATAGAAGTGTTATAAATACATTCATAATCACTTTTTAAATCAATGTCCATTTGTTTTCTGTCTTTGGTTGACTGTGTCTTTCTGAAGTCTCTGTATTTGAGGGGTTACTGATGTTTTTTTCACACTATAATCTTGCGTAGCCATACAAAGTTGTAGGGTAAACCATCTGTCTCAAAAGACTACCTCTATATTGGGTTTGGCAATAACGTATTTAGGGCTGCATCAGTTCAGGTAGAAGTTGACCTTAATTACGAAACATTCTCCTCCCTAACATCCAATTGACTGCTTGGGGGTTTCGTCCCTACAAGACCATTCCAGATAATGTCCACCCGGTCTTCCTCTCTCATTGAACAGATGGCTGACCATGGAACCAATGGCTGAAGATTTTCTTCAAAGAACTGAAGGACATCACCACCGTGGTAAGACTGTTAAGGTCAATGGGATAGTACATAGAAGGGACTAGGTCAAGGCGTAGGCAACTCCAAATGTGGAGAAGCGAAAAACATTTGGTTTTCGTTGTCTCCTGATGAGTGCCTAATTGAGTGAGGGTGGTTAACTCCCATAAATAAGCATAAATGTGATTCAGTTAAAGAGGAATTGTGTAGAATCCTGCTTCAACGATAACACAATTTGCGGGGCTGGCGCCTGGATGATGTGACCGAGGGCGCATTTGGTATAAATGAGGGGGCATGTGTGATCACTATGCCCCCCCCCCCCCGATCAAAACTGGTTGGTCTATGATGAACGCAATTTGTTGACTGTGACGATCAGACTGGGTCGAACTCATACGATCGGCTATGTATATGGAGAAACATAACTGAGGGGCAACGAATTGCATATCTGAAGGGGCTGTGCCCCTTTTTATATTATCAGAATTGTGTATTTGATACTGAATAGTTGCCTTCATTCTGTTGTCCTTTCCTCTCGTAATAGCACGCTTCTGGCCAGGATGTCTTTGAAAGGGAGCTTTGGTTCTTAACTGGCATCCCTCGTTAAATAAAGATAGAATATTAATCTTCTGTGGGAGGGGTTTGCACTGGCTGGAAGGTTATTAGTTTCTGCCAATGTTTTCTGTGAGGAAAAAGCTGGGGGAACTCCAGACTCAGATTTTGGCATCTAAGGTCACAGGCAAACCCAGTGAAGCCATTTCCATTTTAAACTGATATATTTTGTTCTTAATGATTGACTGATCACTTGTGATAAACTAGGACTGTGATAAACATAGTCAACAGGAGGTATTGCCAATGAAACAGGCAGTTCCTAGTAAACAGCATTAAAATGGTGGATATCCTCAATGTTGCTGTCCATGCCTAAATAGCTTTTTGGCAAGGACAGGGTTCACACTTTGACATCTTGAAGATTTGAGAAATAAAACAAACACTTATTCTTGCCATTCAATAACATTGCTGGTAATCAGGCTTTCATGATGTTGAATAGGTAAGGACATCTCTGGCGAACCAATCTTTTGAATTAATAGTTCATGACAAAGTTTTGTTTTACATCTTATACATTTGGAAACACCATAAACAGTAACGTCATCAAAATGTGTATGGATAAAATGAATGGCCCTTGACTTCCTGAACCAGAATCTTGGAAAGTGTGAGTGAGAATAATAGCATTGATCTTTCTGTGGGTTTTTCACCACCAAGTACTATCCTGAACAAACCGCGATGGAGTTGTGGTACCATGACTGTAGCAAACACAGTAACCAAAATAGTGTATTGAATGGTCCTGATAGCAAAGTCATGGTAAGAGTTTAGAAGTAATCTTTTCCCAATTGAAAGCAATTTTGCCAAGCCTGATTTCAAGGAAGAACAGTACTAACAAGTCCCATGCAGGTTAAATACAGTGGATATAAAGTCTACACACCCCTGTTAAAATGCCAGGTGTTTGTGATGTAAAACAATGAGACAAAGATAAATCATGTCAGAACATTTTCCACTTTTAATGTGACCTATAATATGAACAATTAAATTGAAAAACAAACAGAAATCTTTCAGTGGGAAAAATAAAAAATAACTCACAATAACCTGGTTGCATAAGTGTGCACACCCTTAAAGTAATACTTTGTTGAAGGACCTTTTGATTTAATTACAGCGCTCAGTCTTTTTGGGTAGGAGTCTATTAGCATGGCACATCTTGACATGGCAATATTTGCCCACTCTTCTTTGCAAAAGAGCTCCAAATCTGTCAGATGGGGAGGACATCTCCTGTGCACAGCCCTCTTCAGATCACCCCACAGATGTTCAATTGGATTCAGGTCTGGGCTCTGGCTGGGCCATTCCAAAACATTAATCTTCTTCTGGTGAAGCCATGCTTTTGTGAATTTGGATGTGTTCTTTGGGTCGTTGTCGTGCTGAAAGGTGAACTTCATGCTGCCACCACCATGCTTCACTGTGGGTATGGTGTTCTTTGGGTGATGTGCATTTTGGAGGGACATCCAGTTCTTGGTAATGTCTCTCTTGTGCCATATTTTCTCCACTTGATGATGACTGTCTTCACTGTGTTCCATGGTATATCTAATGCTTTGGAAATTATTTTCTACCTTTCTCCTGACTGATATCTTTCAACAATGAGATCCCTGTGATGCTTTGGAAGAAGATGACGGTCAATCTCCCTCAGTCTGGGGCTCTATGCAAGATCTCACCTTGTGGGGCATCAGTGATCATGAGGAAGGTGAGGGATCAGCCTAGAAATACACGGCAGGACCTGGTCAATGACCTGAAGAGAGCTGGGACCACTGTCTTAAAGAAAACCATTAGTAACACACTACGCCGTCATGGATTAAAATCCTGCAGCGCACGCAAGGTCCCCATGCTCAAGCCAGTGCATGTCCAGGCCTGTCTGAAGTTTGCCAATGACCATCTGGATGATCCAGAGGAGGAATGGGAGAAGATTGTGTGGTCGATTGAGACAAAAATAGAGATTTTTGGTCTAAACTCCACTCGCCATGTTTGGAGGAAGAAGAAGGATGAGTACAACCCCAAGAACACTATTCCAACCGTGAAGCATGGAGGTGGAGGTGGGGATGCTTTTCTGCAAAGGGGACAGGGCGACTGCGCTATATTGAGGGGAGGATGGATGGGGCCATGTATCGCGAGATCTTGGCCAACAACCTCCTTCATTCAGTAAAAGCATTGAAGATGGTTCGTGGCTGGGTCTTCCAGCATGACAACGACCCAAAACACACAACCAGGGCAACTGAGGAGTGGCTCCATAAGAAGCATCTCAAGGTCCTGGAGTGGCCTAGCCAGTCTCCAGACCTGAACCCAATAGAAAATCTTTGGAGGGAGCTGAAAGTCCATATTGCCCAGCGACAGCCCCGAAACCTGAAGGATCTGGAGAAGGTCTGTATGGAGGAGTGGGCCAAAATATTTTCTTCAGTGTGCGCAAACCTGCTGAAGAACTACAGGAAATGTATGATCGCTGTAATTGCAAACAAAGGTTTCTGTACCAAATATTAAGTTTTGCTTTTCTGTATCAAATACTTATGTCATGCAATAAAATGTTAATTAATTACTTAAAAATCATACAATGTGATTTTCTGGATTTTTGTTTTAGATTGCATCACTCACAGTTGAAGAGTACCTATGATAAACATTACAGACTTCTACATGTATATGTGTGTGTGTGTGTGTGTGTGTGTGTGTGTGTGTGTGTATGTATGTATATGTGTGTATATATGTATTAATGTCTTAGTTACCAGTCAGTTCTTCTACTGAAATTTCCACCAGTGAATGTTAGGAATTGCCATTAGTTCATACTATAGATAGACATTGCTGGTCATAGTGCTTCTAAACATTGAATAGGTTTTAAAAAATTGCTACGGTGAATCATTAATTATTAATCTTTTAAATCTTATATAATATAAGTGCTAAATGGAAAAAGACATTTTACAACCTTATTTTCTATCATTAAATCGGTAAACTGATAGATTTTGTATTTGTTTAATGGTTCCAACAAAGATTTTTCTAGCTATTCCACATTCAGAAATACAATAACCAGTAATCTTGTGGAAATGTCTATTGGATAAATGAGGGGCTGTTTTATTTTCCTTAACCATCAAGGGGGCGGAACATACTGTAAGCTCCGGATAAAACTTGCAGGGATCGGTAGGGATGTCATAGCCTCGTTTATTTTATCTTAGATAGCGGTACGATACCAGCTGCACTAATTTGTTTTTGACCCAAATAAAAACCTTCTTTGACAGTTTCAGCAATCTCAGACACTGGCTCGAATATAGGTTTTTCAATTAGGTTTCAAGCAAATTAATAAATAAATGTCACTAGATAATTTAGGCTAATTGTAAAACCCCACACTTCTGTCAGGTCTGTTGAGTCAAGCCCAGTTGAGTCGCATATTGGGGTCTGATTCGCGAACCTTCCCGGAAATCTCGCGATGTTGCGCCTCCGGGGTTAAAACCTCTGAGCCGAATTCTTTCTGCCTCCGCAATAAATACATTTTGTGCCCCGGGCAAATAAATTAAATAATATTCAAGACTCCTGCACCTACTCAGCCTATCCTACGTCGCTCAGCAAGGCAATTGACATCAGTTAGAGAAAAACATATCAACACTTCCGGATTAGAATGTCAGAATAGAAGCCCTGTTTTTATAAAAAAATTTAATTAAATACGTCTGCATGAGATAAACAAGTAAAATACAACTAAATATTTCAATTCTTACTTGATAGTGATATAAAATTAAATAGTAAGTGATACAAAATATATCACAATAATAATAACAACAACAACAGTAAGATACATAATCTATACACATGCATATTTACAGTGGGTAAATGTAAATGCATCTGTGTCTTTTTGTATCGCTATGCGTGTACTCAGTGGAGCAAATAATTGTTTATTTCCTACTAAAATAAACAATTGGTAATGTAAATGGGTCATTTTAATTGTGCAGCCTACCATTGCAAAATGAATTATGATAATTTGTATTACTTGTTTTCAACTAATGCTTGGGGGAGAAAAAATATGATTGAGCTCAGGTGAGAGTAGTGCGTTTATATTTTGTTCACAGTAGCTCTTTAGATTAGACAAACATGTTGATGGACTATTATGCACTGCAACAGCAAAACAATTAAATAACTATACTGTCAGTTTCAATGCCACACACACACACACACACAACCCTTTGAATTGTCTCTTAGCTGGTAGCTAAATAAGTTGATCCAGAATTTGATGTGCAGATATTGTGTGTGACTGTAAAATTGCCAAGACTCATATTGCACATCTCTTTGCTCATAGACAAAAATTGTCAGAAATTGATATTGGACCCGTGTTTAAGTCCTGGTTTTCGCTAGGGTTATTGTATTTTCATGACCATTTTTCGGTTTGAGCGATTGGCCTTCAGATGTTTTTCTATAATGGAAACCTTTATTCTGAAAAAATATTATGTGTTCATGCGGAACCGTATGGTCGCGTTCTGCCCATTCTAGACAGCTTCACTGGAGACAGACGGCACTAAACCAGTGTTTTGTAAGGATCTCAGTGTAAAGGAATTGGCTGTTTGTAACATTTTAGTTACAAATGCATGCGCGTTTACATTGACTATACGGGGAAATTTGTTATTTGAATTGCTTTTATTTTAGGGCTAGGTCATGCAAATTCACAAACTCGTTCCGTCGTTTTTGTCTCATGAGGACTGGAGACAGTAAAAACAGCTTAGCCGTTTTGACACATCACTCAGGTAAGAACGATAGGCTATACTTGCTAGCATTACTAGCTAGCCACCTTGATTCACATTGACAGCTGGTTTGCTAGCAAACTTACCTAGCGAGTCTGATGGAGCGTTTCAGTATATAGTGAGCTTGCTAGCTTTGTTGTGTTTCATTTCGTCAGTTGTATCACCATTCTTTTTTGCCATGGTAGAGGGTATAGGGATAAATTGAACAGAACTTGCCTGGGCTGATTCATACAACATAGCCAAGCTGGGATTGTTTACAGTACAATAGTAGGTAGGGATTTTCGGTGATCTTAACCAGTCAGCTGACGTTATAATTTTTATAACTGGTATTGTTTTGTAAACTTGTTTGACCAAGTGCTACAACTAAACAGTGGGTAACAGTGGGTATTTTGCATACTAACTTTGTGGACGGCCTTTCCACAGAAGGAAGATTCCAAGGGGCATGACGGGCCAAAGAGGGGACGAAGTGCGACTTTAGTCGTGGAAAACAGACGGACAGGAAACTTGAGCCCTGCGAAGAGTTCGGCTGGGAATCTAAAATTCAGACTTTAGGGCGTCCCATAGTAGAAATACCAACACCGTTTCTGGAATTACATTAGTATATTTCTTTCTTTTCACCATTTTGTGACTTGTCTTTCATGGTGACATTTCACTGAACACGTCAAATCGAAACGTTGTTTGGTGCAATGCCTGAGGAGGTCTAGCGGCACATTATGAGGAATCCAAAGAAGTGACCTCTGTTTGGAAGCCCACCACGCACGGTGGAGAATGGCATCCAACGAAAGATTGTACGAGGTCTGGATGCTCTACTGCAACAAGGTAAATACAATTTCTCCTTTCCATGGACCTTCCTCCCTCAGCATTCAATATTATCATAATACATGATTTTCCCAATTCTGTATGTATTCTGATTCAATGCACATATTTTTTATTCCATTTGGATGTTTCTAAAATGACATTACCATTATGTCCGCTGCAGAGGGACTACAGGGAACCATTACAATTGGGGATGGAAAACAAACTATGAACTATGGAAAGGACTGGAATTTCGGTTTTGGCACAGGAAATATATAGTATTGCAATAAGCTTTTGATATTTTCCCACATCTATAATATTTGTGGATAAACTTGACATGCTTTTAGTGCGCTGACGGAACTACATTAGCAAAGCTATTTTGTAAACTGTGGTATCATTTGAGAGGATGTAATGGCTGTGTAATGAGGAATCGTAACAGGGCATCAATGTGTAAGCCATCCCACTTTTCCTTGCTCTATTGTCAGTGTCAGTCGCTGGACTCTAATACACTGTGTAAGGTCAGCCCTTCTGCTGTTTGATTTTAGTTCAGTGATATCAAGGGTATGATACTATTGCAACCCAGCTAGTCTTATCCACCCCCCCGTTCCTCGATTGACTTAATTGTCTACCCTGACCGTCACTCTTGTCCCATGCTAGTACCTTGGGTCTGGTGTTTGTGGTTTCACTGGCTGACCAATCACAACGCGGCGCATGAGCTCCTCGCACAAGTCTCAGCTGCCGTCAACACATTCCCTCATTAATCCCCCTCAGAAACACAAGCCTCTCATAAGCATTAGCCTTTTGAGACAGGCTGTTCTCCTACACAAAGAAATGCTCGACGCCTCCCTCGATGACACTCGTTCCGTTTTTGCCCCGAGTGCCAGTCTGTTCGCGTGGTCACGCCGCCTTACGTCCTGTCACTCGTCAGACATGAGTTGATGTGAGCACAAACCGTTCTGGGCCCGGGCCAGCTTAGCATGGCCAACGCTGGGTAGATGGGCATTGGGTCGCAGTCCAGCCAGTTGGCGGTGGAGTGTATAACTGCTGTGTGTAAACACACGCTTGCTTGCACTGGCTTCTCACGGTCTCCGGTTAAATGATAGCCATTGTGGAGGGTGCACGCAGTTGTTTTTGTTCTGTTAGGGGAGTGTATTTGCACGGAGCACTCCTGCCTGATCTCCTGCACCAACATGCCTGTATTCCACCCAACGTGGCCATCGACCCATTGAGGGTTGGAATAAATTGCTTGAATAATTAGCGAGGGCCTCTACTGTCCCCTGAGTGGTCGCAGTGTCCGCATTGGCTCCGGGGGTCTCTTAAGTGTGTGTGTGTGTGTCACAGTTTCCGGGGTACCTCTTCCTTTTTAAATGAAGCCTTACAGAGTTTGTTACAGTTCCAGTTCTGTCCTCCGGAAGACCCAGATCGGATATTACAGCTAATAATATGTCTAAACTGAAATATCTTAATAGATCAATCAATGTTCATAAATAAAAGTATAGGATGTATATGTTTGTTGAAGACCGCCAACACAGACGGAAAAATGCTTTCTTACAAGCAACTGGTTGAGTTGTATGCAGAGTCATGTTGGGTTCAAAAGAATAACCAGGTCATGCTTGTTTGTAAATCTGGATGTGAATGTGTATGTATGTCAACTGGCAGTGTAAGCATATGTGAGCTGAGGTATGTGTGTATACACATGGTGCTGGCCATAGCATTGTGGTCACTACAGGTCAAGCACGGGAGGAACTTTCATTAAAAAAATGGTTGCCAGGAAACACCAGGAACCAACAGAACTTGCAGTCCGTCATGTGAGCTGAATCACCTCAGGAATGTTTGGTTGTGTGTGGCAACCTATTATCACTTGCCTTTGCGTCCCATACAGTTGAGTGTTGCAGGTTAACGATGCCAGTTCATATTGTGGTGATGGAGAACTGTCATTTGCAAAGCATAGCCTAATATGGACGAAACCGGGGGCTTGGCTGAGTTTCAAAATGACCGACTCTGTGGTATTTTGGTAAGAGTCCTGTCCTGATATAGAAGGTCGGGGGTTCAGTGCTCAATTTACCTCCCCCAGCAGGAACAGGAGATAGACCCCTGATCTATGGAACGTTCTGGTTCGGGCAATGCTTTGGCTAGTTAGAAGAAATGGTAGTCTATTCAGCCAATAAGCCCAAACTGTTTGCCACTGTGTATATTGATTTTCCCACTGGCAGGGCCTGTCAGTTACATCTGGGATGATGAACCGAGAACTCTCCCCACCAACGACTTATTGCGTGCTTTTTATATTACATGACATTATATTACATCCAGTAAAACAGACAGTTTCTTACAATAAATGTATTTTCTCCACGTTGCCCAGCTCTGCCCAAAGACATGAAAGTGAGTGACCCAGGTCCCTGAGGTGGAGTCTGCCCACTGGTGACTGTTCAGCAGCCTAACTTCAGGAAGTTGTGGTGAGCTGTGGTTGGGGAACTAGTTTGGCTGGCTCTGCTGGGCTCAGTGTTGATGGCTGTGTTCTGCTGCTGCAGGCAATGGTAAAGGCTTTGGCACCAGTTCAGCTCCATTTGGTGCCAGTGAATGTGTGATGCTAGAAAGCAGGCCTGTCAGATATTCAGTTAGCTTGAAACCTGAAAGCCGGGGCGTGTTCATTAGGGCACATAACACAGAATGTCTTGCCATCTGGAGAAAAAAAGCTGCCTTTCTCTTTGGGCTAGTCCAATTTGTTCTGCCCTGTATCAGGAAATCATTCAATGACTGTAAATTGTTTTGGTTTTTTATATTGGTCATGAGGCTTCTCAGCAAATTGTCAGCTAGGGACACAGTCAAGGCTTGAACTGTGGTGGCCGACTTGGTGCTACGAGAGAGTTTGAACACTGTGCCACCTGGATGATCCTCTGATTTATTTTTTGGGTTGATTAATGAATATGGCCCTGTAAAGGATCCTTCTTAGTGTAACTGGGTTACTCCAGAAGTCGGCGGGCTCGTCAGAATGAAATATGTGCCTCACATTTCCACTGTTCTATTGATTCCCTTTGAGCTGTTACTTTAAATCGCCTTTGTCCCTTCACCAGTCTCCACTGCCATAGAGAGGTTTCAGAAGCAGGTACCGGATGCTGTATATCCCAGTTCTTGGCAGAGGTGAAAGGTCGCAGATGACCTCTAAGGTGGTTACATTGCCGTCCTCTGACGCTCTGTTGTGGCGTGTCACTGTCCTTCGATTGGGACGTCGTTCCAGGACGAATTGACGTCACGTTGTCCACACCCACGTCTGGGCACGAAACCCTTGGATGTGAAACTCAGTGCCTCTGGCTTTCCTTTGAGGGAAAGAAATCTCTCTGGCCTTTAAAAGAAAGAAACCTACCCCCCCCCAGCAAGCAACGGACATGAAGCGCAGTGTGGTTCGCAGGTTTGCGGCCTGTTTGTGTTTATAAGTCATTGGATGATGTTACCACCACCCATCGTCCCCTTTTTCATCCATAAAAGGACATTTGTTTCTGCTGACTACCAAACGTATGTCCTGGTCACGTCGATCCAACACTATGATTCACTTTGCCACCCTTCGCGAGACAGATAACCGGGATTCAGTTGAGGGCGAAACTCTGTGAACTCAATGAACTATGGGTAGGGGACGAATGGGGAGGAGAGGAACTGGTTAGAAGGAAAGAGGGACGACTAAGCCGAGAGACTGGGCAGGAGGAGAAAGGCCTGCGGTTGCACATTATTTACCATGTAAATTACCTCAGGCTTTTCCTGGCTTTGCCCCTCACTCTGCCCACAGACACACACACACACACACACACACACAGACGGATGGACTTCAGCACTGGTTTATGTACTGTAGACTGCCGGTATGCCAAGTCTTCCTCGAGGCTATTCTCATTCTAATCACCCCCCGTCTGTCTCTCTGGCTGTCTTCCTCCCTGGTGTGCTATGTATGATGCCATCAGCATCGCCAGTTATATCATAGTGTTTCTATACAACCACACCTCGTGGTTTCGCCCCTCCCCTGTGTACTATAAATACTGCTGGGGCAGTGACATCATCGCAGTCCATCCCAGGAGAGTGAATACTCGAGATTGATAGGGAAACGATGTTGGCTGTACTTGGAGACATAAAAGACTGTGGTAAAACAGGGCGAAACTGTTTGGGCGGGGACATCTACAGTAGACATTATGGTAGAAACTGTTAGGAAGGGGGCATCTACTGTAGACATTTTAGTAGAAACTGTTAGGAAGGGGGCATCTACTGTAGACATTTTAGTAGAAACTGTTAGGAAGGGGGCATCTAGAGTAGACAATGCGGTAAAACAGGATGTCGCCATAAGACCAGTTATAGCCCAACCCCACGGGTAACTAATTAAATACACCCTGAACGAAAACCCAATCTCAACACTGTTGTAACCCTGTAGACTCCCTCCATCCAGCCTGTACGTGTTACTCTGTGTTGGGTCAGCAGCCCAAAATAAACAGAGCCACAGCAAGCAGGGTGTGTCTGCCCTCCCTGTCTGTCCCAGCCCAGAGCCCTCAATGGACATCTGTATGCCCCGGCTGCCCAGTGAAAGAAGGCATTCTCTGAACCTCTCACAACACCCTCCCTGAAACAGAGCAGAGCACTGGCGCTAACAGACTCTAGCGCGGGCACTTCAGGGAGGGGGGAAAAAGCCCACACAGGACACACAAGAAGGCTCCTGAATACTCTGGTGTGAAGCCGAATGAACACAGGCTGAACTGTCACAGGTTCTGTCCTCGCTGGGCTGATTGTCATTTGTGGGCCGTCAGTCGGACAGACGAGAGCGGGAGCGTTGCAGACCCTCACACTTGTACCCTGTGTCCGAGACAAAAACAATCCAGTCAAGTAGCTCGCTGTTTTGATGACCTCACTTTTGGAATTCCTGATAGCTTGCTTCCTGTTCTGGATCATTCCCACTCTGACACGAAGACAGAAACAGCAGAAGGCAGTGGGAGACAAACCTGCGTTAGGCTTCCGGTTCAATTCGGCTCGTATATCTGTCAGTGAGAATGCAGAATGTCTTTAAAACAAAGACATTTAATTAGGGTTTGTTTAAATGCCAAGACGGGATCTTAATGATAGATTGTCAATTCCCTGGGAGCTGTGGTATCAACAGTGGAAGATTTGATTTCTTGGGAGGGAGGAATGCAGTCAGCCAGAGCCAGAGAGAGACCGTTCGGTCCCCAGCTTCAACCACGAGTCTCACGTTCCCTTTCTTTCTCACTCCTTCTGCCAATGACCAGTTGGGGTGGTGCTTCTCAAGAGCTGGCACAAAGGCGCCGGAAACTCACAAGACAACGTTCATGGTCTGAAGCCTGGCTCTGTATCGCTGATGTGCTGACAGAAGCATGTCGTTTTAACACATTCTGAATATGCACACAGTTTTTTGGTTTATGCCGGAAACTGTCCTAAGCAAGTCTGACAAATATTAGTCACCCCATACTTCCAGCTATCTAATCTAATCAATACAACACCCCTGTTTTGCTGTTATATGCTTAAAAAGGTAAGCGTTACGCAATTTCTGGCAAATCGTTTTCAGTTTTTGTGTGTGTGTGACTGTTTATCACATTGTGGCTAATAATGATGAGCACATGCTGTGTGATAACAGAAATACTTTGACTTAAAAATGCAAACGAGGCTCTCCTGGTAGAAGTACACCGTGTCATTAGTACATTCTTTGTATGGCTACGGATTAACCAAAGTCTTCACGGTTTATGCCACTGCCTCAGGTGCACATGGACTGCTGCCGTGTGGGTTTATTTCACAACGTGAAGGAACCCATTTGTAAGGAAATCCGTCTACGCTACCCTAGTGTCACAGCCAATATGCTGTACACAACAGGCCGTCAGTACGTTTATATAATAATCAGAGAACAAGGAAAACAACTTACTACTCTGCTAGCCTTTATTGGGCCTTTCCCACCACGACCCATCAGCTTCGTCAATCCTTCGGAGGTCGACGCGGCTGCGCGAAATTTGCCGGCTGCTTATTGCCTACGTAGGGTGCCGGCTCTCAGACGGAACGTTAAACAGGTGTCCTGACCCTGTGACCTCCGGAGATCCCATGCCACGTAACGTGAGAGTATCCATAGTGTCACGGCCGAGTTTCCGATCTGGCCCTCACACCAACATGGCTACTTCCTGTAGTCCTCCCCAGCTTCCTGTTTGCTCATTGATCCTCTTCTCTCCCTTTCTAAACGTTCCCCAGGTTGATGCTGTAAATGAACATGTTCTCAGTAAACCTGTGTCTTAAAATATAGGCTAATTAAGTAATAATTGAGGCGTCTCATCCTTTTGCGACCTTTTGTTGCCGGAGATGGACTAAGCTCTTAAACAAATGAGCTTGACACCACACCTAATGGGTCAATAACAAACCATTGGGCCTTTTGTCATATCAGTCCACTTTGACTTGAATCACTGCCAGTCAGACAAGTCTGGTAACTCCCTTGCCCTCCTGGATACAGATCATTAGGGTGTGATGAGATGGCTGGCATTCTCAGAGTGGGAGGGAGGACCAGTATGTGAACAGCACTGCTGCTAATGTGTGAAACCGCAATGGAAGCTCAGCCCCAGAAAGTGTTGCCGCAACGTATGAAGAATCCCCCCGTCTCTCTCTACGTCTCTGCGTCTCTCTTTCACTGGATCTCCTCTCTAAGGGCATTGTTCCCAGGAATGCAGGATCGGTCTGCAAGGTATCTGCTCGTGACTCAGTTTGGGAGCAGAGAATGTGACCAAGCCTGTTTTTCAAGTAGACAGGTGCACTTCTAGACACACGCACACTATACCACCTGAGATAGTCGGCTGGCAATTAATGGTATTTTTACATGTCTGTTCTCAGGAAAGCCACTGATTAACAAATAACTCATCCTTTCTTCCCATTTCTTCTCCTTTCCACACTTCTACCTCTTCTCCATTGCTCTCCGTCCTTCCACCCTTCTCTTCCTACAGAGGGATCCAGACTACCTGAAGTTGTGGCTGGAGATCTTCATCGGCTCCTATGAGAGATGCCTGGACGTGGACTTCGAGAAGCCACCATCCAGGTAATCATGGCCCATACTGTATGTGTCTGCCTGCGTACACTGCACTTGCATCAACATCGGCCAAATCTAGCTTTTCACTATGTTGGGTGCAAAGGTCACATTTCTAGAGCGGCAGCTATCTCTTGAATCTCTCTGTTAATCTGAGTATGTGTTCTGTGCTCTGGTCTGAGTGTGCCTCAATATCTCTGTGTGTAAATCTCTGTTGAGCAAGAGACTGCAGAGGTGCTGCATTCCATGCTCCGGTCTGGTCACATGACCAGCGGAATGCCCAGTCAGTCTTCCCAGATTATGGTTACGTAAGGTCGTCTCTGCGTGAAGAGAGTGAAGCGCGGAGCGAGGTGTATGGCAGATGACACTCTGTTAGAACCGTCAGGACGTACGGTCGTTTGTTAGCTCGGTGCCTTGTCTCTCCCCCTCCCCCTTTCCCATTCCACGTGACGACCCCCCCCCCCCTCCCCCCCACCGCTGCAGCTGTTCTGTTTTCCCAGCGTTACGCTCTCATTACAATTTCACGATTGTTCATCTGAGATCTTTTTCCGGAGAGGGGCACAGTAAAATGTAGCCTGTCTGTGCTTCTATTAGAGGCAGCTAACAGCGGTCTCCTAGAAGAAGGTGACATCAGCCTATTAGAAGGTTGAGAAGACATTAGCATCATCACTCAGACCAGGGCCGCAAGGTTATAAAGACAAAGACTGCCTCATTCCAGCAGTTAGAACTGCAGATAAGCCTGTTAATATGTTGCTCAGTACATGAGTGCACGTAAAATGAACGTAGCTTGATGCCTTTAATATACATTAAATGTTTTACGTTTCAGTGGTTTAGCAGACTGTCTCATCCAGAACGATGTATTTAGTCATTTAAGATAGATAGGTGGGAAAACCACACAATCCAGTGAGTGTTACTAAATAAACAGTGGGTATAAAAAGTCTACACACCCCTGTTAAAATACCAGGTTTTTTTATGTAAAAGAATGAGACAAAGATAAATCATGTCAGCACTTTTTCCACCTTTGTGACCAATAACGTGAACAATTCAATTGAAAAACAAACGGAAATCTTCGAGGGGGAACATTTTTAAAGAAAAACCTTACAATAACCTGGTTGCATAAGATGTGGCTAGAATTATCCTATCACATTCAAACACATCTCAGAGCAAAAGCCATGGTCCGCAGAGAGCTTCCAAAGCATCAGAGGGATCTCATTGTTGAAAGATATCAGTCAGGAGAAGGGTGCAAATGAATGTCCAAAGCATTAGATATACCATGGAACACAGTGAAGACAGTCATCATCAAGTGGAGAAAATATGGCACAACAGAGATATTACCAAGAACTGGTCCCTCCAAAATTGATGAAAAGACGAGAAGAAAACTGGTCAGGGAGGCTTCCAAGAGGCCTACAGCCGGAAAAGGAACTGCAGGAATTTCTGGCAAGTACTGGCTGTGTGCTACATGTGACAACAATCTCCTGTATTCTATATATGAATGGGCTATGGGGTAGGGTGGCAAGACTGAAGCCTTTTCTTACAAAGAAAAACATCCAAGCGTGGCTGAAATTTGAAAAAACAAACATCAAGTCCCCCAAAAGCATGTGGGAAAATGTGTTATGGTCTGATTAAACCAAGGTTGAACTTTTAGGCCATAATTCCAAAAGGTATGTTTGGCGCAAAAACAACACTCCACATCACCCAAAGAACACCATACCCACAGTGAAGCATGGTGGTGGCAGCATCATGCTTTGGGGCTGTTTTTCTTCAGCTGGAACCGGGGCCTTAGTCAGGGTGGAGGGAATTATGCACAGTTCCAAACACCAGGCAATTTTGGCGCAAAACCTTCAGGCGTCCGTTAGAAAGCTGAAGATGAAGAGGTAGTTCACCTTTCAGCACGACAACGATCCAAAGCACACATCCAAATTCACAAAAGCAGGCTTCACCAGAAGAAGATTAACGTTTTGGAATGGCCCAGCCAGAGCTCAGACCTGAATCCAACATCTGTGGGGTGATCTGAAGAGGGCTGTGCACAGGAGATGTCCTTGCAATCTGACAGATTTGGAGCGCTTTTGCAAAGATGAGTGGGCAAATATTGCCATGTCAAGATGTGCTATGCTAATCGACTCCTACCCAAAAAGACTGAGTGCTGTAATAAAATCAAAAGGTGCTTCAAGAAAGTATTAGTTTATGCAACCAGGGTATTGTGAGTTTTTCATTTTTCCCCCTCAAAGATGTTTGTTTTTCAATTGAATTGTTCACGTTATAGGTCACATTAAAAGGGGAAATGTTTCTGATATGATTTATCTTTCTCATTCTTTTACATCACAAGAGCCTGGCATTTTAACAGGGGTGTGTATGCTTTTTATATCCACTGTAGTAGCTATCGGCATAATTCATAATAAAAGGTCAAAGAAAATGATTTCTGTGGTGCACAACAGGATGTTGCCTAGGGTCACATTAAGGTTCGTTGCGCTCTGGGAGGGTGGACTAGTCAACTGGTTGAGAAGTCTTGAAGGAGACAGGCCTTCCTGAAAGAAGAGTAACTCTGTTTTGTCAAGGTTAAGCTTGAGGTGGCGGCCTGAATTCAAGTCTAGATATTTTGTGTCCATGTAACTTGGTCTATAGAGAGAATACATACTAGTGAATTATTTCCATATGAGTGCCTCCACTACAGCCGGGTTAGCTGTCTTGTGTATGTTTGTCCTTGCTTGCACAATATTTACATATCTGCTTGTGTTTGCATGTGCTGGCAACATAGTGGCATGTAGTGGACCTTAAAAATTAATCTCTCTGTGTCTCTCTCTTTCTGTCTTTTCAGGTTGGAGGAGGACCCTCCAGTGATGACCCTGCTGCCAGACAACATCCTGCAGGTGTTGCGTCACCAGCTGGTCCAGTGTGTCCAGAAGGCCTCAGACGGCCTGGAGCAGGAACAGCAGAGTCTGGCTCTTCTACTGGTCAAGTTCCTAATCGTTGTCTGCAGGTATGTGTGTTTGTATGTACGCTGGACCACAGAACTCTGTTTAGGTCTGGTTTTCTTACACTGTTTGAATGGACTGCAGAACTTGAGTCAGTAGTTCTGTGGGTTTGACCGCTAATAGGCATGTCTTTGTATAGGAGCTTTTGTGTGTTGACGCTGAGTTTCAGTGTCTTTCTCCAGAATTCTACAAGAGGAAGGCAGTTCATTTTGTGCATGCAGCATTACCCACATTAAACTGTTTTGTGGTGAAAAAGGGAATGGTGTCTCTTAAGGGGAAAAGGCTCTCTATAGCTTATTCAGTCTTATTTGATTAGCATTGCACAAGCCTGGGCTTGTGTGAATCTGAGCGCCTCCATGACATGCTGGAGCGTCTCCTGTTGATGTACTAGCTGAGCAAATGAACAGGCGGTTACTGTTAACCAATCTCCTTGAGGCTGAACGCTAAGCAGAGACGCTTTAGGCCTCAGTCTTTGTGATGACACGGCCCGGGATGGACCCTGGTGGTTAGAGTTGAACGCTCTAACCACAAGACGAGCTGGTATTGGCTCTGCACCAGCTGTTCCAGCCGCGTCCCCCCCCCCATCCCCACCCCCCAGACGCAGGGTCCCGAGGAGGGGGTTCTGCTCGTCACTGTAATGAACATGATGGATGACCGACTGACAGGCTTGACTGTCTCTCTCTCTCTCTCTGCAGGAACCTGTCCAACGTGGAGGAGATCGGCACCTGCTCTTACATCAATCACGTCATCACCATGACAACGCTCTACATCCAGCAGGTCTGATTGCCCCACCCTCTCATCCGCCCTCCCACCTCCACCGCTTCTCCCATCATGTCGTAACGCGCCGAACGCTTTTCAGCAGACCAAAATATGTGTTTCTGGCCTGTTGCAATGCTCTCCCTCTTTGTGTGTGTTTTTTTATATAGTCACAATGATTAGGGACCGGTACATTTCCTTGTTTGACACTTTATTCTGTTTTGTCTGGGCACGCTAGTTTCACATTCCTCACCCTCTCTCAACTGCAGCTGAAGAGTAAGACCAAGGAGAAGGAGATGGCCGACCAGACGCAAGCCGAGGAGTTTGTTCGCCACGCTCTGGCCTTCTGCGAGAGCCTCTACGACCCGTACCGCAACTGGAGACACCGTGCCTGCGGGTACGCTAAGTCGCTAGCGCCGGTGTTTAATTTCTGTTTGCTATCCTTCATTTAACCAGGGAAGTCACATTTAAGTAACTTCCCACAGGGTTTCCGATTGATATCAAACTGGAATTTAATTTGAAGTTTTCAATGTGTTTACTTCTAGTGTTATAATTGGGTTTGTTAAAAGGTTTTCTGTGTGGGAACTTTTCAGGAGGGACATTTTATATAGAAACAATATAGAAACATTGACATTGTTCTTTCCTGCTGCGGTGCGCAATGTCCGTTTCCCAAACTTCTCCGTCAAGTGCCCTCTCTCTCTTATGATTCATTTCACTACCGACACGCAGGGCTCACCCTTTTAACTAAGATCTTTTGATTCAATATTAATCAGTAAAAGATCCAACTGCAAATGGTACACAATAAGAGAGAGGTCTCTGGGTATCGGGGATCACATTTGGAAGCATAGCTGTTTCCGTTTGAAGACTCCCAAAATGCAATCAGTATATCAAAACACTTAGTCCAGCAAGGGATGGTCTAGTTTTACACTTCTGGAGAGTCTTCCAGATGTTCAGACTGTTGGTCTGACCCAAAAGGTAGAGTGCTGGTGTGAATTTTTCTCCCTTCACATTGCTGTTTCCAGCATGGGCCCAGAAACCAAATAGTGAAAGCATAAGCAGACCAGCACAGCTTGGCTCGGCTCTGAGAGGGGTATTTTAGGGTATTTTCTCTTCAGTGGTGATACGCTGGCCAAATCAAGTTCTAATCCTGTGCTAAACCCTCCCACTGCAACGCACGCAGAAAGAGGGTTTTGAGAGCGGGGTTGGTTTCTGACGCTGTGTTGTTTCACCTGTCGTCCCCCAGGGATCAGCGGAGCACGGTGGAGAAGAGCAGACAGAAGTACAAGGCGGCTCCGCTCACCGTGGAGTTTGTCCCCTTCTTCTATCGTGAGTTTTTTTTTTCTCTTCCTGACACTCAACCCGTGAGTCTCTCCAGGTTCATTCACTGGTGTCATTGAGTCGAGCAGAAGGCCTCCTTTTGAATGAGAGAACCAACTTGTCTCTGCTTTCTAAGGAACAGACCCCCCCCCCCCCCCCCCCCACAGTGAAAGCTAAACTCAGTCTTTTCCTCCCTTGCTCACGGGCCCAGATGAATCAGTCCCATCTTTGTGTCCTGTCTTGTTACCAGGCTGTTGGCCTGGCTGCTCTGATCTGCCTGATAGTTAATGGGGGCCGCGGGTTGTGGCCATTTTGAAACAAACAGCCTCTCTGTGTTTCTGTGTCAACAACGGAGAGAAGTCTTCAGCTCCATTCTGTCGCCTCCAGCCCACTCTTATTGTGTCTGTCTGTCTGTCTGTGTCTGTCTGTCTGTCTGTCTGTCTGTCTGTGTCTGTCTGTCTGTGTCTGTGTCTGTGTCTGTCTCTCTGTCTGTGTCTGTCTCTCTGTCTGTGTCTGTCTCTCTGTCTGTGTGTGTCTGTCTCTCTGTCTGTGTGTGTCTGTCTCTCTGTCTGTGTGTGTCTGTCTCTCTGTCTGTGTGTGTCTGTCTCTCTGTCTGTGTATCTCTGTCTCTCTGTCTGTGTATCTCTGTCTGTGTCTGCCTGTCTGTGTCTCTCTGTCTGTGTCTGCCTGTCTGTGTCTCTCTGTCTGTGTCCGCCTGCCTGTGTCCGCCTGCCTGTGTCCGCCTGCCTGTGTCTGCCTGCCTGTGTCCGCCTGCCTGTGTCCGCCTGCCTGTGTCCGTCTGCCTGTGTCCGTCTGCCTGTGTCTGTCTGTCTGTGTCTGTCTGCCTGTGTCTGTCTGCCTGTGTCTCTCTGTGTCTGTCTGCCTGTGTCTCTCTGTGTCTGTCTGCCTGTGTCTCTCTGTGTCTGTCTGCCTGTCTCTCTGTGTCTGTCTGCCTGTGTCTCTCTGTGTCTGTCTGCCTGTGTCTCTCTGTGTCTGTCTGCCTGTGTCTGCCTGTGTCTGCCTGTGTCTGCCTGTGTCTGCCTGTGTCTCTCTGTGTCTCTCTGTGTCTGTTTGTGCCTGTCTGCACGTGCGCAAATCAAGTGTGTGTGTGTGTGTGTGTGTGTGTGTGTGGTAGGCGGGAGCATCCAAGACCGAGAAGAGGATAGGAATAGAAGAGGACTTTGGAATTATGTGTGTGTGAAAGAAATCAATCTTCTGTTTGGGCCATGCTTCATCTGTCTGGGATGGATTGGTTCTGCCTGGCGCTGGCATGTAGAACGGGAAGGACGCTGACCTAGTGGGTCACACGGCTGTTACTGCTGTTCAATGAGATGTGTTGACACATGAGTTAATGGACGACTGAGATGTCTGGGGCCCCAAAGTGACAGTCTGTGTGTGTCTGTGTGTGTGATGTTTGACCGTCAGCATTTTTTAATTTACCCAGACATTTGTGAAATGTACAGGTCATCCATACCCATTGTGTTCGTAACCCTTTTGGGCATCCTTCCCCAGTGCTCAGAATGGCAATGACTATTAGATTATGGTTATTATTCTTAACAGAATGCTAATTGCCCTGTGACGGTGTAATGAATAAGATCATTTAAGTGTGCTCATAGTAACGTTGTTGGGCCACACAGCTTTTTCTCAAATGGGGCAGACGTTCATGTTTGGTTTTCGTGGGTGTTACCATACCTGTTCTGTGTTCTGAAATGTGATCTGAGTAAATGTTCAGACTGATAGGCTGATGATTGGCTACTTGTCTGTACATCATTCGTTGGCCTAATGTTACGTGACTTCAATTACTATATCATTTTTCTAAGTGACTTGTTGTTTGTTGTCGTTTGTCATTTTTCCTGCTGATTACAAGGAATTCTGTTCAAGCTGTGTGTGTTAGTGTGTGTGTGTGTTGTGAACTTGTGCCCTGTATATTTAATTACAAATTGTAATGTTATAATAGAATTTCACACACACGCAACATTAGCCTATGACAAACAAGCGCACATTTTGCTTTTGCTTGAAAAACACTTGGCATTCAAGCCTGAACTCCTTCTCGAGCTTACTTTCCATCTATGGGCGACTGAAACACAACCGTTTTAAACCAGTTCGGAAACTACCTTCGCCTCATCTAGTGCTATCCAGGCCTGTGTGCTTTGCCAATAAACAAAAGAACACCCTCTGTGACAAGGGTGATTTAAATACTATTTGATAGCGAGACAGGCAGGCATTCAAGAGGCCGGCCTTTCAGCGGGCGCGCCTCATGCCCCGTCTGTGTTCTATTTGCATGGCTAACAACCAGGCCTCCGGGTGTTCCATATCCGCCGACGGGCGGTGAGTGAGTGACAGGCAGGGGGCGGGGTCTCAACATCGCCCACTTCATGCAACGCTCAACTTTGCGTGTCGTACCTCAGCACAACATCTTGCAGGCAAAACATGCTCAGAGTGTGTGTCTGTTTGTCTGTGTGTGTGTGTTTCAGAGTGCTTCCAGGAGAGCGAACACCTGAAGGACAGCCTGAAGTGCTGTCTGTTACACCTATTTGGAGCCATAGTGGCAGGAGGGCAGGTGAGAGTTGGCACGAGCGGGTCCAGGACCTCGGGTTTTAGGACCTCGGGTTTTTGAACCTGGTACCCAGCACGTACGCACCCGGCCTAAGGCCTTACGAGTGTTTGTTATTAACATTATCAACATTACCTTTTCATGTCTTTAAAAAAAATAATGTATGTCTGAATTGTCGTCCTGAATTTCGCGCGGACTTGGCTCGCTCCGTAGCGGAACGCTCTGCTGGCCATTTCCCCGGCCACCATGGAGGTGCTGCTGCGAGTCTTGGGGGACTATGAGGGGGGAGACGCGGACGGGGAGGACTGGGACAGCCAGGCTCCTGACCGCAAGGCGCTCCTCACCCTGGGCTGTCTGAGGGAGGTGGTCCACTCCCTCCTGGCCAGCAGCTCTGACCAGCGCCAGGTCTGTTTTCCGAGTGTACAATTTTTAGATGGTTTTTATTTATTTTGGTTCTATTTGGGTTTTATTATTTTGTGAGATCAGGTCAGTAGTGTCACAGCACACAGGAAATAAGGGGATTTCCGTATGGGACCTCCGTCTTGAAATATGCCTTTCTTAAAGGTGGAGATCAGCTCGGTGCTGGAGAACTACTTTAAGCTGCTCAACTCTGACCCGGCGGCTGCCGCCGTGCAGAAAGGGGTCAAAGGCCAAAAGGTGCTGGGCCGCCACTGGGAGAGCCGCTTCGTGGCGCTGCAGGTACACATGTTGGGTGAGTAGCCGGACTGGGATTCGATTGTGTGTAATCAGCTGTGATCGCCCACTGAGTCAAAGCCTTGGCGTTATTTCTGCTCACTGACGCAGGTCTTCAGATCTCAGACATGGTTAGGTCCGGGGGTTTCCTAAAGACTTTATATTACCGCTAGCAACTAGGGTAGGTTGTGTGTTAACAACCACCAGATGACCTCCCTGACTGAGATATATCTGTTCCTGTATTTTGTTCCTCCTTTCTCTTCCGTTCCCCTTTCATTTTCACCCTCTCTCACCTCCAGACACTATAAGGGACATGTTCCTGTGTTCGGACCGTCCTGTCCTGCAGGCCATCTTCCTCAACAGCAACTGCTTTGAGCACCTCACCCGGCTGCTACAGAACAGCAAGGTAGGGCCTCCCTCCACCCGGGCCCCAAAGAATGTTGACCTTGGCGCTGAGAAGGAGAACAATGGATGGAAGTGTGGGTGGGGGGCGTCTGAAGTCCACAGTTCAACTTCTCCGCCCGTTAATTGAGTTCCCCCCCTCAGTGTGTGAAGTGTGGCGTTGCCCTTAACTGTGTGTTAGTTTCCATTCAGGCACACTGCGCATGTTTCACTGGAGGACCCCTGACCCCTGCCCCTTCTAACCCTTCTGCGGGTCACAGCATTCACCCTTTGAACGCCCCTACACTCACCCCTTTTTCTCCCCACCCCCCCCCCACCCCCACCCTGTCTCCCGTTATTGATCCGATCCCACAGCTGGTTAATGCTAGGTGCACGGCCGCAGAGAAGGACCAGAAAGATTTCACCAACAGGTTACTGACGGTGACGCAAGAGAGTGACCCCCAGGTACCCCGTGCGAGCCTCTGTCCCCCCCCCCCCCCCCTCGCGGCACCATCGTCATCACCGCCGAGAGCGCCGCTCCGTGACGAGACCCACTGTGCACCATCCCTCACTTGTAGTCGTGTAGAAACCCTCAATCAATCCATGAAGTCATTTCGGATCCTATCATTAATATGGAATAGTGTTTTTGGTTTGTTTTTCATGGCGACGTTAGTCAGATTGACTGTTGCAAAGCATTTTGAAGTTGAGCGAACGGCTGCACCTGTTCTGCTGTGGTTTGGGTTGAACCCTCGCCCGTGTTGAACACTCTGCATTTAAATATAACACGGACACCACGACTCATGTTGTCACAAAGACAAACAGGGTTTCCCTTCACGTAGCCTAGAGTTCTTCTCGGAAGACGCCGGTCATTGGTGCACTGAAGTCCAGTCACTCACCGCGAATCAACGGTCAGCAGATGCCCTCCTGCCGATGCAGTTACAAAGCCCCGTGGAGTGTTCTCGGGCAGAGTGGAGCACCTGTAACCTGATGCCGCGTCATACTCTGTAACGGCCGACAGTGGTTACCTAGCAACCTGACCACAAGCAGACCGACGTTTCCACCCTTTGTGAGGTCAGCAGTCCAATGATTCTCAGGATGAACAAACAATATTTCACGAACTGGTTTTTAAAAAGAAAGACCCATTGAATTATCCGTGAATGATGTCCCAGTGAGATCTTCAAAGGTCTGCCGCAAGATTCATTAAAAACAGAGTGTGGTTAACGCATAAAGACTCCTGCTTGACAAAGCTAATGTGGAGCGAGACGAAGCACAAAGCAAGTGGTCTTGTTACGGAGCGGCTTCTTGTACTTTCATGCCTCCCATCGTTCAGCCCTTTTTCTTTTCCCTTCAGCTTCCTCAAAAAGTCGTCCTCCTTACCCCTCTTCTGTTTCCTGCCTTTGTTTATCCCCCTTCCTGGTTCGCTCTGGTGCTGTCAAGTGGGTTTCCATTGGAATGCTGTCACCTCACCTGCCCTATGATTTCCATAAAGACCGCGGCTACCGTCTCCATGTACCTCCATGGCTGAGGTGGTCAGAAAACAGATTCTTTTAAGATTTTTATTTTTTGTATATGTGATGTGATTGGATTTTCAGTTTCTTTCTGTCAACACAGGCAGTCCCCTCTCCAGCCGCTCGGAGCACCTACACTGTTTGACTCCAGTCTAGGCGTAATGTGCAATAGGGCGGTGCTGGACAGAGGATGTGTGTGTGTGTTTGTGCGCACGCCTATTTCGGTGCATCTGCCGATGGAATCGTGCACTGGTCCTATTTGTTGGTGTCTGTTTGTGTTGGTGTGGAGGGGAACATTTGTGAGATTCCTACTCCAGATTGCACACAGTGTCTTCAGATGTTTGCTCTGTACATCTCCTTGTGTGTCCTCTGGAGCTGAAAGACACACGACTTCGTGTTCCTTTCTGTAACAATGTGTTATGAGGAAACCTCTGCGCTGTGGCCAAGTAATCAGCTGTTAAACCACAGCCGTGATCAAACACACAGCCTCCTTTTATTTCTGCTGGTGGATTGACGCATCATTAAACGTTGTAAGAGTTATACTCAGAGGGTGGCCATCATTTCCTTATGCTTTATTACGGAATAAAACCCCTCCCTAATCATGGCGAGTCAGTGTTTTATTTAGTTTGCATGAATGGAGGAATAAAAGGGGGCGTGTTTCCCCTCGTGGTACTGCCGTGCCCTCCAGAGAGGTTGAGGGAGCTGGGATTGGCTGTGTGTTGTTAGTGACAGGTCTGATATTTTCTCAGGTGTTTCAAGGGAGACTGGACTCTCTCGCCGTGGCAACCATCAAAGCCCTGACGACGGTGATGCACAAGTCACCTGCTGCAAAGGTTAAAAGCACGCTCACACACACACAAAACGACACATCCATATACAGACTGATGCGCTAGCGGTAATGCTAACCGTTAAGTCCTACCTATACAGGAGGTGTTTAAAGAGCGGATTGGCTACACGCACCTATACGAGGTTCTTGTGTCCCTTGGACAGCCCTCCAGACACCTGCTAAAGGAGCTGATGAATATGGTGAGACTCCATGTGCCTCTCGCTGTTCTGTATTCGTACCCTCTTTCTCCATGTGAGACACTGCTTTTAATGGAATTCGACCGGAATTGAAAGTCACGGCCAAATCGAGGTTTGCCGATACCTCTCTTGGTGTGAAGTCATTCCACGGTGAAAACATTACGTTAGTCCTTTTTACATTACGCCCCACCCAAAATGTGGAGCACGTCGCCAAAACCCAGTACTGTAGCCACACTAACCCGGTGCCCCCCCCCACCCACCCCTCACCCCCCAGGCCGTGGAAGGCGAGCACACGTCGATGGGCATCCTGGGCATTAGCAACGTGGAGCCCCTCCTCCTCCTTATCCAGTGGCTCCCGGAGATGGACTCGGCCGAGCTGCAGGTGTTCACCGCCGACTGGCTCCGGCGCCTCTGCTGCATCAACCGGCGGACACGCGCCACCTGCGTCAACGCCGCCATGGCCATGCGTCTCCTCGCCAGCCTGGAGCGCCACGCCCGTCTGCACCGGGCGTGCGCCGAGAGCCTTGTGGCCTTGCTCGGGTCGCTGGGCAGCCTGTCGCTGGGCGGCGGCGAGTTCCTCCAGCTGCTCCGGCTCCTGAGGCCACTGGAGCCCGGCCAGGCGCACCCGTATGTGGGCCCCGTGTTGCGGGCCGTCCTGGGGATGGTGCGCAAGCAGGGCCTGGAGAGCGCCATGCAGTACTTCGACCTGTCTCCCAGCATGGCGGGCATCGCCGTGCCCACGGTAATGCGCTGGCCGGGCTCCGCCTTCAGCTTCCTGGCCTGGCTTTCATTGGATCCGGACCAACAGGGACCGCCCGGCGGTGGGGACAAGAGGAAGCAGCTGTACAGGTGGGATGAAGTGAGGGAGAGGACAAGATAGAAGTGTTGGGCCATTTATGAATGAGGTGGGTGGAGAGAGAGAGAGAGGGATGAATGGGTGGGTGGAGAGAGAGAGAGGGATGGATGGGTGAGTGGAGAGAGAGAGAGGGATGGATGGGTGGAGAGAGAGAGAGAGAGAGAGAGAGAGAGAGAGGGGGATGGATGGATGGGTGGAGAGAGAGAGGGGGATGGATGGATGGGTGGAGAGAGAGAGGGGGATGGATGGATGGGTGGAGAGAGAGAGGGGGATGGATGGATGGATGAAAGGGCTCTGCGAGAGATGGAAAGATAGACATGGAAACGAAACAGATGTAAAAAGACAGATGGAGAATGAGTGAGAGGGCGAAAGAGAGGGATGAGGAACAGAAGGATAGTGACAGGCTTTAAGTGTTATTTTTAGTTTGTATTTTTTCTCCCTAGTTTCTTCACACCAGGAGGAACGGGCTTCGAGGCCTTCATCAGCTCGGCGGGGGTTCTGGTAGTGGCCGTGTGCACCAAGAAGGAGTATGTGACTGTCATGCTGCCAGACTACTCTTTCTGTGACTCACTATGGGTGAGTGTTTTCTCATGGGGGCGCATCCAATCAAATACAGGTGGAACGTTGTCATTTGTTCTCCCGGTTGCAGGATAAAAGCTTATCTAATGTTTAGAACATCCACTTTGAGATCAGACTTGATAATTGTGTTAAATATTTAAACCCCTACTAAAATGTCCATGAATAAAATCCACATAATGATTGTTTGTCACTGCCGGGGTCTTTCTGCTCCAGCAAACTGGCTCAGATTAAGACCCTAAAGCAGGATAGAACTGGAAACTGGATGTCTCCACAGCAGGGTGACTGACTCCCAACAGGGTGCATTTTGGGAGTTTGAGTCCTTTGTGTTCTGCCTACAGCACAGTATAGGAGTGGTGCATGTTCCAGGGAAGAGGCCCTTCGGACAGAGTTTGGTTTACGTCTACGTTGACGGACAGCAGAAACTCTCGGCGCCGCTCAAGTACCCGGGCATGACGGAGGTGGGAATACGAACGCAACCGAGATGTTTAGTCGGTGATGTGTGTGTGTGTGTGTGTGTGTGTGCGTGCGATTACAGTCTAACCATGTTCCTTCTCCTTGCAGCCCTTCACCTCCTGCTGCATTGGCTCCGCGGGACACCGCACCACCACCCCTCCCCCTTCTCAAATCCCGGACCCCCCCTTCTCCGGGGCACCCCCCTCCGCCCGCTCCTCCCTGGGCGGGTACCTGTCGGCCCAGGGCTGGGGGGGCCTCCTGGCTGGCAAGCCCGAGTCTGTCACCAAGCTGATTTCGGCGGGGACGCAGGACAGCGAGTGGGGCAGCCCCACGTCCCTGCAGGGCCAGCTGGGCAGCGTCATGGTGTTCCACGAAGCCCTGCAGCCCAACCACGTCAAAGCCATCTGCAGCGCCGGTGAGCACGGAGGTCGTTTTACATGGTTCAGGGGTGTATCCGTGGTCTGAACGGGGTCGGGTTACTGAAGCCAATGCCCTGGCCATCGCTGGATTGCAGCCAACTCCTGGCTGCAATGAAGCGGCTGCTTTGTTTTCCGTTCGGGAGCCCGGTCAAAGGGAAAGTTGTCTTTCGGTTGTGTCTCTGGAGTTGGTGTCATTCGCTTTGGTGGGAAATGAAACATGGCCGGTCATTGAGTCACCCAGACGGTGTCTTAACATCGGTTTCCTGGTCTTCTCTTCTCAGGGCCAAACTGCATTTCTCCGTTCAAGGCCCAGGAGGCGGAGCTCGGCGACCTTTCCACCAAACTCCTGCTGCACTATTCCCCCAAGGTGGTTAGACCAGGCCGTCGTCAATCCGTGACCTCACCGCTGCCCCGCCTGATGCTTTCCAGTGGATGGTTTGTGTTAATAACCGGGGTGCTCTGTTGTCCTACAGGCCTGTCGGAACCCCATCTGTCTTGACCTGTCCCCCAACCTCCTGCATGGACGTCTGACTGGAAACATGGTTGTCAACTGGGACATAAAGGTACACTCATTAGGAAATGCTCTCGTTTTCTTGAACTATTTGACTGAATGGTTCAGATTCATGTTGATTTATCTGGTGGTTCTCTCTCTCTCTCTCTCACACACGTACGCTCCCGTGTTCAGGATGTGATCAACCGTGTGGGGGGCGTGCCCGTTCTGTTCCCCATCCTGGAGCAGCTCGCCCTGCTTAACCCGGAGAGTCAAACCGCCGACGATCCCCCGGGGTCAGAGTTCATCACCCCCACCCCCGACGCGGCCACTTCCCCTGGTGATGGGGACTGGGTCATCCTGCCCTCCAACAGGGCTTCCGGTGCGTTTTCCCGGGACAGGTCGTGGCTGGGTTGAGCATCCTGTGGGTTTGCGTGCGTGCGTTCGTTTTAATGTCTGCCCGTGCGTGTGTTTTAGAGGCACGTCTGGAGAAGAACCTGGTGGCCACCTTCTTGCTGGTGCTGAAGCACTTCCTGCAGCGCCATCCAATCAACCAGGAGAGTCTGCTTCACTCTCATGGCGTAGCCACCCTGGGAGGTCTGATGCAGAAGGTCAGACAAGCTGTCGCACTCTCTCTCGCTTGCTCTCGTTTTCTTTCTCGCTTTTGTTCTCGCTCTCTCTCTGCTAGCTGTCTCTCTCTTTCCCTCCATCCCACGCTCTTTGTGTGTCTCCGCCTTCAGCTGCCGGCCAGCCTGGTGGATGTGAGCGTGTTGGTGTCGGCCCAGCTTCTGGTGGAGCAGGTGACCTACGAGAAGAACCAGCAGCTTCTCCTGCAGCTCCACACACACCTGCTGTTCAACTTCAGCATCTGGAACCTCGGAGACTTCCCCCTGCGCATCGGTTAGCACTCGGGATTGCGCGCGTGCATCCGTGTCTGTTTTGCTAGTGTGTGTTTGATTTGACGTGAATCCAGGAACGTTGCACATGTAATGTTGTACTTTAATGGTGTTGTTTTTCCTCTGTGCGACTTGTCACTCTTATTTGTCCTGATGCTGAAGGTCACATCCAGTACATGTCCACTGTCATCAAAGACAACAGGAAGCAGTTCCGAAAGAAATACGGAGTTCAATTCCTGCTGGATACCATCCGCCTCTACTACGGGTGGGACTCTAACTCCCAGAATGCAAAGCTTTTGCTTTCACTTGAATTACTTTACAATTTGAGCTCTAAATGAGATATTAAATGAGATAACGTTCTGCAAGTTTTACCCAGGTATCTTTTGTCATAGATTTTTTTTTTATCCCCCTGTATAATTTTATTATATTGTTTTTATCAGTAGGAGTGGAAGCAAGGAAGGAGATATGAGCGAAGATGACATTCGGACCATCCGGGCATCGCTCTGTGGACTCCTCAAGTATTACATTGGCAAGGGCATGAGTCAGGAGGAGATGCACAGCATTCTGGGATACATCTCTGCCATTGGAGACGAGGAACAGGTGAGAGCCTATTTGTGTCAATAGCTTGTAGTTTAAACCACGTACCATTCAACCAAATGATATGCTAGCACGGAGGCAGGCCGTATGTAAAGGAGTGAACTGAGAAGGAGGCGCGGAGGCAGGCCCTATGTAAAGGAGTGAACAGAAGAGGAGGTGCAGAGGCAGGCCTTATGTAGAGGAGTGAACTGAGAAGGAGGCACGGAGGCAGGCCCTATGTAGAGGAGTGAACTGAGAAGGAGGCACGGAGGCAGGCCCTATGTAGAGGAGTGAACTGAGAAGGAGGCACGGAGGCAGGCCCTATGTAGAGGAGTGAACTGAGAAGGAGGCACGGAGGCAGGCCCTATGTAGAGGAGTGAACTGAGAAGGAGGCACGGAGGCAGGCCCTATGTAGAGGAGTGAACTGAGAAGGAGGCACGGAGGCAGGCCCTATGTAGAGGAGTGAACTGAGAAGGAGGCACGGAGGCAGGCCCTATGTAGAGGAGTGAACTGAGAAGGAGCCACGGAGGCAGGCCCTATGTAGAGGAGTGAACTGAGGAGCGATGATGCAGCCCTACGATGGGGCTCTGTGGGTCGGGTCACAATGTCCGGCCTGGTTTAAGATCATCACTAATTAGCATTCAAGTGAATCCATATTCAATGCATGTAGGACATTTGTAGTGAGCCTGGTCATCTCACTGAAGACATGGCATTGAAGGGGGATGGATTTTCTTTGAAGTGTATTCTGAAGACTACTGAGTGGAATTCAATCTTTGTGACTAAACGCTGTCGCAAATATCAATTTGAGTCCTATGCGGACCATTTGTTGTGCCTATAGGACGCAGCTGCCAGCTCCGGGCCTGGCGAGGGGATTGTGTTTCCGTCCTGTAGCTCCACTAATGATAGCCCTGTCGTCCGTCCAGGCTGCCTCCGTTGGCCTGTGGATGAAAGGGTTTCCCCTTGACAGCCATTGACTTGCCGCTCTATGTAATTGACTGAGGCTGCCCTCCCTGTCTTTCTCCACGTCTAACCAACCCCAGCTTCCCATCCACTCCGTTCACACGGTATACGTATGGCGAGCATTCGTCCCGTGTGCCTGCTGTCTCCCTCCATTGCTCCAGTTGTCTTGTTGTTTTACTTTTTTCTCCTCAATACTCGCTTGTAAGTTTCTATACGTGGCCCATGACATCTTCCTTTTCTGGACTCATGGGAACATGTGGTGTTCGACCACAGTTTGTCTTCTCTCCCGACATGAACTTTTCCTACTACTCAGCTGCTGAAAACCCACACAATTCATTCATTTGCTCTTCTTATTCTCTGTCTGTCTCTCTGTCTGTCTCTCTGTCTGTCTCTCTGTCTGTCTCTCTGTCTGTCTCTCTGTCTGTCTCTCTGTCTGTCTGTTATAACTGTTGTGAAAGTCCTGCATTAGTGTGGGAAACATTAGTTTATATTGCCCAAGAAATAATAAATAACAACTAAAAAACATGTTTGTTATTTTTGCAATGTTTTTTGTTCTCCAGTGGCCATGGTAATGGAACACACATCTTGCTACTGTGATAGCACATTGCTGTATTTCCCCTAATGCTTATGGGAATGTATCAATGCTTTATACATCTCTAATGTGGTTATGCATGTGGCAGGATGTTAGGAAGTGTAGCTCGGTTTCCACCTCGTTTTCTGGGCAGTGTGCACATACCTGTCTTGTTTGTTGTTGTGTCCTCCATTGGTTGTAAGCCCATGCTCAATTCCCCAGTACATTAATGTCTTTCAACTATCTGTATTCTCTCTGTCATTTCATAACCCTAAAGTGTTAACCCACGCCCCAGTTCTTCTTAAAGTAAATTACAGAAAATGTTAAGAAGGAAAAATAAATAAAATATCCATTCCAGTCACACCAAAAAAAGGGGGGGTGGGGGGGTGGCAGATGAATACATGCACGGTCAATCATGAATACCCTTGGGTAGTATTTCAATCTTTTTTTGAAGTTTGTGCTTTTGGTTCTGTTTTTCCACCAGCTATGTGGCATTATAGAATTGCTGCTGACCCTACTTCAGACCAGCGCTTCCAGGGACCAGCTCTTCCTGCTCCTTTTTGAGCCGGGGGCGGCGGACTCCTGCTACGCCCTGCTCCTCAACAGTAAACACTCAGACCACCTCCGTGAGCTCGTCTTCAAGGTGAGGTCATCGTGACTGTGTCCGCCTTGGTTAGCGTGAGCCGATGTGCCTCCTCATTCTGTCTACGCTGGACCTTTTCTCCATTTTAACTTTCACTTTGAAAACGACGGACGGGGGTGAAAACCGGTTAGGCCGGGCCGTCCGCAGCGTTTTGCTGTTGACGTAACTTTGTTGAACTGGGCTTAACGGCGTTGTGCGTTTGACCCAGATGTTCGACCGGATGCTGCGCTGCGACCGCGTCTACGAGAAGAACAAGCAGAGGCTGAGGCTGAGGGAGGTGGGCTACTCTGGCCTCACACTCCTCTTCTCCGACAACCAGGTCACCTCCTCCCTCGTCAAGAGTCTCCTCAACCAGGTTCTCCACACAGGTAGTGTTCCCTTCTTTCAAACCTTTGGTTACTTTTCTTCTTGAGAAGCGGTATCCACAGTGTACATTTTTAAGTATACAAATCATGGTAAAGTGGTTTGAGCAGAACGGTATCATTTATAAACCCAACCAAGTTTAATGAGTCGGCCATTCTAGGAGTTCCCACTATGTTTTCAACCAGACTCTTCTCTTAATGTTAATTAGGTATTTGTTACAATGGAGCAACTTAAATGCATATGCTCCGTGCAGGTGTACTATATGATACAATTAAGCAATGAAAATCCTGTCGCGCACTATGGTATGTATTCACATACTGAGCTGCCCGAACTGAGTTTGGATCAAGACGGCAAGAGGAAAGGATCCAAGTGACTTTGAAAGAGGGTTTATCTAAGATAACAATGTCCCCATCCACAGGGCATGAAGGACCCCGGAATGGTTTGGTGAGAATGAAAATAGCTGAATCATATGCTATGGCCTTTGCAGTCACCAGATCTCAGCCCAATCATTCTGAACCGAATATGAGAAAATGGAATCAATGAAGCTTTTAAATAGGGGAGAGAGTGGGAACTGCAGTGAATGGCTTCTTCTCAATCCTCTCAATCAATGTACCATTGATTACCAGTCAAATGTCTGGACACACATAGCCATTCACTTAAAAATACGTTGAACCGTTCAGTTGGATGGGAATATATATATTATTTGGATTATGTTTAATAGGAGGGAAAAAACGTAACAGTGAGATATTCCTTAGTAATTAGTAAACATTCTATTCATCTGCTAAACGTTTTCTACGCAGGGTTGGGAGTGACAGATTACATGTAGGGTTCCATATGTTGAGCCTTGACCTGCTTAGTTAATGAGGTGCATTTAGAATAAGATGCTGACCATATTGACTTCAAGCTAAAAAGGCAGTTGTAATGCTGCGTCTTGTATTTGGGACATCGTTTGTCATAATAATCACAGGCTATGTTTGCTCTAAGTCTTATATCTGTTTCATTGCCAACATTTGCATTTGTGAGTAAGCAACTGATTTCACTTGGCCTATTATATACAATGTGAATCAAACTGCTTCTCACTGTTATTCTTGCCTGCCTGCTATTCACAACTGCACACATCTTCATTTTGTATATGTAAGCCAATGATTGGTTGGATTTAAGTGTAGCCTCAACTGCCTATAAATTATTCTTTGTGACCCATAAACACAGGAAAGCCCTTGAAAAGCAAAAAGTCTGTTCTCTTTATAGTTGGGAGTCCAGCCCATGTGGAATATACAAGTTTTTTATTGCTCAATCTAATTTGTGCTTATTCAATATAAAGAAATTCCACTGGCCTAACAGAAACATCATGATCAAATTAGTATTATTTAACTGTCTTCAGCAGCTTAAATATTAAGGTATCAAAGTATTGCTGACAAGAAGTTAAATAATTGGCCAAATAGCCCTTTTTGGCAGGGCTCAAGGTATGCCTTTAAATGAGGGCAGCATTAACTTTTCAACAGTGTTTTGAAACGATGAGTCCTGCATGACAAGGAAACACAACACTATTTTGTCCTTAGATTTTGGGTTACGTGTATGTTTAACAATATGGCTGTATCAATTCTACTGTTTCTGAATCCTGTAATACCCCTTGGGCACTACTGAAGTGATATATGGCTCCTTGTGTTGACCTTTGACCCTTAGACCAAACCGTGAACTACAAGGATCTGATGGCTCTGGTCCAGCTGACTCATCGCGCCGGGCCCAGTATCCGCCTGCTTGTATGCAAGAGGGTGAGTACACACACACACACACACACACACACACACACGCCAGAGGATAAGTGAACTAAAACACCATAAGAAGCTTTGTCCTCCTGTTACACACCACATTTACATAACCAAATAATTACAAGTAGGGCCACGCTTCATATAACTTTGAACTGCGTGAACCCCTAACTTCCTCTCCCTCCATACGTCTCTCCAGCTGTGCCAGCTCCTCCAGTCCCATCAGGACGCTGCTCGGGAGATCTGCAGGCAGCTGTGCTGGCAGGAGACGCTGATGAGGCTGTTCCTGCGCTCGCCCTCCGAGGGAGGTCAGGGACGGGGCGACACCACCAGCACCTGCAGCCTGGATCTCAACCTCAGCCGTGGGAGTGGCAGCCGCCTGGATCCGCCCCTGGAGAGGAGGGGCCGGACGGGAAGCTCTGGAAGACTGGATCGCTTGGCGGATGAAGACCGCCTTAGCGTGAGCTCCAGGCGATCGGCGCATAGTCTTGAGAATGGGGACGCGCTTTCGCTTTTGGACACGCCCGGTAGTCAGACCGGGGAGGTCCAACCGATGAAGCCATGGGCCTCGTCTGGGGCCGGAGGAGCAGGGAAAGCAGGGGGCTTGAGTTTGGATCTGTCCCACGTGAATGCCTACGAGGGTGGGGACAGCGGGAGCCAGACGCCAGGCAGCCTGGCCAGCACGCCATCACCTCTGGAGACATCAGCCAAGGTCTTCCCAGACACGTCGTCATCACTCACCGAGGACAGCTTCCTGTTCAGCGACAACATGTCCCTGGGGGAGTCCTTTAGCTGCGCTGAGGTGAGACGCTGGCCGGCCATGGTCAAGAGCATCTCCCTCTCCTCAGTGTAGTTAGATGGTCACAATGGGTCCAATTAACAGTGGTCCCCTCTAGAGCTATTATCTGAAGACCCAACAAGAAGTGGGCCGCATATCCGTGGTAAAACGTGTTTTCCTTTCCATTTATCCTTTCGGTAATTTACACTGACGGAACACAACAGGATTGAGTTACAGCTAAATTATCTGGTCGAGAAACAGGTTTACTGTATTGCTTTAACCTTATTGAATTTTTTATTTGCAGAGGGTAGGAGTAGAGGAGAGGTTAATTAAGCCTCATTTTCTTTGATCCTCCAGTGGACTTTGAAGTAGATATGGGTAGAAAATGTCACCACCCGACTAGGGTGCCACCTCTCCTTCTCATGTCTAAATTGACTGACGTCAGCAGGGCTGGAGAGGTTTTAGCGCCCTGCGAGGCTGCCAGGGGTGAGAGGGAGACCGGCGAAGGGAAACTCACTGCCTCCCGCCCTTGACCTCAGTGCTAGAGAGGCGCTATACAACTTATAAAATCGAAAATCGCCCCAAAGTTGTGAATGACCTCAATTGCGTACTATTCGCATCCTCTTTCCTCATGTCTTCTAAACCCATTGCGGAAGATCAGAGAGACGGCTGTCTTTCTCATCCAATCGGATCTGAGAGGGACACCAGGCAAAAGGAATTGAGGTTTCGACATACGCTAACAGACACCCCCGTTAATCACCCTCTGCCGTCTGCCATCCAACACCGCTACCAGCATTTGTTATTAAAGGGGCACTATGGAACTTTAACGCCACCTATCAGCAGTGAGTTGAATATCAGTTCTACAACTCCATTAGGATCTGACACTATCGTTACTAACTACGAGCGTACTGCCTGGTCTGAAGCAGTGTCACCGCTGGCAATCGATGTGGGAGCACTGAAAATAGACTTTAGTTTCAAATTAGGTTAAAGTTTATTGGCCCTTTCCATAACTACGGAAAACAGAATAAACAAAGTAAACAGCTAAACCAATCAAAACGTCACCTGGACTGTCTATTGCGTTAGATGCATTGCCATATTTCAGAAACACTTGAATGGTTGTCTAGAGAACGTGAAACCATAACCGTGCTTGCTGGAACAATAATATATGCTCCTTGACCAGTTTGCACAAGGCTAAATCTATCTAATTGCTTCTTTTAAGCAATAATGCATTAGGGTTGGTCGAACAACCCACAATGCATGTTTGTTTTTCTTAACGTTTTGCAGAGAACTCCAGGTTGTAACACTTTTCTTGCAAGAAATTGAATCAATGAGTTTCTGCTCAGACACAACTTAGCTAGCTAACGTTAGCTTATCGTCTCGACCAAAGACATTGTAGAAACCTTCCTAAAACGTATCTGCTCTCATTAAAAAAAACACACAATAACATTGAATTATTTTCTACATAGTATAATTGTTTCTCCATCATCATCTAGTAACTTGTACATAGCTTTTTTAACATTAACTGATGGTTTGTAAGGGTTATTATCAGATATTTAAAATGGAAAATGCTGCAAAGGGTAAACCAATTCCAAAGTGATGCCCAAACCGAAGGTTTAGCCAACCCTTTAACGGCTTGGATGTGTTCACATTAACCCGATCATCATGTCCATTGTCAAACACAGTATGTGGGGGCTCAGATTACCCATTTGTTTCCTAGTTGATGCTGACCTGTATTACTCAGCTGTCGTAGTCTTGTTGCTCTTGTCCAAGCCCTGGTTTTTAAGATTTCACCTGAACTGTGTGCCTAGCATGATCTGTCAATGTTTTGTGGAACATGTGCCCCTTTTCACTGCTTGTGGCCATCAACTCGTAGATCTACTAACATCAATGGGTCAGGACCAAGAGGGGGCATCGGGTCAGCACTCTTTTTCTTGCTGTTTACCTGTCTTCAAATTGTACCTTATTACCCCTTTCCCCCCCCTCCCCTCCCCACACCCCACCCCTCCCCAGCGGACGGAGGAGGAGCTGTCTCGCTTGCTTCTGGAGATCGTGTTGTGCGTGATGTGGCGTGGGGTGGAGGGCTCGGACGATGCCGCCTGGCTGGAGCGGGGACAAGTGTTCTCGGCCCTCACCAAGCTGGGCACTGTGAACGAGCTCTTGCTTCCCGTCGACCACATCAAGCTCAGGTGAGTGGAAGCCAGCTAATGTGTGGTTACGTTATTCTAGTGGGGACTGTGAACCAGGCAGCATAGCAACTACATTACGATAGCAGGTTCTGTGAACCGGGCTGCATAGTGACTATATTACCATAGTCGGGACTGTGAACCAGACTGCATAGTGATTACATAACCGCAGTAGTGACTGAACCAGGCTGTGTAGTGACTACTTTACCCTAGTAGAAACTGTGAACCTGGCAGCGTAGTTACTTTATTACCATAGTAGGATCTAGGAACCAGGCTGCACAGTGACTACATTACCATAGTAGGGTCTAGGAACCTGGCTGCACAGTGACTACATTACCATAGTAGGGTCTAGGAACCAGGCTGCACAGTGACTACATTACCATAGTAGGGTCTAGGAACCAGGCTGCACAGTGACTACATTACCATAGTAGGGTCTAGGAACCAGGCTGCACAGTGATTACATTACCATAGTAGGGTATGGCTGTGTAACTGTAGGTAACTGTAGGTGTTCAGTATGGATTAGTGTTGTGTTCCCCGGTGTTTTTTCCCCATTTTGTTATCTTTCTCCTGTTCTTCCCATCTCCTTCTGATATTCTTCATTGTTTATTATTTCTCCTTTTTTCCTCTCTCGTGGTCTACCTTGTCTCTCTCGTGGTCTACCTTGTCTCTCTCGTGGTCCACCTTGTCTCTCTCGTGGTCCACCTTGTCTCTCTCGTGGTCCACCTTGTCTCTCTCGTGGTCCACCTTGTCTCTCTCGTGGTCCACCTTGTCTCTCTCGTGGTCCACCTTGTCTCTCTCGTGGTCCACCTTGTCTCTCTCGTGGTCCACCTTGTCTCTCTCGTGGTCCACCTTGTCTCTCTCGTGGTCCACCTTGTCTCTCTCGTGGTCCACCTTGCTTCTTCTATTGTTTGTTTCTCTTTCTGTTTTTTTTCCTCTTTCTCTTACCCTCTATTTCATTTCTTTGTGACTCTCTCTCCTGCCCTGTCACTCTCTCTCCTGCCCTGTCTCTCTCTCAGTCTCATGGAGAGGATGTTAGAGTGGGCCGTGACCGACAACCGCGAGGCAACGGCGGCCATGTTGCCACAACACACCGAGAACGCGGTGCGGCTTCTACACATGGTCCAGGACTTCCTGCAGGCCGAGGGCCTGGTAAACCCATCCCTGTGGACCGAGAAGGTTGGCATTATTATTTATAGCAGTTTCCTTCTCTGCAAAGCAGTTCGGCCAAAAATCTATTGCAATTTACAAAAACTCCTTAAGGTACTCATTGCAAACAATTAATAACAAGCACTGTGGGAGCAATATCCCCTTTAGCATTCCATGTACAAATCATGTAAAATAAAGGTAAATCCATACATGCTTTAGTTGCTTTGACTCTATGATTGTATTTGACTTTAGGTGCTGGAGGAGACTGTCACCCTGATGGACAGTCTGATGGTGTGGTACTCTGCAGGCGCTCAGTGGCTGCAGCTGTCCCAGGTGGGCCTGAGGCTGCTTCTGGGCTTCATGGCTCAGGAAGACCCCCAGGTGAGAGGCGGTTGCATTGCAACTCAACCAGTGTCACTCAGACCCTTCAGCTCAGGCCCTGTTAGAGGGAAACTACCTAACCCTACTCCCCAGGCCTTTGTGTCCCCTGATTGGATGTTACAGTTTCTTTGTGACAAATTGGATATTACTGTTTACTAGATTCAAATAGAATATAGAAGTTGCACAAAGGAATTAGGGTTAAGTGTCTTGCTCAAGGACAGAACAACACATTTTTCAAATTGCCAGCTCTGGGATTTAATCCAGCAATCTTTCCACCAGGTGTAACAGTCGCCTGTGGCCTGATTTTCTTTTTTATTTGATTTGTTTCTAGGTTATACAAATAGGAAGACAAGCTTTTGTTAAATGTAAGGCTTTAAGTAAATGATCTCCACTGTCCCTCATAGGTGTGTGCCATGGCAACAGCCAAGCTGAACTGCATCCTGCAGACCAAGAACGTGGAGACGCAGGACGAGGCATGTTACCTGCTGGGTAAAATGGAGGGCATCCTGAGGCGATCTGTGGGGGAGCAGACAGAGGAAACCTACATGTTTCTGGTCCCCCTCCTCCGGACATTGCTATCCAAGGTACGCAGGCGCACAAAATGGTAGTTTAATCCTTGTTGAAGATTCTGAACAGCCTTGCTGTTTGTTTTCTTAAAATAACTGCAAGATTATACTGTGGTTTATAAATATATATATATCTATCTGGAATGAACCTGATCATTTCAGTGTGTAATGTCAGCTTCTCACTAAACCCCCCTGGGCTGTTGACATGATTGACTGCAGGTGCACAAACTCCTGTACATGGAGCTTCACCTGCCCCAGTTACCGGACACCAACGGGAGCCCGTCCTTCTTCGAGGACTTCCAGCTCTACTGCAACTCGCCCGAGTGGCGTGTCTACCTCGACAAATACGTGAGGAGCCGCTTTCTGTTCGGTGTAAAAAAAAAAACAGTGTCCGGTTCTGATAAAGTAGACAGATTTATACTTAATTATTTAGTTAATCCGTTGGCTTTACAAATATGTTGTTTTTAAGTGAGTAGTTCAAATTTTTCTGTAAGAGCCTGAATTACCTCACCGGTCCTATTAAACTAGAAGGATGTGAGTCACCTCCTAAAATGCCCCCCCCCCGCCTCCCTCGTCAGATCATCCCCTATATGAAGCAGTATGAGATTGAGACGTTCAGCCAGGGCCATGAGACCATGGCTCTGTTCTGGAAGGAGTGTTACGAAGCCTTTATGGTCAACCTGCACAAGAGGGAGAGAGAGCGGGGCGAGAGCAAGATCCGCTTCCAGGTGAGACGCACGATCACCCGGGATACGCTTTGACACGTTAAGGTCCACGTTATAGGGAGCGCCACTGAACACAAAGCATGTGGGGAAACACTGAATCCCTCCCCGTCCTTCAGGAGCAGTTTGTGGAGCCGTTCTCGAGGCGCGGGCGCCAGGAGAACCTGCGCTACAACAGCATGCTGAAGCAGCTGCACAGCCAGAACAGTGCCGTCCTGAGGCAGTGGAGGGCAGCGCGCCGCGGCCTGGTGTGTGAGAGGGGACCCTGGGCAGACAGGTAATACAGGTTCATATGTAGGTCATCACAGTGGCCTGTGTGTTTTATAGGAGTGTAGGCATTTTTATTCTTCTTGGCTCTGTACTCTGAAATTTACCACGGGAATGATAAAACGTTCTCGTTAATCCTCGTTATTGGGCTGGTGTTGCTTTACATTGTTCATTTGCGCAGCGTTTAGCTGCTTTACAATTGGTCTTATATAGCACACACGCTCGTGCCTTTCGGCTGAAATCTATTCTATGTTGACATGACGTTAATGGGAATTCCCTCAGAACCATGGTAAGCACATGGTCAACCACAGAACTGTTCTCCGCTGTCGTCCATTGAATTAACCAATCTTTTCTTTGATAAAACCCTTTTATATCAGCATTCAGTAGCTAATGGCCTGAAAGCCTGAGCGGGGCTTAGAATGACTAAGCAACGTTGACACAGAGGTCCAGTGGCTTGAGAGAAGGCCTCCGCTCCATCGGCCCTGGCACCGCGGTCTGACTGTTTCCGTGTCGCCTGTTCCCCCAGGCAGCAGAGCGAGATGCGCTGGCGCGTGTCGAGCGCTGAGAACTACTCCCGCATGCGGCTCAAACTGGTCCGCAACTACAACTACGACGACCACCGCGAGGCCAGCGCCCTCCGGGACAACCTGGGTAAGGGGCAGATCCTCCGACCCCCTCGGACGCACGCGGCCCTCGACCGAACACAGACGCTGACCCGTGTCCGTGTCGTCCGTCCCCCCCCCGTAGGTATTCAGCAGAAGCGGGTGACCCCCGAGTCCATGCTGCTGGAGGCGGTCAAGCAGGTGAAGGTCAGCGACCTGGAGGATGACATCCTGGAGCTGCCCGAGGACGACCCGGCTGCGACCAACACCACGTCAGTACAGACACGGTTGCAGGGCTCCGTGTTCCCCAGGAAGAATTACTGAAGCTGTTATCCAAATAAACCAATGAGCCACAGTCCGCCGGCTGGATTTGAATGGACAAGCCGAACAAAACTTCTAACACTCTCATCTTTCTTTTGGTGCCTTTCTCTCTCTCTCTATCTCACGCTCATTCTCTCTCTGTCTCCAGGGGGGAGGCGGAGGAGGCGGGCCAGAAGGAGAAGCTGGTCCTGTTTGAGGACTGTGAGCTGGTCACCCAGGTGGACGTCTGCCCGGGGCGCCTGGAGCTCACCACCCAGCACATCTACTTCTACGACAACAGCACCGAGAAGGAGGAGGGTGAGAGTGGAGGAGGCGGGGTTAGATAAGTGTACTGAAACACATACTGCTGAATGCTCCCATTGTTTCACACTGCATTGTAAGATACTGTATTACTAAATAAGATCAACTTCTCTCAAAGAGATCATTGGTTTTGGACATACAGCTCAGCCGCTATGACGTAAAGTACATATTTCATAAAAAAAGGGTTAACGTTTGTAATTAGAGCCATGAGTTTTCCCTGCTTGAAATCCTGGCGTTTGCTACGTAACCATCCCCTGTGCTCCTGACCCCACCCTTTTGCTTCCTGTCCCCCTGTCTCTCTCCTCCCAGGGGTGGGTCTGGACTTCAAGTGGCCTCTGTCGCAGATCCGGGAGATCCACTTGCGCAGATACAACCTCCGCCGCTCGGCCCTGGAGATCTTCCTCATAGACCAGACCAACTACTTCCTCAACTTCAAGAAAGAGGTGAGACCTGTACTGAGTTTTAACGTGGACGAAGAACGGTGTCACCCAGAAGTTTCTTCTGCAGTCATTCAACTTAGTGTATTTTAGTGTATGGATACTGTATAGGTGGGTGGGTGGCTAGATATTTAGCAGGTGGACAGATATTTGTCAGATACTCCTGGACCAGCTCCACTAAATTCAGTGGAATGGATGTAGGAACATAAGAGAGAAATGTACTTAGTAAAAGGATAAATAGGCCTGGAGTACTGAGTTGGGTTAAGCAAGGTGAAATGTTGTGAATCTTGCAAAGTTTTCTTCTGTATAACAACCAATCATATCTGTTCTCCAAATTCTATCTGAAGTATTCTGAAGTGTCCCCATTTTGAACGGCCCCTCTTATTGGAGTCCTGCGTGTGTGTGGTTTGATTGACAGGTGCGGAACAAGGTGTACAGCCGGATGCTACTGCTGCGCTCCCTCAGCCTGTACGGCACGCGCTCCCCACAGGAGCTGCTCAAGGCCTCCGGACTTACACAGGTCAGGGTTCAAAGGGCACAGAGGGTCGCATGGGATGTGTTCAGTTGGGTGAAAAGGATGCATAAGCTTTTTTTTTTTAACATGCCGTACAGAACATAATCCTTGTTAAGTTGCCATAATTTTCTGTTGACAAATTTTGCTCTGTCATTTTCTCACTCTCTCCCTTTCCTGTCTTTGTTAGAAATGGGTAAACCGTGATATAACCAACTTTGACTACCTGATCCAGCTCAACACCATCGCGGGCCGAACCTACAATGACCTGTCCCAGTACCCAGTGGTACGTTCCAGCATCAACCCTGTGGGGGAAGATATGGAATATACCATCTTGATGCTCTTTATAAGGGTGTGGTTGATTTTATTTATTGTGTGTGTGTGTGTGTGTGTGTGTGGGTGTAGTTTCCCTGGATCCTTTCAGACTACACATCAGAGGAGCTGGACCTGACTGACCCTCGGGTGTTCCGGGATCTGTCCAAACCGGTGGCTGTACTCAACGAGCGAAACGCCAAAGCTGTCAGAGAAAAGTATGTCTGACAAAAACCCGTCTCACCCTCATCCTTGCACTAATCTACTGCTGAACATAACTGCACAACACAGTTGATATATCAGGATTCTCAGTGTGTATGCATGACTTTTTTCAATAAAACTGAGTGTCCTCGTGTTATAGAACTAGCCTTGCTACAAAAGGTTTGGCTGTGAGGGCGATGTAACTCTATAAAATTCCGGTAAAACCAAGGAGTCATTCTAATTCTCTGTGTCTGTGTAGATATGAGAGTTTCGAGGACCCGACGGGGACGATCGACCGGTTCCACTACGGCACCCACTATTCCAACGCAGCTGGCGTCATGCACTACCTCATCCGCGTGGAACCCTTCACGTCCTTGCACATTGCGCTGCAGAGTGGCCGGTAGGCAGTGGGGTTACGTCACGGGGGATGGGCACTGTGTTCCACACATATTCCATTCTCAGGAAATAAGTAGTGTTCTCTGGTAATAAGTAGTGTTCTCTGGTAATAAGTAGTGTTCTCTGGTAATAAGTAGTGTTCTCTGGTAATAAGTAGTGTTCTCTGGTAATAAGTAGTGTTCTCTGGTAATAAGTAGTGTTCTCTGGTAATAAGTAGTGTTCTCTGGTAATAAGTAGTGTTCTCTGGTAATAAGTAGTGTTCTCTGGTAATAAGTAGTGTTCTCTGGTAATAAGTAGTGTTCTCTGGTAATAAGTAGTGTTCTCTGGTAATAAGTAGTGTTCTCTGGTAATAAGTAGTGTTCTCTGGTAATAAGTAGTGTTCTCTGGTAATAAGTAGTGTTCTCTGGTAATAAGTAGTGTTCTCTGGTAATAAGTAGTGTTCTCTGGTAATAAGTAGTGTTCTCTGGTAATAAGTAGTGTTCTCTGGTAATAAGTAGTGTTCTCTGGTAATAAGTAGTGTTCTCTGGTAATATGTAGTGTTCTCTGGTAATATGTAGTGTTCTCTGGTAATATGTAGTGTTCTCTGGTAATATGTAGTGCCAGGGGTTTTTCCTCGCCAGGCTGCTGTATAACTAGGTTGAGGACGAACCCCTGTGACTAATGGTTACTTGGCGGCCTAGCAGTTAACCGAAAGGTTTCTAGGTTGAATCCCTAAGCCGGTAAGGTCTCTGCTCTGTCCCTGCGTAAAACAAGTAACCCCTATTGTTCACAATCTGGCAACTTTTCCAGAGTGTGGTGACTGAGTGTTATAAGTGGAAGTCAAAATTCAGTTGAGCCTTTTTTTCAACTGATGACTAATTTCATCTAAAATGAAGTAGTTCCCAGAGTTGTTTCTTCTAGACCAGGATAAAACTAGTCTCTTTTTCAAGGTTTTGTACAGTACACTAGGAAACACAGCAGTTTTTTTCTTAGCCATGCCTGGCTACTATTGACCGTTGCCCCGTCCCCCCGGTCCAGGTTTGACTGTGCTGACCGTCAATTCCACTCCATCCCTGCCACCTGGCAGACCCTCATGGACAACCCCAACGATGTCAAGGAACTCATCCCTGAGTTCTTCTACTTCCCAGAGTTTCTGGAGAATCAGAACGGTGAGATGAATGTGCCATTAGAATTAGAGAAATGGGCTTCGCCGAGCGAGTCAGATTAAAACGAACCACATTTGATGGAGTGCTAACTGAGTCCCAGCCAATGGAACCTAGGTCAACCCCACACATGTCCAGGGATGCACCCTGAGATACCATGCTGGAGAAACAATCTGACTAATAACTAAAAGGTTGCTGGATCCAATCCCTGAGTCACCATGGTGAAACATCTGTTGTTCTCCCCCTGTCTGAGGCAGTTAATCCTAAATGTACCCAGGTCATTGCTGTAAATAAGAATGTCTTCTCAGTCAACATACATGGTAAAACAAGTTAAAAAAAAAAAGAAATACATTGGACGCAGGAGATTGTAAAATACCAGTTTTTTAGAATCATCTAGAAACCTTTAAAAACACTGACTGATCATATGGTCTCCTTTGTCTTGCTCTTTTCTATCCTGTTCATATTCTGTGCTTCTTTCGTCTCCTTCGCGCCATGTAGGCTTTGATCTAGGGCGCCTGCAGATCTCCAAGGAAAGGGTGAATGACGTCATCCTGCCGAAATGGGCCAAGTCTCCCGAGGACTTCATCTATAAGCACAGGAAAGCCCTGGTGAGGGTCCACTTCTCATGGATCGTCAGAAATGATACATTGCTTGAACCCAGGGGATGGAGATACAACACTCCTTCCTCAGTAGGGTTGAGGCCCATTCCGTGGCCATGACTTGCAGGAGAAATGCACTTCACAGACCATGGCAGACCTTTTTTAGTGTGTGTGACCGGGGATGTGCACGTCGGTGTGTGCTGCCGTCTTTTTACGTGTTGCGTTTGTGTGTTGTGTCGCTCATGCATGTTTGCTGTGGTGGCAGGAGTCTGAATACGTGTCGGCCAACTTGCACCACTGGATTGATCTGATCTTCGGTTACAAGCAGAGGGGCCCCGCGGCTGTGGAGGCACTCAATGTCTTCTACTACTGCACCTACGAAGGTACAGATGCTAACAGTAAAACCATGGACTCCCACTCTTACTATAGCATATAAGCTTATGTGAGTCTCCACGTGTACAGGAACAGTTTTGGTCACATTTTGGTCACTTTAGAACAGTGGCTCCTTTTTCAGTTACTGTACCCCCAAAAAGAATTTGCACTGCTTGGAGTACCCCTGAAGTACCCCCTCATGTTCATTTCACTAGTAAGTCTATGGTGTCATGAGTGTTTTCAAGTACCCCCTGTGGAGAGGCCAAGTACCCCCAGGGGTCCTAGTACCCCTGGTTGGGAACCACTGCTTTAGAAGATACTTTTACTTAGCAAATTACATGTAGAAATGCTAACATTAAACCATTAAAATCACTCATACATTAGCACAGATACTATTACTTTTAACTATTATTGTTTTTGCCACAGGGGCAGTGGATCTAGATGCCATCACTGACGAGAAGGAGCGGAAAGCTGTGGAAGGGATGATCAGTAACTTTGGGCAGACGCCATGCCAGCTCCTCAAGGTACTGGTAAACAGCTGGCCAGGCTGTGCACTAGAATCCTGTGTCATCTGTATGTCTCTGACAGTCCCCTTTATCGCCTGGGAAACAGTAGCATTTATATAAGCCCATTGTAAAACAAATGAATTGTCGAAGTGTATTCTTATGTTTACATATCAAAAGACCATCTGTTTATGCGTACACAGGAAGTCACGTTCATTTAAAGCGTGACAGTAAATAGCCACTGGGCTAATGTGTATTCAGTTTGGCATGCCTATAAACCTGAGGTACAACCGTAAGTTTCTTTGAGATTGAGTGAGATGGGCTCGAGTTTGTAAGAACAAGTATCGAGCCTGAAACATTAGGAACAATTGCCTATCAAATGCTGCAATAAATAATAGAATTTCTCTCTCCATTGACAACCGAGTGTATCATTATTTCAACCAGTGTATGAAACGGCTGATTGGTAACAGAATGAACTTCGGATCAGAATAGATGTGAGGTTCTGTTGCGTGGCTCTTCGACCATAGCGGTTTCTAAAAGGAGAGATGAATGTGATGTCTGTAGGAGCCTCACCCTGCACGTCTAAACCTGGAGGAGGTGGACAAGAGGAAGGCTCGCCTGGATGCTGCACCGCTCAACATCTTTGAGCATCTTACTGAACTCAAGTCTTTCTTTGTCGAGGTACGTAGTTATAATAGTAATAGTAATAATAATAATAGTATAAGCATATTAAAATGGTGAAAGGCCACTGTTATTTACTGTGAAACACTTTGTGAGAACTTTGAAATTAATCATTTATACATTCCACTTTACAGGGCATCAGTGACAATGTAGCACTGGTTAAGGCTGTGGTCCCAAAGAACCAGTCGCACTCCTTCATTACCCAGGGCAGTCCAGACACAATGGTGACCCTTAGCCAGAACTGCCTGATGGGAACCCATGGCTGGCTGCCCTACGACAAGAACATCTCCAACTACTTCACCTTCATCAAGGACCCGACCGTGACCAACCCCAAGTGAGTCTTCAAATGATGCTCTTCCTTCTGGCTTGTTGACATCTTGCAAGGACACTTGGAGAGATGAATAGCAATGTATATCTCGCCATCAACTAACTGGCCTAACTTGACAGGTCGTTTTTGAATTTTGTTACAGCCGTTCTCACCTGTTCTGTTCCATTCCTCCTCTCGTCCTCTTCTCTCTAGGACCCAGCGGTACCTGAGTGGGCCGTTCTCTCCCGGCATGGAGGTGACATCGGGTCTGTTTGTGGTCTCACATGATGGTAAGCTGCTGTTCAGCGGCGGCCACTGGGACAACAGCCTTCGGGTCACCTCGCTGTGCAAGGGCAAGACCGTGGGGCAGCACATCCGGCATATGGGTACGGCCTCAGGAAGACACACCTCCTGGCCTTAGGAAGACACACACCTCGCGACTTGATACTGGAGTATTTCCTATTGATGTAGTCCTGTCTCTGGATTAGCTACTAGTTGACGTTACCTCTTTGTGTCTCTTCTTCCATTCTCCTTTCATTCTCTCTCTGCATCTATGTCTTGATCCCCCCCCCCACACTACAGACATAGTGACGTGCCTGTCAACAGACTACTGCGGGATCCACCTGATCTCCGGCTCCAGAGACACCACCTGCATGGTGTGGCAGATCCTGCAGCAGGTGAGGGCACCGGGCCAGGGGCATTATGGGAAAACCCTGAGCGGGAAACGCGTCCGCCCGCAGGCGGGTGACGTCCACTGGGTGGCGGAGGGTTCCCGGGACGATGCGCCCCCTTCCCGAACAGTGGCCTGGTGTGTCAGCGTGTCGTCTGTGTGTCTCACAGGGCGGGGCTCCGGTGGGGCTGTGTCCCAAGCCAGTGCAGGTGCTCTATGGACACACCGACGAGGTGGTCAGCGTCAGCATCAGCACGGAGCTGGACATGGCGGTCTCTGGGTCACGGGTGAGGAGATGGGAGGATGAATGAGGGGGGGGGGGGGATGGATAGAGGGATGTTGGTGAATACGTGGATCTGATCTGCTTTACCGGTGTGTGTGTTTACCAGGATGGCACAGTCACCATCCACACGGTACGCCGGGGTCAGTACATGCGATGCCTCCGGCCGCCCTGCGAGAGCTCCCTGCCTGTGTCCATCCAGCACCTGGCCATCTCCTATGAGGGGTGTGTGGTCGTCCACACCTGTGTAGAGGCCAAGGCCAGTCTGAAGGTACACACACACTCCTCAGTCTCTAGTCATTCTATTGGTTCCTGAGAATGTCATTATTTTTCTCTAAAGTCTTAATCCTGTTTTCATTCAGGAGTCAGATGAGGTTGGGTATTTAGTTAGTTTTTTGTTAAGTGTTGTTTTTAGTTATTTAGTTACAGGTTGAATGAGTTGAGTAGACAGTTTGTTAATTAGTTAAATGTAGTTGTGCATATAGTTAATATGACATTGGGTATGATGAAATGCCCCATCATGTTTAGTGAATTGTGACTTGGGTTTGAGAGCTTGGGACTACATGGTTCAATCTGCAAAACAAAATGATTGAGATAACTGGCTTGAAATGAGAAATGTCTAGTATTTATTCTTATTTTAGTGAAATCTAGATGAATTGTAGCTACAGCATTCTACATAAAAACCACACTTGAGTTTTCCTTTCACTTTTGGTCGACCGGCTTCAAACGGCTGTTTTTGTTATTTACAAGATATTTCACAAGGATTTGGATGGCGTAGTGATTTAATAGAAATAGTACCATCATCCTCTCCCAAGTAGTTTTGTTTGTGCTTAACAACCCGTATTATTAAATCAGAAATATAAAATGCAGTGGGTTCACACTGTGAATTAAGTGAATTGAATTAAATAAGATCTTAATTACTCCTTTTTCAGTGCAAACCCACTGCATTTCTTACATTCATGGCACAGTGATTCCCTACACAATTCACTGCTCGTTGTTTTGGCTGGTACAGAAATTGAGTGTGCGATTTCTACAAGCAGGAAATAAGAGTGATCTTGCCTCTGTCTGCCAGTGTTCATCGATGTGCTGAAGGAGATGACCACATCTCTTAGTTACGCAGATGAAAGAAAGGAAGTTTTATTGTGTATTATTTTTACCAGGAACGCGTTAGCGTAGCCGGCTAAGAAGAGCGAATGTCTCTTACTGAGTGAGTGCGTGACTTCAAAACGGCCAGTGGCAAAAGTCATACAGTTCATAGATACTGTTTGTGGTGGAGGTAAATTTAATAAGAAATGTTAGTCAGTTTAACGCTAGTTAATGGTTTCTAACAAAATATGCAAGTAGTAGTTAACGTCAATGCCTTTCGTGTGGGGGCGACCCAGGTTCGATTCTCAAGAGGACCGCCACAATTAACGCATTTTATTGCGGGCCAGCTGAACTAGGCTTGCCTGGTTTCTTGTTAAGTTAATATAATGAATTGTGGTTTTTGGAATACCACAAGGATGTCTATGCTGAATACGTTGCAGATTAAACCTTCTAGTTCCAAGATGTAGAATGTTCCTAGATAGGACATGAAAGTGATGTCCTGTTGAATTATGTCATGTGTCTGTGCAGGATAAGAATGCCCTGCACCTGTACTCTGTTAACGGGAAGCACCTACGTACGGAGGTCCTGAAGGAACAGGTGACTGACATGTGTGTGTCCAGGGAGTACCTGGTCATCGGGAGCGAGCAGGGCTTCCTCTCCATACGTGACCTGTACAGGTAACCATGTTTTCTCTGTCGCTTCGTCTCTCTGTCGCTTCGTCACTCTGTCGCTTCGTCACTCTGTCGCTTCGTCTCTCTGTCGCTTCGTCTCTCTGTCGCTTCGTCTCTCTGTCGCTTCGTCTCTCTGTCGCTTCGTCTCTCTGTCGCTTCGTCTCTCTGTCGCTTCGTCTCTCTGTCGCTTCGTCTCGCTGTCTGTCTGCCTCTCACTGTCTGTCTGCCGCTCGCTGTCTATCTGCCGCTCGCTGTCTGTCTGCCGCTCGCTGTCTGTCTGCCGCTCGCTGTCTGTCTGCCGCTCGCTGTCTGTCTGCCGCTCGCTGTCTGTCTGCCGCTCGCTGTCTGTCTGCCGCTCGCTGTCTGTCTGAATATGTGTAGTGAGTTACTAGACCAGAGGTCATCAACAGTATACTAAACAAAGGAATGAACTGGGCTCCTCACCTCCTTCAAAGCCTATTTTTTGGGTTCCAGTTAGGTTTGGAGGGATGGGTGTTGTTTTGAAGATTTCTGGCTTAGGCTTTCAATATAAATGACTTACTCCTTAAAAGGTTAGTAGTTATGCAACGCAAGTGTGTTCCTGTTTTACTCCTCACTACACTAAAAAAACAAGGAACATTGTTTGAAGTGAGGAATCTGACCGGTCCTAACTTTGATAAGTATATAAGCTTTATCAGACTAGGTGTAGGGTTAGATTTAGCCTTAGGATTATGTTTACACATTAAGGGAATTCTGGTAAATACTATGTTTAGGCGTGGAGGTTTAGGGGTTAGGTTTAGGCATAAAGGTTCAGGTTATTGAGGTTAATCCAACTGTCACCCCCCCCCCCCCCCCTTTGCAGCCTGTCTCTCTGTGCCACCCCAATGGCCATGCGCGTGCCGGTGTGCTCTGTGTCGGTCACCAAGGAGCAGAGCCACATCCTGGCGGGCCTGCAGGACGGCAAGCTGATCATCGTGGGCGTGGGCAAGCCGGCCGAGGTAAAGAGCTCCTTCCGAAACTACATCGCCCAGAGCCTGGAGGGTTCCCCCCTAATGACCATGCCCCTGTTGGCCCCCCTGAGAGTGCGATCGCCTGCCCGCCGCCTCAGCCTCCGGGACAAGCTAATGTTCAACCCCCAGGGCCCTGACCCCTGACCCCAACGGTTCACCGCAGTTCCAATTCCGTTTGCAACCCCGAGGGAGAACGTTGTGAACCCGGCCCCGAAACCACCACCTCATTCCCGATAATGAGTTCAGAATTGGCCCGTCCTTGCTTATTCACAATCCCCTGGATCATGTTCGTTAGTTTGGTGGGTTTGGTTTTCCACTGCAAGACATTTGAAACCTTTTCTCAGCTGAGTCCTGATCATTACCCTGATTGTTCCACCCTCATCCTGGTCGAGACAGTCGGTAAAACACTTCCGACATTTCGTAAGACCTTTGTGAATGAATGGAATGCGCCCTCCTGTAATATTACTGTGATATGACGGTCTTCTGTTTACCTCATTCTAACAGAGATATGTATCAGACCTGCCTTGGGATAATGTGGTCCCATGTCATTCGCTGGAAGTGTAATTCATATTGTTTAACTGTTGTATTTGTGACAAAGCTGTGAAAGCCTCTGCAAATCCAAGCCATATTAACAGTTTTAATGACAAGTAAAGCAATAACGAGCTATACTAGGTTAAAATGTAACCCCCCCCCCCCCCCCCCCGGGTGAAAATGGTTTAACCCTGATGTCCATCTCCTCATAGTTATCATATCAAATGATGTCTTGTTCTTTCTATGATAACCGCATGTTATGCAATCAGAACACAAGAATCACCGTGAGCCAGTTGAATCATTTAATCCCCTTGCTGCTTCTTATTCACATTTTCCTTTTATACAAATTGACTCACGTCAAAGTGAACGGAGCTTTGATTTTGAACTGACATTAAGTCATTCAAGCCTTTATGAACCTAACCAATCATAAATCACGTCCCTCTTCTTTCTTTGACCTCACCCTTTCTCCTCTTCCGTCTCTGCACCTCCTCCTCCTGTCCTTTTCCTCCTCCTTTCCTCGACTCTCCTCAGATGCGTTCGGGGCAGATCACACGGAAGCTGTGGGGCTCCAGCAAGCGCCTGACCCAGATCTCCTCAGGAGAGACCGAGTACCAACCGACACGCAACCAGAACTGACCCCCCCCCCCCCCCAACTCCCCTCTGTCACTACCCCTCCCTCATCCTTCTGCCCGCCAGACGGGCCCACCAGCGCCCCCAATCACCACATTCAACTCGATCAGACCGAACCTCTCGTTCGATTGACCTGTGGCTGTTTTCCCGGGATTCACCCTCCCCGTCGAGGGTTTGAAGTCAGGCATGTTCGAGTGCATTTTATCTGTGTTTGTGCGTTTGCTTTGGGGTCACGCGGTTGTAGGACATGCAGCGGGTCCGATCAGAACAACAGACGCAGGCGCCGAGTGTCTGATGGAAAGGCCGTTTCGCGCGCCCCCCCCCGTCACAACGTTTCATCATCCACACCACCACGCATGGCTCTTAACCCATCATCATCGTCGTCATGATGGTCATCACCACTAGATCTAGGTCAGTCCAGCCCACCACAGCAAAGAAGCAATCCAGCCATCTGATGTTGACCTCTGACCTGTCCATCCGGAAGGGAGAGGGGATCACCGACATAGAAATAGAGTTACTCCTTCTGGACCACCCATGACATGACATTCACTAAAATGGGCATTTCAGATTTAGTAAGTCTATTTCTACGGTCACCAAGTTGACCCATTTGTGTATGTACACTATGTCTGTCTGTCTGTGTGTGTGTGTGTGTATGTGTGTGTGTGAGGGGGGGGTCTCCCCAGTTTTTACCTTCTCCTGTGGCCTTTTTAAATGGTTTAGCCTTCCATTCCTACTATGGAGTTTGGTCAATGCCTCTGGGCTGCTATCCTATGCAGCATTGAGAACCAGTAGTAAGAGCCTAAGTTCAGCTACAAAACAATGTTTGTGTTCTTTTTTTCTTCTGGGTTATTTAGGTTACTGAGGAAGGTTGTCGGGGGCTGGTGGGTTCACAGATGGGCGGGAAGCTCCATGGGTTATTGATGTTGTATTTTACACAGCCTTTCCAGCCCACGTTTCACTTAGCATAAAGGACCAAGCCCTTAGGTAGCAAACACACTCAAACTAAGCCGAGCACTTACACCTGATTGCTAACGTACACGCACAAGGATCTCCTCGCTATTGGAGAAGCTTCTGGTTGTGTTCCAGTTCGCCTTTTTACATGGGGGGTGATTGTGCTGAACATCCTTGAATTCTCTATCACAATAGCGTGGTTGCTGAAATGTCACACTTCTCCGCAAACAAGGCCACCTGAAACGCACCCAAAGTCAGTTAGATTGACAGAGGAAGAGAGAAGGGTGGGTCTAGTAGTGGCTAGGGCAAAGTGTGCCCATAGTACTAGCTCAGTCAAACACTACCCTCTTATACACACGGCAAGCTTCCTCACATGAACTCATCACATTGGAGACCCTATGCTTATCTAGAGGCGAACGCCACGTCACCTGGCGTATTCCTAGATGTAAAGGTCCCCATTAATCCCGGAATGTTTTTACATTACTTGAATCAATGTTTATTTATGAAGAATAAAAACTTTTTAAGACATAGGCTATTTAAATGAACACTACATTATTTGTGTTTATAGTAAAAACCTCTCGCAGGCTTCCACAGTGGATCAAACCATGTTTCAAAACAGAAGGGGAGACTTTCTAAGGGCTTTTCAGATATGAGCGTTTCAGTGTTGCAGCAATACATTTTTGTTTTCTCTGATGATTGCATTGGTACATTCCAGCCTCATCTTGTCCCGGCTGATCAACGAAAATCTCCAGTCTTCCTGGTGTTCTGACAGGGACTCCCATGAATGGGAGATGAGACATATTCTGCCATGAGACGGCCCAATCAGCTGCCTTCTAACAGTTTGCATCACCTCAGTGTTCTTCTTCCTTCCTTGATTGGCTCTTAGTTGAGAGTTATGATGTCAGCTTTTGTTTTCAGATCCAGTAACTGCTCTAGATTTTCAAGGATGCAGCCTGGTTTTAGCAGACCGAACGCTGCACACACTATTGCTTTGGTGGAATGTAGCTACATCAGTCTGGTTCCCAGGCTAATTAAATATCCTTAAGGGACAGTTTTTCCAATGATATCCTTCTGATTTCCAATGATCAGATAGGATTAAATGCTTTTCAAGTCAATTGTTTCTCAGTTCTATTAGAATAAAATGATGTGTTTAATCCAATCTGATAGTTGAAATCTAGGTTTATAGCTTTTGAAAAACTGTCCTTGACGATCTATAATTGTAGTAATGTCGCTGACCGTGCATTTGTCAGCCCGGCCTTATGTGGTTGGTGAGATTTGATGTGTCTGTATGTTTGTTTGCTTTTTCACAGGCAGCCTAATTCTGCTATTTTGAATTGCTATTTTGAACCAATCACATATTTTTCCAACAAATAGGTCAAATATCAGAATTATCTGCCCGTGTCAATGCAGTTTGAGATTACGAATCCTTATGATTGTTGTACTTCTGTCAAATCAAAAAGACTGTTGTCATGTTGAGTGATTCTTTGTTTGTTTTTTGCATTGTGTGTGTGTGTGCATGTGTGTGTTCATGATGACAGCATTTTTTAACGCCAAATTCCTTATTTCATTATCATTGTCATATCACATGTGGGGCATCAAGTCAGTTTGCCTTGGTTATAGTTCAAGGCAGTGAGTGCTTAATGTATATTATGGAATGAGATTCATTAACTCTGACTATATGGTGGTTTAAGACTAGGGATCAGACATATTCACTGTTTTAAAGGAGAGTTTGTATACCAGGGTGTTGTTAATTAATAATTATTAATTATTTTCCAAAGGATGTATTTTATATTTTTTCCAATTCTTTTTTTCAAACATAGTTCGCCAGGCAGACAGGAGCACTATTCACAATGTTTGAGGGACTTCCTTCCAACCCCACCATTGAAACAAATGGAGTGCCTTTATACGCATTTTGCATCATACATCCATTTATCCGGTTAGGGTGAAGAATTTCTTTTGAACCCTTTCTCCAGGAAAACCCATGGACAGCAGCATTCCTAGAATCAAGAACTTGTATCTAAACTAAGTTGACTACAAATCTGAAATATATTGGTGTCTTATCTTGGCTGCTTTCTCTGTGACTGTCACCAAAATCTGTGTGTGTGTGTATATCTGTGATTATTTATAAATACAAGTATATAATGTACAGCATGATTTTTATTTCATTTTATTTGAAATGTACTTTTTGCACTTTCCAGGTACTAAATTGTAAGATTGTTTTAATTGTCTCCTTGATCGATTCTGTACAAACTGCTTTGTATACACAAGTGGAAAGTAATCATTAAAGTCTTTGAAAATCATATGCATATGTCTGTTATTACTCATTTATGTGGAAACTGTGAAATGACGAATGAACACGCAATGCAGGCCTTATGTTTTAGAACACTACCTAAATAGTCCACTAGGTGGTGACAAACAACCAAGACAATGTATGCTTATTAGGTTGTAAAGTGGGTAGTTAATATATATTTTTTGCCCTATCTGTTAGCACCAATACCGCTGTTCGTGGATAGAGACCATAACGCCGCGCGTGTTTACGTTCGTTTTTTGCTACCCTGACAACAACGCTAATAACTTTTTTTTTAAGTTTAGTTGAGGCCCCGCTAGCTAGTTAGTCCTGCAGTTTACATTTTCCTATTTGCAACGATTGCATAGATTTCCCTAATGTCTTTCACAAATCGCTAAACGGGTGCGTCAGGTGTATCATGGGAGAACCAGTGGCATCGAAGACCCAAAGCCCACCAGCGCATGGAATATCTGTCAATCGCATTGGCAATGTAAATATTGATTTTTAAACCGGTTTATCTGTCTTGAAATCTACAGGCATTAAATCCTGTTTCGTAGATGAACATAATGATCTCAGTCGGCACGACCGTTGTTACCTGGTTCCTTCTCACAGCTGCTGAGGAGAGTATCCATAGCTGAGCCTTCTTGTGGTGAAGATGATGAAGATGATGAACAAGTAGATAAGGAACTTCCCCTACCAATTCCACGAGACCCACTGGTGATAGCATTTTAATTATTCTGCCCTTTCGTCTGTTCAAATGAGTATGCACAGTTAATTAGAATACACCTATTATTAGATCAGTAGGGGTACAAATATATATTTTTTCAAATACAGAAAGCATGTCTAACAGTCCATGTGAAAAACTGCCAGGAGTTCAACAAGAACTGTATCCTCAGTTGCCCCTGACGCAATCCATGTCATTAGACCTCAAAATAAGGTAAAGTGTGGTGTTTCATTGCTAAGTTACTGAAGTGTTTTTACTGAGCGTTGAGATCCCAGCTTCCATAAAAAAAGGCACCCAGGGATTCTTGAGGGTGAGTGTTGGCGGTAAGGTGAAGTGCACAATGGTCCAGCTCTACAAGGACCCAAAGGCCTGCCAGACCAAGTTCCCCCTCTACTTCAACGAGTGGAAGCATTTCTCCATACAGGTTAGTAGGCACTAAAGTAGTACCCAAGTTGGCCACGTGCGTTGGTTGTCTTGCCAACTCCTCTGTCTGTGCTTATTCCTTGTTATACCAATCAAATCTGAGGATGATGCTGAGCCATCTTATATGAAAAGAAAAGTGGAAGGTTTAATGAAATAGGCAAGTAAAAAAAATATAAATAAAAGGTCAAATCCAGGTCATGTGACATGACCAACCCAAACACTGGGCCCCTAACTATTGGACCTGCAATTACAATACTGTAATGTTGTGAGACAGATCGTTTTCTGTATCTGCGTGTTTCTCTATCCGTGGACACGAACATTGAAACTTGTGGTGGTTTCAGATTCCCAAGAACAGTGATAACCCAATGGGCATCTTTGAGTCACACCGTCTGGTTGTGGAGCTCATCTTCTTCGAGAAGGAGACCGGTGTTCCCAAGCTCATCGGCAAGACCTTCGTCAAACTGCTGGACATCCTTAACGTAAGTGACCCACACAGGAGGCATAGGGATGGCACATTGTCCCCTCAGGCTCACAACACAATAATGAACTTCCTGTCCTACTTCCTGTTCCTCTAGAAGTCACAAGTGAACCATCTGGTTGATCTGAAGCACAAGCGGCAGGTACAGAATATCAATCGAACACTTCAATCCTTGCGTGGGCTATGTTCAATTGCATTTGTCAACAACAGTTTTCTGTATAGACTGAGGCAGTAAGAGCAGGTGGACTGATTTTCTTAGATCATCTGTAAACTGGAACTGGAGATGGTGATCACTTATGGATCCCTGGGTTACGGATACTCCCACCAGGTTAGAGGAGATGAAGATCTGTTCTAATTTTTTTTGTGGGGGGGGGGGGGGGTGAGGAAGAGGAGGAATTGATTGTGCCTTTTCTATTGTACACTCCCTAGTTGAAACATCCTATGAGAGACATGGAGAGCTTAGTGGATCGCTCCCTGTTCCTCCGCTGTCCACCACCAGAGGAACGTAAAGACGCTCACTAGTGAGACCCATACGACCCCACGGCCAGATACCGTAGGCCCGTATAACGTACAGCACTCCTTTCAAATCTCTTGGGTCCGGGGACCCCTTTTGTTGTAGTAAAGTTATTAGGGACCTACTCATAATTGGAGCCCAACTTGATTGTCTCACAAATAGCATAGAGTTTTTTTCACTGGACTTCCACAATGCATGACTGAACAAACCTGGACAACTGGAAAGAGACATTTTAAAGGCCCACGTCTTGGCAAGAGTTTTTATTTTTTTATTTTTTTTATTTCAGTACTTTGGATACCAATATCTTTGAGCCTCATTGGGCCATGTTGCCCAGAGTTAAGAACAGGACTGGTTATTGTTAATATTAATATTCGTCTGGGTTTGTCCCAGGGGCTGGGCCACTTCCTCCAGGGGACAGGATGACTTCAAATGTATCCTCATTTCAGGAGAAAAAAAAACTTTTCCCACTGTCTCTATCAAATAAAGTATAAAAATGCTCCCCAAAAATCTTGAATTGGATTGTATTACACACTATCTGGATTGTTATACACACTATCTGGATTGTATTACACTAAACATATTACTGAGTCCCTTGGCCGCAGTCAGAACAAAAACCAAACAAAATATGATGTTGATATGTTTTAAACATCTGTTTGCAGACTTCAGTATTATTTACCACTAACATTCATATTTCTCCCTGTGTCAACTCTACAGTAATGTAGTCACTCCCAAACCAGTAGATTATCCTGACTTCATCAGGGCCCTGACGCAAAGAGAAACCACCGATCCGGCCGACAGCCCGATCTCCCCTATCATCCTAAAATGTATGGAGAGGAGGGGAAGGTACTGTTAATCACACTTTTCACTGGGTTCACAGGTCGTGGGTCAAAGGTTTCAGCGGTTTTGTGCAAATTCTGAGAACCTCAGTGGATAGGAGCTCGAGCAGCGAAACGTTCCGACTGTTCAAAATCTCTCATGATGTATTAACAAGAGCCAAAGCATAAGGCAACATCACCATTGCAAAGATATAATGTTATGAACACATTTATTTGTTTTGACATTTCGAACTGCTTGATACTTAGGGTGCTGCATATTCATGAGGCGATAAAGGCCTTCGAGTCGTCTGAGGATGGCGTCCAGTACCTGGAAAACCTAGTGTTGAAGAGGGGGATTCCAACCGACACCCCATGGAGGGTGAACAAGAAGTTGTTGGTGAATAACCTGTCTGTCTTTCTGGGTTTGCGGGTGTATTGCTTTCGAAATGTAGTGAAGCATTCGGTCATATAATACAGAACGACGGTTTTGTCTGTTTCACTTTAGGTTCTCTCTAAGTGGAGGAATAAGGCGAATATGGTTTCCACGCTGCTCAAATTTCAAAAGAGTTCGCTGGCCAAAAAGCCGAGAGACGACACTGGTTTGTTAAACCTTCTCTCACAGACAGACATACAGATAGACATTAAGACAGACACAGGACTCGGGTTAGCGCAGCAGAAAGACAGAATGGATGGTGCGCAGGCGTCCTCAGGCTGATGTACATTTGTGTGGCAGTGATGATGATGGGGGTGATTTTTGTATTGCAGATGGGACAGCACCCATGCCGATGCAGAGCGTCAATATGCAACAGGTACTGCTCCTGAGTAGTTCCACATACAGGCATTTGTTTTTCTATCCCTTAATCTAAAACCTACCGCAATTCTAATATCAAACCCAATTGTATGTTTACCTAAACCCTAAACTAGAAATATCCCTTTCCCTTGTGGCGATGGCTTAATAACCCTGTGGGGACCAATTTGTCTTGTTTTACTGTCTTTCTGGAGACCTCTGGTCCCTAAATGTATTACAAAACCAGGATCACACAGAATTCCCTTCCTTTTTCTATTTCCTTGCAGGAGAACAAACTCATAATCAGTCAGAATGAGGTGTGTGATGTTTCTGAGATTTCTCCCAGAAAGACCCTGGCTGCAGCCTCTGGACTGTCCTCACAGTCTGCCCAGAATGCCCTGTCTTCTCCAGCTCCACGCCTGTCCCCTTCTGATCAAGACACCACACCTAAATCAACCCTGGACCATAAGGAATCTCCCTGTAGCAGTGTGGCCTCATGCTCCATGGAGCATCCTGCCCTGTCCAGGGCCAACTCTAACCCCAGGCACGTCACCCTGGTCCTGCCTGAGAGTGCCTGCACCTCTGCATCCACCTTATCTCAACCCGGCACCACTCACATCCCTCAATCCACCCAGCTGGTCTCTGTTCCCCACCACCTGGCGTCCCACTCTGTTCTCATTCCCCTGACAGAAGAGGGAGAAGAAGAGGAGAAAGTGAACGCCCCGTTGTCCTCCTCCTTTATTACGTCGCTCTCCTCTCTAACATTGACTCCTGAGGTGGCACGAACCCTCCATGCCTCCCCCGTGTGCTTGCGCCAACAGAGCCAGCATGGGCCGACAGTGGAGCAAGAGGACTACCGACCATCTAGCCCCAAGTACCAGCAGCAGCAGAATCACCAGCCTTCTAGCCCCAAGTACCAGCAGCAGAATCACCAGCCATCTAGCACCAAGTACCAGCAGCAGAATCACCAGCCTTCTAGCCCCAAGTACCAGCAGCAGAATCACCAGCCATCTAGCACCAAGTACCAGCAGCAGAATCACCAGCCATCTAGCCCCAAGTACCAGCAGGGGCAGAATCACCAGCCATCTAGCCCTAAGTACCAGCAGCAGAATCACCCGCCATCTAGCCCCAAGTACCAGCAGGGGCATTGCCAGCAAACAAGACCCAGGTACAAACCTTACTATAAGCCCAGGCAGGAGAGCCTGTTCAAGGGAAACAGTGACCGAGAGCAGAGGGGGGTTGCTAGTTGCACCCTTGGAGGAGTTAGGGACTCTGAGTGGACCCCGCCCCAAAGAGACACTGCTGGGATTGGCAGCATGGGAAGTGGGTGGAAGGGGCTTGGCTGTCTTAGTTCCAGAGAGCAGAGGGAAGAGGAGAGCCCAAGCAGCAGCACCACCTTCAGGCCCACCCCACTGAGGGACCTGGCCCCACCTCAGCTGCTGGGGGCCTGGACTGAGAACATTGCCACTGTGCCCATCCCCATAGGAAAAGGTGGGGGAGGTCTGCCCGCGGCCTTGGGAACCATAACACCTCTCCCCCAGCGGATCTCCCCCCCATCCACCCCACCTTCATCCTACCGGCTGAGTGATAGCCCTTTGACAGGCTTGTCCATTCCCCCCCTGACTATCAGCTCCAGGGTAACTGACACGAACTCTCCGGGTCTGGAAACCGGGACTCTGAATGGTTCCTCGCTCACTGGCAGCAGGTGGTGTGAGCTCAACCCCCCAGCTTTGACTGCAGGCAAGACCAGCAGTGGCAACAGCACTGAGAAGATTGCCCAGTCACCAGGAGCTAGCACCAGCACAGACCCACTCACTTCCAGGTTAGGCAGTTTCCCCACCGGAGGTGGTTTAGAGTCTGGGCAGTGGTCCCTCCTATCAGACATCGACATGTCACCCCTCCGCAGTGGAATAGTCTTCTCCCCCCTCTCCCCAATCTCCTCCACAATACCCCTCACCCCCAGCCCCAACTCGCCCCCTCCCGGATGCCACAGAGGCAGTATGCCAGGCAAGGACCGACACAGAAGCAGTACGCCAGGCAAGGACCGTCCTTACCACAGGCAAAACAGAGACTGTTACAGGAAGATGTAGAAAATTATACATCTTGTTGGCAGCTCTATTTTGTTCTTGTTTTTGTTAGTTTCAGTATGTTATCTAAGGATGAATAAAAATGTGGTTTAGCAAGACACTGTTTTCATCCTCATTTTAGGTAATACCATAATTTTTTTGATTAAAATGAAATAATATAAAAAATTGCGAAAAGGCGGAACTTTTTATGAGTGAGATTGGTTTAATGGAGCCAGAGGAATCATTTCGCAGCAGGACAGTTCCCAAGGTACGCCTATAAATCGTTAATTTTCATCGTTTTTTAAAAAGGTAATTGTACTAAAAGGTTAAATATAGTTATAATGAGCAGTTACAATTGTGATATGTTGCGTACTGCATGCATATGTATTATGATAATTGCTTGATTTCACTTTCAGCTAGTACCTGCAGTAATTTTAAATGTATCGTGAAAGCAAGCTGACGTTAATGTCAACATGCCACGACCAATGCATAAGGCTAGTTTTCTGTGTAAATAGTTTTCTGTTTCCGATTGCATGACATGAGTTTGCCCGGTCACCTCTGAAATATGCGCTGGGTAAAAACAATATTGTCACTTGCGAGAAATACCGAAATGGCATTTGCGAGTAAGTGTTCCTGAAAACAACCTCGTTACAGATTCCTTACAACCTCAAAGTTGCTGCTAGCGGTCGGTTCATAGAGATGATGTGTGATTATGCGGTAAGGATGGCGGCGTCAGATACCTTTTAACAGATCTGCGTCCTAGCCCGAATTCTTAGGAGGTGACTCCCATAGACTTGTCGGATTTAGCGACTCACTGGTAGCGTTAACACAGGCAGCCCAAATAAGATGTTTTTCTTAGTAATTGGCATTTTCATTAGATTGGCTCTGGAAATATCTGAAAAGAAATAGGATTTATTGAAGAAAAACGATCTGAAATGCACAGTCAGTCTAAACTGGTCGATAGAATCCATGCCACCTGTCAGGGATGTTGCTATGATATGACTGGTCATCGCATGACTGGCAGTTGACACTGACACGATTAAATAAACATACATTTTCCAACCGGAATCTTCTATTACTATTGCAGGGCTATATCATCCCACGTGTTAACTGTGGCGCGGTTAGTAATCTGACATGGAGAAAGATGGAGGTGATGGGGCTCTGCTGGAGTGTCCCTGGCTTCCAGTGTGCATCAGTGGGTCTCAGCTCCTGGCCAAGACCTGGTTTCGGGACACAACGTACCGCATCCTCCTCACTGACCTGCACTCTGTGTGGGAGGAGGAGATGGACACCGAGGCCATTCAGGACCGAGCACAGGCAAGGACGAGGACAAAGACACACTCTCATACACCAATTAAAACTGTCACTGCCGTGTTCTTTATGAAAATGCACTACCTGATTCTGGGTGCCGACGCAGTCACTTGGTTCCACTTTTCCCTTGTGGCTGTCTACTCCCCACACACCCCTTTTTCTGTAGTTGACTCTTAACATATGTGTACGCTCTCCTGCGGTTACAGCAGCTGAACAGGCGATTGCGTGCTCCCGTCCACGCTTTTTTCTCCCGCCTGTGCGAGGCAGCTCTCCCTATCCTCTCCGGACAGGGTTGTGGAGGGTCAGAAGCTGGCGCGGTGGCGCCGGCCCACTTCTCCCTCACACGGCCAGGCGGCGAGGTCCACCTGAAGCTGAAGAGTGAGCTGGCTGGGGTACCCTTCTACTGGGAGTTCCGCTGCAGCCCAGCTCCTGTGGCATTGGTACGATCCATTATTCATATGAACTCACTGGTGTAACTTGCTCTGGATAGGAGCGTCTGCTAAATGGCTTAAATGTGAAAAAAAGAGAGAGAAATACGTTTGTGTCGGTGTGGGCTTTCAGGTGTGCAGTCAGCTTGTGCGCCCCCTGCTGTTGATGAGCAGGTTACTGCAGAAGCAGATGGGCCAAATGGGAGCTCTCCTGACCAGGAAAGACGTGGAGATCCAAGACTACAGAGACAACGGGGCAGTGCTGAGCAGAGGTAGGCCCTACACACACACACAGCAATTTAGTGACATTAAAACCTAACCTTATTTTCAACCTCATTTATCCAACCGTTATTTCTAAACAGAACCTATTGTAACCCCTAAACCTATCTACTACTGTGTAAACCTAATCCTAATTTCCATAACCCAAGTCAGTGTCCTCATTTTGCATGATTTTCATGGATTTTACTAAAACAGCAACACACACACTCATAAACACACCCAAAGCGTAGTAATGTGTGTACACGCTGACGCGCACACTAATGAAACAAAACGCACCGCTGTTCTTATTGATGTGTGGTTTTCAGAGCGATTGCAGACAGAGTTGTTTGAGAAGCAGATCTACGAGGAGACTTTCTTGGCACAAGTAAGTTTCATTCAGTGCATTTCGGTGTTTCTGTGTGGGGTGGAGTGGATGGCAGAAGGATGTGGAATTTCTCAGCCGCTGTTTCATTGACCCTCTACCTGACTGTGCGTGCGCGCGCGTACAGTACTGCCGCCGTTTCAAAATGTCCTGGAAAATGCAGAGGTGCGTCTTTGTCTGAACGCAGGCAAGGGCCCACGCTCGCTTTGTGTCCGTCTCCAGCCAGAGGCCCCTCTTATGTGCAGTGTCTAGACCCCTCTCCTCAACCAAGGCTAGGCGTACACTCCCTCACTCAACACCCAGTCTAATAACTCTTTCCCTGGGTTTAAAGAAGGCTGCAGTAGGCCGCTCTGGGGAAATGTAGAGACTGCCCGTAAAGACAGTGACTGCATGTATGGGAACGTGACCTTTTCCTCCTCGCCAATCAAAGTGCACAACCGCACACAGACACACACCCAACCGCCTTCATCTCCTGACCATGGCAAATTCCACTTAACGCCGACGTGCCGCCTCGGACCGAAGTCCAAACTGAAAATAAAATGTGTCTGGAAAAATTTCACCAGGGAGCGTCAAGACGAACAACACACACTCTCTAGACGTAGGAGGCGGCCGCGGCCTGACGGGGGGGGGGGGGGGCCGTAGCGTGTGTGTGTAGTATTTATCTATAGGAGACGGCGCGTCTGTTTGTGTTTCCCCATCTGGTTAGACTCTGTTCATCTGCTGGGAGTCTGTGTGCCTTTGTGTCTGTCCGTCGCTCCCTGTGTCTTGTGCATTTTCGCTCTGCGTCGACTCCAGCCTTCGGCTCACTGGGCTTTGCTGGGGACTCTGAGTAAGTCTGTGGGTGGTTGTTCAAGCCCCCTCAGATCTAGATACTGCCCCTTTCACCTTTACTCTCGCCTCTGTCAACACGCCACCTTGCTTTGATGGCGACTAACTCAATGAGTTCCCCTTATTTGTGGCCGGACGCATTTAGAATGACACATCTGGCCATTAAAGTGACGCGTGGGCTGTTTTTGGAGAACGATTTTCCTGCAAATGAAAAGCGTTTGTTTGTCAACACACCTGGGTTCAAGATGTATTTTGAAAACCCTTCAAATACCTGAGCTGGGTTAGATCGCGCCCCGCCCGGCGTAAAGGGATCCAATGGGAGAGTCCCAAAGGTGCAAGCCCCACCCAAATGTCCGGTTCAAGGAGACACTCGGAAACTAAAAGATTAAAAAATACAAAAAAACGTTTGAACCCATTTCCGTTTGGGGGCACCGTCTCTCTGCTCTCCCCCTCCCCCCTGTCCTGGTGTTTTTCTATTGCCATCCTCTTCCACTGTAGGCCTCCTGAAAAACTGGGGGATGAGGGAGGTGTGGCTGGAAAGGCGTGAACCAGAGACAGGAGAAGAAAAAGTCAACCCAGACACCTTTCTAGCTTTCCACTGGAGCCCCCCTACTCAAACCCACACAAACACCCCGCCCACCACAGGTCAACATTGACATGGGGGTTGGAATTAGACTTGCCCGCCACTGACGCCACACACACATACAAACACACACACATGTGCCCTGACTTCTAGATCTAGATGATACTTTTTTATAGTAAGGTGGAGCGGAAATTGGGTTCAATTCATTTAAAAAACCAAAACATTATTAATTAAATGTTACTGTCTTTTCTCCCTTTTTTGGAAGTCCCAATAGTGATTACAACCTGGTGTTATTGTAGCACTTAGAAAAGGGCTCTGGAGAATTAAAGATTGGGACTTTTTTTTCCTACACTGCTCACTGGACCAGGAAGTTAGCCTGGGGCCCATTCTACCGGTCATGAGCGGCTGTCATGAACCCTGGTATTGAACCCGGGACAAAACACTTGTCGGTCTGATTGCCCAAACAAGTATTTAAATGTTGGCCAAATTATACCTGAAAGTATTCTTAATTCAAATATAATTGTCAAATACCTGGGTCAGTACTATGTATGAATTTATGTGAAAATAAATTAGATATTTGAAGTAGTATTAGAATCTAGGTAAAAAAAATTCAACACAGTCCTGTCCTTCGAGACCACATCCGTGCCCATATTTGGGCTTTTACTGTTTTTGGGCTGTTTTGTCACCGCCTGTGACTTGGGCCTGGCAACGGGTGCGTCTGTTTGTCCACACTGGGCCAGGCTGTGACGCATCATTTTGGTTTCAGACGAGAGGGTGTGTCTTCTGAGGGTTCCTTTTGATCTGTGTGTATAATGCGCGTGCCGGAGCATGGGTGACCAATCAGCGGCAGTGACGCATGCCTTGGGGTTTTGCTGCTGAGTGGAGGAACAACATGGTGACTGAGTGAAGGGGGCAAAGGGCCCTGTGGTCTACCTCACGCTCCTCACCCCGCACCTCCTGCCTCTCCTCCACCCTCGCCGTCTCACCCATGCGTGTTTACGTCATTTACGACTCACCTTTTTGTTTCCCGCTCTGGCCCCCCGTGGGAATCGAACCCACAACCCTGGGATTACAGGCACCGTTCTCTGTCAGTGGGGAGACACATGAGACTGCTGAATGGAAAGTTATAGCCCAGTTATGGCCCACTGCCCCACCCAAAATCCTGGGTCAGCATGGGCGTCCATCCGCAGGTTTCAAGATCGAATCTGTTTTGAAATTTGTGATCAGGCTCTTAACTGTGGTTGGCGTCTAGCTTGCTTTCCCTGTCTTTCTCTTATACCTTCCTCATTCTGCTGTTTACCTGTCTCTCTCTCATGTACCTGTCTCTCTCTCATGTACCTGTCTCTCTCTCATGTACCTGTCTCTCTCTCATGTACCTGCCTCTTTCTCTCCCTCACTGCCTCTCTCTTCCTCTCTCTTCCCTGTAGTAAATAATTGACGGTTCTCATTAACAGGAGCGGCCAGAGGGCCTTATCACACACCTTAGGAATTCATGCTCTGTGTGGCGAGTGGGTGAGGCTCCTATAAACTCAACAGAATTGTATTTGGCTGGGCCAGCTCCTGTGGCCCCGATCTAGCAGACCAGTTCTGGTGTGACAGATTTCATAGTCACACAATTTGTTGAAACAGCATGAAGGAACATGGTTTCGTAGTTTTCTGGAGGAGAGGGTTTTATTTGGTGGGGGGGGGGTTAGATTTTTTTATTGTTGTATTGAAAATGGTTTACGTGATTGGTTGCTCTTTTCAGGGCTTTATAATTCAGTGCCCTTTGCTGGTACGGATAATGTTAAGTATCAGCACAGCAGGTGGGTGGGCTCTTTGTTTTGGGTTGCATCAGCAGAGAAGTGAGAAATGTCAACATCTGGCAACCCCATGGGTTAGACTGAAGTACCGTCCTGTGTATTAAACAGGCCCGTGTACTGGTCAGAAGACCTCACTAACCCCAGGTGCTGTTTGGCTTCGGGTGGGGTGGCTAGGCGTCTCATTTCATCAGGCTAGTTCCTTCCGTCAGTTACCGGCGCAAACACACTCAAAGACAGTTTCACAGGCTGCCGTCGGTCAGTGAACCCTGGTCGCTCACTAATGCTCGTGCTAACCGTAGCATTTGGGGAACGTCATGCCTACGCTTTCCTCTACAGGGGGCTTGCTACCCCAGGGGGCGAGGCCTTGACTCAGGCCTCGGATGGTAATAGAGCCCCAGGCTCCTGTCCCGGCCTCCATAATCATGCCTAACTGATAGGCGTGTAATGCCCCTATCATCAATCCGGGACTGAGGCCCTCTATTATGACAGGCCCAGAGAGAGTCAGAGAATTAAAGGCCCAGGGAGAGGGCAGACCTCCTGTCTGCTGGTTGGATGACCAGGCCGATAAATAGATGTTCATCATGACAACTTCATCCTGGCTCTTCTATCCTTCCCTCCCTAATACGGACACTGTTCAACGTCCTTCTCTCCTCGCTCGCCCCATCCCAAATTGAGGGGGAGCGGGCGTTCGCGCCGTCCGCGTTCGCGTCACGTGTCCGGATCCCGCTGTGATGTGTTCAGCGCCGGGCCCCGTCGGGATGTCTTGTGGGACGCCGCACTCGGCCGGCCAGAACCAGGCCGGCCCGGCTGAAAGGGCAGCGCGAGGGAGAGCTTGGAGGAGTCTGGGCCAGGCCACAATAGCCCTAATTACAGACCCGCAGGCAGATGACAGCCCGGTGGAAACTGTGTGCTAGCCGAGCAAAGGGGCGGGATGGAGGAATGGAAGGAGGAGAGGAGACATGACGATGGCTCAGTTAACCTCTCCTCGATTCCTTGCATTTCCCATCCATGCCGCCTCCTCTAGACTCAATGGAGAGGATCTGAGGGGATGGACTTTGTGTTGCCCAGGGGAGATGTTCTGCCTTGATCCCACTTGCCAGTAGCTTCCTTTGATTAGAGCTTGTCTTCTCTTCATTTGTGTAGAATCACACAACAGTCTAGTTGTTAGAGCGTCTGATCAGTAATTGAAGTGTTGCTAGGGCCCTGAGCTGGCAATGTGAAAAATCGGTTTGGTCCTTGAGCAATAGTGTTGATCCCAATTGCTTCTGTATGTCGCACTGGATGAGTTTGAAAGCAAGTGGTTTTGAAGACACCGGGCACATATTGGCACATGCATAGCATAGTGCAACATATCTGGGGATCCATTTTGGCCGGACAGAGTCACTTTTATAGCCTGTAGCCAAGTAATGCATCTTTAACTACTTCTGAGTAATCTGACCACTTTTTACCAAGTCATTTTGACTAACAACACATCCTTATTTCCAGTTTTGACCAAGGAGCAATTTAGGTTAACTGTCTTTCTAACAAACAGAACAGCAAATTATTTTCAGATTCTTTTTTTTATTAAGGAGGGAAGGTTTTGTGTATTTTACCAAGGTCGATGGGTAGCAATCTTAAAATAAAAAGATGAATGGCCGACCCTCTGTTCACAGGTGTTAAGTAATCTCAGTAGAGGAACAGTAGACCAACTTTCTGGCCTGTTTCTACATAACACGTACCAGTCTTTAGGAGTGAAGGGATGCCACCTCCTCCAGACCCACAGGGAGGGGGTGATGTGAGATGTCTCTCCTCCAGACAGTGACCCCAGAGGGAGGGGTGGATGTGGGGAAGCCACCTCCTCAGTCTCCTGGCTTCTCCTCTGACCTGACACGACACTGGAGATGATGGGCCTCTGGTGAGGAGTGTGTGTTCAGCTGTGACAGCAGTAATCCCCTTTCAGTATGCAGACAATGGAGAAGGATAGAGGACACCTTGGTATATTAAATTATGGAGTTTGTGAGGGTGTTGACGTAACCCTCAAAGGCATTTGCCTTTTCACTGTAGTCACCTGGGTAGTTCTTCATCCCTATGCTTCCTTAAGACACGGTTTGACAAAACTTCAACCAGGTCATCAGGAAAGATCAACCAATGAGGTGGGAAGTCCCATCCGATTGACCAGGTTGTAATGAATGCTGGATTTGAAATGCAGAATCCCGTGACTCCATTAAAACGGTGGATGCTTTTAATGACAATGTCCGTTTTAAAAATAGTCTTTTGATGACTAGAGGCATCTAACACTCTCTATGATGTAGACAGGCTCCACTACGCCCTACTCAGATTGGCACCCATGCCCCTTCAGTCCCTCAGGGTAGAAGTCCCCCAAACAGATACCACTTTCCAAAAACCCAGACGCCTTGACCCCTTAATCCTAAAACCTATATGTGGGTTTCTCAAATCCAGATTTTAGTCCAGGATTCTGTTTTTTTAGTATATGGGTATCTGGTCATTGTGACGGTGTAATTCTAGCCTTTTGTTAAATCCGTTTTTAGTTCAATGACTTTTGACTTTCTTAGATAATAACGGTAGTAAGAAATGCAGAGTGAAGGGAAATGCATTCACGCTGCATGGCTAGAACGTGGGGAGGAAGATGAGGAGGGAGCGAGCAGAGAGGCTGGCTGGGAGGTGAAGACAGATTTATGGCTGGATGTAAAGTGAAGCTCTTCCGAGGCTTTAGAGAGAGACGGACGATTAGATGGACGATTAGGACTTCACCCGCCTCGGTTTGTTTATCCTTACCCATGCGCCAGCCTGGCATGAGAGTGCATTGAAGCGTCTGTATTCCTGGCTTCCTTTGCGTGTGCACATATTTTAGTGTGTCTGTTTGTCACCACTGTGAAAGAAGCGGAAGGACCATTCTGTCCAATCCAGTTGTCCATTTAACCAGTCACTACCACCTACCTTCTTGCTTCATCTGTAGAAGGACTATAGGTGGAAACATTCCCATTCCTTTCCACGGCAATATGACGCTATTACCGTAATGCTCTGATTATCCGGTCCTGATCGAGGGTGTGTGGAGGGTGTGTGGGTTAGGAACAGCTGATTCGACGAAACGAAAGTTGGATGATTGCTTGACTAGGGAAATTAGGTGTGTAGGGCAAAACTAAAATGTGCACCCTTTTGGGCCCCCAGGTCCTGGGTAAGTTAGCATTTCACTGTCTAAACCTGTTAACGAATCATGTTTTCGACAGTGGATTAAGAATGACTTGCTAAGGGCTTAGTTTGGAATTTAATTGAGGGCACCAGCAGTTTGCCAGGGGCGACAGGAAGTGATGCGGCAGGAATAGGAAGTTCGGGTAAACACCTGGAGGCGAGCAAACATGGAGGTTGGTCGGTTGGTATCGTTGCCCCCTATGCGGGCAGTCAGAGACTGCGTGCTATCACAGAAAACAACACTGGTTAAAACCAGAGCTGTTTACCCACTAATAATAGAGGGGTGTCAACATATGTTTGCAGACGTCTTTATTCACCCAACTCTTTTATTTGGTCAGGATGTGGGCAACGCTTGGTGCCAGTCAGGGTTATGTATGCCCAGCCTTGCCCAACAGTCTGCCAACCATACAGGGGGGTCAGAGGTGAGAGTTGAGCGGCTGGCGCGTGTGACGGAAGTGACCTGATTTGCGTGCAGCCCACTAACAGTCTGATTTAACACTAAACCTGAAACTGACGTTTTTTTGACCTTTTTAACACAAGCAAAAGGGGGTGGAGCAGACATCCATGACTAAAACAGAAATAAAATGAAAAACTCTCATACCTAATTTTAGGACATTCAACCTTTCGTTTTTCCCCCACCAATGCCATAGGGCGTGTGGCACACAGGTGAGCTCACCTCAGCGGAACCGCCTCCCCTTTCTCCATAATGAAGGACTTTGGTCTGTTGACAGCAGACGCACAGTGTGGAAAAGGCTAGAGGAAAGTTCCAGAATAATATTATTCGCTGAGGGAGAAAGGTTATTGAACCGCTGCATTCTGTTTGATCTATGGTATAGTAGGCCCTTTTTTACTGTGTTCTTCACTTCAACAAACATCTTGCCTTTATGGCCACTTCGCAGTTTATGATCCAGGCCCAATAGATTGAACTAGAAAAGTAGAAAGCACATATTTTTGCATGGCAGACCTCTTTTTCCACTTACTTGTAGTGTTAGACATCGTTTTTTCGGTCAAAGTTCCATTCCTGGGCTTCTGTGGCTGGCTTAGTCACTGGGATGAGCCCTGCCAGTGGTAGTAGATGGACTCACCAAAATACGCAATGCAATGTGCTCCAATGTGTCCCCACAGGAATCTCAATGGCCATCCCATGTCTGTGTAGGCTAACGCTTGTGAACGTCAAAACAATTGTCTATTTCCACCATTACAAACATAGGTGTATGGGTGTATAACTCAAACGTTCCTAAAACGTTCCTAAGGCAAAACAGGAAGTACACACACTTCAAGTGATACAAGTTCACGCTCCTTACAGTGGGAATAGCCTTGTGTTTTGAAAGCCCACAAAGACAGGAGAAGTTTCAGTAGGGGAAATCCTTACTGAATGCATTTTCGTATATCAAATAAAGGCGGTAAAGTGCCAAAGCTGGAATTGGTTGAATCCTTTCACAAGGCACAGAAGTTCTGTGAATCCAAAGCTGTGAACACTGAACAATGAACTATCATGAGTTCACCTACAAGAGTTTAAAAGAAGGATATATTAAAGCTGGTTTAATCTCTTAAATAAATGGGTAAACTTGTAAGGGGAGATGAAAATTGTTTTTTGAAAATGAAGGTGCGGAACATAAAATTGGATGATGGCAAAAGAGAGGAGGAGAGAGAGTGGCTTTGCTCCTTTTCTATGGAGCCACTGGTCTTCCACACACATTGGTTTCTCTGTGCCCAAAGGGGAACTAAAGCCCCGACCAGAGCATACATTTATTTTTACGATATTTAAGGAAACAAATAACAAAAATAAATCAATGCAAACCTCTAAACCTGACCGAGTATGTTTAGTAGCCCCTCTCACTGACAGCAGCGCAAGACCACCAATTTCTCCCGGTCAATATTTGAAGAGCTAATTCTGAGAGTTTGTCCTCTCCGTTTGACGGAAAAAAGGAGAGCAAAAAAAAAGTAGAATGAATAGTGTGTGTATGTGTGTTCCGTGCCGACGCATATGAGTTTCGTATGTTCTTATCTGTCTTGACTTGTGGTTGGTTGTGGCTTTGAAAAAAGTTGGTGTACGTGTATGTGTTTTATTATTATTTTTTTGACACGTGTGTGTGTGTGTGTGTGTGTGTGTGTGTGTTTGTGTTTGTCGTGCGTACGCATAAGTTGTAGGAATTTTTTCTGTTCTTATCTGTCTTGACTTGGAGTAGTTCCGGACGGGCGCACACGACAGTGAGGTGCCATGTTGCAACAGGGCCGCATTCAGTAGACAAATGCAGATAGAAATGCCCTGACATAGAGCTCCTCTGAACTCTCATTCTCCACTTCAGAGAGGCGTGCGTGTTCTACAAAGCATATAACTACCTGAACGTTCCAAAACATTGCGTCATGCTGAGCTCCCCTCCTGCTTCCTGTCTCCCATAGTGTTGTTCCTGTTTATGTCTTGCTCTTTGGTGCCAGTAACAGTGCTTTGGTTAGACCCTTGACAGACAGTCAGACAGACAGAGGGAGGCAGGTTTAGACACACAAGGTCATAGCTTTTCCTTCCTTGTCTCTTATCATTCGTTCTCTCCACCTCTAATGTCATTTGTTTTCCTCTTTACAACTCTCTTGCTGATAGCGTTTGCTCAGGTTACAAATGAAAGAAATGTGTAAAGTGTGCCGGAACATATTTGACCTGATAAATAATGTATATCATTGGAATCTTCTGACATTATTATTATCCATGATTTTTCTATCTTTTTCCCGCTTTTCTCCTCTGTCTGTATCTTTCTTTCTCTGTCGTTCTTTCTGTCCATCTGTCTGTCTGTCTGTGTGTCTCAGGCTATACCACAGGTATGTGCGGGACAGGACTGTCTTGGGTTCAACTCCGAGATGCAGGAGCTCTACTCGGCCGTGACCCGCTACAGCAACACAAACGCTCGCGAGCGCAAGATCTCCGAGAGACACGCCCCCAAAGAGGACGAGTCAACCAAACAGGACCAAGAGCTTAGCCACGCCCCCAGCAAATCCCAGTCCACAGGTCTAGATTTTCTATTGATCATATGATGTTTTTATTCCTGCCCGAGGAATCTCTGCAACATATGCCTATAAGGCAACAGATAGCTCAGCCTAAAGCAGTAACTGAAAGGTTGCTTGATCCAATTTCTGATCCGGCAATGTGAAGAATCTGTCACAAACCCCACTTTTTCCCCCCCCGGTGCCCAAAGTGGCAGCGTTCCCGACCGATCCAATTCAGACTGGTTGGGTGTTATATTTCGGTTGAACCTTGTGCGCAGTTGACAACTAAAATAATGTCATAATTGAATCACCTGCATTACCAAGGCATCAGATTTTAATGTTTTTCATACCATTTCATACACAATTTCCATCTTTCTCTCTCACTCGTACACAAACCACACACACACAAAGAGGACACGTGAGAGGGTGCAACACAATGAGGGACTGTACGTTTCAAGCTAGCTAAACACTCATGAAATACCCAAACTAATCAAACACACATTCCCTTAGTAGCTGTGCTTTTTTTTTTTTTTTTATCTGAGCAACAGGCGTGAGAAAGTTTGAGTAGCTCAAGCAGTTGGATACATGTTTTTTTGTAAACATTGATACATTTGTTTCAGCTTTACGTAGGATGCATAGTCACGTCGGCCCTGCACAGCTCAGCCCAGTTGGGCTCTGCTCAGCAATAAAACAGTGTCCATTTTTTCCCCCGTTATACTGTTAATTGGTATATAGTGCAGTGCATATGTACTTTATGGACAGGGACACAGGTTTTTGTTGTTTTGGTGCTGTACTCCAGCACTTAGGTTAAAGTGCATACTGGCAGCTTTCATTTAAAGGTATTTACATTATTTGTTTTTTGTACATTCACCCCACCCCGATTTTAGGGGCCAGAAGTAATTGGACAGATTTTCATATTTAGTACTTTTGCAATCTGTTGCATTCGATGACTGCCCCAAGTCTGCAACCGATAGACATCATGCTCTACCAAGTTTGTTTTTCAGTTTGATTCAGGGTGACTGCCTTGGCAATTGGTAAATCAGTCATTGGTAATTTACCAAGTTACAATTTGGTAATTTAACATTGCTGAGCTAACCAGCGCTTTCTTCTTAATGTAAAACCAGTTGATTTTGGCACGCCTAATGTATTGCTATGTGCCTGTTCAATATTTTCTGATTTATTTTACTCATAATGGCCATCTTGACTTGCGTTGAAACTACTTTGGTCCTCTTGTTGGCAGACACCAGCAATCAACTGCAAATGCAAAACCTACAATCAATACTAGATATCGGCGGCCCCCTTGTGCATGCACATATGATGTGAACAAACACACCTCTCTAATAACTCACAGCTGTGAAGCCAATTGTCCCAATTTGTTTGGTCCCCTTAAATGTGCTGTTATTTCTAAGTTACATTTCCGGTACCATTGGGGGGGGGGGGGGGGGGGGGGGGCTCTGTATTTTAATCCCTTTGCCACTGTATCATTTCAAATTCAAAGTGCTGGAGTACTGGAGTCAAAACAAAAAAGTAATTTTCCAAATACTTATAGACTGTACTGTATGTAGCAGGGTTAATTAATGGCTCATTTGGTTCCTTACAGGGGACAGTGTAAATCATGGGCCGGGTCAACTGGGCCGGATTAGACCTGGTGACCAAGATGGATTGACAGACACTGAGAGGTCCAGTGAAGAACAGGTCTGGTCAGCTAATCAAGTGTCCCGATATCCTATGAATTCAATGGGATTTACCCTTTTCTAACACATCTGGTCCCCTCTCTACAGACGAAACGTCCAATTCCTGCTTCTGCTTCCGATCGGCACACAGCACGACCCAAGAAGAAAAAAGCTAAGGGAATCTTTGGATGACTCTAAAACCAGGACAATACAGACACTGTCTGAATTTTGGTACTAGTACGCTCTGGTCAAAAGCAGTCTAGAAGGAGGGGTTATTTTGGGAAGAAACATATGAACACTCCCCACTACATATGACCTATTTTAAGCAGTCATCTACCTGGATGTCTTTAAAAAAAAGACAATTTTTTTTTGAGGTATGCAATTGTTAATAGTGTATTTAATGGATATGCGTTTTATTTTTTTATTAATAAATGAATCAGTGTGTGAATGAATGTAATGCTTCTTATCAATATATGAATGTGGATTAATGACAGTGTTCTTACCCTATTTGTAATCGATGGGAATTATTAAGTTGTGAATTTCCGTGTATAATTGTGAGTGAAAGTGAATTAATCTGTTGCACTAGTAGGAATACATTGGAAATGCCAACTGATTATTTATTTTTGGGTAATTGATTATTTCTGTTGAGGGGGAGTGAAATATTGACTCAAAGGGTGTAGAATCTTAGGAATGCTATTGAAGTCCACTTCAATCATTGGTCTACCTGTTGGCTTTTTTACAACGCTATTTAGACCATTTTGTGAAATGGATCTATAATAATTCCGATAAAGTTAAAACGCACATTTTATCGATTAGATGTTAATTACATTTGGGACAGATTTCGTGGTGGGCTAAAGGAGGTTCACCCGTTTTTTACCAAGGGCAATTCATCTCTAATCTTCTGAACCATATTCCAAGGGCCAAAGAGCGCCCGTCTGTCTGGGGGTGTGTGCGTGTACCTGCGCCCGTTCTCTCGACCCTGTGTGTGTCGTGTGTTACAACACATTTTGAGTTCAAGATAGTCGCACGGGTCCAAAGGACAGTGAGCGTGTTCGCGGGTCTAGACCGACGTTCAGGCTGGTGTTTGTTTAGCCTTTCAGTATAAGCTCAACACTGGCGTTAAGCTGGGAGAAGGGAGAGCGAAGTCTGTGAACATTAAATTAAAATGCTTGGCAAATGAGGAGAGGGAGGAGAGGTACACTGAAAAGACAGAGGGCAGGACTGGCAGGGCGCGGTCTCCACGCATCTGATCTTTCGGATCTCTTCAATTTCCAGTTGAGCTGAGAGTCTCGCGCTACAGGGGACACATTAAGAGCCAAGTGTAGTTGCAGAAAAACGCGGTGGGGACACCCTTTGACCGCTACGCCTACCCAAAATCCCAGTCAGTCTGAGCACCGGGGCCGTTTTTCACAGCTGGAACAGCTTTGAACCTGTCTGCCAAGATAAACGGATCTTTCCCTATTTATGCGCTTGTCTCCGCTTGGACTGTGAGATGAGAGCTTCGCGGTGAAAGAAGCAGCTCAAAGCACCAGCACTTCATTATAGGGGGATCTTATCCGAGGTTCCAAAAGACGCCGGCGCTATACGACGTCTCCAGTAGCGCATTGTCTGCGCGCCGGGATATGGCGAATTTTGTGGACTCGGTGATTAATTCGTAACTGTCCAGTCCTCCTCCCCCTCGAGTACCCCGCGTGGGGAGATAAGCAGCGACCAGGGGGAGGAGGTGTTTTGAATCTATCAGTGACATTTTTCTGTCACCTCCAGCCGGGGTGTCCGCCGGCGTGGTGGAATGCTGCTCCCCTGGCTCGTGACGTGCCTCGTCGGTTGCGCAGTGATTCTCTCGCCGGTCAGCGAGGGCTGCGGGCCGGGACGGGGATATGGGAAGAGGCGGTCATCGAGAAAGCTTGCGCCTCTTGCCTACAAGCAGTTTAGTCCCAATGTAGCCGAGAAGACACTAGGCGCGAGCGGTCGATATGAAGGGAAAATTACCCGGAACTCCGAGCGCTTCAAAGAGCTCACTCCGAACTACAACCCTGACATCATATTCAAAGATGAAGAGAACACAGGGGCAGACCGGATGATGACACAGGTAAGCATACTCTGAATAGATTGGTTAGGGCTCACTGGGATTGAATGTTCATAACCATGTGAAACATAATATCTCCATTTGGGACACGTTCTTTTACGTGAGTTTGGATAGCTGACTATAGTCTTCTTCTTGCACTTTGCTCAGCCTTTATACCCATGGACCAGTCTTATCGATGCGGTGTTATTGACTTTGGTTTCCTGGCCCTGCGCAGAACACGGCACTGATTACAATGAGTTCACTGCGCGCTCCAGTCACACAATCCAAAGAGCGTGCTGTTTCAAAGGGACCTATAAAGAGGGTGACAATGTTATTGGTTTATGAGAGGTTGGCCAGTCTGCCTATTCAGATTATCTGGGACATGCATAAAATAGGACTGGTGTTTCCAAATACTGTTCGAATGGTTGGTTCCTTCCTGTTATGTCCAGTGTTGAAAAAGCGTCGCATCATATATTTGGAGTTCATTTAAACTGTGGCTGGTGCGTGCGTAAAACAGGGCATCAACGGCAGCAAACACTGTATAACGCAACCCCTTCTATAAATGTACGGAAAAGTTGGTAGCATGTAATTAAAACACTATGTCCTCTGTATTTACCTCATTTTGGGGGGGAAACACCCCATCGTCCTATTTGGTCAGAGCCTGACTCGGCGCGTGTACAAATGTTTACCGTTAGTTTTAGCCTGACTGGCCAGAGTTAACGGTCGCCTGTTGGACTGTCAGAATTTTTACGACAGGGTCATTGATGTGGTTCCGAAAGGGGATTTATTTGACTCCAATTCCCTAGGAATAAAGTATTTATATCGGCCTCTTATGACCGCGGGCGTCCTCTAAAAGAGCGAGCGTTTATGACCCGCAGCCCCACGTGGTAATAAGAGTGCCCAATCTTTCTCAGTCTTTAGCTGTCACCTTGCTCCAAACACGCGCATGCATACACTCGTGTACACACATACCGCTCCGCGTTTAACTCGAGTCGCGCACAATTTATGAGCTCCAAGCACAACCGCCACCACCAGCCACTGGAGACAACCTCCTGTTTGTCTTTTACCATTTTGTGTTATTTTCTGTTTGTTTTTGTAGCACAAACGTGCAAAAATAGTCCACTTCACATGCATTTAAGCCTTAATTGTACACATTTTTTGCCTCTTATTTTTGATTCAGTGGTGGTGGCTTGCCTGCCCGGAGTGGCACTGGAGCGCTCATACAGACGTGACTGTTCAGCGGCCGAAGCCATAGGTGTGCACAGGCGCGTGTTGTCAACTCCGCGTCGAATGTTTGTGTAGCCCGTGGTTAGTGCGAAACCGCTCCTACAGAAACTCCGTCGATCGGTACCTTGAAAGTTAAACCAACAAAATTCATCGTCTGATTTATGGACTCCAGTTCATGTCCGCGACCGCAGAGAAAAAAAATAGATGTTAAAATCCACACCACTCTGTGAAAAGGCATCTATTGCCACTCCGCAATAAGCTATTCTTATCCTCAGAAACTTAGGACCAACATGGAAAAATAAATTAGAACACCACTCATAGTTTTGAAATACGGCATTGGTCAAACTAATAGCCTATCCAAATGCAGCGCTTAAAAGGCTCAGAGTAAAAAAATATTATTGTAGCCTATAGGCCACCACCAATTTACTTAGAGTTTAGTGGCGCAGTTGGCCTACCATGCTTGTAAAATCAGAACTGGGGTCAAATCTGAATCATTTTATCTGGCCATAGCCAAATTATTCAGAATTAAAAATGAATAATAAATAATTTAATTAAGAACTAAAAGTTAGTAGAACTTCAAAACCATTCAAACCAAATCAAGTAAAACGTGAGTCTCATTAATTTGACAACTGAAATATTTCAAATTGGTTCTTTGAGATGTCAAATCAATTATTCTGTTTATGTGTAAGCAATTTGAACTTGAACTGAATCAAATTCACTGCACATACTAGAATGAACTGAAGCATATACAACCTTCAGCCCAAATGTATGGTGAAACAGTATGGTGAAATGTATGGTGAAACAGTAAAGTCCTGTGTATTTTGCCCACTTGGGAAAACTTGTCCCCCGACACACCTTTTCGGTCCACAGAAGCTGTGTCACACTGTCACAACATGCCACTGTATCCATGTCAACGATCTATGGTCTGCTTTCTCAATTCTCCTAGCAAATAAGGGCCATGTCTGCTACGGGGGATTAGATGGTGACCAAAAGGATGAAAAATTGGTCCTTATGCGATCGCCAAGGCCTGCGTGCGTGCTCGCGCCTGGCTGTCCTGTCAGAATTCTCAGGGTCCTCAATAAGCCCTCTCAACCTCTGTTTGCTCACCCTCACCAGACCCCAGTTTGGGGAGAACAACGTTTGTGTGCTGTTCCTAACCATGTCTCCCACTATAGTCCTTCCAAATAAACTTACCCCACCTAATCCCAATACACACCCTGACCTCACCACAACCCAACCTAATCTGCCTCTCCCCCCTTTATTCCATCCCTAGACTTTTAGCCTCCCCATTGCCACAGAGAGCAAACAGGAGCTTATGGGACTGTGTGTGTGTGTGTGTGTGTGTGTGTGTATTTGGGGGTGGCATCTTCCCAGTAGGGGTTATGTGGTGGGGCTTAATTGACAAACCTGGGGGACCTTGCCCAGTGAGCAAAATCAGTTTAAAGACGTATTTTCAGGCCAAAATGTATTTGGAGCTGGAGGTGGGGAAGGGGGCATAAACTGAGGAAAGACTAGCAAGAGCTGTTTAATAAACGTGGGATGGGCGTGTCGTTCATGTCAGCCGTTTAGTGTCGCACTTCGGATGTCACTGGCGTATACAAACTCTAACACTCTTCTCTCTCATCTTCTTTCCTGTTCATCCGTCGTCTCCTTTCGGGCAGCGCTGCAAGGACAAGCTAAACTCACTAGCCATCTCTGTAATGAACCTATGGCCGGGGGTGCGCCTGCGGGTCACCGAGGGCTGGGACGAGGACGGACACCATTCGGAGGAGTCGCTGCACTACGAGGGACGGGCGGTCGACATCACAACCTCTGACCGCGACCGCAACAAGTACGCAATGTTGGCTAGACTCGCGGTGGAGGCTGGCTTCGATTGGGTCTACTACGAGTCCAAGGCCCACGTGCACTGCAGCGTCAAGTCAGGTGAGAAGCGGAAAGGGGGAAGAAGGAGGGGAGGCTGAGAGGGTTTTAAAGAGGAGAGTCAAACAATCCGTAATACACCAGAGAGGGACTGGGGGGCGGGGTGAGGGTGAATGTTCAACCTGTGATTACACATTGTGCATGGATGTATGTTTCACTTTACTCCCACTAACGCAAATAAATAAACAAATAATAAATAAATGCAACTCTCACTCTTTCTTGGCACGCGATAAGTTAAAACACGGATAAGGATTTTACAAAGTGAATGGTTTTGGAGGGGTTTTGGGCAGCCTTCACCTTAACTGGACATCAGCATTCTGGACACAGATCTAAAGGGAAAGCATCACTCCACATTCGGTAAAACACTGAACCAGTTGAAGATGTCCTTCTGAAGCCACTTCGTCACTTGAGATGAAAGGAAATGGATGCCTGCTTTTTATGTCACAACTAATGGGAGACATACAGCCGCTTTGGGTGATTAAGCTACTTTGCTAATCTTTTCTAACACTTTTCTCACTGCAACTTCGTTTTGACCTGTCTCTGTCCTGTCCGTTGTTGCTAAAAGCTTTCATTTGGTTTTGTGATTGACTTCAAGGGAGAATTAGCTAGTTACTTTATGCCGTCGCCTAATTCAAACTCACACCAGCTTTTGTATTGTCACTTACAACGATTTAGGCATTTTTATATTATCTTACTGGCATGCTACGCGGCAGCAATGTTTGGGCTCAGCATTGTTTTGAGTTTACTTTGTGTGGTGGGTCGCTTGCTTGATAGAGCATCTACCATTTATCTTCCCATTTATGTAACTTCATTAATATGGCAACAGAAACTAAGGTGTAATTATTATTATAGCTAAGAATTAGCTATAGTGTTGTTGAGTTTGTTGGTAGGGAAAGTGTAACTAGAATAGAACACTGCAGAGCAGAGACGGACCAAATTCTCTTCCTCTTGAAATTTTGAGTGGCGCGTGACATTCTCTTTTCCGTTCTCTCCCGCTGTCCTCACTTTCTTTTCCCTTTGACTCTTCCCTTCTTACCCAGATCGGGTTGCGAGTCATCAGTCCTCGGCTTGATCGGAGGACTGCACCGGGCACCTTATTTCTCACCTGAAAACACTAACTGTAAAAAAGGGGGAATACCACTTAATAAAGATATCTCGTCGTAGACGAAGAAGTCTCATCTGCTACCACTATTGACATCATATCAATGATTCCCTAAAACGCCATTGTATGAGAAACTGCCTGCGGTGGGACCCAGCACACATCAGTAGGAAAAAGCCCACAAGAGGGCGCTACCAATACAGACATCCAGACCCCAACTAAATTCAGGACCAGAAAGGTGAATGTTTAAAGATGGCTCTCTGAAACCTTTATAGTAGAAAGACTAACCAAGTGTATGACTGCATCTCAGTTGGCACCCTATTCTCTTTAAAGTGTACCGATTTTGATCATTGGCCAATAGGGGATATTAGTTTAAAGCACATCCCTTGGCATTGTGGAGCTCTTCAATGGACCATAAGGCATGTGCCAGAATTGAGAGACTGAGAGAGTTTTGGTGGAGAACCTGAGAATAAAGCTAAAGGAGGGTTCAGATGGTGCAGTAGTTGGAGTCTTGGTCCACATATTAGTTACCAGAACATTTCCCTAATGGTGAACTTATGACCTGGGCCTAGTTTTGGATATTGAACAGATTTAAATGCATAAACATGTCATAAATACAATGTGAGTCTCCATTATATCAATGATTTGTGTGTTCTATTCATTATATTTCTTGGGATTTAATCCTATCCGAGAAATCTTCATAGAAAACCTTTGGAATTCTGGGCCCTGGCAGCGGTTCCCATCTTGCCCAAATATTTGTGCTGCTGTAGATAGACTTGAGGCAGTCCCCACATACCACTTCAAGTCCAGCACCTTGACACACAAACGTGCACACACTGATGGAATGAAGCTCATACACACAGATGCAGGCATATGCACACACACACACACACACACACACACACACAAAGATAAGAAGCTTTAATCCGTCAGCCAACTTTTGTTATTTTCTCTTACATTTGGAGTGGAAGGAAATAGAGACGCAAATATTTAGTTGAAGGCCGGAATAGATCTGCCATGTGTTTAACTGCACAGAATGCATTGTGACAATGAAAACCACTCTCTCCCTGTCTTTCTCTCTCTCAGAGCACTCTGTTGCGGCTAAGTCAGGGGGGTGTTTTCCGGGAGGGGCGTGGGTGACCCTAGAAGACGGGAGTAAAAGGTTGATCCGGGACGTGCGGCCGGGTGAGCGAGTTCTTGCCTCGTCGGCAAGCGACGGCAGTGGAGCGCTAGTTTACAGTGAGGTTCTCACCTTCCTTGATCGTGACCCCGCGACGCGGAAGCAGTTCTATTCCATCAGGACAGAAAGCGGGGCTACCCTGCCACTCACCGCCGCTCACCTGCTGTTTGTATCTGAGGGAAACTGCTCGGAAGGGGCGGAGCCGACTCCTGGTAGTATGAGGACGATATACGCCAGCGACGCGAGGCTGGGACAGTGCGTGCTGACGACAGTGGCCAGTGAGGGGGTCAGACAGGGTGAGGAGTCGATGAAAGGCGCGGGGCGTTTCTCACGCATCTCCCGGGTGAGTGTGCATGAGGACGTAGGAGTGTATGCCCCCCTCACCCGCCACGGGACGTTGGCGGTGAACGGTGTGGTGGCGTCGTGCTATGCGGTGGTGGACGGGCACGGCCTGGCTCACTGGGCCTTCGCCCCCTTGCGCCTGCTGTACCATTGGACTGGCTTTGCTGGAAGCCATTTTGGAGACACTGGGGTTCACTGGTACTCCCAGTTGCTGTACTGGATAGGCAGTCTACTGCTGGACTCTGAACACTTCCACCCCTGGGGACTGACTGATCCAGGGAGGTGAGAATTAAGAGGGAGAAGAATGCCAGGAGACACTGGAGAGAAAGTACTTGTTTGGGAGTTGTACAGACCAGGTAAACTACTGGACTGGTTACCCATTGAACCTTACTTTAACCTTGGACTTGAGTCTAGCACACTGAGGAAAGGGGAGGAGTCTCATAAAAAGGGGTTGGGCCCAGTAGCTGACCATTCACCTTTCTATGGAGTTCAAGTCAAGAAACAATAGACATGAACAGATCTGTAACATGTTCAGATAGACAACGCTATGTGCTTTCTTTTCCACAATAGTAAAACATTGTGCCCACACTGAACGTAAACCAAAGGCAATGTCCACAGGTGGACCTTGTTATGTCTATTAGAATAACCATGAACCCTGAAGGAGAACATTTGTTTTATTTAATATTTGGCAGTGTCTCATTGAAATCAAGCTACCATTATGAAGAAAAGCATTTTCTTTTGTGATCTTGTTGATTGCTTCATAGTACGATTTCCATAACATGGCCATGCCACAACTTAGCAATTGAACAAAAGTGTAGGCTACATGAATAGAGCATATCTATGATATTTTTAGAAAACGTTTACTGTATTTTATTAAAGAGAGATGTCAAAAATGTTTATGATTTTAATATTATGTATAATGAGATATTTAAAGATTTATTTTTGGAAATTAAATATTATGGAAATGCTTGTGGTTGTTGTTAACAGGTCCTCATCTGACTCTTTTTGGAATGTAGAAAAAAAGTTTTTCCATTTGACATTCCTTATTGTTTTTACCCTGTTTTTCTACCCAGTTTTGTGATTTAGCCCCAGCTTCATCGAAAGTAACTTGTAGCAGACCCTGGACAGTTGATGTAGAGATATGTGTCCTCTGAATCACATATGAAGCCCTTCCAGGTTTTTTGAAATTCCACTGAGCTGCTCGCTCAATTATATTGAAATCACTACTCGCCGGAGGGAATGCACTCCCTGGCGTTCAGACAACCTTTCCACCACAAGGAGAGGAGACAAGGAAACCATTTCAAATTATTAAACCCCCAAAAAACATGGACAGGGCTGGCCAATTGCAACCGCCTCAGTGGGACACCATGGGGGATGAAACCTTTCCACCCACTAAAACAGTGATCCACAAACCAGGGGGAACATGGACAAACTAATGAGACCATATGCTTACTGATAATGAGGGTCTACTTCAGGGGTAGCCCACCCTGGGCAGAATTAAACTCCATGGTCGAATTGGTTCAGTTCCTAAAACAGGTTGGGGACCACTGCTTTAAAGTATTGCATTGTTTATCATTGACTTTTGACACATATCAAGCCATGAAAACGTATGAAGCATTTATAATGGCCTTTAATGCTGATTTGTGTTCAATCTTTGCCCATGCCTTCCTCATGCTGCTTTCTTTTACTGCCATCTACTGACGAAAAAATGAAACAGCACGGATTATGTGTAATAATAGAGTACTCCACTTGATTAACCGAGGTCCATTTAACCACACTGAACAGGTGTTACCATTTAAACCAAGATTTATAGAAAAAAATATAATAATACAATGTGAAAAGTTTCAGGTGACACATCTGCTAATTTCACTCACAAAACGGTTTTGTTAAAGTGTTCAAAATACTTTATTAAATTAAATGGTGAACCCATTAGTCAATTCGCAGTATCTGAACACCCACACACGTGCTCAGGCACAACAGTTGGCTAGTCGGCTAATAATAACACTGTTAACTGTTCCTTTAAGAGGATGGACGAGCCAAGGGAAACCTAATCGCACCATATCGGGCCAACAGCTCATCAATTGACTGACGAGCAAGGAGGGCGAATTTCGGATCTTTGATACACCACTTCGCTTGTTGTATCTCCAACTGCGAAATAGTTTGAATTTTTTATTGTCTTTACACGTGCGTCTATGTTGTGAAACTACGGTAGTTGATTACGTTACGCGTTGCACCTTTAAGAAGCTGTCTTCGGGATTACAATTACGCGCTACCCACAAGGTTCTCAAGGGGGCTTTTACGCACTACCGAATTCTGGGGAGTCTTTCGCAGCCCGACCATACCATCTCTTCTATTCGATAAGTTCTGTCCCTTTCTTATCCCACATCAATTTGCATTGCCTGTTTGATTATTGGGGATCCATCGCAGTAAAGACCTGTAAAATGGCTGAGGAGCAGGGAAAAGCGGGGAAAGGGATCAACACTGGGAAACTGGCGACCAACATGCAGAAAAGACTTAGCAGAGCGCAAGAAAAGGTAAGCAGGTAGACAGACTTGTAAACCGTTCAATGACACAGGTTTCCATTGAAGCCAGTGGTCTGTCTTCTCTTATAAACACAGTTTGCCAAATGTCACGCCTGATCCGCTATTTCTATTTACGTTGTCTCGGTCTCATTTGTGAATCCCAACCTGTTTTGACAGGCAACAGGGGGTTGGGTTATTGCAGGAAGAGCCGAAGGGTTGACTCACAAAGAAAAGGAAATGTAGATGGAATTATTGCAAACCATTCTTTCTGTAATTCCTTTGTTCGGTCGAAATAGCTACTTAGTTACCCCTCTGTCATGTGTTGTTACAATAAAACTGTGAGAACGTACAGTATCTGAGCTCACTCGCAGCTGTGTATACTGTTAAAATGTTAGGCTATTTAATTTGTCTCCAATGTTGTTGATAAACCCGACTCTTTCTGGAAATGTCATAATTAAGCGAACTTTTAGGTTATGATCAAAATTATACGAGGATTTCTAGGGTCGTGTCTCAGAAAATTTTTAGAAAAATTCTGCTTTCTAAACACTAATTTCTCCAGAAGCAGGCAGGAAACGTTGTCTAGTTAGATCACTCTTCTTTTGCCTAAGCCCTGGGGCATTAAGGACTACAACAACCCCCTACTCTATATAACAGGAAGCGCACTTAACTGCCATAGAAAAATAAAACCATGGAACAACCAGACACAAATCATGTCTCCTTATCCCCTAGTTTGGTTTTTCTCCAATGCCTGTTCTCCAGTGCCTCAAGCAGCACATATTTTGTTTTTTTCTTGCCTGGACAAACTCACCTAATTCTACTAGTTCAGTGATTAAACCTTGAATCAGTCTTGTCTGAGCTGGGTCAGAAATACTAGGCCTAGGGGCTTACATTTTCTATAGGCCCTGCCCCCAGATGTGTGTGTTTTCTAAGTTAGATAGTAAAGACATAAAGTTTAACTATAAACATTTTTCATTTAAAAAGCATTCCCTGCCTCTGAGGCCCATGGACATGTAGTTGGGAGTTGTAGTAGAAAGGGGGAAAAAAATTGTTTAAGCATTATAGGTAATGCTAATCCTCATCCAGTGTGTGTGTGTGTGTGTGGGGGGGGGGGGGGGTGGGGGGGGGGGGCGATTGTCCTGTCTCAATATGTGTAAAATTTGTGCTTTTGAAAGCAACAAACAATGAAGTCAAAGCAGTTTTTATTACTTGGAATGAGCTCTCCCAGAATGAGCTTGGTCGGTGGTTTCCTAGTTCCAGTAGGTTACTATCTTCATCATGTAGTTCATGTTCACTCCGCTCAAACGTTCAGTTAGAAAGTTCCACAGCCATTCACCCACCCCGCAATAACCCTCAGGATCGTCAAGACAGCTTAAAATCTTCAACCGCTAATGAGAGTGCTGCTCTTATAACTCTCTAGAACCAAAGTTGCCCCTCCTCAACGATCTGGAAAGTCTTCAGAGACAATTTCCCAGAGTGATATACCACCCATCAACAGTTTGACTGCTGCAAGACCTGAAGGTCACTGTATCCTCTTTCCTGTGGAACCTAAGCTGGGTGGTTGAGTTTGGTGGAGGCCAGTTTCAGCTGGCAAGCTGCCACTTAACTAAACCTTCACCCCCTCTCCCAATACTGTCTGTCCAGTATTACCGGTAACACTGTCTGCCAGGCTGGAAGGTGGTGGTCTGATTTAGATTCCACTCTGGAATCCTGCCTCTTGTTAGTCTCTTTTTAGTCTGGCTAGCTATCGGCTATAAACGACTCTCTGTCGGACGATACCCAGTTTCGCCGGTGAACAGAGCACATCTGTGGCGTCAAGAATCATGCGGTCAGTGGGTGCTCGATGTTGTTATCGTAGGGTTGCCATGCCAGCCTGGCCTGCTGAGGGTAGAGCGAACAAGCTGCCAGCCAGCACAACAATGACCAGTGCAGCAAAGCGCTGTGGGAGGATCCAGCCCAGGGAATCCGGATGCATCCGATTGGTCACATCATGGGGACAGAGACGGGGGAGGGGGCTGCTTTTTCTGAATCCTGACGGTCTGAAGTCTGACCCCTCGAATGCATTGACCTCTGCCCAACTGCACCCCAGGCTATGACCCTGTTCCGTTCACGCCGGGGACCAAACCACTGCTCACCGGTAACCCAGACCCGGTGGCCCTGTCCCGGAGGCCCAGAACCCCCTCTAAACCGTGAACTCCTCCCAACTTCCCAACCCAGCTTGGCCAGCACACCTGTCTGTGCCCTGAATACCTCTCTGCTGCCGTGGGGCTGTCTATGAATAGCAGTAGCCTACAAGGCCTCCATCCTCGGGCTTAATCCCCTGTGTGTGTGTGTGTGTGTGTGTGTGTGTGAGATCGTAGGTTGGCAGCCCAGTCAGGCCTGAGGGGGTATTTCTGGGGATGAAACTGAACACCGCTGAGCAGCAGCATCCACCGCTCAGACCCCCTGTCACGAGTAGACCGGGAGACACAAACTCCTCACACAGGATGTACTTCAGCAGCGTGCACGCGCCAGCAAACACACAGACACCCATAGATGCGCGCGGACTGAGGCTTAAACCTGCTGGCTCCTGGTAAATCTCCCGTCCCTCGTCTGGGCCGCTGTAGCCCTGAGGGCGAAGTCTAACGGAGCACATACCACATGGGCTGAGTTGGCGTATGGGTCGTTTAGGGTCTTTTAATGTTAGCGCGCGTGTGACGGAGAAAGGAAAGGATGGACTGTGAATGTTCCAGAACTTTCTGGAGCTTGTGGGTATAGCATGAGGTAATATTTATTCACGTCACAGGGGAGGGTAATGACGCCGACAGGGCCAACCTGTCAGTGGCGTGAAGTCGATCGATTGATTCAGGACAGGTACAGTAATCCACACTGTACATGTTTGCCTGTCAACAGTTCCTCTTGTGAATACCACACGGATAGAGTTCAACCTTACATAATATGTGACGGTATTCAGATACGGGACTTGGGATGACTTGGAGGGCTCGTTCGGTGTTCGGTTCATACCTTCACTTAGGGCTTAGATGTTTAGACATTGAGGAGAAACTAGGGTGGGATTCTTCATTTATTTCAGTGTTTGGTTAAAATGCGTGGACAGCGCAATTCGCTGGTCACTGCTTGAGTAACCTCGTCTTCGGGCTATTAGGCACATTGCATGTGAGTTTGGCACAACAACCACTCGGTGTTGGCCATAATAAGAGGGAACGTTTCCTTTTATGACAGGGACCTTACTCAGGAAATATCTGTTGTCTTTTGGTTTGGAGCTGTCTTTCTAACGTTTGATTATGTAATCAAACGTTAAGATGTAATCATCTTGTCCATTTCATCCATTCTAACCGGAGCCTGCCACTTCACTTTCTAATACGAAGGAGATGCTAGCCAGCGTATAACCTGAAACACTAAACTCAAGCAACACTAACACACAGCTACGCTTTGCTGCATAGTCCGCTGGCCCAGGGTGGATGTCACAATGTTGCAGTTGGTGCTTTGGTGCACAAGAAACATTGGGGAGGTGTGGGAGACGATTGGTTGGTGTACTAAGCCAAATGAGCCACTGCCTATTGCACCGGGTTAACGTGGGCCTGGTTTGACAGAATCTCCCCGCAGACCTTCTGGACATGGGGGCGGAAGTGTCTGGAAGTGACATTACTACTTGATGTTTTTTGCGGCGGGACGATACCAATCCCACTTGTAATATGGTTGGACCTTTTTGTTTAACCCTTCCCACACCAGGTGCTGAGGGTAAGAATAGACCTTGGGCTCCCCCGTTCACTCAACATATGTAACTTTAGACAACTCAAGTGGTGACTCAAACTGAGCACAAATGCGAGCTAATCTCTGACAAGATGTATTCCTCAAATATACTTCTGAGAGTCAGGATCTGTACAGCTGACGGTAGAACCCCATGCCTAGGTGTTAAATCACAGCCGGAGCTCTTCAAAGGCCCCCCTTACAATCAACACACACACATGCTCATCCGCTTTCATTGTTTCTCAGACATAATGTTGCTGGTATCGATATTACAGATTTTTCGGGGGAGATTTGGAAAATGTAGTGGAATCAGCCTAAAAAAAAAGTGATTTCTAGCTTTAAGAGACTCAACAACTTCTTGGGGTTCGTGTCTCCAGTTTCCTGCCCCCTCCCAACCCCACCCTTCACTGCCTCGCCCGTCCGCCCATTACACATTCCACCAGAAGGTTGTAACATCTGACCTCGGAGGCATGGCGTTAGCCAGCATGGCAGCTGGGGAACTTTACAGTGGTGTTCATTGGCTATTGCTGGGGGGGGGGCGGGGTTAGGGTTAACTCCTCTCAGGATCCCTGAGGTCATCAGACCCCTCTTCAGTATTCTGTTTGCATTTGTTCAGGCTAATCTCAGTCGCGGGAAGATAAGTCTGCCTGTAGCACCACTGTAGACATTACAGCTACAACCTCAAGGCTGTTTCTCACTGAGACGCGCGCCACTGCCATTCAACCCCAAGGCAGTTTCTCAGTGAGACGTGCGCCACTGCCATTCAACCCCAAGGCAGTTTCTCAGTGAGACGAGCGCCGCTGCCATTCATTTTGTAATGGAGGAAACATTCCTCTTTCAAACATTTCAAAACTCTTTCAAACATTTGCTGATTGTTTGAAAGAGGAAGGCTGTGTGCCATCAGGAAGTGCTACTGTCTGTGGTTGATTGTTACATTTTGATCTCTATCTCCTTACCCTGCTGCTATGCCATTTGGCAAAGCCATGGACACAGTTTTTGCTCCTACCCGGGTTCTGTTTCCTGCCTTCGTGTCTAGTGGACAATGTGTAGGGCTACATTGTGAAATGGAACCTAGTCCTTAACTCTGGTACTCAGGAAGCAGTGTTGAACCGGTCCCATCCTGTTAAGTGTCAGGGGCTTGTGGAAGTGCTGGATAGTTAAATGAAACCTAGACCATTACTTTGATATACAGGAACTGGCGCTCATCCCCAGTGGTATAGATGTAAGTGAGGGGAAGTCCCATGTCAGCCAGTCCTGGGCTAGGATTAGGCAGCCAGGTGGCCGGGGTGTTAACTATAGCTGTGTGGTGGGAGGAGTCAACTGGACAGATTAGCCGGTGACCTTGGCAACATCCTTCTACTTTCCAACATTGTTTTCTAGAATGAACACAGGAAAATTACATTATATACTGAAGACATAATGATGGCTTTAATGGTTTAGAAAGTGGATTATTCAGATACCAGCTTTGTTGGTTTCTTGTTAAAGGTGTTTTGAAAGTGTCCAGTTTAAGGGTATTTTGCAATTTGTTAAAGTAATTTTCATTGGAGAATATTGACCAATTGATGTGAGTTTCTGACCAGAGTGAAAGTCCAAACAAGACCATCATCAACAAGAATGGGGAGATTTTCCTAGCCACTGAAATTCAACACTATTGTTGTTTGCTCCTTGGGGTTTAAGGCCGGGTGTCTCTGTAAAGCACTTTGTGACAACTGCTGTTGTAAAAAGGGCTTTATAAATGAATTTGATTGATTGATTGACCTGTTCAATTTCTCATTAATCCAATTATCTAATCAACCAATCACATGGCAGTTGCTTCAATGTCCTGGTCAAGACAATCTCCTGAACTCCAAACTGAATGTCAGAATGGGAAAGAAAGGTGATTTAAGCAATTTTGAGCGTGGCATGGTTGTTGGTGCCAGACGGGCCGGTCTGAGTATTTCACAATCTGCTCAGTTACTGGGATTTTCACGCACAACCATTTATAGGGTTTACAAAGAATGGTGTGAAAAGGGAAAAACATCCAGTAAGCGGCAGTCCTGTGGGCGAAAATGCCTTGTTGATGCTAGAGGTCAGAGGAGAATGGGCCGACTGATTCAAGCTGATAGATGAGCAACTTTGGCTGAAATAACCACTTGTTACAACCGAGGTATGCAGCAAAGCATTTGTGAAGCCACAACACGCACAACCTTGAGGCAGATGGGCTACAACAGCAGAAGATCCCACAGGGTACCACTCCTCTCCACTACAAATAGGAAAAAGAGGCTACAATTTGCATGAGCTCACCAAAATTGGACAGTTGAAGACTGGAAGAATGTTGCCTGGTCTGATGAGTCTCGATTACTGTTGAGACATTCTGATGGTAGAGTCAGAATTTGGCGTAAACAGAATGAGAACATGGACCAATAATGCCTTATTACCACTGTGCAGGCTGGTGGTGGTGGTGTAATGGTGTGGGGGATGTTTTCTTGGCACACTTTAGGCCCCTTAGTGCCAATTGTGCATTGTTTAAATGCCATGGCCTACCTGAGCATTGTTTCTGATCATGTCCATCCCTTTATGACCACCATGTACCCATCTTCTGATGGCTACTTCCAGCAGGATAATGCAACATGGTTTCTTGAACATGACAATGAGTTCACTGTACTGAAATGGCCCTCACAGTCACCAAATCTCAACCCAATAGAGCATCTTTGGGATGTGGTGGAACGGGAGCTTCGTGCCCTGGATGTGCATCCCACAAATCTCCATCAACTGCAAGATGCTATCCTATCAATATGGGCCAACATTTCTAAAGAATGCTTTCAGCACCTGGTTGAATCAATGCCACGTAGAATTAAGGCAGTTCTGAAGGCGAAAGGGGGTCAAACAGTATTAGAATGGTGTTCCTAATAATACTTTAGGTGAGTGTATGTGCCTAATGTCTTCAAAAACACCCACTTTCAAACTTGGAATTTTATGGTTAACTGTTGTATGATAGTGATTTTACCTATAAATTATTCAGATATAATCAACATATTACGCATTAAAAAAAAAGTGTGCCCATACTGCAACTTTAACATTACAAGTTATATCAGTAGGTATCAGTTACTGTGCTAGCTTGGTCATGTTTCTGCTTCCATTATTTGTGCCAATCACCCTCTCGTAGCAATGTTTATAAACACTGGAGAGGGTCTGGGAGTTCTTACCATAATCAGAGATTGGCAAAATGGGTAATTTTTACAAGGGTATTCTTATCAGCCATTGCAGAACAAGAAACCAATTCTAAATTTAACTTTAGACTTTATATTTGATATGGGTATTGAAACAGGATGAGCAGTCCAGCAAAATACCAAGGTATTTGTAGGTGTTGACCGTAACTCTGACCCATTCAGGGCAAGAATGTGGGTGACGAGCAGGTTGTTGTAGGTTCCCTTTTTTTTATAAGGACTATGTTGAGGTCAACCACTTTTTTAAAGTATTGTAATGACTCAGACATTCATGTTTATAGAATGCAGAACCGAAACCCATAAGGTTTCATTTTCCCCAAATCCTTGGGAATCCCTGAACAGAAGACTGTTATCTACGAAGGGACCTAGATAAGGCCAGAAAGTGTATTCTGCATTCCCACGTTGCATCAGGAGAGGAACACACTGACCCTTGGTGTCGTTACCAGCTGGTCTTTGCCAGAGACAAATGGCTTTGACAGCCTGCCTAAAAATAGTGTGCTACCGGTTACATTAAATTTTTCCAAATCATTTTGAAAGATATATATTTTTTGGAGATCAGAAGCAATTAGCAATTATTGGTTACTGGCCATCATAGAGTTGTAACCGTACAGGCTAACGTTAGTTTAAATGTACACAGCGCTGAATGCTCAAATGATTAAGGATAGGGTCTTGTATGTAATTCTGTATATTTTGCTGAAAGTAATACACTTTGATGCCTAGCTCCATAGTACATACTTACAACAGGTTGAATGTTTGTGACAAGCTGTTTGTGTTTGTGACAAGCTGAATCCATTACAGTGTGATTCAAGTCCATTGCATTCAAGACAAGTATGCAAGCACACTTACAATGTTATTATTTTTTTCTATTTTTATTATTTTTATGCAGTCCACACATGGAATACTATAAGCTGCACAGCCATACGTGTTAACAAGGAACAACGTTACATTAGAAGTAGTTCTATTGTGTAGCCTTATTCTTTTCCTGTATTCATTAGGGATCTTTGGCCTTTCTCACAGGTGCTTCAAAAGCTGGGCAAAGCTGACGAGACGAAAGACACCGTGTTCGAAGAGAGCGTGGCTAACTTCAACAAGCAAATGGTAATCTCCAGTTTCGCTTCTTCAAACTTTTTTCCTCAACCCTTTCTCTCTGTGAGATGGTAGACTGAATGTTGTGGTGCACCGTTCCCTGCCATGCCTGGGTGCTGTTGCTTACTTGGTCAAAGCATAAATCTGGTGACCTCAGGATTGTAAGTTTGATTCCCGATACAAAAAAATATGAAAACGTATTCAATGAAGACTGTAAGTCGGTGTAGATGGGTGTCTGCTACTTGAATTAAATGTAGCTCCACATCCCTTTTACATGATTTCTTCCTGAATGATTCCAGCGGTTGTGCTGGTCGCACCAGTGCAGCAGCGTCGGTTCATTAGTTGGAAACGCACTTCAACTCATCGCTTTTCTTGGTTTCAGGTCGAGGGAACCAAACTGCAGAGAGACTTGAGGGCCTACCTGGCAGCGGTAAAAAGTAAGAAACATGTTCTGTGAGTGTGGTGCATCTGCTCATGCGCTGAAACTGTGTGTGTGTGTGTGTTGGTACCTTATTGTTAGCTCTACACATGTCTTTTCACTTCCCATTTGGTCTGTTTTGGGTCACACACCCACCACTTGGCCCACTTGCATTTCATCTTTTAACAATGTCTGTCTTTCTCTCTCTCTCTCTCTCGCTCTGTCTGTCTGGCTGGCTCTGTCTGTCTGTCTGGCTCTGTCTGTCTGTCTGGCTCTGTCTGTTCCTGTGAACCTCAGCCATGCACGATGCGTCCAAGCGTCTACAGGACTGTCTGGCAGATATGTACGAGCCTGACTGGTTTGGCAAGGAGGAAGTGGATGCCATCGCAGAGGTGAGAGGCACTAACATGGCCAGAATGTGCGTGTATAGGTGGAGACCTATTTCCCTTGTGAAGGATGTGTGGTTGAAAACCGAACATAACAGCTTCCAATCGCATTCTTTTGATTATTTATGATCACCCCTTTATTCAAACATTCTCCTGCCTTTTATTCACTGCCTAGTCATTTGCTCGCGTTCCTCAGTTACTTTCACATCTTCTCCCAACAACACATACGTCTCGTTTCTCTCACTGCATGTCTCTTTCTCTCCATGTTTCCCTCCTTCTGTCTGTGAAGGAGATGATAGAGAAGGAGATGGACTATTGCATGGAGGTAAAGGACAGCACAGTCAAGACGCTGTACAATAGTGATGGGCCTTAATGACTAGTGGGAATAGCTTTAGCTATGCGTGCGTGCGCGTGTTTTGACTCTGTGCACTGTGTTGTAGGAGACGGACATCCTGTGGTCAGATTACCACGACAAGCTTGTGGACAATTCCATGGTCTCTATGGATACCTATCTGGCACAGTTCCCTGATGTTAAGGTGTGTGTCAGTGCTGCCACACAATGTGTGTTTGGCCCTTTTTAACCATTCAGGCTCCATAATGAGTTCAATATAAATAAATACTTCTTGAGAACAATTTACTTCCTATAGGTTATACTCGCACACAAGAGAAAAAGAACACTAAACAATTAACATACTGTCTCTAAAACTGCTTAAGCCCCTGACAAGTGGGAGAAGAAATACGTGTGATTTGTTTGATTGTTTTTTCTGGGGTATCTGCTCAGGCACGTATCGCCAAGCGGGACAGGAAGTTGACAGATTTCGACAGTGCGAGGCATCACTTTGCATCCTTACAGAAGGGCAAGAAGCCTGACCAGGCCAAGATCGCAAAGGTAAGATGGCCGCCTACTGCTTTGTTGCCTGGGTGCGAGACAAAGAAAGGGAATGGTTTCTTTTTTTCATTCAGTACCAACACATTAACAAAAAAAATACGAAAATGGTGGTTATTTAAACAAAGACAATCTTACACTACTTCTGAAATTCAGCCAAATACAGACTTGGATTGCCTGGCTTTGCATTGACCATTGTTTCTGAAACCTTCCCGGAGAGAACAATGTAAAAAGAAAGTATCCATGCCAGAACAGTACAGTTTAGTAGCTCTATAAAGTAAATCGACCTACTTATTAAACTAAGTCACTTGAGAACCACATTTTATTTTTGAAGATGACCTGGCCAAAGGCATTCAACTGAAAGTCAGGACAGTGAGTACACAGATCAACATAAATCATGTAAAAAATAAAATTCATGAATACAAATATACAAACATTAAATTACAAAACAGTGGGCATGTACATGGCTTCAGCAGGTACAGTCAGATACCAGCTTGTTTTTTACATTTTTTTAGGAGTAAGATGAGATGAATTTCAAGTTAAGGGTGTTTTGAAATGTATTCCAGTCATTGGGAGCAGGAAACGGAATTTACTGTTCACCAAAGGAGGGTGTATGATGTCTAATGATGTCTGTCAGTAAGCAACATCTGGGTTCTACCAGTTGAAATAACCTTGTTTAATAGCACTCTAGTGACTCTTTGTGGCAGGTCAGGTGCCTGCAAGGTGACAGTGGTCAATAATCAGAGGACCGTTCTCTGGTGCATTAGTCCAGCAGCGTGGAATTGAGGGACAATAAGAGGAAAAAATTTAAACCACTGATCTACAGCAAATAATGACAATTAACATGCTTTTATGTGTGTCTGTGAGTGTGTAATTTAATACCGTATGGTGTAAATAAAAACTGTAAAAAAAAAAACATGCTAACTTGCCTGTCTGATTGCTTGCTAAAACTAATTACAAGTATTTGTCTTGCATCTCTCTTGTTTCTCTCTGCTTTCCTCTCCTCCCTATCCTGCTTTCCTTGCGCTCTCTTTCACTCTCTCTCTGACTTGTTCGGTCTGCGTGGGTAGCCCATGTCTATCGTGGAGAAGGCTGCCCCAGGTTGGGCCCAGGGGATTTTGTCTGCCCATCAAATTGCTCAAACTAACCTGACCAGAAACCAGGTGATTGATGCCTAACTAACTCCAACTCTCAAACGTATATCATGCTTTGCCCTACCCCTGTCCTCACCTGTCACTCACCTGCCACTCAGCCATTGTATGCCCCTCTAAATCCTAAATCTGTCATCGTTCCTTGTAAGTCAATGTTCTTTGCGAGTTTGACTGGGTTCACACAGTAGATCGTTTTTCTTTTGAGTATAATCTGACCACTAGTGACACTAACTTACAACTGTGGTATAATAGTTTCACCTGTGCATTTTTGTTGTATTAACGTGTGCGTGTGCGTGCAGGCCGAGGAGGAGTTGGGCAGGGCTCAGAAAGTATTTGAAGAGATCAACATAGAACTGCAGGATGAGCTTCCACAGCTGTGGAACAGGTGAGTCGTCCAGACCTCCCCGCGCCCTCTCACCGAAGTTGTGGGGCTGACACCGCGCAATCTCCCCCCCGTCCTGAAGGAACAACTGCGTCATCTTCGCAGTCTCTCTTACGCACGTCCTAACAGACACACGCGGACATTATCGCCAGCAACCATATTAACGCATTATCTCTCTGACTCCCTCCCTCTCTCTATCCGCCCCAATCCCTCTTCAGCCGAGTTGGCTTCTATGTCAACACATTCCAGAGTATGGCTGGATATCAGGAGAGGTTCCACAAAGACATGGGAAAGGTGAGGTAGATCTAGGTTCTTAGCTTCAGCACATAGGACTGATTGATGTTACATCGGTTGACTTTGTCCAACCATTCTGTTCGCAGCTGAACCAGGACTTGAATGACGTCATGACCAAACTGGAAGAACAGAGGCTGGCCAAGTGAGTGAAACTTGAACAGTGTTGTCCACATGTCACGTATACTATGCAGAGTTGCACATTTGCTGATGTTCATATAACCGCTTCACTCTCCACTTTGTCCTCTATTAGAGGTCCCCGTAAGATATACCTTGCACAGATTTTAGGTGCGACTTTAGGGAACTATATGTTAATAAGATAAATCGGAGCCAATGTAATGGCATACTACTACGGATGTTAACTGAATATGGAATAGTCATACTAAAGAGTAAACCCTCCCTACAGAAAGGCAGGTAAAGACTGGAAGCCTGGACCCAAGAAGAGGTAATGGTCTTGACTGCGAATGACCAGATTTACAGTCTATGTGCCTGTGTGCCTCTGTTCGCATGGTGTAGTAAGACAGTGGTTCTCAAACCTGTCCTCTGTGACCCCCATATGTTTAACAGCATGTTGCTTTCAAGTTGACCTGATTCGCTTATTCAGAAGCTTGATGAGGACTTCAATCAGGTGTGCTAGATGTGGAATACGGTAGCTCAAATACAGTCCCTTTTATAAGGTATTCATTACCCTTCACTTTCTCTAAATTTGCTTAGACCTCATTCATAATTGACAAAAATTATTAAAAGTTAAATTAAGTTATCAAAATCATTTCATCAATCTACACACAATACACTACAATGACAAATATAAACACGTTATTTGGAAACAATTTATAAAAAATAAATAAAAAAGGAAATATATTCTATTCTAATATTCAGACCCTTTATTCAGTACGTTGTAGAAGTGCCTTTGATGATGATCACAGCTTCAAGTCTTCTTGGGTAGGCCTCTGCATCAGTTTTTCATGCCTGGATTTGGTCATTTTGTCCCATTCTTCCTTGTAGATCCCCCTCAAGCTCTGTCAGATTTGGAGTGTTGGTGGTCCTCAATCTTCAGGTTTCCCCACAAATGGGGTTCAAGTCCATCCTTTGGCTTGGCCTCTTAAGGACAGTCAAAGACATGTCCCTAAGCCATTCCAGCATCATCTTGGCCGTGTGCTTCAGTGCCGTTGCCACACTTAAAGATGTTCGCCTCATTCTGAGGTCTTGAGCGCTTTGGATCAAGTTTTCTTGATCTACTTTGCTGCATTTTGCTCCATTCATACTTCCCTCAATCATGAGCAAATCCCTGTTGCTGAGAAGCATCCCCATAGCATGATGCTCACACTACCATGCTTCACCGTAGGCATGGTATTACCCAGATAATGTGCGGAACCCAGGTTATGATGCGGTACTTGGTATCCAGGCCTAATAGTTGTATTTTGGCCTCATTAGACAGCATGTGCCTTTAAGTCAGGAGTGGCTTCTATCTATCACTCTACAATAAAGGCCTGATTGATGGACTGCTACAGAGATGGATAACCTTCTTACAGTTCCTTCCATCTCTGCAGAGAAACTCTGATGCAGTGTTAGAGTGGTGATTGGGCTCTTGGTCACCTTCCTAACAAAGGCCCTTCTTGTCCGGTTACTTAGTTGAGCTGGGTGGCCTTTTCTAGGAACGGTCTTGGTGGTTGTAAACTTCTTCCATTTCACAATGGAGCCCACAATGCCCATTCAACTTTCAATGCTTAAAACAATTGTTTTGATAATCTTCTCAAGATCTACTCCTAGTGGTGGCTCCTGATGGTGAATGAACTGATATATCAAAAGACATGTATATTGTGGTCCCTTCAAACAATTAATTGTTGCTCAAATAAATGTAATGTATGGCTAAAAATATTTTGCCCTAAAATACAGGGCAAGAGTAAGTAATAGTGGCAGTTGCAAGCATGGCATTAACTCCAGAAATTACAATCTAAAAGCTAACAGAAAACTGATTAACAGAAAATACAACTAGATTGATAGCTTGAACAATAACTAGCCAACTATAGATAAGGTTATTAAAAGACTAATCTAACAATCTCTCATCCAACATTGTTGCCGAGGTTCCCTTCTTAGTCAACTACAACCAGGATGTCAGGTCAGTAGTGGCAATGTCACAACAAAGTGATACGTATTTCTAATAATAGTTTCCAGCATGTGGCCTACTCTAAACATAAGCCAGCTTGTTGGTCTAACTAGGATAACACGTTCAACAAAAACTCAGATGGCAAAACATTTCTGCATGTTATTTTCCCTTATACTATCCTCAATATCATAGATACCTGCTGCTTGTTGTGGACTGACGTTTGCTGCTGAAGACGTCATTCATATCTCAGTCGAGATGGTGCTTATTGTATACCATTTATCCAATCTTGGCAGGCCACTTATGTCTACAATTGCACTCCCCGTTTATGACTACCTGGCAAAACTCAACGTAACTCATCAAACTATGCTACAAGATGAGGTATATTTCTCAAAAATCAATTAAGGTAGCTATTAACTTGCATTGTGCAGAGAAGACTCCACGAGTGATCTTTCATTGATTATACAATCCAAAGTCCGAAAAACAATCCTGGTATTCTATTCCCTTTCACGTCCACTAACTGCCAGACCTAAAGTTGAAGTTAAGTCAATTTGATTCAAAATGTTCCATCCCAGTCTGGCAGTACGTTATGTTAGCTTTGGCTAAGAACTTTGCTAATAATTAGCTTAGCAAAGTATTCCCAATGTGTGCACTGCAGCCACACATCCATGCTTTTTTCCATTCCAGTAATAAGTGTGATTCTTCCATGTTTATGAGCATAGTGATTTTCTCTACCCTCTGTCATTTGATGCTGCAGCTTGTTTGAGCCAAAGGCACTGTTTATTTTGGCTGTCTCATTGTCAGGTGCTGTGGTATCACCATGATGACAGTAACTGGATGACATTTGCTTGCTCAACTAGGCAATACCTAATATAGAGAACTACCTTAATGTATACATAGAGACCTGGTCATTAATTTCAATGAAAAGGTTATGTGATAAAATCCCTAGCATCTCATTGGTTCAGCCCTCCCCCATAGGCAAGTAAATGATATGCAATCCCAGTGCAGGGCAACGCCCAGAGCTGTTGCTGCCATTGTAGTAAGTAATTGAAAAGCTTTTTTTTAACTATCTTTTTTTCAACAAAATGTTAACATTTACCACACTTATTAGAATATATATCTTTTTAAACATAATCAATCTAAAATCTAGGTCTAGGAGTTGCTTTGTCATATGGTAATGTGTATAGCCAAAAACTATTTTATCAGTTATAAGTTCTATAACACAACAAATGTGGAGAAAGGGTTCTGAATACTTTCTGAAGGCACTGTATAAAGAAAGGCTCAGGGCCCTGCAGTCAGATACTGAATTTCAATTAAAGATGTGTGCTACATGGGAAATGGTGATCTTAAGTCAGTTCAAGGGAACGTTTGTCACTTGGATAAGTTATGCATGGCGTTATGTTGTGTGTTTGAACTTTCATGGGTGTTGTTGAACACAAGTTATTAGTCTGTGTGTACACGTGATTCAGGTTACGCATTCCTTTGCATGACCGCGTATCTTTGAGTAAGTCATGTTTTGAGTTAGTGTTGCTTTCCACCGCAAAGCCCCCACATAGTTTTGCGGATTACTACACACAGTTTCATTGTACCTCTGTGATAAAGGATGGTTTGGTTCATGTTTTTCTCCTTACTAAATTTGGCTGGACTGTGACCCACTGCTGCCATCTTGTGGTCTTGTTGGATTATGTAGACAGTTGACTTGATGTTTGCATGCTGCAATGTAAAACACTTTGGTTGTGTTTAGTAGGACACAAATCACTCCAGGCTCCATGTCGAGCATACTGCTGGTGTTTTGCTAAGTATTGATTACAATAAGTAGTCTCTACTTGAGAAATGTAAAGAAATTCCATTTGCTTATATCGGTAATTGTTATTTGGTATATGTGATAGATACATTAATCCAACTAGAATTATAAACGAATAAAGTGCTGTACATTTGTTATAAATGATTGGTCCTATTTCTAGTTATCGTCTGATTACAATCAGGGAAAATGTTTTTCATTCTGACCAGTTCAGTCAGTCAGTCAGTCAGTCAGTCAGCCAGCCAGCCAGCATTGCAGTTGGCTACCTTCATCACTGTGAATGACCGAAACTGATAAACTGCCACAACGCTATATGTTGCGCTACTGTTTTTGGTTAATTTGCGATCTGCTGGAACACAACAGTAATAATTCTCTCTCTTTCTTTTTGCCTTGTCACCTTCTGTTTATTTTTTGCCCTTTTTTCTCCTGTTCTACTCTACACTTAATGTAATGGTTTATTTGATTGAGACTGTAGGAAAAGATGAAGGTTTTACTTTTGTGGCTGAAAGACCAGTGGGTCTCACTGATCAGCCATAACATCATGACCACTGACCGGTGAAGTGAATGGCACTGAATCTCATTATCATGGCACCTGTCTGAGTGGGATATATTAGGCAGCAAGTGAACATTGTCCTCTAAGTATGTGAGTTAGAAGCAGGAAACATGGGAAAGCATTAGGATCTGAGTGACTGACAAGAGCTAAATTGTGATGGATAGACGACTGGGTCAGAACATCTCCAAAACTTCAGCCCTTGTGGGGTGTTCCCGGTCTGCACTGGTCAGTACCTATCAAAAATGATTCAAGGAAGGAAATGCGATGAACCGGCGAAAGTGTTATGGGTGGCCATGGCTCATTGATGTATGTGGGGAGCCAGCCAACAGACGAGCTACTGTAGCTCAAATTGTTAATGCTGGTACTGATGGAAAGGTGTCAGAACACAGTGCATCACAATGGGCACGCGAGCATCAGAACTGGATCAGAGCAATGAAAGAAACTGACCTGGTCTGATTAATACATTTAAAAAAAATTTACATCACGTGGATGGCCGGGTACATGTGCGTCACATACTTGGAGAACACATGGCACCAGGATGCACTCTGGGAAGAAGGCAAGCAGGCAGGGGCAGTGTGATGCTTTGGGCAATGTTCTGCTGGGAAACCTTGGGTCCTGCCATTCATGTGGATGTTACTTCAACACGTACCACTTACCTAAGCATTGTTGCAGACCATGTGCACCCTTTCATGGCAGTGGTATTCCCTGATGGCATTGGCCTCTTTCAGCAGAATAATGCTCCCTGCCACAAAGCAAAAATCTTTTGAGGAACACAACGAGTTCAAGGTGTTGACTTGGCCTCCAAATTCCCCAGATCGTGTCGGTGCCAGATACCACAGCACACCTTCAGAGGTCTAGTGGAGTCCATGCCTCGACGGGTCAGGGCTGTTTTAGCGGTAAAAGTGGGATCTACACAATATTAGGCAGGTGGTCATAATGTTATGGCTGATCGATGTATACTAGTACAGTTCCACACACACAAGTGTGTTGGTGTGAAAGGGAAATGTGTATTCTTTTTTTATCACAATTATCAAAAACACTTGGGTTAAAGGTCAGGGATCAAGCATGATTGACAGCTACCCTTACGCAATTAGGGTTAGGTGCCTTGCCGACTGACCGATTATCTCGCCATCTTGAATACGTTGATAACAATCTTTCTCTGCATCTTTCCCAGTGAGGCAGCTGCTGCCAACCACAGTGTTACTGCTGATGCTGCGCCGAAGGTAAGGTCCCTTCAGCCAGGCTGTCACGTCTGTCCCGTCTTGAGTGAGTGGAGTAAAGATTTGTTTTGTCTGGAAGAAATTAAGTTATTTTTAAATGTTGATTAGGAAAAGGGTGGCAAGGAGAAGACAGTTCTTGCAAGTTACACAAGCCACACGCACGGAGAGCGAGCAAAATAGTCTGCGGCATACGCAAAACACAAGGACATACAACTTTCCAGAGCAGGTTGAATGGCAGGTTTCTCTGTCGGTTGGTTCAGAATTACATTGCCTTACATAAAGGATACCAGGTAGATGTTATTCACACTAGAGACCTGGAATTGAATCCAAATCTGCCTTAGAAAGTAACGCGTTGGATTTCACTTTCAGAGCTAATTTAAGCTTGAGCCGACGTGTGCAGTGTTCACCGTTAATGCACCAAACAAATGTTTTGTAACTCTGAATTAAATACCAGACTATATATAACCGATGCTATTGCCAGTGATGTGGTGTTTCACTAACCTGTGTGCCATCTCTGCCACCCTTACTTCTGTTGCATGCGTGTTGGTTGCACATTTGTTGATGCTCAAGATGAGGCCGGCGCCCCCTGCTGCCCCCCCTGTACGCCCGTCCCCCAGCCCTAGACCCTCGTTAACTCCAGCCCCAGAGACGCAACAGGACATCCTCTTGTTCGACAGTGAGGCGCTGGTGCCCGATGCGAACACAGCGGCACAGGCAACCGCACCGTCGCAGCTGCAGGTCAGATGACGTCATAACCCTATCGCTACCCAGCTTTTCTGTCTTCTTAGTCCCCTTATAGCCTTCCACTGAAGGGTGTCAACTCAGACACAGCCACAGGTTCTAGCCCTGAAGTGGTCTCGTCTCCAAGCTCCTCCTACCTTTGTATTCAGCTTGCCTTTGAGTATCTTCAGCTTCCGTCTTTCTTATATCTCCACCCCGTTTTTAAACTTGCCTCCTTTCCTGCTCTGGATACTCCATCATTCTTATCCAACCTCTATATCACCTGTTTCTTCATGTACCTTGTCGTCTTACCTTTCCCAGTAATCCTAGTGCTTCTCTCCCTCTACGTGTGTAGCAGTTTTATGCCCCAACAGGGGTTACTAACCTGCTCGATATGGACCTGGATGTACTATTGCAGGCTGCCACAACTTCGGCACCCCAGGTTGGTGGGTCTCCCATTGGTCGAGCAGTAAGGTCACTGGGTCAGAATCGGTCTTGTCTAAGCACAGCTTCGTGGTCGAGAACAGTCTTTGCATGCAACACATGGATTCACTCATGCATGCGAGTGATCAATTGTGTTCCTCACATGGCAGTAAGACCAACACATAAAACACGATTTTCTGGCCAACCATTGAAATGAAGGATATCCTACTGATGCATCTCTAGATTCAAACCGCTGGACTGGGATTTGAAAAAGATTTTATTATTCTTGGACACTTTTGATGCCTTATGCTTGGATGCATTCAGATCATAAACATATGTTGACCAATACTAAAACCATGTACAATGGTACTTTGTATTCATGAATACGAAGTAGAATGGCTGTCAGGTGGTCAAAGGATCTTTAGCTGAGACCTTTATATATAAAAAAAATATTTAAAGGTTTACCTTCAAATAGTTGTTTTGATAGTTGCAATAGTATCCCACATAACAGCATTGTCTTCTGGTGTCTCATTTCTTATTGCCTCACTGAAAGGCGGTTTCATGGGACTCATGGGAGGTAAGCACTTCCCGTATTCTACTTTGTGCTTTTTCTGGAACCCTCACCTCATCCTGATTGCTATTCATTTCCGGAGTTGTATAGTAATTTCTTGACCACCTTATGTAATGACTTTCCGTAAATGTCAGTGTTCAAGTCTCCAGCAGTAAGTTACTTGCTTATGGAAGGATAGGGGTTATTTTCACATTAGACCTACTGCTAGCATGTGGGTACCTGATCTGATGTATGTCTTGTAAGCCCAAAAGCCCTCAAAGTTTGTGACACAACTGTTTCATGACTATTTTTATGCTAAGTACAAAATGCTGGTGACCCTTGAATGGCAAACTAGTTTGTCAACAGCACTGTTGTAAATGAACGTGTGGTCCCATTTCAAATGCCCGGCATTACCCCAATTCATCATGCACCCCCCCCACCCCACCACCTGCCGCACTGCCTTGCCCGCCACCCCTCCCATCTTTAGCCAGAGCAACCCTCCGCAGTGGAGCAGCCCCAGCAGGCTCCGGATGGCTGGGAAGATGAGCCTGCAGCCAAGCAAGGTAGCTTGGGTCATGATGGGCCTGCAGTCGCACCAGACTGGGCTAAAGAAGAGACACGGCAGGCCGGCTGGGACCAGGATGCCGCCCAGACTGGGCAGCATGAGCCTGGCTGGGACAATAGTTTGGCCCAGGTGGGGCAGGAGGCTGCACATGCTACCACAGATGCACAGGCGGTGTGGGCCGACGCAGGCACCCAGGCTGGGTGGGGAGAGCAGCCAGCTGATTCTGGGCAGACTGGCTGGGCTGATTCTGGGCAGACTGGCTGGGCTGATTCTGGGCAGACTGGCTGGGCTGATTCTGGGCAGACTGGCTGGGCTGATTCTGGGCAGACTGGCTGGGCTGATTCTGGGCAGACTGGCTGGGCTGATTCTGGGCAGACTGGCTGGGCTGATTCTGGGCAGACTGGCTGGGCTGATTCTGGGCAGACTGGCTGGGCTGATTCGGGGCAGACTGGCTGGGCTGATTCGGGGCAGACTGGCTGGGCTGACTCGGAGCGGAGCGTGAGTGCTTGCGGACCAGGAAGTACTATAGAAGAGGCAAGCTCTGCTATTGGTAGACTTGGTAGATTGACAGGTACAGTACTGTATGTAGTCATGGGAGACCAAGACTTTAGAAATGATTGGCAGTTGGGCGGTCACTGGAACGAACACCCTGTGAACACCCTCTTCACCAGAATGCCCCATATCTCCCGTCGTGCTGGGGATTGATCAAGTTTCAGTCTCCCATCTTTAGGGTCTGTGGATAGATGGTATGGCTGTTGGATGGTGGCCCCCGGTGAAAGACTGTTTTTGTGGATTCCTGTGAAGTCTGTGTATTTACTTCTCTGTTGGCGGGGGGTGGGGGGATTCATGTCCTTCTCACCTTCGTTTTCGATCCCTTCTAGACTGACAGTGTTGCAGTGGAACCTGCAGGGGCTGCACCCGTGAGTAATGCACAACTCATTGGCAGAACAAATAGTGGTCCTCCATATTAAATAACTTGGATTTTTCTTTTCAAATCCAGACTGCAGTGACAAATGGATCTTCTGAGGAATTACCTGCTGGAGTCATCTACAAGGTACTTTTTGTTGACAGTGGAAAATAGTCAGCTGCTAAAAAAACTGAAAAGGAACCAGGCAAGCCTAGCTCAGCCGACTCACAATTAAAAGGGATAAATGTTCTTGACCTCACTGGATTTGAACCCGGATCTCCCACATGAGTGGGTGTGTCTTTAACCACAACACCACAGTACTGTTTGCCCAGTGTCTGTATAGCATCTCAACAATAAATCATTTTGTCACATATTGACATCACACCAAATTTGAATATTTTGCTTGACACTTAAGCATTGTCTTAAACTGACTGATGTTTCCTATTAAGTTTACCTCCACTACAAATAGCATCTATGAAATGCATGGCTTTTGCAACTGGCTGTTTGAACAGATTATTATTATTGTAGCGACCTTGGTAGGGCCGCTACTCACCCCTCTAAATGGGATATCCCTATTTGGAGCAGTGGGCAGTGTGCCTGCCTGGTGAGCCGAAGGTTGGGGGTTCGAGACACTGCCCTGCCAGACGCTACATTATTATTACCCAGTAATAGGCTTACTAGTATCTAACATACTACTTGGAATACTCATAAGATTTGAGCAAATGTTTGAGACTGAATATGTACACAGCCAGAGCTATTTCATGACACAAAAACGTTTTCCTTTCATTTGTAAAATGACATTGATACAATAATTACCAACATATGTGAAGATAACTGACTTTTCGTCAAGTGAAAAGACGAGTATAATGGAAACCCGTACTCTTTTATTGTTCAATGGGTTTTTATTTAGCCTGTTTTACCCCAAAAATCATGCACGGCTGTGTACCTTTTATATTGTGACTATTTCTGGTGGATTTTCTGTTTTATTTTAGGCTTACTATAACGTAGCTACTGAAGGTTGTAGCCAGCAAAGTTTTTGTCTATCCGGACCCAAAAAGCATGCACGGATGTGTACAGTACTTTCAAAATCCACCAGAAATAGGCTTACTATAACGCAGCTACTGAAGGTTGTAGCTAGCAAAGTTTTTGTCTATTCGTAACAAATCCTATGCATGATTTGCTGTGACGAGATTCGAACACGGAACCTATTGGTTGCAGGTCCACGTCTAACCACTACGCTATTTAACAAAGGGTAGTCACTCACTCAGAGACATTCGCTCTTCTTGGCTGGCTCTGCTTACGCTGTCTGGCAAAAAAACTAAAGATGTTGTCACACCTGGTTTCAGTTTCATATAAGAACCAGACTAGTATTCCTGAATATCCCATCAGCAGTGGAGCGTGGCTTGTTGTGGTCAGTTGGACTCAGGAAGTTGGCCATTACATCCGTTGGTGTCTGCTGTTTTTCCAGGTCAAAGCAATGCATGACTACGCTGCCACAGATGGAGACGAGCTTGAGTTGAAAGCAGGAGATGTTGTGTTGGTATTGGCCTGGGACAATCCTGATGAGCAGGTCAGTAACAAGCCGCCTGCGACCCCGTTGAGAGTAAACGTGTTTGCACCAATGCAAACTCACTAGAAAGCTCACAAATTTATTCGAATGCAAAATGCGCATGAAAATGTCAGTCAGGTCAGACAAAAGTTAAAGATGCTAGAAAAGCGGTTTCATGTACTAACACTAATCCTTGCCCTCAACTGAAGCGTTTGTGGAACCCTTTCTTAACCATAACCTGTGGTAATGTGAAAAGTTAATGTGTGTATTTAGTCGCAAAATGTATCAGTCATGACTAACGCAATGAACTATTGGGTTTGTATTTCAAATTGTAGCTTTTCATCGACATGACTTATTTTCATGCAAATTTCACATTGAGGAATTTGTGTTTTTCTAGTGAGATCCTGCTAGTTGGCACATGCCAAACTCTGAAGATCACAGGGCTGCATTCTCTAATAATTGTCGTTTGTCTTTGTGCAGGACGATGGCTGGCTCATGGGGGTGAAAGAATCTCATTGGCTGGAGAACAAAAACCTCTTAGTGAAAGGAGTCTTCCCTGAAAATTTTACCCAGAAGTTGTGAGCTGGACATCCCGTCTTGCCTTTACTCACCCTTTCCTCCCTCCCTCATTTGTCCAATGGGACATCTGCCATGAAAGAAACCACAACCAAAAATCATAATCACAAAATCAGTCAGATGTGCTGGTAATTGACTTTGAATTGAGTGCTGAAAGGCAGGGTTGACTTCAAGGCAAGGGTATTATTTATGAGTGTTGACATTATCCCTGAGAGTCTGTTTGGGGATGGGGCACAAAGTGCATGAACTCTAAGTGCCACTGAAGTTCTCATTAATCAGTGATAACACAGATTTATTATAGTTAACATTTAATGAATGATTTGAATACAGCAAAAGTTGAAGCAAGATTTTTTTTTTCAGAGCTGCAACCATGTTTCTTAGCATGTTTCCTTATACTCTCTCACCATTTTGTTTACTCCTTACGCCTGCAACTGGTGTCAGACGTCAGAAAACAAAATTCCTGCCTACATTTGAGCAGATCAGCACGTTTGTTTTGTAACGTTTCACAAATTTATGTTTTTTGCCATGCTAATGTGGCCAGTAGAAACAGATTACGCTAGATACAACCAAAAGGGAATTAACTCCTAATTGCATAGTATGAATGTGAAACTGCTTGAACCCCTTTTGACATGTCAAATAAGTTAAGAATTTGCTAAATCATACTGTATAGCTACAGTATTTACTTTGTAACATAATCTCACACAGCCTTAGACTGAGTGTGGAACTGTTCTGGTATCAACTTCTGTCCTTCACATGGGATCACTCCCCATGTGGCAAAAAAGGAGTATTAATCCATTCAAAACATCTCCATCCTCCCCCGCTCCTTGAACCTTTTTACTTTCGGTTTTAGTCACCAGCATTAAATAGATGTAAAAAAAACTTTTATACTGTGTTTTATTATTGAAAATACAGTATATTTCACAGCAATGGGAAAATTATTCCCTACATTAGTCCACTATGTAAATTTTTTGTTACCAGAAAATACATTCTAAAATAGCCAAAACAGAGTTCCCATTATGACAATGCCAGAATGGGGTGATCAAGAGGAACACCGCTAATCACAAACCTGGAGGCTAATAGTGTGAAACACCATCATTCCACTATTTCTGCAGGTATACTGTATTACAGACTGAAATTACCATGCAGAAATGTGTAAAGATCTTTGTGAAGCGCTTGTAATTTGTGGCTGTGACATCTACACCAGGGTGGGTGTTCATGTGACCCGTGTATACCTTTAAATATTGTACCATGCCTTCAGAATTTTAGAGTGGTTGATTCCTCCCCCTCAAAGATGAATCATTCTGTGGTGATTGGATCAATGGTCACGCTTCAAAACCTGAGAAACAGAACAGATGGGAACCCTAAACCTGTAGGCTATTTTGAAAGAAAATCCAACTGGGAAGTGTTTAAAAACCCCTGCATGATTGGACCTATAGAACCCTAGATAGTCTGATCTCAGTGGTTCATGTTCTAAATTAATTCTTTATATATACTTTTTATAATATTTGATTTATCCCCCAAAAATAGATACTATTTGAAGAGTTTTTTTTTTTTTTTTTTACTTCCCCGTAATTTATACCAGAGATGAGCCCTCTTACATGCAACACGTAGGATAGAAACTGGTTCTTCATTTGTGCTGCTGGTGAGGGACTAGTGTGTGATACGAGTGTGGGTGTAGGGAGAGGTGCTGTAGCCAGGAGTAGGTAGCATGTAGCATCCACACAATCATCTTCACTATAGTGCCTGTCTTGAATTGAGCAGAACTGAGATGCTAGCTAGTCATGGTATATCCTTGCACAGAAATATCATATGGAAATGTTCAATTCATTTAGAAAAAGGCTGTTAAATGTTTATACGTTCACTCACAAAATGAATACTCACACGTATTTAAACAATAACATCTGCTAGGATAATAAGTGCCCCTCCCTAGCCCCCATACATCAGAATGGTTCAACGATTTTTGCTAAGGCCTGCTCTGGTTGGGTCTTTAAAGAGAACTAGACTTCCTGTCTACTGATACTATATCCCTATGGTTCGCGACAGCCTTTGTGAAACACTGGAGGACTAAAGCACGAGCTTGCTCTTTAAGCATGCAATATTTGTTTAAAACAAACTCAGGTTGTAGCCTTGCTCTGAGGAGTAAAGCCTGTTAATGCTGATGACTCAACCATTCAAATTTACACAAGTGTTTGTACTAGAATGTGTTGTTAAGCGCTAGAGCCTAGAGGTGAAAAGTGGTTATGAAAAAACAGCATGTTCAGAAGAGCTATAGAACTCTGGTCAACGTTCTAAAAGTGCTTTAAATTATGGCAACTATTTATGGGTTTCAAATATCCAAAGAGCCGGGAAACAAATCATCTCATGTCCAAGATGTGTCCTGCTGAAACCAAAGTTAAACTCAGTCAAATGAAGCCTGTGGATGTGATGTTCAACTTTAAGATGTAGCTGGAAATCAACACGTGTGAACACACTAACTGCTTGTTGTCTTTCAGTTGAAGGTATGTGATCAAGCCTGTAACCAACAGTTACAACATTAAACATGGATTCAACAACAGACACTGTGGCCATTGTTTCTCCATCTTTGCGTCTTTAAGATTTGAACACCTCTGACAGTGGGCTTGTATGGTAATAGCCTTAAGACTTTTCACACAACTGATCCAAGGCAAATTGCTCACACATTGTACTCATTCTGTCAAACAAAAGGTTCAGTTGCAAACATTCAGCCAATAAAAGAATCAGAGGGACCTACCTGAATTTGGATAATAGAAGATTAGGTTGGACAGAAAGTTTCACAACTGAAACATTTCTTTGGCGTAATGAATACTGGAAAATATCATGCAGCCACCCTCATGTAGAGACTAGACCCAGAATGCACCCTATTAACACCAGGTGGCAGTGTGACTTGTCAGGCCTTTGCGGCAAAGCATTCTAATGGCGGCCAATAGGATGTACCTGCTTAGTCATATCTCTCGCATTACATCATTAAGTGAACAGAGCAGGCTTTAAGAAACACCTGAGTGGAGTTCAAACCCCAGGTGTCAAAAAAGGAAGCTAGGATTCATTAATATGCAAAAACGTATTCTCGGCCCAGGCCAGTACTGTTAAACTTCCTGCATTGCACCAATAGCGTTCTCTTACTATATACAGAGTTACTTTACTGTATTGACTGTCTTGGTTGGGACCCAGGACACCAATTTATTTTTACATGCAACAACATCTGCTGTAATGTGTGTGACCACTCAAGCTTTGGATATGGATGAACAATTACATCGTTTTTGAAAAAATCAAAAAATCTACAGTAACGATCACTTCTCCCTGTGCCAAGCCACACTTTAAAGTTTGACATAAAAGGTCACTGTAGTGTGGCCGTTACCTATGGTGCCGTTACCATAGGATACGGTCAACGAAGCATGAAACACAACAGAGCCATGCCAGGCCAAAGGGACAAGGGGAGGGAGAGTGGGGGAAACCAGCACCTTACAATGGCTGGAACAGCAGGGGCTATGGGGGAGGGGCTAAAGTATTAAAGGGACAAATTCCAAAATTCCTTATCTTACAAAGCCCTGGAACTGCCACAAATGCAGTACATTTTGTAGTTATAGTTTGTTTATTAATGTATACAGATGTAGTTACAATACCCTCAGGAACCTTTTGTCCTATGTATGGTGGAACTGGCCGGTCAGTTTGTCAGGGTAACACATTATCCCTGGTAGATGGGGAGGGGCTACTGTTGCACGGCAGGGCTTGTTTGCGGTGCGCTTTCAAGCTGAATGATTGGCTTTCCTCTTCCCAGCCCAGAGCTCTGATCAACCAAACACAGTTAACCCCTTTGTTACCAACAACAAAGCTTGTTACCAAGGTGCTCGCTGGTTCTATAAATACAGACAAACTACCACCGAGACACAAAGCAAGATTTCTGACGCAGATCCTTAACGTCAGCCTGAAGAAACTGCAATAATGGTAAGCATTAGAATTTTATTTGTCTGGCTTCATTTACACAGCAGTGTCCTGTCCTTTGTCTACATTACACCTCATGCTTGCTTCTCAAGAGGGATGTAATTATTGTTTCATTGCATCAAATGATCAACTATATGGATAGAAATTATTGTATTGACAATCTTGATACTGATATTGTTACCAAACTAAATTAAATAATGTTCAGCTGTCCATTCAAATAATGCAATTTGTTTTACTTAAATTGCCTCAAAAACGTTTTTTTTAAATGGCTATTGGATTACATTTTGTCCCGACTTTCTCTGCAGCGTGAATGCATCTCAGTCCACGTTGGCCAAGCAGGTGTCCAGATGGGCAACGCTTGCTGGGAACTATACTGCCTAGAGCATGGGATCCAGCCTGATGGACAGATGCCCAGTGATAAAACCATTGGAGGGGGAGATGACTCGTTCAACACCTTCTTCAGTGAGACTGGGGCTGGCAAACATGTTCCCCGTGCAGTCTTTGTTGACCTGGAGCCCACTGTCATTGGTAAGTTTAAAAATAGCTAAATATGTTAAAGCTAAAATTGCTAATGAGGTCAATTAATAATATCAACACCAATGTCCACAGATGAGGTACGTACAGGTACCTACCGCCAGCTCTTCCACCCTGAGCAGCTGATCACGGGAAAGGAGGACGCTGCCAACAACTATGCTCGTGGTCACTACACCATCGGCAAAGAAATCATTGACCTGGTACTTGACAGGACACGTAAACTGGTAAGACCTATTCTGTTTTATAACTGGGCCTTGTGTTGACACCAAAAGTGTAAATGTACATGAATATTAGTTGAAGGAAATTGTTTTATTGCTTTATCTTCACTGTTAACCTACACCATTATGTAAAAGAGTATGATTGTTGCTGCAGATAGAAAAAACCCTGACAGGAACTCAATTTAGCATACCTAACAGCTTACTGATAGGTCCTAAACAGATGTCCCATTGTATTCAAACTGCATGTGTCAGGGAAGTCACATCTAGCCCAATCAGTAACCAACTGTATTACCATATATTTGCAATTTTATCTAACTTGATTAAAAAAAAAATATCAAAGTACATTCTTCCATATCACTAATATTTTCAATGTCCTCCCTTGGTTTCCTTCAGGCTGATCAGTGCACTGGTCTCCAAGGTTTCCTAATCTTCCACAGTTTTGGAGGTGGAACCGGCTCTGGTTTCACCTCCCTGCTCATGGAGCGCCTCTCTGTTGACTATGGGAAGAAGTCCAAGCTGGAGTTTGCCATCTACCCTGCTCCCCAGGTGTCCACTGCTGTAGTGGAGCCTTACAACTCCATTCTGACCACCCACACCACCTTGGAGCACTCTGACTGTGCCTTCATGGTGGACAATGAAGCCATCTATGATATCTGTCGTAGAAACCTGGACATTGAGCGTCCCACCTACACCAATCTCAACAGGCTGATTGGTCAGATTGTCTCTTCTATCACAGCCTCTCTACGTTTTGATGGGGCCCTGAATGTGGACCTGACAGAGTTCCAGACCAACTTGGTGCCCTATCCTCGTATCCACTTCCCCCTGGCCACCTATGCGCCGGTCATCTCTGCTGAAAAAGCCTATCACGAAATGTTATCTGTAGCTGAGATCACCAATGCCTGCTTTGAGCCAGCCAACCAGATGGTAAAATGTGACCCACGTCACGGCAAGTACATGGCCTGCTGCCTCCTGTATCGTGGTGATGTTGTTCCCAAAGATGTCAACTCTGCCATCGCCACCATCAAGACCAAGCGCACCATCCAGTTTGTGGACTGGTGTCCCACTGGCTTTAAGGTTGGTATCAACTACCAGCCACCAACTGTGGTGCCTGGAGGAGATCTGGCCAAGGTGCAGAGGGCTGTGTGCATGTTGAGCAACACCACCGCCATTGCTGAGGCCTGGGCCAGGCTTGACCACAAGTTTGACCTGATGTACGCCAAGAGGGCCTTTGTACACTGGTATGTAGGAGAGGGCATGGAGGAGGGGGAGTTCTCAGAGGCCAGAGAAGACATGGCAGCCCTGGAGAAGGATTATGAAGAAGTGGGCACAGACAGCGTAGGTGATGAGGGGGAAGAGGAAGGAGAGGAATATTAGAGTCGCCAACTCCAGTGAAGAACAACTGTGAAGAACAACATTGTATAGGGAGTGAAGGGGGGAAACTGTATGATGTTGATCTAAAATGTCTCAACTATACAAAATGAAAGTTCAAAATCACAAGTCAACTAGACTTGTTTTATTCAAAACCAGAATTGTAGCAATTATTTTTAACGTTCCATTCCTTTGGACATTGGTCATTTTTGTATGAGATGCTAAATGGGGGAAAATAAAACATTGTCAATGACCAACAATTCTGTGTCATACTTGCTCCAACATTTATTCTGTTAATTTTTAGTGGTATGAACCCTTCCCCTTTCCATGACAATTACTGCTGGTACAAAAAGTCAGTTATATTAAAGGATGATCAATTTCAAGTGGCATTGCATCTCCACACACTGATGTTACCACAGTGTCCGGTCTTTTCTGAATTAATGCTAGACAACACTTTCCAGGAGCAAATGGGATAAGTTAGGTTGTTCAGTACTGTAAACACATGCCCTTTAGGTGCTATACAGTAATCTTGGAATGATCCCTGCCAACATAGGGATCCTTTCTTTCAGCTGACACAAATGTGTAAGCCTAAATTAAACAAACCAGGACAGGCAAGAGCTAATGTTTTAAAAATAGCCACTGCTAACTTTGTCAATATCTGTTCTGGCTTAGATGCTAAAATCCAGTGTATTAACAGTAAACAACAACTAGCTGTGGTAAAACCGGAATCATTATCATAACACTAAAATATTAAATGCTGCAGTAATGTCTTGGAGCACTGATAGCGCTTAAGAACCAGTCAAAGGTTTGGACACACCTATTCATTCAACGGTATTTCTTTAGTGTTACTATTTTCCAGATTGTAGAATAATAGAGATTACATCAAAACTATGAAATAACAAATATACACTCACCTAAAGGATTATTAGGAACACCATACTAATACTGTGTTTGACCCCCTTTCGCCTTCAGAACTGCCTTAATTCTACGTGACATTGACATTGAAGGTGCTGAAAGCATTCTTTAGAAATGTTGGCCCATATTGATGCAGTACTGAACTGCATCTTGCAGTTGATGGAGATTTGTGGGATGCACATCCAGGGCACGAAGCTCTCGTTCCACCACATCCCAAAGATGCTCTATTGGGTTGAGATCTGGTGACTGTGGGGGCCATTTCAGTACATTGAACTCATTGTCATGTTCAAGAAACCAATTTGAAATGATTCGAGCTTTGTGACATGGTGCATTATCCTGCTGGAAGTAGCCATCAGAGGATGGGTACATGGTGGTCATAAAGGGATGGACATGGTCAGAAACAATGCTCAGGTAGGCCGTGGCATTTAAACAATGCCCAATTGGCACTAAGGGGCCTAAAGTGTGCCAAGAAAACATCCCCCACACCATTACACCACCACCACCAGCCTGGACAGTGGTAAGAACGCATGATGGATCCATGTTCTCCTTCTGTTCATGCCAAATTCTGACTCTACCTGAATGTCTCAACAGAAATCAAGACTCATCAGACCAGGCAACATTCTTCCAGTCTTCAACGGTCCAATTTTGGTGAGCTCATGCAAATTGTAGCCTCTTTTTTCTATTTGTAGTGGAGATGAGTGGTACCCGGTGGGGTCTTCTGCTGTTGTAGCCCATCCGTCTCAAGGTGGTGCGTGTTGTGGCTTCACAAATGCTTTGCTGCATACCTCGGTTGTAACGAGTGGTTATTTCAGTCAAAGTTGCTCTTCTATCAGCTTGAATCAGTCGGCCCATTCTCCTCTGACCTCTAGCATCAACAAGGCATTTTCGCCCACAGGACTGCCACATACTGGATGTTTTTCCTTTTTCACACCATTCTTTGTAAACCCTAGAAATGGTTATGCGTGTAAATCCCAGTAACTGAGCAGATAGTGAAATACTCAGACCGGCCCGTCTGGCACCAACAACCATGCCACGCTCAAAATTGCTTAATTCACCTTTCTTTCCCATTCTGACATTCAGTTTGGAGTTTAGGAGATTGTCTTGACCAGGACCACACCCCTAAATGCATTGAAGCAACTGCCATGTGATTGGTTGATTAGATAATTGCATTAATGAAAAATTGAACAGGTGTTCCTAATAATCCTTTAGGTGAGTGTATTTACGTATGAATATACACCGATCAGCCATAACATTATGACCACTGACAGGTGAATCGAATAACATTGATTATCTCATTATCATAACAACTGTCAGTGGGTGGGATGTATTAGGCAGCAAGTGAACATTCTATCCTCAAAGTTGATGTGTTAGAAGTAGGAAAAATGGGCAAGCGTAAGGATGAGTGACTTTGACAAGGGCCAAATTGTGATGGCTAGAAGACTGGGTCAGAGCATCTCCAAAACTGCAGACCTTGTGGGGTGTTCCCGGTGTGCAGTGATCAGTACCTGTCAAAAGTGGTCCAAGGAAGGAAAAGCGGTGAACTGGCAACAGGGTCATAGGCGGCCAAGGCTCATTAATGCACGGGGGGAGCGAAGGCTGGCCCGTGTGGTCCAATCCAACAAACGAGCTACAGTAGCTCAAATTGCTGAAAAAGTGAATGCTGGTACTGACAGAAATGGGTCAGAACACACAGCGCATCGCAGTTTGTTGTTTATGGGGCTGCGTAGCCGCAGACCATTCAGGGTGCCCATGCTGACCAGCCAAAAGGTCATGTGAGCATCAGAACTGGACCATGGAGCAATGTAAGGTGGTGGCCTGGTCTAATGAATAACATTTCTTTTTACATCACGTGGATGTCCGGGTGCGTGTGCATTGCTTACTTGGAGAACACATGGCACCAGGATGCACTATGGGAAGGAGGCAAGCTGGCGGAGGCAGTGTGATGCTTTGGGCAATGTTCTGCTGGGAAACCTTGGGTCCTGCCATTCATGTGGATGTTACTTCAACACGTACCACCTGCCTAAGCATTTTTGCAGACCATGTGCACCCTTTCATGGCAATGGTATTCCCTGATGGCATTGCCTTCTTTCAGCAGGATAATGCACCATGCCACAAAGCAAAGATGGTTCAGGAATGGTTTGAGGAACACAACGAGTTCAAGGTGTTGACTTGACCTCCAAATTCCCCAGATCTAAATCCAATAAGGCATCTATGAGATGTGCTGGACAAACAAGTCCGATCCATGGAGGCCCGACCTCGCAACTTACAGTACTTAAAGGACCTGCGGCTAACATCTTGGTGCCAGATACCACAGCACACCTTCAGAGGAAGTCCATGCCTCAACGGGTCAGGGCTGTTTTGGCGGCAAGAGGGGGACCTAAAAATATTAGGCAGGTGGTTATAATATTATGTCTGATTGGTGTATATACACACATACGTATTTTTAACATATTATTTGAAAGTAAATACTGCTTTACAAATACACAATGAAGATTTGCATGTCTTTCGTGTTGACAACACACAGACAATAAACTAAAGCCCTTGGTTTCAAAGACAACAACTAGTGTGAAACCTGCTGTTGGCATTCTGTGTTACACAATATGGAGTGAGCTCTCAAATGGCACCTGGTTTACGGAAGACAAACAGTGAATTTTCCACTAGGCACCCGCTCACCAAAGGACATTTGCATTGTAAATGGATCTGTACTTCCACAGTGACACAACAATGATCTCCTGTAACAAAAGCCTTTTCAGGTCACCCTGGGCAGTTGGAGAGGTATCCATTTTCTTTGCTCAGGGCAATGGAACCACATACCTTACAAAACAAATATTTTTTAGTTGGTAAGAGTTTGAGAAATACATGGTAGAATGTCTTCTAAGATCAGAGAAAAAAATCAACTAAAAATGGAACCATTAGTTCATGGTGCAAAATGTGTGTATAATTCAGATATTTTCTTCATATCTATTAACAAAATCCAAATGTAACCAATAAGTAAGGTAACGCAAATTAAAATATATAGTATTTTACAACTATGCATTTGTCTTTGTGGTTATCGATTTAACAGGATCAAACCAAATCTCAGGGGAGCAATATTGAAATAGTCTTTGTCCTCATCCAAGGTGGTGTCAGCTTACACGTGTTCTCCGGTTACTACAACACACCCCGCTGTTGCCTAGCGATTTGGCAGTTATAAAGCTGCCCCATGAGCATTCACAACACAACATAAAGGATTCACAAGTAGGCAACTGCTTCAAGAGTCTGAAACATGGTGAGAATGTTTTCCTAAATATAATGCCTGGTACCATTCAAAAGTAAAATGTTTACTTTTCTATTATGATTAGTAAAATTCTCAGCTAAAGCTTGTCATCATGAGGCAATTGACAACTGACTTCTTACTAAAAACATTCAACAGGCCGTAGCTAACATATATAAGAATAAGTGAGACAATAGATTTGCTTTCTTTTACCACTTGGCAGCTTGTTTAAAATTGTTTCCTGTTTTAGTGGCCACATGACTCAAGCAATACCATTCTCTCTGCAGCGTGAATGTATCTCTGTTCATGTGGGCCAAGCTGGGGCTCAGATTGGAAACGCATGCTGGGAGCTCTATTGCCTAGAGCATGGGATCCAGCCTGATGGACAGATGCCCAGTGATAAAACCATTGGAGGGGGAGATGACTCGTTCAACACCTTCTTCAGTGAGACTGGGGCTGGCAAACATGTTCCCCGTGCAGTCTTTGTTGACCTGGAGCCCACAGTCATTGGTAAGTTTAAAAATAGCTAAATATGTTAAAGCTAAAATTGCTAATGAGGTCAATTAATAATATCAACACCAATGTCCACAGATGAGGTACGTACAGGTACCTACCGCCAGCTCTTCCACCCTGAGCAGCTGATCACGGGAAAGGAGGACGCTGCCAACAACTATGCTCGTGGTCACTACACCATCGGCAAGGAGATCATTGACCTGGTACTTGACAGGACACGCAAACTGGTAAGACCAGACTTGTCATCTTTCCAAGTGGATGTACATTTAATTAATGTATGAACTGATGAACACATTCTACCCTCCCTCGGTTTCCTTCAGGCTGATCAGTGCACTGGTCTCCAAGGTTTCCTCATCTTCCACAGTTTTGGAGGTGGAACCGGCTCTGGTTTCACCTCCCTGCTCATGGAGCGCCTCTCTGTTGACTATGGGAAGAAGTCCAAGCTGGAGTTTGCCGTTTACCCTGCTCCCCAGGTGTCCACTGCTGTAGTGGAGCCCTACAACTCCATCCTGACCACCCACACCACCTTGGAGCACTCTGACTGTGCCTTCATGGTGGACAATGAAGCCATCTATGATATATGTCGTAGAAACCTGGACATTGAGCGTCCCACCTACACCAATCTCAACAGGCTGATTGGTCAGATTGTCTCTTCTATCACAGCCTCTCTACGTTTTGATGGGGCCCTGAATGTGGACCTGACAGAGTTCCAGACCAACTTGGTGCCCTATCCTCGTATCCACTTCCCCCTGGCCACATATGCCCCAGTCATCTCTGCTGAGAAAGCCTATCATGAGCAGCTTTCAGTAGCTGAGATCACCAATGCCTGCTTTGAGCCAGCCAACCAGATGGTAAAATGTGATCCACGTCACGGCAAGTACATGGCCTGCTGCCTCCTGTATCGTGGTGATGTGGTTCCCAAAGATGTCAACTCTGCCATCGCCACCATCAAGACCAAGCGCACCATCCAGTTTGTGGACTGGTGTCCCACTGGCTTTAAGGTTGGTATCAACTACCAGCCACCAACTGTGGTGCCTGGAGGAGATCTGGCCAAGGTCCAGAGGGCTGTGTGCATGTTGAGCAACACCACCGCCATTGCTGAGGCCTGGGCCAGGCTTGACCACAAGTTTGACCTGATGTACGCCAAGAGGGCCTTTGTGCACTGGTATGTAGGAGAGGGCATGGAGGAGGGGGAGTTCTCAGAGGCCAGAGAAGACATGGCAGCCCTGGAGAAGGATTATGAAGAAGTGGGCACAGACAGCGTAGGTGATGAGGGGGAAGAGGAAGGAGAGGAATATTAGAGTCGCCAACTCCAGTGAAGGGAAACATCCTGTATGCACTATTAATTAACATTCAAATAAAACAAGCATTGTCATGAGGATGTGGCACTTTCAATAGCTTGCAAATAAAGAAACAATCCATTCAAGAGCAATAACAACTGACTCACTGTCTCTCTCTGCACATACCATGTCTTGAAAAAACCCATTGTCAGACGCCTACAGAGCGGTTACACAACAATATACACACGTAATGAACAGTAGTTGAGGGTCAGTGAGAATCAAGGGTCTGTTATTTGGCTTTCTTTAGCTACCATATGAAAATAAATCTGAACAATGATAAGGAACTGGACAAGTGGCGGCATGCATAAAATCTTTGTTTCAAGTTCACAACCACCCCTCTCTGTATATTCCAAAGGCCCATTTCTTACTCAGTTCTCACTCAACTACTAATCCTTTTCTAATGTCAGAATACAAAGATAACACATGCAATACAAAACACTGGACAGTTAGTTCACAAGTCCCACTGTCTGAATGAGTATTTGGTCTGTCTGTTCACTGTTCAGACACCTGATGGCTGAAGGAAGAAAACATATTTGCCACTAATGCTGAAAAGTCAGACCTTGTAAAATATGCTGCAAAACAAACACCCACTGTATTCTTGGAAAAAATCATAACATTTTGTCAGGAAAGGAGTAGGCTACTTTGTAGTTAACAATTAATGTAAAATCAACTGGGGACAGCAGTCTTCTAGGCTGTTACCATTGCCATAATTGCTAATGGCTGAACAAAGTGCTAGAGGCACAGACAGGGGCATTTCCTCTTCAGAAAGTTCCAGGAAATACAAATCACTGATGAATTCTGTTAATGTTTTATGATAAACCTGGTGAAATGTGATCATTTTCAGTAAATCTATTTAATTCCCTTAAGTTTGTTGCATCTCTGAAAAGCAATTAATTACATTTGAATGTCTGTATTCCATCAGCGACACAACATTGCCAGATCCCTATGTGATTACAGAAGAAATAATCCCAGGACTGACGATCAATCAAATAATGGGAAGGATGTTCATCAAAGCCCTATGCTATAGCCAAGCAGTTCCCAAGGATTAAAATAATTACTACAGGTCAGTCACACACACGGGCAGCATCTTGAACAAATAACCAAATCACACAGTACAAATGTTTTTGTTATTACAATGCACTTGCGTTTGTTACCAGATGCTGTCAAAAGCTTTGATGGTTTGAACAACCTTTAGTGGTGTGGTTACATTTGAAGCATGGCTGTGCTGCGTGTTTACTTCATTCTGCAACAAATTACATCTCTAGTAGCCCAGTCAGGGATCTCTCATCAGCTTAACTATATGTCAATACTCTCCTCATGTGATGCATCCTGAATAGGTAAAGAATTGACAGAAAAGAGCATGTTTAGGAAGGATTCTACATAATGGCTATTATTCTAATGACCCCTAAAAAAAGCCTAATTCAGAATAGATTAAATCTACACCAATCATAGATGCTGGTTTCACAATACAATTCAGCACTACAGAGTGTTATATTCTATGTATGAGAAAAGGAATTAAGGATTTTTGCTTAGATTCGATGCAACTTAATGGTCATTGAACAAGGACAGTACAACGAAAAGTACAGTACAACGAAATGTAGTTAGTATCTGACCAGAAGTGCAGTATGACCTCAGCAGCAGGTTCTACGTAAAGTGGCAAACATCCCCATGCTTCTTATTGTTTCCTTTCACTTTCATTACAGCGTTCATCATTGACTTGTTCTCTAAAAGTGATTACAGATTCTATTAATATAATCATATTAGTCATGCCAACATGCATGAAACATGTATGATGAAATTAATTAATTTGACTTAAGTGAGTCTGTTTGTGTTTTGAACGCATGGTTGACTGTGCCTTTGGAAGCAAAACCATAGCTCTGACTCAGTCCGAGAGAAATAGGCAGCTTGCTTAAGGGCCACCCCTTTTTGTGCTAACAGTCGCTCCCGCCAACAGAAAAAAAAGACAGCTTCCTGCACCCCCTGCCCCCACCCATCAGACACATTATAAAAACCCCGCCTTGGCCGTCTCTCTCATTACAGCCTTCACTCTCCGAATCCTCAACGTCGGCAAGAAGGAAAGAAGAAAAAAAATCTGACAAGATGGTGAGTACCGAGTACTGCAGTTCATTCAGAGAAAATATTTCAACATTTCAGTTTAAGCAATGAGAAGATAAAATGTCCTTGGTTTGAAAATGGGTTATTATGTACTCCAGTATAATTTTGCATTTTGTAAATGTTCAATAATCATACACTGTTAATGCCTAGAGGGTTTTTATCTTATAGATATCGTTTAAAGCCATGGTGCTTTTGTTGGATGGGCTCTGGGTGTGGGTGCAGTGGAGGAGACTGACACTTGGCAGAGTGACGAAGGGGATTCAGAGCATGTGAGACTGACGCCAGAGTACTGGCACCGTTTTCTCGAACAGTGGTGAAAAAACATGGCAGTCAGCAGCACCTGCCTAAATTTGATAAATATAATTTTCAATGAAATAAGGGAGGGTAATTTACGACTGTTCATTTGACACGTTGTCCTGTCTACCCCCCCCCCCCCCTTTATTCTTTAGTAATAGTTGGGGAGGGGATGTGTATTTCAGTAAGGCAGTAACGAAAAATATATATATATTACGCTGTTTGTTCATCTGTTCTAGAAAACGCATTCGGATATATCTTTCCTGTTTGTCTTGTGAGTTACACAAAGCAGCGCGCTTTGGCACTGAGAGCAGGGTGGGGGATGGGAGTGGCCTGCTGGGCTATGGATTTTTCCTCTGAAGAACAGGGAGTTTACAGCTGCCGTGCTGGTTTCCATAGCTCGGAGATAGAGCTAGAGAGGGTGGGGGGGCGGGGGTGGCTCTGCAGTGCAGTAATAAACCCTTTATGTGACTCAGCATTCAGCTGCCCTAGAGCTCCATCCTTAAAGAGATGCGACCCCACCCTTTAAACAGCTGTCATTAACACAAAGATATACAGATGGTACTGTATTATTTACATTATTGTAATTTACAGACGCTCTTATCCAGAGCAACTTACATTTACTTGATTCATTTTAAGATGGCTGGGCCGGACCACAACCCGGTAATAGTAACGGGTTCATTTTGCTCAATGAAGTAGCTTGCATTAAGGTTAGTAACAGAAGGAACTGGGGTTTTCACTTCTTAAGTAAAATAAATGTACAGTATATCTTCAAGCCAACTGATAACAGATATCTAAACTAGGTAGGAGTTACATTGTGCACTGTGGGCTATGCATGTAAGAAGTCTGCATTTGGAAATGTTAAGTGAAAAATGAACCAGACTTACAAATAGCATGTAATTGGAGGCCCAGCACATCTTCAATGAAATTCAAAGATTTTAAGGCTGACTTAATGCATGGATCAATGTGGCAAGACCCAGCACCTCTTCAATTTGAGGGACTGGAGTAGAAGCGGATGTCACATTTTAGTTTGGTGAATGTCATTTTTAATCCTCTTAAGATTTTCTTCTGCAACCAGTTACATAAATAACACTTCCTTGTATTCATCCAAATGACTTCCTCAGCATGTGGGGGTGTAAGCATTTCCCTTTGGCCAGAAACACTTTGGCCTGTACTGAGATCCATTCACCATACTAGTCCTAACATTTGTCTTTTGCTTTAGATTGAATAACAATAACAGATGGGGTAAGTTTAGGAGTGGTATCTACAATACAGCCACAAGTTTTAATTTGTCTATTTCTCTGCAGCGTGAGTGTATTTCAATGCACGTTGGCCAGGCAGGAGCCCAGATGGGCAATGCATGCTGGGAACTATACTGCCTAGAGCATGGGATCCAGCCTGATGGACAGATGCCCAGTGATAAAACCATTGGAGGGGGAGATGACTCGTTCAACACCTTCTTCAGTGAGACTGGGGCTGGCAAACATGTTCCCCGTGCAGTCTTTGTTGACCTGGAGCCCACTGTCATTGGTAAGTTTAAAAATAGCTAAATATGTTAAAGCTAAAATTGCTAATGAGGTCAATTAATAATATCAACACCAATGTCCACAGATGAGGTACGTACAGGTACCTACCGCCAGCTCTTCCACCCTGAGCAGCTGATCACGGGAAAGGAGGACGCTGCCAACAACTATGCTCGTGGTCACTACACCATCGGCAAAGAAATCATTGACCTGGTACTTGACAGGACACGTAAACTGGTAAGACCCATTCCAAAACTTGTGTTGGCCTGGTACTGATACAATAAAAGAAAATTTAATTAATCAAATTTTTTCTTCCCTCTGTTTATTTTAGGCTGACCAGTGCACAGGACTTCAAGGTTTCTTGATCTTCCACAGTTTTGGAGGTGGTACCGGCTCTGGTTTCACCTCCCTGCTCATGGAGCGCCTCTCTGTTGACTACGGGAAGAAGTCCAAGCTGGAGTTTGCCGTTTACCCTGCTCCCCAGGTGTCCACTGCTGTAGTGGAGCCCTACAACTCCATCCTGACCACCCACACCACCTTGGAGCACTCTGACTGTGCCTTCATGGTGGACAATGAAGCCATCTATGATATCTGTCGTAGAAACCTGGACATTGAGCGTCCTACCTACACCAACCTCAACAGGCTGATTGGTCAGATTGTCTCTTCCATCACAGCCTCTCTACGTTTTGATGGGGCCCTGAATGTGGACCTGACAGAGTTCCAGACCAACTTGGTGCCCTATCCTCGTATCCACTTCCCCCTGGCCACATATGCCCCAGTCATCTCTGCTGAGAAAGCCTATCACGAGCAGCTTTCAGTAGCTGACATCACCAATGCTTGCTTTGAGCCAGCCAATCAGATGGTGAAATGTGATCCACGTCACGGCAAGTACATGGCCTGCTGCCTCCTGTATCGTGGCGATGTTGTTCCCAAAGATGTCAACTCTGCCATTGCCACCATCAAGACCAAGCGCACCATCCAGTTTGTGGACTGGTGTCCCACTGGCTTTAAGGTTGGTATCAACTACCAGCCACCAACTGTGGTGCCTGGAGGAGATCTGGCCAAGGTCCAGAGGGCTGTTTGCATGTTGAGCAACACCACCGCCATTGCTGAGGCCTGGGCCAGGCTTGACCACAAGTTTGACCTGATGTACGCCAAGAGGGCCTTTGTACACTGGTATGTAGGAGAGGGCATGGAGGAGGGAGAGTTCTCAGAGGCCAGAGAAGACATGGCAGCCCTGGAGAAGGATTATGAAGAAGTGGGCACAGACAGCATCGGAGAAGAGGATGAAGAAGGAGAGGAGTACTAAAGTACGTAACCTGTCCAATCAGCTGATGTTCCATTATAGTCCAATAAGTCCTGTCATATGCAAGAAGTAAGCAAACAACAAAAAGGTTAAGTGGACTAATATTGGAAATAATTCAATGAAGTAAGCACATTCTACCTAGCTACAATAAGAACATTCCTGCCTCACATCAGCCATTTTGAATAAAAGATTAATCAAAATAAAGTATGTCTGTCTTTATTGACTAAAACCTTTTAACATGAAGTAGCTTAGTTGCTAGAGTGTGTTTGATTCCCAAGTGTGGTCAGTACAAGAATGTATGCACTCACTACAAGTGGCCTTATGTAATTATTCAAATGGGGAAAATGAATTAAGACCAAGATGAAAAATATTAAAAATAGGCCTAAAACTGTAAGATGAGTAAAAAGTAAGCTTTTTGGAGAGCATGCGGAACGCTAAGGCTAATTTATCAGGAACTACAAAACTGACAAGTCAGTCCTTCAGAACAGTTAACTGAACCAGTTTCGATAAAACACTGCAATAAAAAATTGCATATCAAATGTAAACTAACGGCACTCAAATAATTTAGTTATGCATTTGCTAGTACAGCTAATGTTGTGGAATGAATGTTGTTGAATTTGCAATCTCCATTTAGAAAAACAATATAATCCTCATATTGGACTATTCACTGCTTACCTAGAAATCCTCAAGGAGATTAAACATGCATTAGGGCCTAGCTATTACATTTTCCCCCTTGTATACAGGGTTATGTTAATGGTTGTCCCACCTCCTGCTGTGAAATCCCATATTGACCATACCAAATTAAGGATCAATGACAGGCCATTTAAGCCTATATTATAGGAAACAAGTCATTTATTTTCCAGGATTTAGCCTAATGACCTTTCTATGACGTCTATACATTTTGCAAAGCATTGCACAGTACAGTAATCCAAATATTACACAATCAATAGACCGTGGGCACCAGTGACTTGAATGATATCCGGCCTGGGGCCTCATTTACATTTATACTGAACTTATATGCAAACTTAACTTAGAACACTACTGTACAGTACATTGAGGTGTTCATTTCATCAAACTCGACCACCAAACTACAAAGACATTCGTAAAGATAAAGACTACCACGAAATCAGTTATTCATTTAAGCGTATTATAGATGGTTTTGCGATAATATACAGCTAACTAGCTAATTCGTATTTGAAAACCCTAAATTCTGAACGGTCAAAGTCAACCTAATGCGCGATGAGCTGTTAGACAAAAGATGTTCAGTGGTTCAAAAGATTGTGGTTGAAAGAACATGTACATTATTATATCGTTAATAATGTTCATACAACTTCGACTGTAAAGCTTTGTCAACAAATTGGGGCAAAACCTACCTCATGAATATACTTGTTGCCAAGTGCCACGGAGTACCATTCTATCATCAGTGAGTGAGTCAATTTGTGCGCGTGGCAATACATTTCACCACTCGACCCTACTCTGTTGTGATTGGTAGAAAAAATGCCTAAACCAGTTACTCTCATTGAAATTTTTTGGCCCATTTATATTTTTAAGAATAATTTTATTAGAAATAATGAGATTTAAAAATTAATGAATCTTTGTGACAACTGCAGTAATAAAAAAGGGCTTTATAAAATAAAGATGTGATTGATTTAATACATTAGATTTTTAATCAACACCAAAAGAAAGAGAAACAGTACTCATAGCCTATTAAGCATTTGCATCACACACAAACGTTTATTAGTTACAACACAAAGTTACAAAATAGGCATTTTTTATATTTTATATATTTTTTATTTTTTTTTTAATCTGGTTTGCTTAACAACAATAAGTGAACAAAACAATTACAACAATCTAAATATGCACAGGAAACAAGGAAGTGGACTAAAGGATAGCAATCTTTCCCAAATCGTTATTAAACGGAGAGAACATTGAATGGGTACGAGCTGGGTTTCAGATTAGGGTAAATAGTAGAATCAGAGAATGTTTGCTGTACTCACATCCTTCCTTATTCACCAGCAGAAACCTCTGATGGTGTGCTTTCAAAAACACAGTCCATTGATGTAAAACGTTCAAATATTAACATTTTATTCATATTTTAGAGAGAACGATAATAAATCTGCAACCATTCACAAGGGGGCATTTGTTAGAAGAGTTGTATAGAAGATGACAGAAATACTTTTTAGGAGCAAGTGGGCCTTTGTCATCGTCACCACCACCACAGAGAATAGCAAGAAATTGAAGGCATCATTCAAATGGGAGAGAAAGCGCAAAGAACAGCTTGGTCATTCGCCACCATGTTGTAGAGAAAAGGTGAGGTAAGACACAGTTGATGATTGAATATACAATTCCATGGTGCAAGAGAACGGTCACTGAGGGGGTCTGTGGTTCAGGCAGGTCGGTTTCACTGGGGCAAGGCCTTCAGAATGGCATTCACCTCCTCTGCCACAGCGGTCAGGGCAAACTCAAACTGGTCCTGTAGAGATAATAGTCATCGATTTCAACTGAACAGGTCATAGTCACAGTGCATCAGTCTGACGACGTCTGACGACGTGATGCATGTAATGTCTGGGAATATATCCAGCATAGGTTGTGTGTTTGGTACCTTAGTGCGCACCATTCCCGGTCTCTGGTCACGGACATGTTCCAGTGTGGCAGCAATGTCGATCTCCTTCACTCCTGAAATAAACACGTCAGATTTCAATTTCAATCCGAGATGATGCATACAGAAAAGAACACACCGAAAACATACATAGAGTACATAGATGTGTGGAAATGGACAGTCGAACATGCTTGTTCACCTTTGGCCATGCGGTTCAGAACCATATCAATCAGGATGTAGGTGCCAGTCCGGCCTGTACCATCACTGTGTAGGAGAATATTCAACACTGAATCATAAATAAACACACCAAAGGGCTCACTGAACAACATAGGTAATATTTACCAGATCGAATTCAAACTGTTGATGGTTTGCTGTTGTGGTTTCTATTCGTTTTGTTTATGTAAACGGTAAACAGTGTGAATCATTTTGTCCTTTAGTACCATAAACATAGATCTCCTGTGTGTAGCATGTGTTATTTAGTCATCACACCACCTTAGATCCGGGAGTACCATTTCCACTGTCTCTGACACCAACTTGAGCGGCGCAGCATTTAAAAGAAAATGGTTGGTTTATGCCACCATGTGGAAAAAAAGTGTAATTGCGAAAGTTGGTTTACCTGCAGTGCACAATGATTGGACAAGATCTGCCTCTGTAGCATTTATTCACTTTTCTGTAAGGGAGAGAGTGGGAGATGAGTAATCAGTGAATATTGATAAGAACATATTGATAAGTGGTCAAACAAACAGCAGAAAACTAAACAAAAAACTATAACAATTCTAACTTGATTGGAGCCATTTCAGTGAATCAACCCATGTCATGTCAAGTTACCAGGAGTCCAGTCAGGCCTGTCACATCAGAAAATGTACTAAACTGACATTTGAAGCACTTCTGGTTGTGACGTTCAACACACTCTGCCTCCCCTTGTCACACCACTTTCACAAAGTTTAACATTCACAATAGAATGAAGAATTCCTCAATCGAGAGAGGAGGAAAGGGAGAGGAAGAGGAGAACCATGAATTCTTTGTACAGAGTGATACACAACAGGGCAAAAGGGTGAGCCAGAAAGGGAGAGATCGAAAGTCTAAAAAAGGGAGAGCGATGCAAGTCAGAAAAAGGAAAAGGCCAAAGACTGAGAAAAGGGGGGGGGGAGACGAAGGAGCAAAAGGGTTAGGCGATGGACCTCCTGCTGCAGCCACACCTGTCCATGGTCATTTTTGTGACTATGCAACTGGACCCAGACAACTAGCTGCAGATCACAAAGATGACACAGACAGATATGTAAAAAAACCATGGGCCCCGCTGACCTCCATCGCAAGATAGATGTGTGAGCAAAAAAAGAGGAGGGAGGGACAAAGGGAGTGTCCAGGGGAGAGGAGAGGAAAGGAAGGAAGGAAAAGATTAAGGGACAGATGATAGGAAATTCAAATAAGCAAAGAGAGAGTGAGAAAGAGGCGATTAAGGAGAGAGGGATTTGAAAGGAAAAACCATGATGGAAATGAGATGAGTAGGTAAAGATGAAAGGGATATTAGATCCATCTTGGACATTCCGTTATTGTGTCTACTAGGGATAATATGCATGAGGGGAAACATGGATAGGGGATTCTAAGTCATGGTGGACAGACAAAAGTGATTCTGACAAAGTAATCTGAGACCAAATCCGACACGAGCATGGGCTGTTGAAAGCAGTGGATAGACTGTATAATACCACAAAAATCAAGGTGTCACAGTATCCTGAAAATCTGGCTTACATTAATTACAGGCACGTACATTTTTGTATTTTTGGTTTTTTTGTCCAAAGTGAAAACGAAAAAGGAAAATGTCCGGGCGTGTCTTAATGAACACGCGCTCGATGTCCCTGCGGTACCTGCGGAAGTCCAGCAGGGTGCGTGTGGAGGACGGGATGCCCTGGGCAGGCCAGCTGAGGAAGTGGAACTGGGTGAGCGTGCGAGTCTCCTGAGTCTGGACATTCTTCAGGTAGAAGCTGCGCACCAGGAAGTCGTTGCACCAGATGTGCTCCGACACCAGGTTCACCTGAGGGACACAGGCTACTGTCACAGATCAGGACGGACAAACACACGCACCGTGTCAGACACGCGCGCACACGACACCGATCACCTCATAGATGTGGTAGAGGGAGGATCCCTCGTCAGGCCAATAGCGATCACACTGTTTCTCTCCGTCCTCCACCAGGGCTGTCATCATCACTATCACAGTGCAGCCGTTCTCCCAAACCATCTATAGAGGAACACCAGCCAACAGTAGAACAGAATATAAAGCTGAAGCTAAATAACATCGTCATGTACTGCAAAATGTTTCCTTCTCTCACTATCACGATGGTATTTGATCTGGTGATCCGCATAAACAAATGCACGCACTCTCTGTGACTCTAAAGTTGTACAATACATTTTTAAAACAGTAGACAGACATTGGCAGCAACCAACCGGCATTTCACTAAAGAAACGGTCAGCTTTCTCATTTGAAGTGTATTTGAATTTCACACATTGTGTATGTTCTCATCCAGAGTGACTGACCTGCCAGAAGTCAGAGATGGTGTGCGACAGGGGTCCCTGTGTGGCAATGTACGCCGGCATCCGGGGGTCATGCTCAATCTAGGGGTCACAGAAGACAAAGGGGATCTTGGGTCACCTCCTGCTATCCACATTAGAGAAAATTGTGGACACTGGCTGTCAGCATTGCGACAGCTCTATACTGATTGCATTTTTGTTTCCATTCTTTTTTGGAAGATGGCAACTTGCCATCCTCCGATAAAAGAAGCCTCTTCCTGAAAATGTTGCTACCTTTGATAGATCTTTGTATCCATAATAAAGTCAAGCTTCTGTTTACTCATTTAAGTTGGTCCGGAGCTGCCGCAACCGATAGCTCCGAAAGAACATAGTGGCTAAGGCGTTTTACACCGGCCCTTATTGCTGCGGAAATAAAATTAAAGCTAACACTCCACTATTTTTAGAAGCTTGTATGATCTGTGACTGTTGTTATCATGATAATAAGTTGTGACTGTATATAATTATAAAGAAAAAAGTTTAATTTTGGCTCCCAAGGATTGTCATAAATTGGTTCTCCCAATCGGCCATTAGAAAGGGAGTTTTTAAGCAAATATTGGCCAATGTGTAGAATTATATAGACTTTAGATCAGCACTTGTGTAAATGTGTTGTGAATGTTTACTATTATGTAAACATTTTAAAAATACTCTGGAAGGTATCATGGAGGTTGCAGGAAGAGGGATTAGCTCTTACTATGGTGCTGGCGTTGATGTAGTCGGTCCGGGAAGGGTTCATCTCTGCCTTCATCTTCACCCTGGAGTGATCATCTGCAGACAAATGACACCAAACACACATAACACTTCATACAGAACCATGAAAGGCTGCTTATTAGTGTCAGTGTACCTTTGAACGACTGCTTAATCACCTAACATCCTGTCTGTCTTTCACTTTCCTAGCCTGGTCTATGATCTGTTGACACATTTTTGGTGTGGGGGGGGGGGGTCACATGGATCAAGAGATCTGGGATCCGGGATATCACTTACTCTAACCAAAATCCCCAAATACAAAGAAAAAATCTATATTAATCAATAGGTAGGGTGACTATAAGGGGGAGGAAAAATAAGTTGATGAGGAGGTGACTAGGGAAGAAGGTTCAGCAGGAGAAGAATAACTTACAGGGCACAGAGTCGGGGCAGCGGTTCTTCTTCAGGTTGCTCTCACTCTGGGCTACGGACACAGTGCTGGGCTCTGCCTGGTAAGAACACAGGGCCTCCCACTCCTTCAGTAGACGGTCCTTGTTCTTCAGGTGGTCCTCCATATAGGCCTGGGATTCAGGATGACACACCCAGGGTTAAACAACTAAATATAATACTGTAGAGTGTGTAGAGTTTTTTGTATACAGCAGCACTGGATATCTAAGACAGTTTACCACTTGGAAACAGTTTATCCAATAATATTTGGGATGCAACAGTAAGAAAGTTCTTGTGTACCTGTGTGCCCTGGCATGAAATAAAAATGTTGCTTCTAATTTCAACAAATGTAAATTCAGTAATATAATGTTCTGTATATTGTTATAACAAAAATAAGAACAAATAGAAAAAATATAAATAATTTGATAATAAGTACATAACTGTACATTATACAATGCTTGGAGATAAGAGTTGGTAAAACTTTTGTTGATAAAGTTACAAATGGACAATTCCAAAATCAGTCAAAAATTATAATACATTTTTGCCTATAATCAGACGATATCGACTGCTGGCTGATAAATCGTTGCATCCCTAAACATGCAAAACATTTCTTTCAGTTATGTTTCAGGGCTTGGTTTGGCCTTGCTGTAGTGTCCCTTTTGGGGCGATTCCATTGCGCTGGGCAAGTACAAGAGAAACATTTCAAAGAAACAAATCAGGCCTGGCCAATGGTCCATAGACCACTGGGCTACAAACAGCAGTGGAGATTTCTGAGGCAAATTTCTGAAGCAGATTTCTGAGGCTGTCAGAGAAGGCTCTGAATTCTAATAGAGTTCCAGTTCCTAACTCTAAGTGACACTGACCAGGATCATGTGACCAGTGGAGATGTCCATGTTGGACTGCGCTGGCTCCTCACACCAGGAGGGGGTGCTGCTGTGAGAGCTGGGGCTGGGCTGGGGTGCATCGCTGAACTGGGACGACACACTGCTCACCCTGGATGTGTCAGTACCACCTCCGCCTCGTCCTGCACCCGAACCTACAGCAACCCCGCCACTTCCGCCCACCGATCCCGTTCCCTTGGAGGCCATGTGTTGACGACACAGGTCCTGACAGAAGGCGAAAATGACATTCAATGCTTTACTAATCAATTTACGAATCAAGGTTTTAAACTAGTGATCACCTTTGCAAAACCTGAAAGAACACGTGGTTTTGTTGGACTACCTTTCATCTCAAAAAACAGCCGAAGTCTAATGCATTAACACAATCAGACTACTATGCAACTTTGAGGCAGCAGTTGGTGGCTGTAACTACATGCGTGTATTTGTCCACGCTTACCTGGTACTCTTGGTGTGTGACACTACCTCCCTCCGGCCCCAGACCCAGCTTCTCAGACGCCAGGCGGTTGGCATGGCGACGCAGGCAGGCTACGGTCATGGTCGCCACTAGGATCCCGCCCACACAAGCCATGACCACCATGGTCATGAACACCCATCGAGAGCCATCTTGGATCCGGGTGGCCGTAGGTAAGCCCAGCCCATCAGCTCTCTGTAGAAAGAGAAAATGATGAAGAGATAGAGGTTGTTGCACATCTCACTGACCGGCCCCAGAGAAAATATCTCCGAAAAAACATTAGCATTAGCTGTTACAAGTAAAGGAGAAATAATCCGTCCTCACAAATCTGTATCTGTAGAATTATATCAGAAGTTTCCAGTTTGTTCATTAGGTAGGGGCATTATTAATCCAGAGTGTGGTGAAATGTAAAAGGTTGTGACTCAGACCACCTCCATTACTATCCTGTTCTCCTTACATCTGTGGATTAACCATACATCTCAAAGGACCTATCAGAGAAAAAAAGTAGTGCCTTCTTGACACCATGGCAACGGCACATTTTTTGAGTAATCTGGAGTGGGATCAAAGCGAGAGGAAGGACCAGCTTATACTAGCTCTCGGAGATGAAGGGGAAAAAAAGGTTTGAAACAGAGTAAAACTGGGAGGCACCTCCCAAACTCTCATTGTCCAATGAGAACAGAGATTATAGAATGGAGTTGCTATACTTTTTTCCCTACATTGTACCCAACTAGATGCAACAGGAGTCATGCTGCAGCCTGAGCACCCATTCACTTCTGCCTTCCTCTATCTCTCCTCCTTCATGGTTGCCACAGTTGCCTCTGTTGCCCTCCTGACCTCTCTCTCCTCTCCAGAGGCCCCAGGAATGTGCCCAAGGATTTGGGGGTGGGGTTGGGGGGGGGTGGAGCTATAGTGTCTGAGATATTGGGGTGGGGGCACCTGCTAATCAAAAGGGGCCCTGAAAGGGAGAGATGGGAGAAAGGGGGATAAACCGAATGACCCGTTCCTGGAAATGTGTGTCAAGATCTCTCTCTGGACATGAGGTGGATTTACCCAGCAAACCTCAGGGGATGCTGCAGTGAGGGGGGGGGGGGGGGGGGGGGGGGGGGTGATGGCAATAGGGGGAAGGGAAGGAGGGAGCTGGGAGGTAATATCTGGGGGGATGTAACTTGAAAGTGGTGAAGACACGAGGTGAAAGTGAGAGATGACCAAAAGAAAGCCTGCACTGTAAAAGAAGAAAAAAAAGAATAAAGATTTCCATTCAACATACAATTGTAAGGCAACCAGGCCAGCTGCAAGTTTGAGTTTGCTAAACAGTGAGTGAAAAAAACGACACAAGCATGTTGGGTGAAATGCATGAATAAAATTACATTACATAACATTTCTCAGTCCAAATACTGTAGAAATCACACACAATAGGTCTTTCTTCTGCCTGCTGTATAAGCTGTTAACTTCTGTTGATGTTGTAAGTGTTTTTACTGTCATAGTTTGCTGTTGCAAGATAGTGATACAAAATGTAATTGACTTGGACTGTCAATGCTGCGAACAGCAAACAGCTTAGGTTAAAACATTTTAAACGTACATTCCACCGAACCTTAAGTTCAGCCTAAAACTGTACCATATCTTATACCTCATTATGCACAATTTCAAAAAGACTTGGAAGTAATCAAACAGACATTCTTGTAGTATTCACCTCAAATGTGTGGACAGATGTAAACAAAGGCTTGGTTGGTTTGCAGATGTGAAATGTTTGCAAACGTAATACAATTACAATGTGTACCAACATTGCAATTACTGTAAACTTTGACTTTCCATAATATTTTTTTCGTTTTTCAGAAACAGATTAAATTCGACAAATGTAGTTTTGCTTCTATTGAAATAATGTGTTAAAGTTGTTATAAATAAATAAATAACACGCTTTGACAACGAATCATGTGACAGTCCTAGACACCACGCGGCATTGCATGTCACTGTGCGTGCGCTTCGCAGACAGACAGCATCCGATGTACAATAATTGTAAAACAAAAGCCTATCTGTCAATTAACATACATGCGTAAGAGGTTCATAGATGTTAACTAACATTTGTTAAAAATACATTTCAATAAAAATATTGAACTACACCTAAATCAGCCCTAGTCCATTAATTACATAATCTAATGAGACTATTTCAAATATAATTCCGAGAATTCGGGCTATAAAAATGAATAATTGTAGACACATCGACATTTTGGTAGTCAATACAAATCATGTATAGCGTATTAGTAGCCTAAATATGAACGACACTCACCCAACATCCAGGTTCACCGCCCGTGAAAAACGCCTTGACTGGGATAATGCACTGGAGAAGTGAAGATCCTTCTCTTGGTTTCCATAATGCGTTTAAAATAAGGATAGCCCGTCATTTAGTTGAATTTTGGCGGCACTGATACCTAGCCCAGGCCAAGGGACGAATGTAGGCTACACGAGCAAGAGAGGAGTGGTCCGCGTGCCCACCGTGAATTAAAGAGACAGTCGAGTATCTATCCGCAGCGCGCGCGCGATTCCGCAAAGTGCGTTAGTCATAGGAAATTATTTTATTAATGAAGGCGTTCCAGACAGAGTGAAATAGTTTTATTGTGAAAGTTACACAGATGTCAGTTGGAATAGAATAATTTTGATGACGAATCTAAATGCTCAAATTTTAATGCTTTAATCCTCATATCATCCCTTTTTGATTCCTCTGTTTGTCTCTCTCACACACAGACAATGCAACACAACATGGTCTTACCTCACCAACACCTGTCTGCAGGATCTTCAAATCAGTTTCAGACTCCAGAAAGTTCTTCTCTGCAACTGATCAAAATGGTAAACAAAATAAAATACATATTTTTGCAAAACAGCCATATTCTTGGTAATATCTGTGTTACTGTGTCCTGACATGCCCCTATCATACTTACCTCCAACTGTCTGTCTTAATGGACTTGTGCGCATGTGTGAAACCTGAACGATTCAAACAGGGCAGCAGGACACTGGATAAATTTGCCTCCGTAACTGGTCTACTCACCAGCTTTATCTGCCACGCCGTCAGCACTCAGGTTCTGGCTGTTGGGCCGGACACGGAAGGTCAGCGCCGGCCCCACCACGCTGTCAACATACAGACAATGGTTACATTAGAATGTGGATTGATGCAACCGGTAATTGGGGGCTGGAGTGGAGGTCCAGAAGGAGTGTACATTCTCTACCACATTGCTCATTCCTACCAAAACCACCACAGCAATGTTTTGTGGGAGAATAATGCACAGGGAGGCTGAAAGAAGGAGCACCACCTCCCTGGCCGGTTAAAGGCCAGGGTTCAGGCAGTAGGGGAATAGAGTACGTTGATGATTAAATTCCTATGGTGTGGCCCCAAGGCTGGGCCTTTAAAGGTCCAGATGTTTATTGGCTGGGCCCAGGTTTAATAAGTTATCTGTATGGATTCCGCCTTTTGGATAGAATGAAATACATACAAAAAGAATCAACAGAACGGACACTGACTTAAATGGTAGGGTCCTGTTCTGGTAATTAATTGCTATTTTACACTTTTTTTCACAAATGAGTGTTGAGAAGTAAACAAATGAACTGAGATGCTCCTACTACTTTTACCTTTCAGTAAATTTGTAGACGCTCTATTTTTAAATGAGCGATAGTGTTAAATCTCTTACTCAACGCCAGAACAAAAGGTTTTACACCTTGCCAGCACAGGGCTTCGATCAAGCAACTGTTTGCTTACTGGTCAGATGCTCTAACTGTTCTGTTTTATTATTACAGCATTCATAATAATAATACTAGATAGAAATAATAATGCAGATGTGTTATTATCTAACCAGCTATTGGGTTACTGTGAGTTAAGTAGATAACATTTTGGGTTAAACCCATATCTAGCTAATTCATTGGGTTAATAAAATAATCACGTGAGCCTGTGATTATTCACATTCATCACAATTTCTGTGCCAGATTTAGCCAGCTGATCAAATTATCTGATCATTTGGCCTATTTATTGTTATCTATCCTCATTGGCTCAGTAGGCCAGTGATCTTTTATACCATAGAGATTGTAAGAGGAGTCATCTTTATATGTGTGCCAGTGTAACATCTGTGACAGCATGGGCAGTGCCATTAAGACAACTCATTTTTAAAGAAGTCCATTTTCTTCTTTTGTATTTGAAAAAAGTATAATGCTAATATTGCTGCTTTACCACCACCTGCAGTGCTGGAGTCCTCAATCACATAATTATTTAATTAATTTACTGTGAGCATGATGTAACATACAGCAGACTAAAGACAAACCATAACAAGAAAATAAAATTAAAGAAGACTGGTCTGATCATCGCTAGCTAAAAGTGAAATCCACACCCAGTTGACCAGCTGCTTTAAAATAGTAGATGAGCTCAATGGCAATGTCCATGTTAACATGACTCATCGGGAAAAATGAATCCTCTAGCTCACTCTATGTTTTAAGCCTAAAGCCTACCTGATGTTGATGAAAGAGCCAGCGGAGAGATGGATCCTCTCAGCCAGGAGTTCCAACAGACGCACCCCGTCGTATCGACTGAGGTGACTGCAGAGAAATACACACACATTCATACACACGGACGCTCTCACACATGGACACACTTGTACACACGGACATGCAGGAGCTCGAGCACACACGTTCACGCATGTATAGAAAGAAAGACACACACACACACACACACACTTACATACGCACTCCTAGTACATTCCAGGACTCCGGAACAAAGACAGACAGTCAGACACTCACGCACACACATCAAATGGGTTTATGAACAGAAAGGGTAGGAAATGATTGCAACCTTTGGTTGGTAACGATATAGCCGTATTCCTCCTGTACTTGAGCCTTCCCATCTGCTGTCCCTTTCTTCCTCTGCTTCTCGGTTTTAACCAGGGCGGTGGGCCTTGGCTCCTTCCCACTGGCTCCCTCTGCGGATGGAGGGGCACCAGCGGCGGGGGTGTTATCTGGGGAGGCTTGGGGCACAGGGGGCTGTTCAGGAAGTGAGATGGAAGCTTTGTCCACCTTGTGTGTCATTGCTCCCTCAGTGATCTGATGAAGAAAAGGAGGCGATTCAAGTCATACACATCAACATTCTCCATCGATCTTTTGATTACACATGATAGGACTCCAATGATGTAAAATACATCAGCATTTCCTAAACCACTGCTCAAGCACCTCCAGAGGATAGACAAATTTGAACCTTCTGGTGGTGCCCAAGGGGATGGTAGGAAGTCAACTGATTTCCTGAGATTTTTAATGCAATAACAATGAGGGAAACACGGGCAGCTGGTGCCTTACATTGTTTTACTGTTTGCGATGCCAAGCTGAGGCACCATGGTAAACAAGAAATGCATTACATTTTGTGCCAGTCTGTTACCTGTGCAGTGATATCAGTGTTTGCTGTTCGAAGTAACCGTTTAGTTGTTTTATTACAGCAAACTGTTGTGTATACGTAAAGACTAAGGTTCATGTGAAAATAATATTTGTATTATGTATAATGACAGTTAACATTTAAAAATAAATAACAAACAAACCAAAGGGATTTCTTTAAGTAAGTCATTCATTCATAATATGTTTTAACATTGTCTGGGTAGTTGAACTTACCTTCTTACGCGAGGCGGCACTGCTCCTGTACCTTTCTAAACAGTCAAGAAAAAACATTATAACCAAGCTAACACTATGTCCAGCAATAGCCATTTTACAATGTGCAAGTTCAAATAAGATGGTTTAGTAAATCATAATGCAATATTGTTATCTAGTTTTCTATGATCACATAATATAAGGCTCTTTCTAAGCTAGTAAGGGGACCTTACAGGAAACAAAGTGTACTGGATACAATTTCGGTAACCAAGTGAAGCTGTACAGGTTTCAGCTGTAATTGCCTGCCAAGTGAATTACATCCACACGGATTTTGGCAGGGTTTGGTTGAATCGAATCAATCATTTATTTCATGAGCATTTAAAGACCTCAACACACTTTACATGCTTCTACTGCATGCACTGTGACCAACCTGCTGTGTTGGTACCTACAGCAGCACTCTCCATCTGTAACTGCTTCAGTGCTGCAGGTAGGTTGTCCAGCTGTTGAGGGGTTAAGTCCTTCATATCGATGCCATAGTGGTCAAGTAGTAGAGCCAGTTTCTGCAGGGAGCCATCTGAAAGAACATGAGTCAGCCACACTGAGCATCAAAGCTTCAGAGAGATCTCCCATAGATACACACACACTCCAGCATATACAGGTGCTGGTCATAAAATTAGAATATCATCAAAAAGTTGATTTATTTCAGTAATTCCATTCAAAAAGTGAAACTTGTATAATGTATACATTCATTCCACACAGACTGAAATATTTTTTTTTTTAATTTTGATGATTATAACTGACAACTAATGAAAACCCCAAATTCAGTATCTCAGAAAATTTGAATATACTGAAAATGTTCAATATTGAAGACACCTGGTGCCACACTCTAATCAGCTAATTAACTCAAAACACCTGCAAAGGTCTTTAAATGGTCTCTCAGTCTAGTTCTGTAGGCCACACAATCATGAGGAAGGCTGCTGACTTGACAGCTGTCCAAAAGACGACCATTGACACCTTGCACAAGGAGGGCAAGACACAAAAGGTCATAGCTAAAGAGGCTGGCTGTTCACAGAGCTATGTGTCCAAGCACATTAATAGAGAGGCGAAGGGAAGTAAAATATGTGGTAGAAAAAGTGTACAAGCAATAGGGATAACCGCACCCTGGAGAGGATTGTGAAACAAAACCCATTCAAAACCCATGTGGGGGAGATTCACAAAGAGTGGACTGCAGCTGGAGTCAGTGCTTTAAGAACCACCACGCACAGACGTATGCAAGACATGGGTTTCAGCTGTCGCATTCCTTGTGTAAAGCCACTCTTGAACAAGACACAGCGTCAGAAGCGTCTCGCCTGGGCTAAAGACAAAAAGGACTGTACTGCTGCTGAGTTATGTTCTCTAATGAAAGTAAATTTTGTATTTCCTTTGGAAATCAAGGTCCCAGAGTCTGGAGGATGAGAGGAGAGGCACAGAATCCACGTTGCTTGAAGTCCAGTGTAAAGTTTCCACAGTCAGTGATGGTTTGGGGTGCCATGTCATCTGCTGGTGTTGGTCCACTGTGTTTTCTGAGGTCCAAGGTCAGTGCAGCCGTCTACCAGGAAGTTTTAGAGCACTTCCTGCTGCTGACCAACTTTATGGAGATGCAGATTTCATTTTCCAACAGGACTTGGCACCTGCACACAGTGCCAAAGCTACCAGTACCTGGTTTAAGGACCATTGTATCCCTGTTCTTAATTGGCCAGCAAACTCGCCTGACCTTAACCCTATAGAAAATCTATGGGGTATTGTGAAGAGGAAGATGCCATACGCCAGAGCCAACAATGCAGAAGAGCTGAAGGCCACTATCAGAGCAACCTGGGCTCTCATAACACCTGAGCAGTGCCACAGACTGATCGACTCCATGCCACGCCGCCTTGCTGCAGTAATTCAGGCAAAAGGAGCCCCAACTAAGTATTGAGTGCTGTACATGTTCATACTTTTCATGGTCATACTTTTCAGTCGGCCAACATTTCTAAAAATCCTTTTTTTGTATTGGTCTTAAGTAATATTCAAATTTTCTGAGATACTGAATTTCGGATTTTCATTAGTGATCAGTTATAATCATCACAATTAAAAGAAATAAATATTTGAAATATGTCAGTCTGTGTGTAATGAATGAATATAATATACAAGTTTCACTTTTTGAATGGAATTACTGAAATAAATAAACTTTTTGATGATATTCAAATTTTATGACCAGCACCTGTACATACACACCCACCAAACAAAAAAACACACAACACACATACACACACACACACACAACACATTGAAATGCACCCTATGAAACATAAGTTAATTTAAAAAAGCACAAAAAAGACATGCAAATGTACATCCCTACTGCTGAATCAGAAGCATTTTATCCAATTTATTTTCAGTCAGCAAAACAATAAACCCAATTCATTCAGGGTAGATTCTTAGAATACTCAAATATTTTGGAGAAATTATCTTTGTTTGTTTTCTTCAGTTGTCTTAAAGTAATTTAATGGTAGTTAAATACATTTTAGTTGAAGTATAAACTCAATTATTTTAGTGAAAAGGTTAATACCACCAATTTCTGCTGTAAAGTTGTTAGGTCAATACAGTTTAAAAAAAACTTTTTCTAGAACCCAATTAAATCTTTCCCTTAACTGTGCATACTAGATAGATAAATCAATAAATAAACAAAGCAGGTTGTGTTGCTGAAATATTTGATGATGAAAGAGAATAGAATTAATACATAATGATGGGTGAAGGGATGTGACCTATTTAGTTAAATAAAAGATAAATAAATGAATAAATTATACGATCCTTGGTATGAGAATGAAATAATGCATGGCAATGTTCATAAGATATTATTATACAGCTCTGGAAAAAAGTTCAAAAGGAAGTTTCTGAGTGAGGAACAGAAGGGTTAAAATTAAGAGAACACTGCAAATTGAACGCGTCTGTTCCTTACTCAAAACATTCCTTTTCAACTTTCTTGGAAAGGAAAGAAAATGGCGCAGTATGTCTCTTAATTTTTTCCTGAGCTGTATATTGTTATTGTAATTATTATATAGTTAATATTGATAGGCTTATAGACTAAGATATGTGATGATATAATTTTTTAGCATTCACCACCTATTTATTTAATTTCCTTTATCTATATTTATTTAACTTTATTTATACAAAGAAATCAACTGAAACAAAGTTTACAGCTGAGCCCTGTATTACAACAATAAAAATATACAAAATAAAAATAAAACATACATTAAGAAAAATACAAATCAAATTCATAAGAAATCTTAAATGTCTTATAGACACTAAAACATTTAACTTAAGATGTATAGTATATTACCATAATGTATTAGTGACAAAAGTTGCTTGCACAATATATTTTCTTTGCTGGCGTGACAGACCCGATATATTCCTATAATATTTTTTGCTTTTTCAACAACTCACTAACATGTGTTTTAAAAGACAGATTTTCATCTAACCAAATCCCAAGGTATTTGAAACAACACATTCTATAAAAGAACCATTAGGGTAGCCATTTTACTGTAATCCAAAGATAGGTTCTGTGACCCACAAAATAGCATATACTCAGTTTTATTCACATTTAGTACCAAGCTACAGTCCATAAGTGATTTTTCTAACAGTTTGAAATCAGACTGCAGGTAAGCAACAGCTTGTTCAAGAGATGGATCTGTAGCACATGATACTGTGTCTTAAATTATAGGCTGAACATTACAGGACCCAAAACTAAACCTTGTGGTACTCCATTGTGGACTACTGTAACGTTGTGGTTGAGAGGAGAAACCAGGCGCAGGCTTACTTGGATTCGAATATAGATTTAATAAAACAAACACGGAATACAATACATAAACTGATTCAAAGTAAAGTGCTGAATTATAACAGCGAATGGACAAAGACTCACCAGGTACTTTCAACAATGATCAAAAACACAGGACCAGCAGAGGACACATTTATACAAACACACAATAAGACAGGGGGAATCAGGTGCGATTAATCAATGATAAAAAGACACAATTAACAAGTCCGGGAAGTTCGTGAAGACTGGGAAACAGCGTGAGGCTACACTGGCTAAACCGTGGCAACTACAAGAAACGTAGATTCAATTAACATCAGCTACAATGGAATTGATATGGCTCCAAAAGTTATGCTCAAGCCTGAAGTGTCTGCTGAAATAGCCATGGAGAAATTAAATGACATGACACTTTATGGCGATCACACCCTTGCAAAGAGAGAGTGGCTAACAAGGCAGTCTATGTGGCCCCGGTGCAGTGCAAGGCACAGTGGATCTGACTTGGCAAACCAGAGTATGGCCCATCCTATGTCTGAGCCAAAACAAGCTTCCATCAGCCACGTTGTATCCACAATCCCTGGTCCTGAAACAAGCACGGCCACCAGTTGGCTAAGGAAGGACGAACCTCTCTGTTGACAATCCAGATTGCCATGCAAATATGCACAATACACACCTTAGGCAAATAAACCACTTATTTGAATACAATATTGCCTTTCAGGTCTAGATAAGGTTATCGCAAGATGTAATTGTAAAAAAATACCAGAGGTGTTTTATTTAAGTGGACATACCTTACTTCAGCAGTGATCAGTTCATAAAATAATAACACCGAAATAACACTGCAGTTACTGGAAAACTACATAATTTACTGTAAAAGGTCATGGCCATGTCAAGAGAGAAAGACAGACAAACACATACGTAATGCACACTCACCATCTAACCCAGCCAGCGAACCGTAGTCCTTCTGAGTTTTCTTCTCCGTCTGCTCATGCTGTTTTCGGACCTCCACGTCCTGCTGGGAAATGTAGTCCTCTGTGTAGTCCAGAGGAAAGTCCAGTTCCTGGTAGAAGGGAGAGGTGGAAAGCGGTGCTGCTGCCCCACGGTTGGGGGAGACCGGCTGGGTGGGGGAGGAGAGGTAGAGGGAGACCAGGTCCTGGAGCACCTGCCGGTCTCGGTCCTGGGTTCGTGACCCTTTACCTACGGAGTGAGAGGAGGTGTGGGGGAAACCGCCCCCCTCCAGAGAGTTGAGGGAGCGCTCTTCGTTGTCCTGGTAACCATACTGCTGCTTCATTCAGACACAGAGAGATTAAAAAAGAAATTACACAATAGACTTGATGGGGTATAACCTGCATGATGAGTCTTAATAAGTCTATTGGGTTGTACATAGTTGTGTATCAATGGTATCAGTGTCCATTCATACACAAGTGTGTGTCTGTGTGTGTCATCCATTACAGAACATCTCAGCAAATACAAAGACTGTAAAAGACAACACTCCGTGGTATCAGACGGAAGCAGCTATGGCCGTGCTGGACTGGCTTCAGGCTGCGGGGGGAACTTGCCTGTCCCAGTCCGTGTATCAGAATGCTGCTATTGGCCAGGACATTCCACCTTAACCGTTAAGGCATGTCTACTACAGGTTCTTCCAAATAAGTGCAATCGGGCAATCTGCTACCCTACTAACCACGACCCATTTTGTGTCCTACGTGAAGCAAATGTAATGGAGACTGTAGCCGATGTTGTCGGTGGTTGACGTGGCCGCTAGACATGACTGGCTTTTTGATATGGTACTCAGTGTTCTGAGACATGTAGACTTGTATTGGAAAGGGGCTGCTCATTTACACGCCGCTTGGAGCCGACCTTCGTCAACGACCGGCTCAATGCGGTGTTCACAATGCAGACCTATGTAAGGGTGCTCAGATATCCGTCCTAAAACCTTCGCACCAATGTTTGGAGTCAATGAAAATTGTTTGTGTGTGTTGGTGTGTGTGTGTTCATTCCCACCTGACGGTAACTGTAAGGGTCCAGAGTTTGCATGTGGAGGGACTGTGAGGATCGGGGTGGGTCCATGATCATGTAATCCAGGTATCGCTGCATCAGGTCTGGGTTGAGATTGTCCCCTTCTCCCTTTGCCCTGTAGCTCGGAGAATACCGCATCTCGGAAGGAGGGGCATTCTGCACAGTTTCTGCCGACCTGAGATATGAATGGAGAATAGGTCCAACCCTTAGCTCTGTCAGACCTTCACAGGAAAAATAGCTTCACTCTCAAGAACTTCAGCTTCGGGTAATCCCCGCTCTTTAATATAGCAGTTTTATTAGGGTCACATTCTTCCAAAAATAGATTGATGGAAATGATAAAAGCAACTTGTAAAGTGTTGAGCTGAAATTCAAGATCTCCAAAATGTTCCATACGCACATAAGCATATTTCTCTCAGATTTTGTGCACACATCTGTTTGCAACCTTGTTCTTGAGCATTCTTCCTTTGCCAAAGGTAAATCTTAGAAATGATTGCATGTTGTGTTTATATTTTCATTAGGCGTATTTCAGCTGGATGTTTTTTTATTTGTATTCGATTTCAGACTTTTTGAGCCACTAAGTGTTATACCCCACCCTTAAAGCCAATTCACAAGTATCATACCAAGGGAAAATATTTAACATGACAAAAGAATGTCCCTAAAGTTTTCAAAAGATCTCTTTCTAATCTCCTAGCCTCCGACAAACTTTTTGTCCTGCCATTACAATATTATGTCCCTGTTGAGTCACTCACAGGCCTTCCTGTGAATATCTACAGAAAATGAATAGGACAGATTTAATTATAGATACAATTATAGATACGTTTGAATAATAGATTCAGTCAATAGAGAGGGAGACTCACTGAGACGAGGGGTTGTCATGACTTCCAGACGGGGGGTGGGTCTGTGGAACGCGGCTCAGCTCCTTGCCAATGATGTACTGGGTGATGTCATCCTGCCAGGACAAACCTTGAAAACCACAGGCCGATACAGATGTTAATCGCAGTCTTATAAGATTTCACCGGGTAACTCGACAAATGTGTCCTTATCGAGCCCTCCACCCCGTTGCCAAGGTGGCAGATGAGAACCATTATCTTTAGCACTATCACTCAGGTAACAGTTAACTTTTACAACTGCATAACTGTATAACCTTTGTCATAATTAGTTTGGGAGTAGCATGGATCATGACAGCGTGTGTCTTTAGTTACCTTGCATCATAAGGTCTTTGAGCACCTCCTGTAGTTTGTGCAGCACGGTTACTGACACCTCATATTGGATCCTCTCCTGCTGGGGCAGACGACACTGGCCAAACAGCCCATCTACCCACACACAGGCACCCACACAGACACACACAGACGCACAGAAACACACACACACAGGCACACACACAGACAGACACACACAGACACACACACACAGACATGCACACAGATACACACAGACACACACAGACACACAGACACATGCATACACACACAGACATGCACAAAGACAACAACACAAACACACACAGACATACACCCACGACACACAGACACACACATAGACACACACAGACACATACACACATGACACACAGACAAACACATAGACACACACACACACACACACACACACACACAAACACAGACACACACATTCGATTTCCACAAAATCAGTTTTAACATGTCTGCTGCAAATTGAATAACAAACCAATAATTAATCTTCAAACATGAGTTATTCTGTACATATTCTTTTGGGGAAAAAAACAAATAAATAATTAAAATGTTCATCTTAATTTTGTACACTTTCACCCAGGGTTTGCATAAGCGAGATGCATCTTTATTATATTCTCCATCTTCATAAAATATAACTTTATGTAATTTGCTACAGCTCGACCCAAAATCATAACAACACTATACTAGTTAGAGGAAACATTGAACTGTCATTTTCATTACGTAAAAACACTCTGGTTTGCATGTATTGCTTCAGTGTGGGTTTAGAAAAACATACCGCTTCAATATCAAAATAGGAAAAAATATTAAAACAAAATGACTTTAAGTCTTTACACTATGGTAGCAATGATTCAAATATGAGAAATTGATTTGTTAATAACCTTTCTGGATGATATTGGGAATTATGTGGAAAGTCTGATAAAATGCATAAAATCTGACAATCACAAAACACAAAAATATTTATGAAATACTTACTAATCCTTACCTACAGTGAGGGATTTTTTTTTTGATCCCCTGCTGATTTTGTACGTTTGCCCACTGACAAAGAAATGATCAGTCTATAATATTAATGGTAGGTTTATTTGAACAGTGAGAGACAGAATAACAACAAAAGAATCCAGAGAAACGCATGTCAAAAATGTTATACATTGATTTGCCTTTTAATGAGTGAAATAAGTATTCGACCCCTCTGCAAAAGATGACTTAGTATTTGGTGGCAAAACCCTTGTTGGCCATCACAGAGGTCAGATGTTTCGTGTAGTTGACCACGAGGTCTCAGGAGGGATTTTATCCCACTCCTTTTTGCAGATCTTCTCCAAGTCATTAAGGTTTCGAAGCTGACGTTTGGCAAGTCGAACCTTCAGCTCCCTCCACAGATTTTCTATGGGATTAAGGTCTGGAGACTGGCTAGGCCACTCCAGGACCTTAATGTGCTTTTTCTTGAGCCACTCCTTTGTTGCCTTGGCCGTGTGTTTTGGGTCATTGTCATGCTGGAATACCCATCCACGACCCATTTTCAATGCCCTGACTGAGGGAAGGAGGTTCTCACCCAAGATTTGACAGTACATGGCCCCGTCCATCGTCCCTTTGATGCTGTGAAGTTGTCATGTCCCCTTAGCAGAAAAACACCCCCAAAGCATAATGTTTCTATTCCATGTTTGACGGTGGAGATGGTGTTCTTAGGGTCATAGGCAGCATTCCTCCTCCAAACACGGCGAGTTGAGTTGATGCCAAAGAGCTTGAGAACACTTTCAGAGGAGAACACTTTCACCCAGTTCTCCTCTGAATCTTTCAGATGTTCATTGGCAAACTTCAGACGGGCCTGTACATGTGCTGTCTTGAGCAGGGGGACCTTGCGGGCACTGCAGGATTTCAGTACTTCACGGCGTAGTGTGTTACCAATTTTTTCTTGGTGACTATGGTCCTTGCTGCCTTGAGATCATTGACAAGATCCGTGTAGTTCTGGGCTGATTTTCTCACCGTTTGTCTCTCACTGTTCAAATAAACCTACCATTAAAATTGACTGATAATTTCTTTGTCAGTGGGCAAACCTACAGAATCAGCAGGGGATCAAATAATTTTTTCCCCTTACTGTATGTGATACAAGAGGATTTTTAATAAATGCACACACACACAAAAACATACTACAATATGGTAATGTATATGTGTTTGTCCGTGCATGTTTGTGTGTGTGGGTTTCGATGAGTCATCGTGTAGCTCTAATCTCTCTCTCTCCTCACCCCCCCCCCCTCCCCAAACATACACACGGAGACACACTGCCGTCAGCCGGGTGATGTCACTGTTACCATGGAGACGGCGGGAAATAGACATGATTGGTTAAGACCAGGTGACGGAGAGATGCAGTGTGTTTACACACAGACACTAAGAGATAGAGTCTCATCACGCATGCAGTCACACATAGATACATACACACAGAGGGCTCTGGACAGGAGTTGAGTACAGGCACAGACCGATGAATAATTAGGTCGCTCCTACAAGACAGCACAAGCATTATGACCAACACAAGGGTTGAAAAGGTTGAAACTATGTATGAAGTGTACCCTCCGGCCCAATTGGCACCATGTTCTCTGTGGTACCTGGTCAAAAGCAGTGCATTTGCTATACAGGGAACAGAGCGTAATTGGTACTGCATGTTGAGACTGGAGATGAAGGGATACAGGGCATGATGATGGAGTGATGGATAACTCAAGTGACTAGGAGGAAGGGGTGAATGCGAACAGACGACCATCCCAAATGAACCCCTGCACTTGGAGACAGTTAGAAAGATGGAAGCTGTGAAGGTTTGTCTTTTGCAAAAATAGTTCTATTGAATTTTACAACACATTTAACAAAAGAACAAACATAGTCCTCTTAAATACAAACATAACTTACTCACAACCCTCCCTTCCACAATAACCCTGGCAGTTAGTAAAAAAAAATGTAAAAAAAAATTACAATGGTTTGTCTTTTGGTATACTGTTTTTAAACCCTGGGCCACTCAGCTCGAGTCCTGATGCACCAAAGTCGCCTGCTGTTTCTTCTTCAACTTGGCTCCCACTGACCAAAAAGCCTTCATCCCAAATGCAACCTTTTCCCCTTCACGTTGCACTACATTTGACCAGGGTCCATAGGGTTCTTGTCCAATGTGGTGCACTATGAATGGAATAGGATGCCATTTGGGATGCTTGATTGCTTTATTGATTGGCTTTGGGCTACAGACCTGATTTCCCAGTTGTAAATCTCAAACCGAGCAGACATTTGGTTTGTGGCCCTCCATGACGACGTTCTGATACCCCTGCCTTTATACAGAACTGTCAACACCTCCTGACACGTGTCCAGTAGCCTCCATTCAAGCATGCAGACTGGCCTAAGTGTACAATGACAGGGAGACGTAACGGCAAATTCTGATTTCGAAGTATTTGTCTGGCCAGACATACTGCAAAATCCAATTAACTATTATATAAACTATTATTTTACAGAAACGTCACACTGACCGTCTGAGCAGGACTGGTCTCTGGGGCAGAGCTTCTTCTCAAACAGACAGCCTGAGAAACCCACGGTGCGGGGGCGATGAAAAGCAGAGAGGAGGGAGACAGAAAAAGATTCTCTATTATTTTGTATTTTCAGGCATTTGACAATAAGTGGTCATGCCGAAACCCCAGCTTGGAATTCAGCCGGGGTCGGGGAATCAACGAGAGAGAGAAATTGAGGCCGACAGATAAAAAAAAAAAAAAAAGAAAGAGTGAGAGAAAGAATATCAATATCACAGTCCATTAACATGACAGGCAGGTGTGTTAGATGGCAACCGTACTGTGCGTGTGCGCGTGCGTTTCGGTGCATGTGTCTCTGTGTGCGTGCGCGCGTGTGTATTTCTGTGCGTGTGCGTGCACGCAGTATACGAAGGAGGTCATGTGTGACCTTTACCGGACTCCAATCTGTTTGGGAAGTGCGCGACCAGATGTGACACCACACCGCGGTTGATTCCCTGCGTGTGTGCGTACGTGCGATATGTGTTTGTGTGTCTACTGTAAAATCAAAACAGAAACAGGAGACAGACTGGCCAGGAGGGCTGTGTCTGCGGGGAGCAAAAAAACATCAATATGATTCCCCCAGACACGAAGATCACAGAAATGACAGGCGGAACCCGGACGAGTAACAGAGTATGTCCGTCCGTATATAATCCAGACATGGGCTTCAAATAGGATTTATGTGTTTCAAATACAGTAGCTGCTCTCGTCTGATCTTACCCGGCGTTACGGTACCAAGGGAACAAACCTTGGGACAAACCTCCTCCTTCTAACCCCAGTGATGAGTTAAAGGCTTAAAGTACATGAGAGAGTATCAGATACTGCTTTGTATTATTATTTCAACATGTGCCCAGATACATCTGCCATAACCTATTTATAAAAAAAAATTGCTAGGTATATTTTTGGCTTTTATGCTTATTATTGGATAGAGGATAGATAGACAGTGTGCAAAAATAGCTGTGGGTGGATTTAAACCTGCTACAGAGGTACAGTATGGGCAGTGGCTGAAACTGCTAGACCCTGCTTGGCCTCCAATATCGTCCCTTTAACTTGGTTATGGTAACTAAGAAATACACCCTGTAGCCCTCCTTTTCTTAACACTCTCTCCCTCTCTGTCCATCTGTGTTATTCTCTGACCGGAACAGTCAGTCCCCGGCGGTAACAGAGGAGACTCTGGCCACGCTAGAGTCCATCACAGTCTGGACAAGCAACTAGTGCATCACCCCGAGCCTCAAGGGCATGTCAATCAATTAGCCGACCACATAAGAAAAACAGACCATCAATCACAGTGGCATAGCAAATGACTCGTTTTCACTCCAGTAATTAGTATTGGTGGATCCTGAGTCAAGGAGAATATAGTGTTACTCTGTATTCTAGAGCAGCTCTTTACTTTTACTCTCCATGCAATGTCTCGCAACCCAAGGCTTTACCAAAGTTTTAAGACAAACATGTTTATTCAACAATAATAATAGTAAAGGTATTACAGGGGTCATTCATCAGCACAGGAATGTATTATAGCAGAATTTATTCATATACATGAGTCAGCACAAACAAAACAAATTCAACTCTATATGAAAAAACGTTTGGGGTCAAATAATGTCTCAACTCCCAAACGGCATAATCATCAGACTTTTGTAAATTGAATTCCAGACCTCAACTCAGTTATACGAGTGGGTGTTTCCTGTTTTCTCACCATGGTGCTTGGAATTTGTTTTCCTCCATCTCTTTTTCCATACACGTTCTCTCTCTCTTTTCTCAACCTCCTTTCTCTTTCTCTACACTGTGATCTCTCTGCTGTTTCTCTCTTATCTTTCTCCTCATTCTCTCTATCTTTCCCTCTCTTTTTCTTTCTCAATCTACTAGCCTAGGGTACCACTGGGAGTCAGGGCTGGGACAGAGGAAGCGGGGGACACTCTACGACACACAGCCTATTTTTAACATGTCACTCCACCTGAAATCATATAATTTTCATATAATTTGGCAATAAAATAATGGGCTATTAGTATTGGGGTGCAGTACAGACATATACACCATGTTGACTATATAAGTGGAGTCTCAGCCTTATGTTCTGTCCTCTGTGTTGTAGCTTCAGGTAACAAAAACCTGTCTCAGTGTTTACCTATTCCTTATGATTCCCACTGATCAAGTGTAGAGCATGATACAGAAAAGATCAGTGCCTTGTATTTTGCAGCTTTATGCTTCTGATAAGAAACATGTTTTTTGAAATGACTGATGGTCACGATTTGTGAATTTCTGAAATGACACCATTTTCCTGTGGGGATGTGTCGTACCCCACTGAATCTGACAAGTGTCACTATTCATACACATTAAAATACAGTGAGGAAAAAAATATTCTGTACATTTGCCCACTGACAAAGAAAAATGCATTTCAAAAATTTTATAAAACTGAAATAAGTATTTGATCCCCTCTGAATCAAAAAGATTTCTGGCTCCCAGGTGTCTTTTATACAGGTAACGAGCTGAGATTAGGAGCACACTCTTAAAGGGAGTGCTCCTAATCTCAGCTTGTTACCTGTATAAAAGACACTTGTCCACAGAAACAATCAATCAATCAGATTCCAAACTCTCCACCAAGACCAAAGAGCTGTCCAAGAATGCCAGGGACAATATTGTAGACCTACACAAGGCTGGAATGGGCTACAAAACCATCGCCAAGCAGCTTGGTGAGAAGGTAACAACAGTTGGTGCGATTATTCGCAAATGGAAGAAACACAAAAGAACTGTCAATCTCCCTCTGTCTGGGGCTCCATGCAAGATCTCACCACTTAGAGTTGCAGTGATCATGAAAACGGTGAGGAATCAGAGGAGAATGATTCAGAGGAGAACTGGGTGAAAGTGTTGTGGTCAGATGAGACCAAAATCAAGCTCTTTGGCATCAACACAACTCGCCGTGTTTGGAGGAGGAATGCTGCCTATGACCCTAAGAACACCATCCCCACCGTCAAACATGGAGGTGGAAACATTATGTTTTGGGGGTGTTTTTCTACTAAGGGGACATGACAACTTCACAGCATCAAAGGGAGGATGGACAGGGCCATGTACAGTCAAATATTGGGTGAGAACCTCCTTCCCTCAGCCAGGGCATTGAAAATGGGTCGTGGATGGGTATTCCAGCATGACAATGACCCAAAACACATGGCCAAGGCAACAATGGAGAGGCTCAAGAAGAAGAACATTAAAGTCCTGGAGCGGACTAGCCAGTCTCCAGACATAATCCCATAGAAAATCTGTGGAGGGAGCTGAAGGTTCGAGTTGCCAAACGTCAGCCGAAACCTTAATGACTTGGAGAAGATCTGCAAAGAGGAGTGGGACAAAATCCCTCCTGAGATGTGTGCAAACCTCGTGGCCAACTACAAGAAACGTCTGACCTCTGTGATTGCCAACAAGGGTTTTGCCACCAAATACTAAGTCATCTTTTGCAGAGGGGTCGAATACTTATTTCACTCATTAAAATGCAAATCAATTATAATTGTTTTATTCAGTCTCTCACTGTTCAAATAAACCTACCATTAAAATGATGGACTGATCATTTCTTTGTCAGTGGGCAAACGTACAAAATCAGCAGGGGATCAAATGTTTTTTTCCCTCACTGTAGGAGAGCTATACTTCATGTATAAACGTAAACGCTGTTTGTGTTCATTTCGTTGAGATTCGTCTACTGCTTTCTATGTGTTCATTCATTTTTTCATCCACAATCTATGGCAGTTTTCACTCTTTACTATTTTATTATCATTGGGCTAGGAGTCTGAATTCGGGGTCCTTCTCTGGTGAAAGATATTTGTCTTGGGATAGCTCGTCATGGGTGAGTCACGCAGTGATGGAAGGGGGGGGGGGGGGGTGGTTACCAATGCGCTAACACTCAGAGTAGGCTACGATTGGTTGCTAGCACAAACGTATCACTACAGACAGCTTATAGACACAGCTATCTAGATACAGTATATATTTCTCAGATTCAGATTCCCATCATTGCCAACAGTGTATGTCAGCTGGAAAGAAGACAAAGAAAGCCCTTAATTTCTAGTTTGAATGGTGTCCGATCGACTTCTCACCAGCTCCAGGTCTTCCGTCAGTGTATGTGCTTTACTGTCTTTCGGCCTCCACAACATAGGTTAAGCGTAGCCTATCGCATTGAAATGTCCAACGGCCAACGACATTAACGCAAGCAAACCCCATTGAACTGTTAGCATGTGCTGTCCATGGTGCTGAAACGAACATAACACGATTTGGGCAATATATCTGGAAACTGCAAATAATAGCCTAGGTTATAGTATGCAACTTTAGCAATTCAACTACAAACCAGCCTGAGGGCGTGAGACCATGTGTGGCGCTAAGCAAGTGGGTGTCTGTAATCGCAGTAGGCTATTACAGATTACAGAATAGGTTTTGGCAGTGCTCAACGGTAGTCTGAGTTGTTGTCATTAAATGTAGCTAGTTATGTGGTGTTAATTACTAAGTGCATGTTAAAAACACAATCTTACATCAAAATTACATAATCCACTAATGTGAAAAACATCCGATTTACGAGTGTAAAGAGTTCTACACAAAAATCCAAACATCAAATATTCTGACTTTTGCATGTTGTGAAGAATCGCTCTTTAACAGTTTTTAAGGAGTGCGTGATGGGGTACAGAGCTATGATTGATCCTTCTTTAAAATAATTGCTGATAACAGAGCAATGAATCATGCATATCCGACCTTGTTTTTGCAAAACCTATCAATCAATCCAAGCATTACAATACAGCGAAGTCACAAATCAAACCAAAGTGACGCAATTGTATATTCAGCCTACATAAACAACAGACATCCAGCAAATCTTTTTGGAATCAATTTCTTAATATTTTCTAGGCTTATGTGTAAGTACTTTCCCCTTGATTAAACACCTATAGTCTAGTGTCGACTCAGCGTAAAGAAATGCACAACATTTTACATAATAATACAGAAAAAATATAGCCAGATAATTGTGGCTATATTACATGCTATTCTTTCAAATCCCTGACACTTCTAAGTGTATGGATTGATTTAGACTACGCACTACGCTTTTGCCATCCATGGCTGAGACTTCTATTAATGTCGACCTGTTACCTGCCTATGTTAGTGCGATCAGTTCCTTTTTCTCTTACCGTATTTGCTTGACATGCCCATCTGACAGAATACAGTAATTAGACATAGCACCCTCCATAGTCGCTGAGATCCCATGTTATCCCCGAGAAAAGACAGGCAGTGCTGTTCATAGGTGCCGTTTAAAACCTCATGATCGCTGACTACTTTAGAAGGGACTCGCTAATTCTGCACATCCACTCCCGACTCCGAACCAAGGACGGGGATTCTCGATGGCAGCAGGAGTGCGCCCACTGTGGCTTTGAGTGCGAGCGAGGGAGATGGAGAGGTCTGTAAAACCCGGGAAAAGCGCACGTTCGGATGAGGAGCAGTTGACTGTCCTTGTTGATAAGTGCAACTTGTCCAAATTAACATCTTTACTTTTTTCACCCTGTGATGGCAATTTCTAAAGTCAAAACGATTTACGAAATTGGGGTAAGACAGAGGAAAACTCAAATGCACAATAAACAGTTTATTCTTGCAAGGAGAGAATACACAGGTTACAAAGTAACAATGAATAATGTCTAAAGTAACACAGGACAAGCATTATCATTTAAAAGATGAAAAAGGGGTGTGGTAAGATGTGTGTCAATAAAACACATTCACATGGTTAACCTTTTCAACCTTTTAGGAGCCACAATGTCTGGACACCCAAGGATAGACCCTAAAAGGGTTATACAGATTTACTAATTTACGAGTAACCATCTAATCCACTGGTGCCGGTCAAGGATACTGGTCAAGGATGCCTCCCTAGGCAAACACCAGATCCCCCTCTAACTACATTCCTTTACTTATCTAAACATGGGGACTCAGTCCTTTAATCAGTAATACATCAGTTTAAGAAATTTCCCAGACAACCCCCACATAGCCTATACATTTAAGTCAACATTGGATGCTTGTGATATTATTATTCCCTAACCAATTTTGTCAAGTCCAGTAATCCGGATTGTCTTTTCTCATTGCAGCTACTCCAAGCAGAAAAAGTCCCCCAAAGCTCATCTCACAATGCCTTTGTGGTTCACATCTCAATGCTTGGTCAACCAGGAAGTACTTGCCAGCACCTACATGCTTGGAGAACACATTCACACCAACCTCAGATGGTGCTGATTCAATGGGCACAGCCTCATGCAAGGCCCCTGGGCATAGACCATATGTAATGGCCAGGAATAAGACACCTGGCCAGAATACTGTACTGCAAGACAGATTTGACCACAGCACCCTTCTGAAGCCCCCTGAACGTTGCACAATTTGATACCAGACCAGCATGTGCAGCCCAAACACTATTTGAATAGTAGACAGTCACCCAGGGTAATACATTTAAAAGAGACCTATACAAATCACTCAGCAAAAACACAGTTAAAAGACACACAGGGGATGTAAATGAAAGATTTATTTTATAAACCATTTCAGTTCAACAGGAAAATCATTTATAATTACATTTTCCTAATCCCTGAATGTGTACAACACGCTGCTGTATGCACATGGTGTCATTTGTGAATATGAAGAAAAACAGGAGAAAGAGAAACAGGGTATGTTATGATCTGTCCGAATCCACAGCCCGGGTTAGTCCACAGTCACCATGTCTCTCACAGCAGGGAAGAGTTCAAAGAAGCCCTGCAAAAAAAAAAAAAAACAGGCCGGTTATACAGATCAGACATCCCTCATACACTGAAAGTGTGAGATATTACCAATGTTTAGTGAATCATGTTTTACAACCTCTGGCCTGATTAAATCCAAACGCAACACATACAAAGTACAATAACTGCATGACACCCTTGGCATACATATTTGCCCCTTCCAAACTATGCTTCGGCAGATGACCACTGCCTTATGTTTGCTTTTGCCCCCTTGGCTCAGAATGAAACAGCTGCGCAAAAACGATATCGGAGGGGAGGAGCAGAGGCTCTCCCTCATTTCTACCACTAGCTTGGTTTAATCAGTAAGTGCCTGCTACACCTCTGAGCCTGGTTCCTCTCCAAGTTTCCTCCTAGGCTCTTGCTTTGCTTGGGGGTTTTTCCTAGCCAATGGGCTTGTCTGCCCTTTTTTTAGCGTTTTCTTTTTTAAATTATGTATTAACTGACTATATAAAAGACACTGCTGTGTGGGTCAAAACAGGGTCCAGTACCTTGAATAGGTTAGTTGATTGGAGCACTCCGGAGGTGCAGCACATCTCCCTGATGGAGTGCATGGCCAGCTGGGGGGCGCCGATGTCCAGCACAGGGATCCCCAGGCGAGACGACAGGATCGGGCCGATAGTGGTTCCGCAGGGGCTGTCGTTACGCACCATCACGTCCTGGAGGGGAGGGGGGGGTGTGCACAAAGACACGATCACTAACGGGATCAACACCTGCAGGACAAACAACCCGCCTTTTATGACGTACTGTGGATGGGCAGAGGCTCTCCGGCCCACCCCCTCATCTCTAACGAGCTCGGTTTCATCACACCGCTTTCCTTTCCGTGCAGCGTTCACCTTGGCACGGCAGCCACGAAGTGCGCCGGTGACGCCGAGAAACCGGCCACGGGGACCTGATCGCACGAGCGTTTACCTGAAGAGGCACGTTGACGCGGCCGGCGATCTCTCTCAAGATGGAGGCGGTCACTGCCGTGGTGGCGTAGCGCTGGTTACTGTTGAACTTAATCACGGGACCCTGGCAGAAAGCGAGAGGGCATTCAGTCACTATGTGACCACATCAGTTATTTGTATAGACGTCATACATCAGGTGTTTATCCATTCAGCACCTGCTTTGTTAATAGTGACTTGGATCAGTAATGCATTTACTGTTGCTGGGTTGTGTGGTTGTTGCACCAAGAGATTAAGAAAAATGCACTAATCATCAGTTACTCTGGATAAAAGTGTCAGCGGACAGATTAAAATATACATTTTCTGCCACAAATATTACATGGGAAAGGCCACAATGATAATAAAAAAAAATTAAGATTTCATTGAATTGCTTAAGGGCTTTATATGAGCTCTTCACCTTGTGGAAAGCTGGTCTGTGGTTTTCTTCATGTTTTTCCCTAGAGTGAAAATAAAAGTAAGTTGATTACTGCCATAAATACAACAAGCATCTTCGAAAACAACGACTATTCCCAGTACAAAAAAATAAAACGTAACGATGCAATCAAGATGTCTGGTCACTGGTTGTAAAGGTCCTGCTGCAGAGTTCAAACAGTGTATTGTTTGTCACATTTTCATTTAAAAGCCTTTCTATGACAAAATCAATCCAGTTTCTAAGACAACACTCCAGTACCGATCTATTTCTACAGAACCGTTTGGGGGAAAAAATATACACTGGCAAAATATACACCCTAAATAAATTAAAACTGGATTTTGTGTTTCTATACAGACTACAACAATGTTCTGTAAAGACAGTGTGAATAATACCGCAATATTTCTATGGGGTGCACAGGCCAAAGGTTTCATTCTTTTCTAATTGTAGTTTATCTAAGGCTGAGCCTAAAAAGACACTTCCCATAGATTGCCCCATCGAAAGGTCCAATTACAAACTACTAAACACATCTTGGTTCGAAAAACATCCATTTAACCATTCACATAATTTTTGCAGAGACCAATTCATTTTTCCCCATTTGATGTTGAACTGCCTGCCGTGGTTTCTGATGACGTGGTCAGAGCTCCCGCTAGGCTCCAGTGCATACAGTGTTTGTGCCAGTGTGTTATTCTGTCACTGGAACTATACACATTGGTAGTCAAGGTGACACTATGAATCCATTAGGGCATTTCTATGGGCTTGCTGAAGACAACGTGAATCCCGACCCCCGAAACAAAACAAAAAAAGCATTTTAATTGGTTTAAAAGCAACCTGAGGGAGGCTCAGCCATTGTTAAATCCATGACAGTAAGTGTATAAGTGTTCACACAGGGGAAATGGTGGAGAATTGGGATCCAGCCGCAGGGAGACCGACAGTCATGGAGCATCTACAAAAGGAAGGGGCAATCTGGAAGTCGGGGTGTTACTATAGGGACAGAGTGATTGACAGGTTACTGCGTGGTACTGACTGGTAGTTAGGGTGCAGGGCGTGGGCCATGTCGGCGCTGATCATGAAGGACCGCGGCACAGCCTGCTGGAAGGCTGTGAGGTTGCTGGCAGAGGAGGACAGGCGGCTCAGAATCAGCTCTGTCAGGTTGGACGCCGCCCCCTGGGCGCTCTCTGACCCCACCTACAGGCCACCGGGGGAAACAGCAGCACACAGGACAGGGTGCATTCATTCATATATTCAGTTGGTTCACTCCAACAGAACCAGGGAGGGGAGCCTACCTGAATTTGTCCCATAGAAACTCTTGTTAACCCAAATGTTTAACAGTCCTAGTTATAGTTTGCAGGCTAGCGATAAGGAGAGTCACTAGCTCACATAAACCATCTACACAACACAGGACTCGGGGGAACGGACCTCTTCGTTGTCAAAAAGTGTCACCACCCTTATATTAGGGTCTGAGGCCAAAGAGTTTCCGGAGCCACAGGAGTCCACCAGAGCCTGGGTGGAGGTAAACAGAGACGTAGCGTTTAGGAAGATAAATGGTACGGTTAAACGGAGTTCAAAATATCATTACGTTCACCTTCTTAATTCCTCCCACCACTCCTAAACCTCAGGTCTGGTGTTAGTGTCTAACAGTGAGGGAGGAGCTGTAGGGAGCGGTCTCACCTTCAGGGCACAGAAGCAGCTGTGCAGGTTGTCCAAACGGGGGGAGTAGATGAACTCTTCAAACACACCTCCAATTGCCTACACAGACCGACAAAGGAAGCAGAGCTGGACAATATATACGAATCCCCACTCACTTTTGACTACATATTTGAACCACGCCCTGAGGGAGAGAGTCAGTATTACCTGAGGGGAGGGGGTTAGAGAGGACCTGACCAGAGACTCACCCCTGGCTGAGTGTCCACCAGACACAGCTCAAAGTCCAGCAGGGCCTCAGGCTGAACGCCCAGCTCTGAACATAACACGTTCGTCAGGGCCGGCTGGTGTTTCTCTGTCTGGGGAGGGAGAGACGGACCGACTCACAGAAGGCTCACGCTAGCTCAGTAAGGCGACCGTTTGTGTAAAGCTGTAGCGTGTGGCTAGTAGCGGGGCTAGGTTCTCACAAAGGTAGTAGCGTTGCAGGCATCCCCAGTGGAAATGCTGCCGGTCTCCAACTCTTCTTGTACAGCAGTGGCTAGAATGGGCACTCTGGTGTACACACAAACAAGCTTATTACTAAACAAATGCCAAATTCCTTTGTTTCCTGACCCCCTTCATCAACCCCTAGTCCATAGTGCCTTGAAAGATCTAAGAATTTGACCCCCCCCCCCCCCAGGACTCACAGGTGGTTCTCCTTGTTGGGGCCGAAGGAGTCGTTGACGTCCCTCTGGAGGTGGATGGCCAGGTGGGGGATCCTGAGGAGAGGCCGGGGCACGTGCACCAAACGATGGACCAGCTTGTCCCCCGTCTGCACCCCAACAGAAAGGTCACGCAGGTCCCACCCACAAACCCGGTCACATCCCACAGGCACACTCGAACCACGCATGAACTCATACAGTAGGTCGATGGATTTGTATGGACCGACATTGAGCGAACGCTGCGGTTAAGTTGCCGTACCTTGACCATGACGCGTCCGGCGACCGTCAGATCCCGGTCGAACCAGGTGTTCCAGATACCACCTCCGTAGCACTCCACCCCGACCTGCAGGCAGCCCTGTTTGGTCTTCTTGGACCGTGGCTTAACCTGACCGTCCGCAGGGACGGAGAAAAGCATCTTGGGTTTGTAGCGACCGATCAAAATACGACCCCTAGAGATCGGCAGTGCTGCCTTGTTAGGCCTGGATCATGTTCAGCAGGGACAAAACGTTTACAAATCTATGTTCATACGGGAGAAGTTTGGTTTAATTTCCTCCAATGATCATGACGTAGAGCTTCCGCCCAGGATAGCCTGGGTGTCGTTCCATTCTTACCCTAAGACAGGGGCTGTCGGTGTGAGCGCCGATCATAGTGAAGCCATTTCCTGGCTCGAAACGTCCGCCCACAGCAAACGCGATGATGGAGGAGTAGTTGCGCGTCACAAAGTACTGTTGACCAGATAAGGGTGGTTAGTCTCCAACCTGAAAATCTATTGCTGGAACATAGTGGGCAGCACTCCGAATGCATTGCTGCTTGACATGACAATGAATGAATAAGCCAGGGATTTTTGTGACAGCATAGGAAACTAATTATTGGTTGCCAAGGGACTCCATTAGAAGGCCTATCAAGCTTTCATTATTCTTTTACTTTACAGCAAGCTTTTTAGCAAGCACATTTGGCTTTATCTTATCGGATTTAAAAGATACTGTTGCACGAACATGCTGATACAGCATTTAGAGCCGCTGATCAGTGTCCAAAAGGTCACTAGATGCAATCCCAGAGCCAGCCATCATCCTGCCCCTGAGCCATACAGGGCAATAATAGGGATCCTTGTTATTGTGACATCTGGCCACACAGAGTGAATGGCAAGTGGATGTGACTGAGTGGCAGGGGCGGGGCTGATCCCCAGGGGGTGTGGCTTGATGTGAGCAGTGTGAGGGAACATCACATGTATAAGTGGACATGACATGTGCCAGAGTTGTGCATCACACTAAACAAACAAACTTTAAAATACCATTATAGCAGGTAATGTAAAAAACCAAATAGGCCCATACTTCAAGACGGGTATATAGTATATAAAATAACTACACAGCTTCAAACCCTCACCCCCCACTTCTGTGAACTTATTCTAGTCATTCATACTCTTTTTTTTCTTTCTTTCTAGCTACTTCGTAAGCGCACTATATTCAATAAGGACTGATGAGTTGTGTTCTTATCCCATCGAGGAATCTTAAGTTGAATGCACTAAGTTAATGTTGTTGTGCATAGGTTGTGGCTGCTGCTAAATTACAAACATCTAAATGTATAGCTCAATGAGCAGAATGTAGATGTATAGCTTGCTTTTGGGACTGATGCACTGACTCCGTTACAGAAGGTAAGCTCAATCAAGCAAAGCCATACAGTATCTGGTACTAGATCTAGCGACTGACCTTAGAAGTTGGCTTGATGTCCCAGTGGTCAGTCTCCTTCAGCTCGGTGAAACCAGCACCCAGCAGACGAGACTTACACTCCTCAACCACTGAAAAAGAATGACAATAGAGTTAGTTGATAAAAGGAAAGAGAGCAGGGATTTACCTTTATGGCACCACATTAGGGATTCAGAAGTTCACAGTAGGGCCTTTGTAAGGCCTTTTTAATCAGTTCCTGTGAGTGAAATGGCACAAAAGGGACACAACTTCTGATGCAATACCATGCAAATTGGCCTTACAGTGGCGTGGCAACATGCCTTGAAAATGGCAAACTTTGCAAGCTCACATCACAGACTTTCCAAAGTAAGTATGATAATGAATGGAAAATGTATAAACTATACAATGAAAACACACCCCTTTCTGTAATAGTACATTATAGGATGCCTGGATTGAAATCGGAGCTGCAGGCCAGCGTGGGGTGAGCTGGCATTTGCCCCAGTAGCCTACATTACCGAAAGCACAAATTGTTTCACTTTTAAAATAGTTGAAAAGTTTTTTGCAGCGTTTTGGCTTTTAAACCTGAGGCCCCATCAGTGAAAACTGTTATTGAAAACCACCACGCATGAGAAGAATGAAAAACAGAAACGCTGGCTTCAGGTGAAAAGTATCTTCACCTCTCAACTATCTACACCACTGCGTAGCGTGGTGATGCCAGGCCAGGGTGCAAAATATCACACACGGCTGCCCTGTGAAAAAGTGTGCTGGATTCATTGGCTGGCACTGAATACAAGGACAATGTGCTCGGTGTTTCTCAAGTCACACACAAATACAATAGCACCAGGAGCTCAATAACAAAATGAAGAAGTGTTGTCACTTGACACATTACATATATACCAAGGTAATGCAATTCGTGTGTCTAACAAAAAGTTAACACCAGGAATGAATTTTCTATCATTGCTGTGGCGGTTTCAAAAGTGCTACAATAATATGAACAGCATAAATGCTGGAAAGCACAATTGATCTGAAATATTGAGAAAACCAAAAGCAGTCGGCCGACACGATTAATCAAATGTTGCCTATAATCTGCCGATACCGACAGCAGGCGGATATCGGTGCATCCCTACCCTATACCCTACACACCCTATACCCTACACACCCTACACACCCTATACCCTACACACCCTATACCCTACACACCCTATACCCTACACACCCTATACCCTACACACCCTATACCCTACACACCTGCGTGGAGTGCCCTCCATGGTCATGTGTTGCTGAAGAAACTGTGGGTGAATTTCTTCCACTAAATGTTTAATTAACACATCGACTCTGGGACACAATTCATTTGAATTATGCAATGAATCATCCACTGTAACTTCATAAAAACCAAATACAAAATGTAAAAAATCCCTTTATAATTAAAGAAAAAACATCGACAAATGAACATTAAATCTAGGACATTTTGTTTTGTACATGTTTCTCAGGCTGTAAACAAATGCCCTTCATGTCATCAGGCATGCCTATGCAATTTCTTGTGTGTGAAATCGCTCAAGCTACACAAAACAGCGCAGTGCCTTATGGGATTCCACTGCGCTAGCTACTGCGTTGCTGCAAACACACTGAGGAGACACTGGGGGGTCTAATTAGCCGCTACATCCTTGAAAACGCTTGCTCCCACAGCTCTGGGACCGGGCGTGCGTGAAGGGAGGGTGGAGTGGAGGAAAGACGGGTTCATTCGGGCTTCATCAACCAGCTTAGCCTTCATGGATTTTGAATTTGTGAATGATGCTTCAGATACCATACACGGTACCAAATGTCCAATCTTCACATACCCCCACCATTTGACATCTATGGACAAAATGATTTCATGATTGCATAAACCAGGCCAGTAAGTCCAGAACGATGGCCGCCATTGACCAATAAACATTCAAGTGGGCGGGTTTTGTATGAATATGCATACAAGACAAATAATGATGTGATAATATCAATTAATGTAAATAGCTAAAAAGAATTACTGTGATGTAACATACACGGGAACATTCAGATTTGGAACACGGTGGCGCCATAACAGCCAAATGAGAATATCGCTGGAGGGCTTTCAGTCACATGACTACATTTAGGTCACATGCTCAGGTTTAGGAATTTTGCTAATTTATTAAATGTGGATCAATTTGGCCACATAGGGGCACCACTGTACAGAAAAACCCACACAGCATTTGATTAATTTGTCTCAGTGCAACATTTTTAAAATAAGGCAATATAGCAGCTGAATGGTGAAGCTTGCTCAATACTGCTTCCAGAATTACATTTCACTTAGAACCTATGACACCAGAGAATATAAATTGACTAATAGAACGTTTGTGGCTCCAAGACATCTCAAGAGAGATCTAGGCCATGGTTATTGCAAATAAACTGTGCAAGTTTGGAGTGCAAAGGTAAAAGTCAAAATCAATTGAGGTTTCAAAAGTCAGCCAACCGTCTGCAAGATGTCTACCTCTTATCTTAAGATCAAGGTCCATGGAAGGTAGTGTCAGAGTAGTGCACCTGCACTTGATGGAAAACAACAAGATGGACAATATTCTGTACTGCTCAGTTTTAATATTTTTTTCAATAAATACATATCAATATTGGGCTGCCTTTAAATACTGACTAGATCCCTAACTCCTGTGATGAAGTGTACATTTGTTTAGTTTATTAGGTCCCTCAGCAGCTATGGTGTCCTCATAAAATATAAAAACCAAACTTATGACAGACTACAGAACAGTTGTAGACAACACACTCGTTACAATACATTCAAATAGATTCAAACATTTTTGTAAAGGCAAGACTAGAAACAAGCAACCTGGATAACACATTCATATACTGATACATATTCATACAGTAATGTTACATTCAAGCTTTAAGAAAGGGACTAGTGCTATGATACAATGTTTCCTGTTTTTAAGCTAAACTGGCTTTCTGCCAGAGTTACCTCCGAGCAGAAGCCGAACATTTTACGATGACATGGTGAGTGCTGTTCCTTACCATGGTATGGAGACACACCCTTGTTAACGAACTGGAGGAACTCTTTGGCAGCGGTCTGCACGGCGTCCTTTGAGTTTTTCATGATTAGAGACTTTGCAATGGAGAAGGATAACGTTACATGTTATACAGTAGCAAATGAATGACACAGCATTGCATTAGTGAGCAAAACAGAAAAAGGGTACGAAATGCTCACTGATGAACAGCAACCAAAATCAAATAAATCCCACAGCAGTATCTTAACATGATAATAGCTAGTCAGCCAGCATGTTCAGCACCAAACCAGAACAAACATTAAAAAAGCTGACACGATATGTTCCTTGACAGAAGGCAAAAATTAGCTTACATTAGCTAGCTAACTATTTCAACAACGCAAACCTTTTGAGAGAGACACGTCAATCAGAACCTCCAACAGAGAAACCAGACTTCTGCACTCCTCTCATATACCAACAGAGAAATCACAACGTTTAATGCTTACCTGCATAAATCTTTATTTGGACTTTAAAACTCTGTACCCGTGTGACAGCTAACAGATCTGATGAAAACCACCGATGTAGAAGCTAACGATGGGGGTATGTATGTAGTATTGCTCTCTACTGGCCAGGAGGTGAAAGTGATTTTTTTGTTGTTGCTTGTGTTGCTTTCCAGTGACATAAAAACCACATCAAAATGCAAAATGTCCTCTCTTAACAGACAAGATCAGCATATCAATTTCACCCTATTTCTATTGAATTCAAAAGAAGATGTATTGTAAACATTACGTTGACAACATTCGAATAATGTCTCTCTGTTCTGAAACAACAATTTATCACCACAATGCCTGTTAAAAACATTTCCATTCAGCCAACCATGAAGATACCTAGGGTCGTAATAGGAGCACGATCGTAGTCCCAACTCAGATAATATTTTTCTACTATTTTTTTTTAACTAAAAGATATATAAGGATCAATATCAAAATATTCCCAGCCTTTAAGCCTATTCTTAACGTGACTGAATTCTAAATAAAACCGCGGTTTCTGCAAACGATTGCACCCTGAGTTTCATTTACCAGCATAGGCCTATTTCACCGCCCACTCCCCAGCCGGACGTGTTGGCCTGTGTGAAAATGATCACTCTTTTTTAACCTTGCGGTACAACTGCGCTCTCGCTCAGCTCAAAGTCATGCTCTGCGGAACAACGGAAAGTGGCTATACAAGTGGGCAAGAGAAGATACAAACAATGTTTTGTGCAAATGGCATCTTTACTCCTGGAGAAAGACTGCACAGCTCAAAATCTAGAGACTTGTGTGGCTAACTCGTTGAAGACAAGGGATTGAAGAGCTGTGATTTAGCCAACTAATGATTAAATAATAAGAGCCTGACCTCAGTAGGAGACCAAATTTGCCTACAGACTACAGCGTTTATTTGTCATAAAATGTTTACTTAGTTACAGTGGGCTACTTGAGACAGCCTTGTGGTGGTCAGTTGTGTGCATGTTGCAATACAAACAGGAGAAGGCAGAAGGGAAAGAGAGAGGGGGAAGTTAGTACAGTGATTACAAAAACTTGGGGGACTGGGTTCCATGTAGTAATTATAATTACCCATATGTTTTACCACTACTACGACTACTACCATCACTGATAGAACAGAATTGAAAGTAATATTCTAATAATTTATGAAAATGTGGTAATATTTGTGCTCTACTTTATACATTTGTTTGTGTGAAGTTTCATTACTAATTCTTTGCAATAAAAAAATACAAAATTTGAGAAAATATATGGCGTAACAATTATTTAATGCTATTAATCAAGAAAACAGACTGAGGAGACGTGTCATTGTACTCTTTTCTGCTAATTATATTACAATTGTATAGTCATTTTTGCTTGGTTTGGCTTCTCTCCAAAAATCATTTAAGGATTTAAACTTTATAGATGTGCAGTAATAGAGCATCGACAAACACACTAACACATCCTAGGATCCCCGCATGTTCTAGAATAAAAATAAAAATGTACGCATGGTTGATAAATTAGGCCCCAGGCTAAACAACCTGCAGTAAAATATAGCAGCGCAGGTCATATTGTCCTAAGCAGCTTTCCCTAATAGCTTTCGCTACCATGTTTGGTATGTCTGAGAAATGAGAACAAGTTAAAGATGTCCAGATGGTTACATTACTTGTGGTGTCCAGCTCATGAAGAGTTCACCATGTTCAGAAATGTCCAGTAGGTGGCCTGAAATGTGATAACAACAGAAGATGTGATTATAATGATCACCACAACCAACATCAGCAGTGCAAAACGTACCTTTCTCATTGTCTATAGGGATTGTTATTAATTATATTATGGAGTTGATATTGTTACTAGTATTGTTACTCATCATGTGATGTCAGTGAGTTATTTCGTAGGAGCAGAACCGCCAAGACATGTAAAGCATTGTAGAGCATGTCTCCAATAAATGGTTAAACAAATATGTGGCATTTTCTGTCTAAGCTTAATCTAAGCTTATATAAACACCTCTCAGTTCTGGGGCCGTGGCAGAATATAGTCCATCATCGTTGCTAAAACAGGAAATGAGGCTGTGGACTGGTGTTTTATCATTACATGAGTTTATGTGTGGTGGTGGGCTTTCTGTACAGACACAGACATTTCCTCACATTTCCTCTCATTCCTCACAAAGTAACACATAGAAACTAAAATGCATTACAATACACAGCATCAGTTCCTGATCTCAGCTATCCAACCTGTCAAAGGATCATCATTTGTGTTGGTTGACTTTGTTCTGCTACAGTGTTAGCTGAAAATATTAAGATTTGATCCCAAAGATAAGCAGTATACAACAATGCATAGGACTGCACCACTCATATTTCTATGGGGTGTCTGTTCCGTCCTTCAAGGTAAGATTTAAAAACAATTATTCACAGCATGTAGAAGCATAGAATAAGTGATGACCCGTCCTAAATGATTAATAGTTACACTGCACTATTCATTCAGTAAAACAGTATGCTCACAGTTTCCTGTCCTGTTTACAGTGACCCTATTGAAAACATTGGAGATTGGAGGAACAGATGTCACTCACATCTGCCCAAATCATACAATGCTTGACATCATTCACATAACATGTAAAAGACAGGGGGAGCGCAAGTGTCAAATGTCATTATGGTTTGACCAAAATGGTGTAAGTAGCACTTGTGGTTCAATCTAAAGTATGATAGTGGCAGAGCATTTCTATACATCACCAATATACAACCATCTGATGAAGGGATTTACAACTGTGAGTGTGCATATAATGGAGGAACAGATAATTTGACTATTTTTTTTAATATTACTTTCAAAGGTATGTTTTTGACTGGTATATCAATGCAATATACTGTGTAATATTTTATACTAATTTGGCTCGCGGGGGCAGCAGTCTAAGCAGGGATGCCCAGACTTCCCTCTCCCCAGACACTTCCTCTAGCTCTTCCGGGGGGACACCGAGGCGTTCCCAGGCCAGCCGGGAGACATAGTCCCTCCAGCGTGTCCTAGGTCTTCCCCGGGGTCTCCTCCCGGTGGGACGGAAGGCGTTCCGGAGGCATCCGAAACAGATGCCCAAGCCACCTCAGCTGACCCCTCTCGATGTGGAGGAGCCGCGGCTCTACTCTGAGCTCCTCCCGGGTGACCGAGCTTCTCACCCTATCTCTAAGGGATCGCCCAGCCACCCTGCGGAGAAAGCTCATTTCGGCCACCTATATCCGGGATCTTGTCCTTTCGGTCATGACCCAAAGCTCATGACCATAGGTGAGAGTAGGAACGTAGATTGACCGGTAAATCGAGAACAACTCGTGAACAAGACCCCTAGATACTTAAACTCCTCCACTTGAGGCAGGCACTCTCCACCAACCTGAAGTGGGCAAGCCAACCTTTTCTGATTGAGGACCATGGCTTCGGATTTGGAGGTACTGATTCTCATCCTCACTGCTTCACACTCGGCTGCAAACCATCCCAGTGCATGCTGAAGGTCCTGGTTTGAAGGGGCCAACACGACACAATCATCCGCAAAGAGCAGAGACGAAATCGTGTGGTCCCCAAACCTGACACCCTTTATATTGAATTAATAAAATACTGTCTATTTCCCAGCAGCAGTAGGGATGAATAGTCAATCATTGAAATATGTTTCATGACAATGCGTCCATTGTTCCCTCTGTGTTCATCATATTGACCAAATAAGCAGAGCAGCTTGTCACAAGACACAGGTATAGCTTTCACTACCATGTTGGGAATGTTTTGAGAAGTGAGAGGATATGCCCGGATGGCTATGTTACCTTTGAAACCATTCAGTACCTTGTGGTTGCCAGAAGAGTGCATCATGTTCAGAAGTGTAAAAAATGTATAATGTCTAAATGTGTCTAAATGTGATGCTAATAAAAGATGGTACTTTTTCACCACAATGAACATCAGCACTCAGAAGTGCAACATATTGTGCCTGTGTAAAAACCTTCTGACTTTCTCACAAACTCTCATTTAAACTTCCATCCCAAGAATATTGCCCTACTGCAGATATGCCAATAGAGCATTTGTTAAGGTAATAATGGACTGATTATATTAATGCTTTATAATATGAGCATAGAAGGAAAGCAACACTAAAAAGTAATTTCCCATTCCTCATCCGGATGACCAGATGTTATTACCAATTATAGTACAGTAGTACGAGGAATAAAGGTAAACCCCTTCGAAAGCTGCTGAGTGGACAGGTAGGAAAATTAGTGTGAGGAGAATCTATGACCTATGTGATAATTTAATATCTAATAATCTGACTCCATATTGTTTGTAAACATACGCAATTAATAATGACCATGATATGCTGGAAGTTCTTAGAAAAGGTAACTAATCTTTCATCACAAACCAAACAGTCAAGTACAGTACAGATGAACGAGGAATGCCTAAGGAATCTATATTCCAAAATAACCCAATTTATTTGAATCAAGAAAATAAAGTTACAATACAAAACATAGTTACATACTAACATGATTCAACATTCTCCTAAATAATCTAACAGTTTACTAAGTATACCATAGGTATTTCAGACACTATAGCACAAAGGTGTGCTAGGAGATTCTGTTAAAGATAGACTCCAAGAACTATGACAAGCTTCCCTATTTATCCCACCCAGACAGACAGATTCCAAACTCCCCCATTGCATCTATAATAGGATCCCCTCACCTTGGCTAAAACAATGAAAACAAAGAAACCGGCGTTCACACATTTACATTTATTCAATTAGCACCATCCATAGCTAGACACACTGTCTTGCAGGATTCTTCATCCAGTCAACATTATCCTGTAATAAAAACAATAAATAACATGTACAGCATTGAAACCTATTTGAGAGTTCATCCGATTATGGGACACACTAAAAGACCAAACATCAGTGGAGTTAATCCAATGAGTTTTATTTCTACTTTGTCCATCCTCACACCTGGTTTGTCTGAGCAGATGGGGCTACCTTGACCCCCACCTTCCTTACAGGAAGCATGTCGGCCCGTTTAAGGGTGTGCACACTTATACAACCAGGTTATTGTGAGTTGTTTATTTTTTATTTTCCCCCCTCAAAGATTTCAGTTTGTTTTTCAATTGAATTGTTGACGTTATAGGTCACATTAAAGGTGGAAAAGTTTGTGACATGATTTATCTTTGTCTCATTCTTTTACATCACAAAAACCTGACATTTAACAGGGGTGTGAATACTTTTTATATCCACATCTATGATTAGCTTCATCCTGAAACTAAACTTAAGGTATTCCACAACCTTTAGTTGGGGAAGGTTCTGTTGTCTGACAGAGTAGTAAGTTATATCAAAAAGTGTTAGGGTTCTGCTAAATCATGTTTCTGCTCTACAAAGGCATGTGTATCATATGTATGGACTCTACTTACCATCCTGGGGTTTGAAATTGATTGTTGCTATCAAAACTTGTATTACCGTTTTTAACCAGGTAACTTGATTAAGGACTCATTGTTGTCTACAGCAATAAACCGGAGATATATTAAAGTGTTAACTGTCTTTTTGTCAGGGACAGAACTACATAGCTTTCACTTTCGGGTTTGGGGGACTTGAACTAGGGACTTTTCTGACTCTAGCCAGATGCCCTAAATAGTAGGTCACATTGCAACCCTTTAAAATATTCTCACGTAACTGACAGACTGTCTGCCTGTCTTGCCTAAGTGAACCTTATTAATTATAAAAAAGATCATTACAAATAGTGTTAAAGATGTCATATGCTTTTGTTTGGGAAGATGGAAAATGTTTTCAATTTATTATGAAAAGAGACTCAACAGTCGTTCGTTACTCAACAGATGATTACTTCAGTTTTAATTTTGTGGATCCACGGGAACAATCATCAAAACAAGACAGGGTATAAGTACAGAGACCAACAAAGTAGTGTCATGACAATTTTTATGATTATACATTATTGCTTTTACCTTTTTATACCCCTCCTTGTCAGCTCCCAAAATAATATCTCTCATACTTTAAGGTACATACAAGAACACAAGTAGTCATACTAACTGGAAAACAAGATAGAACCCTATACTGTCATGGCAACCACAGTTCTAGGTCATAAATAACAGACCTCCTGATCTGAGCTACCCCTCGTCTCTGTCCTGCCGGAATGAAGAAACAGAGGAGACACAGGTAACTTCACCTTGGAGCCATCTGTAGCTGGGCCATATACAGTGGGGAGAACAAGTATTTGATACACTGCCGCTTTTTGAGGTTTTCCCACTTACAAAGCATGTAGAAGTCTGGAATTTTTTATCATAGGTACACTTCAACGGTGAGTGACGGAATCTAAAACAAAAATCCAGAAAATCACATTGTATGATTTATAAGTAATACATTTCCATTTTATTGCATGACATAAGTATTTGATCACCTACCAACCAGTAAGAATTCTGGCTCTCACAGACCTGTTAAGAATCCCCCCTATTCTCCACTCATTACCTGTATTAACTGCACCTGTTTGAACTTGTTACCTGTATAAAAGACACCTGATCATGAGGAAGGTGAGGGATCAGCCCAGAACTACACACCAGGACCTGGTCAATGACCTGAAGAGAGCTGGGACCACAGTCTCAAAGATAACCATTTGTAACACATTACGCCGTCATGGATTAAAATGTCCAGGCCCATCTGAAGTTTGCCAATGACCATCTGGATGAATCAGAGGAGGAATGGGAGAAGCTCATGTGGTCTGATGAGAATTTATTTTAGCTTTTTGGTCTAAACTCCACTCGCCATGTTTGGAGGAAGAAGAAGGATGAGTACAACCCCAAGAACACCATCCCAACCGTTCTCCCCACTGTATATGATTGGTTGAGGCCTGGCGTCTTCGGTTGTGGCCATAATCACCTCTAAGAACAGGACATGCTGACCTGGGTCTTCTCCAATCCATGGCATCCGTGAGCAGTCTCAAGCAAATTCAGGCCTAGTCTAAGACAGTCAATTTATTATACTGAGTTTTCCATAGCAGTTAAGCAGGCTTCTAATCAATAAACAGAATACAATACATACAGAAGCTTATTAGTGTTCATAATACAATTAATACATGGGTACCTATTTTCTTAGAAAAATCTGTCCTCAACATTTTCTTAAATTCTATTAAATGTTATACATTTTCTAATAATATATGAGAAAGTGATAAGTGTGTACTGCTCATTAAATAGTAGGTGCAAATTTGATTAGTAATGCCTTGGAATCAGAATAAGACATTTTGGAAAACTGCATGTAATCATGATTTAATGCAATTCATCATGAAAACTGATTAACAGTTGTGTGTTATTGTAAATAATTTTTCTTATTTGCATTACGTTTCTATAGTAAATGTTGTTACTTGTTTGTTTGTGGTGTGCTTCAAACAGTAATTAGACTTTCTAAAGTGTACAGAAATGCAATAAATGAGCATCAACTAACAAACACATCATATGATTCCAGCATACTCTATCATGCATACATGCATGGTAGATGAATTAGGCCCAAGGCTACACAGGTCAGAATGAGCAGAGGCGCTTGCCGCAATAGCATTTAATATTATGTTTGATCTGTTTGATAAGTGAGGACAAACGGTCGCAGAGGATCCCGGCACCTTGGAAACCGTACAGTATCGTGAGGGCCTGGGATGGGCACTATTTCAAATACAAAATAGTATTTTGTAATTTGTATTTGTTAGGGTTGATGAAAATGACATTGTATGTTGTATCAAAATACTTTAGTGTTTTGTATTTTGTAGTTTAAAAATACTGTAAAATACTTTGTGAGAAATGTACATGATGACATCATAAAATCGCTGCCTCTGATTGGTGCCTACTCAATAATTTGCCCAAACCTGCTGAGATTACATTACAACATTACATTATAATGCCACAATATGGTGGAACCTGTTAAATGCACACGTGTGCCTTATTTCCATTAACACTCACTCAATCACTCTCTTACCCACACTCACACATAAGTTTAACTGTTTTTGCTAGAACCTTTGAACTGTTTTTGAATACCTGGTCTGTAGTATTCTCTGTTGTAGCATTCTCTATTGGAGTTTAAGTAAATGTTCTTACTTGGTGAGAATCCGAGAGGGAGACGGGTGGAAAATGGCCTTCAACACCCCCACGGGTCACTACGAATACCTGGTGATGCCGTATGGGTTGATGAATGCTCCGGCAGTGTTTCAGTCTTTTGTGGACGATGTGTTTAGGGACATGCTGGGGCGCGGAGTTGTGGTTTAACAGCTCCGCGCTCCGATTCCGCACGCCTCGTGCATTGTGGCACCGGCTGTGTGGGACATGGACGCGGACATGGGCCTCCTCAGTGTCTTGCGGATCGTCAGTACATCCCGCTAGATGTTCATGACCGTCTCTTCTACTGGGCCCACACGTCCCCTTCCACGGGTCACCAGGGCATAGACCGTACTGTGCGCTGCCTTACCGACAAGTACTGGTGGCCTGGTCTGGCTAAGGATGTGAGGGCGTACGTGTCCTCCTGTTCGGTGTGCGCCCAGTGTAAGGCACCTAGACACCTTTCGGTGGGTAAGTTACACGCTCCACAACGACAATGGTCTCACTTGTCCATTGATCTTTTAACTGATCCCCCCCCCCCCCCCCCCCCCCCCCCACTAGGCAATACCACGATCCTGGTTGTTGTGGACCGTGTTTTCAAAGGTCCTCCCCTCCCAGGTCTCCTGGCGGCGCTGCAGACCGCGGAGGCACTATTCACCCATGTCTTCCGGCACTAGGGGGTGCCGGAGGACATTGTATCTGACTGGGGCCCTCAATTTACGTCTCGGGTTTGGAAGGCCTTTATGGGGGTCTCGGTCAGCCTCACCTCCGTTCCACCCAGAAGCTAATGGGCAAGTGGAGCGCGTGAACCAAGACCTGGGGAGGTTCCTGCAGTCCTATTGTCAGGACGGGCTGGGGGAGTGGTCGGAGTTCTTGCCCTGGGCAGAGTATGTCCAGAATTCGCTCCGCCTCTCCTCCACTTCCTTGACCCCCTTCCAGTGTGTCCTGGGGTACCAGCCAGTCTTGGCACCGTGGCAGAGCCAGCCTGAGACCGAGGACACCTGGTCCGTGGCCCATCGACACATCTGGCGCGCCGGAAGAACGCCAGAAGTCCGGCGGTGGACGTTCTTGATCCAGAGCTCCTCGCCGACTTCCATCGTCGACACCCTGATCGTCCTGGGCGGCGTCCTCCGGGTCGGCCCCGGGGCCGGCGGGGGCGCGCTGCCGGAGCCGCGCGTCGAGGTGAGGGTACTGTAACGAGGACGAACGTGGAAGACGGGTGCCATCCCTCCCGACGTGGTATTCGGCGTACGTCATCGCCGGCCTTCTAGTCACGCCGCTCCTCCTCCCACGGCACTGTCATGTCTTGTTATTGCACACACCTGGTGTCCATTCCCTCATTAGGTTGCCTATATTAGTTCCTGTGTTCCTGGGCGTCTTTGTGAGGTGTTGTCCTATGTTGGGTGTTGTCCTGGAGAGAAACGTGCATGCTTGGTTTGCGCTTGTGCGCTTTGTTGATTTGCGTGCCATTACAGTAAGATTATTACTATACTATGTTTACCGGCTCCCTGCGTTTGGCTCCTTTATTTTCACACACCACGACGACACCGTTGTTACAGGTTTGTGAAGTGATTTCATGCTCCCTTGTAAAAGTATTTTAGTATTTTTAAAATACAAAAATGCAGTAGTTTATTTTGATACATGGTGTGGCTGCTATATTTTGTAGTTTTTTGATAAATTTAAAATGAAGGTATTTGGTATATAGTAAGAGAACCTGTAAAAAATCCTACAACTTCCTATCTAACTCAGATTAAAAGAATTCCCTGCCGTGTTACAGGCCTGTCAATAGGACATTTATAAAAGAAGTCAGTGAATGTAGTGATTACGATTACGATATATGTTATGAACAAAGAAACAAAGCATTTAGGGTAATTTCCTGTTATGCATCTGGATGACCAGATCGAAAACTTCACATAACTAAGCTCAATATAAATATCTCTGTCTTGTGGTTGTGGCAGAATACAATCTATTATATTTGTTATAGCAGGAAATGGAGCTGTGGCCTAGTGTTTGATGATGACATTGTGTGTGGTCAGAGGCGTCGCTAGGTTCACAATACATTCAGGGTTTAGCCCACACCATCGCCCCAACCGGGACAGAAAGTACAGGGTTTTGAATGTACACACGGAACATTTTTATGTACACGCTAGCAGCCTACATGTCTACATTGTCATAATGAGCAATTTTTTATAGCCCCTGATCTGTGTGTGGTGGTGGGTACATTATAAAAACACAGAGATGGTCTGATGTTATTAAATTAACATACAAACTAAAATACATTGCAGTACAACTTGTTAGAGGATCATCAGTTGAGTTTGTCTTAGTTTGACTTTATTCTGTTCTAAGTCTGAGCTGATATTTTTCTTTAACGTTGGAGTCTGAAGATAAACAGTATGTGTAGAAGTGTGTTTAGGTTTGCACCACTTCTGTTTCTGTTGGGGACGTACGCCGCCATTAAAGGTAAGAAAGACAACGGTCCTTTTCTTAAACACACATACATGATACGACACAGAAATAAGTGATGACCTATTCTAAATGTCGCATTTAAAATGCATGAAATACTGTTATCATTGCTGTTAAGATTCAAACCCCTTACAATAATGTAAAAAACTTGTGACAACAAGCACTGAGATGGAAAACAATTTATTCTTTTTTGTAAATCTGTTTATACACAACAAACTATGCATTGCATTTTTGATCATCAACATGTACGTTTGCTATGCAATATATCCCATTAAAAAGTATGCTCACAATTACTTTCCCTTCCTATTTATAGAGACCCTATTGAAAACATTGGAGATTGGAGGAACAGATGTCACTCACATCTGCCAAAATCATACAATGTCTGATATGTTGTTGATAACATGCAAAATAAATGGGGAGCACAAGTGTGGAATCTCATTACGGTTTGACAAAAATGATACAAATACAACTTGTGACTCCAGGGTCAATCTACAGAATGATGGTGGCAGAGTGTTTCTACACATAACTAACATACAACCATCAGATGAAGGGATCTACCAATGTGAGTGTGTATATCATGGAGGAACAACAAACTTGACTCTTCATTTGAATATTTCTTTCAATGGTAAGTTTTTGATTTGCATACCAGTAAAATGTATAATATAATATTTAATACTTCATGTTCATTACCAGGGTGGTAAAATAGAAGAGAAAACTATCATAACAGATTCTTCTCCTTTTCTCAGAAACAGTCTTTCACTGTCTCTTCCTTACTCAGATGATAAAAGGCATCGCAGCATTTATAGCTGTAATGATCTTCACTGCCATAATCATGAGAAAAGTTAATCTCAGGTAAATTATTGTTTTAAACATTTTTGAAATGTCTAAGTTCCGTCTTGTTTGAAGGCCTGTGTTGTATGAATGAGTGACCAGGAATTGGTTAGAGAGTACAGATTTGTGACCAAGCTGAGATTATCAAATATCCAAACATACGATATCTGGCACAATAACTATCATAATGCATGAATTCCACAATGTGTTTTCAGTCAGACCAACCTAAGCTATGTTGTTCAAACAGCTGTATTTTGAGCATACTAAAAGATAACAGAAATTCTGACAGTTTACACACTAATCTTTCTTCTATTTTTGTCACACTGTTTAAACAAATAAAAATCTGTAGTGCAGGTAGCCTAGTGTTTAGAGCACTTGACTACTAATCAAAAGGTTGCGATGTATGTTTTTTATTTTTTATTTACCTTATTCCTTTTGTATTGCTTGTTGCATCAATGGCCAGAACTAATCCCTTGTTTGTTGTGAAACTTTCTTGGCAATAACACTCTTTCTGATTCTGAGATTGAATCAGCAAGATGGCATGATGGAAATCTGTCATTATGTCCCTCAACAAGGAATTTAACCATCATTTTTCAATGTGGCAGCTTCCTGCACCTCTCCATCAGAGGGAGTTGAGTCAAATTTGCAATTTCATTCAATCCACTCTTGTTTTGCACAGGAGGAAACAATGAAGAAAGTGCTTTTCACCTCCAACGGGGTGACCAAAAGTATTTACTTTACCTTTTAATAATGCACACGTAGAGTGTTTTCATTCAACATTTCAATATCACAACACTTACAAGAAACTGCCCTAAACAACTTCCCTATTATATTTAAGTGAATTTGCAGATTTTCTTTAATGTCTTTGTAGGAGGAGCTAACAACCGTACATCGAGTCGAATGACACATTCACAAAGAGAGACGACATGCTTTATTCTTACAGTGCCTCATCTCAATTCCTGACCCTGACTTATTGGCACTGTTGAACAATGACTACATAGTACTAGACTGTTCTAGGGGGTTGATTGTTATTTCATCAGCTCTGGATATGCCTACAGACATACATTAAAAAGTTATAGATGTACTGTACATCCTTCACATATGTTCTGTTGCATGAAACCAATGTTCCTGTAGATCGATAATGTGATTATGTACATTTACACCAGGGGTCATTGTATTGCATTTGCTAAATACCGTGCATTACCCAGCAGCAGTAGAGATGTTAAGCCAGTCGATTTAATGTTTCACGACAGTGCATCTTCTTCGCTTTCAATGTTCTCTCTGTGTTTATCCTGTTGGCCAAATAAGCAGTGCAGCTTGTCTTAAGACAAAGTATAGCCTTCACTACCATGTTGGGACTGTCTTGAGAAGTGAAAGGATGTGCGCAGATGGCTATGTTACCTATGAAACCCTACAATTATGCTTTCCACTTCATCAACTGAAGAGTGCATCATGTTCAGAGGTATACAATATGTATCCTAAATGCCATGTTAATTGAAAATGTGTATTTGATCACTACCACAATCAGCACTCAGATGTGCAACATATTATACCTGTGCAAAAACCTTCCAACACCCTCACAAACTCCCATTCAAACTTCCATTCCAAGCATTCCAAATAGGCCATTAGGCATTTATAAAGTTTATAACTAAATTATTTTAATAATGCTGTATATTTAGTTTGAATTTTTCTGCTTTCCAGACTCTAGACAGAAGCCTTAACTACTGGGTCACCTTGCAAACCCCCCAAAATTATTTCTTAACTGATTAGACTTTGACTCTGTGTGGTGCAATTTATTTTCTTGCAATTAATGAAAAGGATCATTACCAAACGTCTTAATAAAGATGTGTTGGTTTTGTTTATATCGGTAGCTGTTCTTTTTAACCACTGCATCACTGATATAATATAGCTTAAAGTAATATTCTAATAATTCATGAGAATGTGATAAGATTATAATGTGTGCTCTGCTCCTGTCACGTCCTGGCTGTGCCCCTAGCCATCTCTGCGCTGGGCTCGGGGCATAGCCAGGACAGGACAGGAGGTGGCCTTTAGCCACCTCTACTCCTTTTTTTAGTTTCCCCAATTGGAGGCAGGTGTTAGTCATTGCCTCCAATTGGGGACCCTATTTAAGTTTAGTTTGTAGGCCCCAAGGCGTGGTTCATTTTGGTTTTGTTTATCCTGTGTAAGGAATACCCACGTCACTGGTTGCTGCTTTTTGTTTTGTTGGAGTCCTGCATTCTTTATTTTGTATTAAATGGATTACCTTACCTACCTCTACTCTGCGCCTGTGTCCTCTTCATCCCACGACCGTGACAGAATGAACCACCACAAAGGGACACGGCAGAAATGGACGGTAGGGGAACTCCTCGGTTGGCCTGACAGCGACACTGAGGAGGAGGAGGAGAACCCCTACCGTCCCCTGCGGCACACCGGGCCAACACAGCGTCCACCCACAAGGAGACGTCGAAAGAGGCGACGGAAGCAAACCTCCGTGTGTCCGCCCCAAGAATTTCTTGGGGGGGTGCCGTGGAGGCAAGCGGAGTGGCAGGACGCGGCCGTGCCACCCGTGCTCACGTGTGGGGTAGTCCAGGTGCCCCAGCCCTGCCCGGTGCCAGCTCCTAGGCGTCGGGTAACAACGCCGGTGGGGCCTATGAGGGCTTTCCCTGATGTAGGGAGGTGCGAGGACTGGTGGGGCTATTGGGACCCGCCGTACCGGTTCTCGCAGCCAGCGCCCCCTGCTTCCCGGGAGCCGCAGCCGGCGCCGCCAGCGCCCCACACTGCCCGGGAGCTGCAGCCAGCGCCCCCCGCTGCCCGGGAGCCGCAGCCAGCGCCCCCCGCTGCCCGGGAGCCGCAGCCTGCGCCCCCCGCTGCCCAGGAGCCGCAGCCTGCGCCCCCCGCTGCCCGGAAGCCGCAGCCTGCGCCCCCCGCTGCCCGGAAGCCGCAGCCTGCGCCCCCCGCTGCCCGGAAGCCGCAGCCTGCGCCCCCCGCTGCCCGGGAGCCGCAGCCAGCGCTCCCCGCTCCCTGGGAGCCGCAGCCAGCGCCGCCAGCGCCCCCCGCTGCCTGGGAGCCGCAGCCAGCGCCCCCCGCTGCCTGGGAGCAGCAGCCAGCGCCCCCTGCTGCCCGGGAGCCGCAGCCTGCGCCCCCCGCTGCCCGGAAGCCGCAGCCTGCGCCCCCCGCTGCCCGGAAGCCGCAGCCTGCGCCCCCCGCTGCCCGGGAGCCGCAGCCAGCGCTCCCCGCTCCCTGGGAGCCGCAGCCAGCGCAGCCAGCGCCCCCCGCTGCCTGGGAGCCGCAGCCAGCGCCCCCCGCTGCCTGGGAGCAGCAGCCAGCGCCCCCTGCTGCCCGGGAGCCGCAGCCAGCGCCGCCAGCAACCCCTGCTGCTTGGGAGCCGCAGCCAGCGCCCCCCGCTGCTTGGGAGCTGCAGCCAGCGTCCCCCGCTGCCTGGGAGCCGCAGCCAGCGCCGCCAGCGCCCCCTGCTGCCTGGGAGCCGCAGCCAGCGCCGCCAGCGCCCCCTGCTGCCCGGGAGCCGCAGCCAGCGCCGCCAGCGCCCCCTGCTGCCCGGGAGCCGCAGCCAGCGCCGCCAGCGCCCCCTGCTGCCCGGGAGCCGCAGCCAGCGCCCCCTGCTGCCCGGGAGCCGCAGCCAGCGCTCCCCGCTGCCCGGGAGCCGCAGCCAGCGCTCCCCGCTGCTTGGGAGCCGCAGCCAGCGCTCCCCGCTGCTTGGGAGCCGCAGCCAGCGCTCCCCGCTGCTTGGGAGCCGCAGCCAGCGTCCCCCGCTGCTTGGGAGCCGCAGCCAGCGCCCCCCGCTGCTTGGGATCCGCAGCCAGCGTTCCCCGCTGCCTGGGAGCCGCAGTCAGCGCCGCCAGCGCCCCCCGCTGCCCAGTGGCCTCAGCCGCCAGCTCCTCCCGCTGCCCAGTGGCCTCAGCCGCCAGCTCCTCCCGCTGCCCAGTGGCCTCAGTCTCCTGCTCCTCCGCCGGCTCCTGCTCCCCCGCCGGCCGTCAACCCTCCGCCGGCTCCCCCGGCTCCCCCGGCTCCTGCTCCTCCGCCGGCTGCCGACCTGCTGCCGGCTCCTATTCCTCCGCCGGCTCCCCTGTCTCCTACTCCTCCGCCGGCTCTTCCGCCGGCTCCGGACCCTCCGCCGGCTCCCCCGGCTCCTGCTCCTCCGGCGGCTGCCGACCTGCCGCCGGCTCCTATTCCTCCGCCGGCTCCCCCGTCTCCTATTCCTCTGCCGGCTCCTATTCCCCCGCCGGCTCCCCCGTCTCCTGCTCCTCCGCCGGCTCCTGCTCCCCCGCCGGCCGTCAACCCTCCGCCGGCTCCCCCGGCTCCTGCTCCTCCGCCGGCTGCCGACCTGCTGCCGGCTCCTATTCCTCCGCCGGCTCCCCTGTCTCCTACTCCTCCGCCGGCTCTTCCGCCGGCTCCGGACCCTCCGCCGGCTCCCCCGGCTCCTGCTCCTCCGGCGGCTGCCGACCTGCCGCCGGCTCCTATTCCTCCGCCGGCTCCCCCGTCTCCTATTCCTCTGCCGGCTCCTATTCCTCCGCCGGCTCCCCCGGCTCCTGCTCCTGCTCCTCCACCGGCTCCTGCTCCTCCGCCGGCTCCTGCTCCTCCGCCGGCTCCTGCTCCTCCGCCGGCTCCTACTCCTCCGCCGGCTCTTCCGCCGGCTCCTGACCCTCCACCGGTTTCCCCGTCTCCTACTCCTCCGCCGGCTCTTCCGCAGGCTCCTGACCCTCCGCCGGCTCCCCCGTCTCCTATTCCTCCGCCGGCTCCCCCGGCTCCTACTCCTCCGCCGGCTCTTCCGCCGGCTCCGGACCCTCCGCCGGCTCCCCCGGCTCCTGCTCCTCCACCGGCTCCTATTCCCCCGCCGGCTCCCCCGTCTCCTGCTCCTCCGCCGGCTCCTACTCCTCCGCCGGCTCCTGACCCTCCGCCGGTTTCCCCGTCTCCTATTCCTCCACCGGCTCCCCCGGCTCCTGCTCCTCCGCCGGCTGTCGACCCTCCGCCGGTTCCCCCGGCTCCTGCTCCTCCGCCGGCTGTCGACCCGCCGCCGGCTCTCCTGCCGGTTCCTGTCCCTCCGCCGGCTCTCCCGTCTCCTGACCCTCTGCCTCCCTGGCCTGTCCCTGCGGCTCCGCCTCCCCGGCCTGTGCCGGCGGCTCCGGGCGCTGAGCCTCCGCCGGTCCGGGTGTGGTCGTCCCGGTCTTGCGGTCGGGAGCCCGCGCCTTTGGGGGGGGGTACTGTCACGTCCTGGCTGTGCCCCTAGCCATCTCTGCGCTGGGCTCGGGGCATAGCCAGGACAGGACAGCGGATGACTGGTCGCCGCCGCCCGGGGCTGTGGATGACTGGCCGCCGCCGCCCGAGCCAGCGGTTGACTGGCCGCCCGAGGTCGCGGATGACTGGCCGCCGCCGCCCGAGGCCGCGGATGACTGGCCGCCGCCCGAGCCCGCGGTGGACTGGCCGCCTTGTCCCGCAGCGCCTTCACCTGCCCAGGAGCCCCCGCATCGTCCTACGGCGCCCTCGCCTGTCCCGGCCTCAGCGGCGCCCTCGCCTGTCCCGGCTCTCCCTGACCCTCCGCCGGCTCTCCCTGACCCTCCGCCGGCTTCCCCGTCTCCGGCTCCTTCGCCGGCTCTCCCACAGGGTTCTCTACTCCTTTTTTTGGTTTCCCCAATTGGAGGCAGGTGTTAGTCATTGCCTCCAATTGGGGACCCTATTTAAGTTTAGTTTGTAGGCCCCAAGGCGTGGTTCATTTTGGTTTTGTTTATCCTGTGTAAGGAATACCCACGTCACTGGTTGCTGCTTTTTGTTTTGTTGGAGTCCTGCATTCTTTATTTTGTATTAAATGGATTACCTTACCTACCTCTACTCTGCGCCTGTGTCCTCTTCATCCCACGACCGTGACAGCTCCATACATTTGTTTTTCCAGAGTTAGATTAGTAAGGACTTACAAATAAGAAATGTGAGAAAATATACTGTACGTGATGGTGATTTAATGCAATTAATCATAAAAACTGACTAAACAGTTGAGTGTTATTGTAATTTATTTCTCCTACTAGCATTTCTATAGTAATTTTCATTTGTTTCTGCTCTACTTCAAAAATAATTTAGAGTTTCTAAACTGTATAGAAATGCAGTAAATAAGCATCAACTAACAAAAACATCGTAGTATTCCTGCATGCTCTATATTAAGTAAGATGAAACAGAAGTTTGATGTATTAGGCCCAAGACAGAGCAACTTGCCAAAATAGCATTCAATATCAGGTTTGATAATATTTTTGATGAGAACAAATGTTCGCAGAGGGCCACATCACCTTTGATACCGTACCATATCTTGTTTCCACTTCGTCGTGTTCAGAGGTGTAAATGTGAAGCCAATGGGAGATGTGAAAATAAACACCACAACGTTCACAGCATTTATAGTTGTAATGATCTTCACTGGCATAATCATGAGGAAAGTTCATCTCAAGTAAATTATTGTCTTTACAAAAGTTTTATGTGCTGTCTTGTATAAAGGCCAGTGTTGTGAGTATAAATTACCAGGAGTTGGGAAGAGAGAATATAGATCTGAGACCAAGCTGAGATGATCAAATATCCAAACGTACGATATCTAGCTCAGTAATTATCATAATGCATTAATTCCACAATGGGTTTTCAGTCAGGCCAACCTAAACTGTGTTGTTCAAACAGGCTTATATTGGGCCTTCTAAAGAATTAGATACATGAGGTTCTTAACTGCCAGATATTCATAGATTTTGACGAACTGCGTAAGCGGCAGAAGGAAAGAGTGAATGTCTCTGACTGAGTGCGTGAGTGACTGACTGGCTGGCTGATTGGATGGCAAAACAGTCCTGCAAACTATAGGCCCTGAGTTCGTATCTCCTCGCATGCGAAGCAAAGTACGCGTTATTAGGATTACTAGGAACACCTGTTTAATTTCTCATTAATGCAATTATCTAAGCAACCAATCACATGGCAGTTGCATCAATGCATTTAGGGGTGTGGTCCTGGTCAACAACACGCACAACCTTGAGGTGGATGGGCTACAACAGCAGAAGACCCCACCGGGTACCACTCATCTCCACTACAAATAGGAAAAAGAGGCTACAAGCTCACCAAAATTGGACAGTTGAAGACTGGAAGAATGTTGCCTGGTCTGATGAGTCTCGATTTCTGTTGAGACATTCAGATGGTAGAGTCAGAATTTGGCGTAAAAAGAATGAGAACATGGATCCATCATGCCTTGTTACCACTGTGTAGGCTGCTGGTGGTGGTGCACCATGTCACAAAGCTCAAATCATTTCAAATTGGTTCTTGAACATGACAATGAGTTCACTGTACTGAAATGGCCCCCACAGTCACCAGATCTCAACCCAATAGAGCATCTTTGGGATGTGGTGGAACGGGAGCTTCGTGCCCTGGATGTGTATCCCACAAATCTCCATCAACTGCAAGATGCTATCCTATCAATATGGGCCAACATTTCTGAAGAATGCTTTCAGCACCTTGTTGAATCAATGCCACGTAGAATTAAGGCAGTTCTGAAGGCGAAATGGGGTCAAACACAGTATTAGTATGGTGTTCCTAATAATCCTTTAGGTGAGTGTATTTCAATGATTGCTTTCATTTTGAAAAAGAAAATCTGAGTTAGCTGCTAGCATAATATCCTGCTGCTAGAGGAATGGTAATGAAGCCTCAAATGGCCATCACTAATGCAGGTAGCCTAGCGGTTAGAGCACCTGACCAGTAAACAAAATGTTGCTAGATTGAATCACCAAGATAGATCCTTTATTCAATATACTGTTCTTTTGCACAGGAGGACAACACCTCCAACAAGGTGACAAACATTATGTTCTGTACTTACTAAGATTGTATCAGCAATGTCTGTCCAACATTTCCATATCACAACATTTACAAGGATATGGCCTATACCACTTCTCTCTACTATGTGAATATGATGATTTTTATGATTGTCTTTGTAGGAGGAGATAAGAAGCATCCATTGAGTCGAATGACACATTCACAAAGAGAGACAACATGCTTTACGCTTCAGCTGCCGGATCCTAACCCCTGACCCTGACTTGACCCCTGACCCTGACTTGACACTGTTGACCATTGACTACATAGTACTAAACCGATCTGTACGGGGTTGATTGTTATTTCACCAGCTCTGGATTTGGCTACATACATACATTAAAGTTATAGATGTACATTTACTGTTTTGTATAAATGTATACACAATAGTTCTTTTGATAGGTTAGGGACATCACGACTGAATAAACCCTACACTGTGATAATCTACAGCTGTATTAGCTTCAGCAATTACTGTATAAATTCTTCACGTATGTTATGTTACGTAAAACCAATGTTCCTGTAGACCAGTGTTTCTCAACCCTGCTCCTGGACGCCCCCCTGCCCTGCATGTTTTAGATCTCTCCCTGCCCTAAAATACTTGATGTAGCTCATGAAGGACTTGATAATGAGCTGATCATTTGAATCAGTGGTGACAGAGCAGGGAGAGATCTAAAACATGCAGGGCAGGGGGGCGCCCAGGAGCAGGGTTGAGAAACACTGCTGTAGACCAATAATATAATTGTGTCCATTTCCACCAGGGGTCTTTATATTGAACTAGTAAAACACAATCTATTTCCCAGCAGCAGTAGTATAGTCAATCATTGCAATACGTTTCATGACAATGCGTCCATTGTTCCCTCTGTGTTTATCATGTTGACCAAATAAGCAGAGCAGCTTGTCACAAGACACAGGTATAGCTTTCACTACCATGTTGGGACTGTTTTGAGAAGTGAGAGGATATGCCCGGATGGCTATGTTACCTTTGAAACCATTCAGTACCTTGTGGTTGCCAGAAGAGTGCATCATGTTCAGAAGTGTAAAAAATGTATAATGTCTAAATGTGTCTAAATGTGATGCTAATAAAATATGGTACTTTTTCACCACAATGAACATCAGCACTCAGAAGTGCAACATATTGTGCCTGTGTAAAAACCTTCTGACTTCCTCACAAACTCTCATTTTAACTTCCATCCCAAGAATATTGCCCTACTGCAGATATGCCAATAGAGCATTTGTTAAGGTAATAATGGACTGATTATATTAATGCTATATAATATGAGCATAGAAGGAAAGCAACACTAAAAAGTAATTTACAATACAAAACGTAGTTACATACCAACACGATTCAACGTTCTCCTAAATAATCTAACAGATTACTAAGTATACCATAAGTATTTCAGACACTATAGCACAAAGGTGTGCTAGGAGCTTCTGTTAAAGATAGACTCCAATAATTATGACAAGCTTCCCTATTCCTCCCACCCAGATAGACTGATTCCAAACTCCTCCTTTGCATTTATAATAGGATCACCTCACCTTGGCTAAAACAATGGAAACAAAGAAACTGGCGTTAACATATTTACATATATTTAATTAGCATCATCCAAAGCTAGACACACTGTCTTGCAGGATTCTTCATCCAGTAAACATTAACCTGTAATAAAAACAATAAATAACATGTACAGCATTGAAACCTATTTGAGAGTTCATCCATTTATGGGACACACACTAAATGACCAAACATCAGTGCAGTTAATCCAATTAGTCATATTTCTACTTTGTCCATCCTCACACCTAGTTTGTCTGAGCAGATGGGGCTACCTTGACCCCCATCATGTATGTCCGTTCCTTACAGGAAGCAAGTAGGCTCATTGGAGTGAGATTAGGATGTCCCACTGAGTTGACATGCCAGACAACATGGCACCTTCACAAAACATCCAAAACACATCTTTCATTACACTACAGTACCTTAACTTCAGTGCTGGCTCTAGCCTTTTGGGGACCCTCTCCCATATCGGCTTATGTCGCGGGCCACTTAGTTATGTGATTGTGTTAGAAAAGTGTAGAAATGTTGCTAGAATTTAAAAAGGAGCTATGTAGTGGTGTTTGGTTTTTATAGTTGCAAAAATGAAAAATAAAAACCTTACAATAACCTGGTTGCATAAGTGTGCACACCCTCTTATAACTGGGGATGTGGCTGTGTTCAGAATGAACCAGTCACATTCAAACTCATGTTAAGTAGAAGTCATTACACACCTGCCAACATTTAAAGTGACTCTGATTAATCACAAAAAAACTTTAGCTTTTCTTAGGGTTTTCCTGACATTTTCCTTAGTTGCATCTTAGAGCAAAAGCTGCATCTCAGAGCAATGGTCCCCATTGAGGTTCAACAGCATCAGAGGGATCTTATTGTTGAAAGATATCAGTCAGGAGAAGGGTACAAATGAATTTCCAAAGCATTAAATATACCATGGAACACAGTGAAGACAGTCATCAAGTGGAGAAAATATGGCACGACAGAGACATTACGAAGAACTGGACGTCCCTCCAAAACTGATGAAAAGACGAGAAGAAAACTGGTCCAGGAAGCCTACAGGAACATTAAAGGAACTGCAGTAATTTCTGGCAATTACTGGCTGTGTGCTACATGTGACAACAATCTCCCATATTCTTCATATGAATGGGCTATGGGGTATGGTGGCAAGACGGAAGCCTTTTCTTACAAAGAAAACATTCAGGCCCGGCTGAAGTTTGCAAAAACAAACATCAAGTCCCACAAAAGTGGACAAATATTGTCACTTCAAGATGTGCCATGCTAATAGACTCCTAGGTTATTGTGAGTTGTTTATTTTTTATTTTTCCCCCTCAAAGATTTCAGTTTGTTTTTCAATTGAATTGTTGACATTATAGGTCACATTAAAGGTGGAAAAATTTCTGACATGATTTATCTTTGTCTCATTCTTTCACATCACAAAAACTTGACATTTAACAGGGGTGTGAAGACTTATATCCACTGTAGTCCCTAGACACATCTGTGACTAACTTCATCCTGAAACTAAACTTAAGGTTTAGTTTCAGGACCTTTAGTTGCTGAAGGTTCTATTGTCTGACAGAGTAGTAAGTTATATCAAAAAGTGTTAGGGTTCTGCTAAATCATGTTTCTGCTCTACAAAGGCATGTGTATCATATGTTTGGACTCTACTTACCATCCTGGGGATTGAAATTGATTGTTGCTATCAAAACTTGTATTACTGTTTTTAACCAGGTAACTTGATTAAGGACTCATTGTTGTCTACAGCAATAAACCGGAGAGATATTAAAGTGTTAACTGGCTTTTTGTCAGGGACAGAACTACATAGCAATTTTTCCGATTATACATTATTGCTTTTACCTTTTTATACCCCTCCTTGTCAGCTCCCAAAATAATATCTCTCATGCTTTAAGATACATACAAGAACACAAGTAGTCATACTAACAGGAAAACAAGATAGAACCCTATACTGTCATGGCAACCACAGTTCTAGGTCAGAAATAACAGACCTCCTGATCTTAGCTACCCCTTGTCTCTGTCCTGCCCGAATGAAGAAACAGAGGAGACACAGGTAACTTCACCTTGGAGCCATCTGTAGCTGGGCCATATATAAGATTGGTTGAGGCCTGGCGCCTTCGGTTGTGGCCATAATCACCTCTAAGAACAGGGCATGCTGACCTGGGTCTTCTCCAACCCATGGCGTCCGTGAGCAGTCTCAAGGAAATTCAGGCCTAGTCTAAGACAGTCAATTTATTATACTGAGTTTTCCGTAGCAGTTAAGCAGGTTTCTATTCAATAAACAGAATACAATACATGCAGAAGCTTATTAGTGTTCATAATGCAATGAATACAGTCATGTGAAAAAATTAGGACACATCATTTAAATATTCATTTATTCATTAAGATATTTTCACATATTGATGTCTAATCTTATTTTATTCATCTCTGGAAAAGAAAGTGATCTAATTGCAGGTAAACAGCAAAACATAACATTGTTTTACTCATTAAACAAATGACATCAACATACACTCACCTAAAGGATTATTAGGAACACCTGTTCAATTTCCCATTAATGCAATTATCTAATTAACCAATCACATGGCAGTTGCATCAATGCATTTAGGGGTGTAGTCCTGGTCAAGACAATCTCCTGAACTCCAAACTGAATGTCAGAATGGGAAAGAAAGGTGATTTAAGCAATTTTGAGCGTGGCATGGTTGTTGGGGCCAGACGGGCCGGTCTGAGTATTTCACAATCTGCTCAGTTACTGGGATTTTCACGCACAACCATTTCTAGGGTTTACAAAGAATGGTGTGAAAAGGGAAAAACATCCAGTATGCGGCAGTCCTGTGGGCGAAAAGGCAATGTTGATGCTAGAGGTCAGAGGAGAATGGGCCGACTTATTCAAGCTGATAGAAGAGCAACTTTGACTGAAATAACCACTCGTTACAACCGAGGTATGCAGCAAAGCATTTGTGAAGCCACAACACGCACAACCTTGAGGCGGATGGGCTACAACAGCAGAAGACCCCACCGGGTACCACTCATCTCCACTACAAATAGGAAAAAGAGGCTACAATTTGCACGAGCTCACCAAAATTGGACAGTTGAAGACTGGAAGAATGTTGCCTGGTCTGATGAGTCTTGATTTCTGTTGAGACATTCAGATGGTAGAGTCTGAATTTGGCGTAAACAGAATGAGAACATGGATCCATCATGCCTTGTTACCACTGTGCAGGCTGCTGGTGGTGGTGTAATGGTGTGGGGGATGTTTTCTTGGCACACTTTAGGCCCCATAGTGCCAATTGGGCATCGTTTAAATGCCACGGCCAACCTGAGCATTGTTTCTGACCATGTCCATCCCTTTATGACCACCATGTACCCATCCTCTGATGGCTACTTCCAGCAGAATAATGCACCATGTCACAAAGCTCGAATCATTTCAAATTGGTTTCTTGAACATGACAATGAGTTCACTGTACTGAAATGGCCCCCACAGTCACCAGATCTCAACCCAATAGGGCATTTTTGGGATGTGGTGGAACGGGAGCTTCGTGCCCTGGATGTGCATCCCACAAATCTCCATCAACTTGCAAGCTGCTATCCTATCAATATGGGCCAACATTTCTAAAGAATGCTTTCAGCACCTTGTTGAATCAATGTCACGTAGAATTAAAGCAGTTCTGAAAGCGAAAGGTGTTCAAACACAATATTAGTATGGTGTTCCTAATAATCCTTTAGGTGAGTGTAAATGCATATTCTAACTGAGGAAAAAGTTAGGACACCCTACCCCTAATATCTAGTGTTACCCCCTTTGGCTGAAATAACTTCAGTGAGACACTTCTTGTAACCCTCTACCAGTCTCTGACATCCTTCTGAGGACAGTTTTCCCCCCTCCTCAATGCAGAATGCTTTAACCCGTGTGATGTTTGAGGGGTTTCTTGCATGTACAGCCCGTTTCAAGTCACCCAACAGCATCTCAGTGGGATTAAGATCTAGGCTTTGACTGGGCCATTCCAGGACTCTCCATTTCTTAGTTTTCAGCCAGTCCTTGGTGGATTTACTGGTATGTTTAGGGTCATTGTCATGTTGCAGGCTCCAGTTTCGTTTCAGCTTTAATTTTCTTACAGATGGTCTCACATGTTGCTCAAGCACCCTCTGATACACTGTAGAATTCATGATAGATTCTATGATGGTGAGCTGGCCAGGTCCTGCTGCAGCAAAGCATCCCCAAACCATGACACTTCCACCTCCATGATTCACAGTTGGTATGAGGTTATTTTCCTGGAATGCTGTATTTGGTGTGCGCCAAACATGTCCTCTGTTCTGGTGTCCAAATAATTCAATTTTAGACCCATCTGTCCAAAGAACATTATTCCAGAAGTCCTGTTCTTTGTCTATGTTCTTCTGGCAAACTTCAGTCTGGTCTTATTGTTTCTCTTGGAGAATAAAGGTTTCCTCCTTGCACACCTTCCGTGAAGATTAAACTTGTGCAGTCTCTTTCTGATTGTAGAGGCATGCACTGTCACATCACATCAACAGTCGCCAGAGCCTGCTGTAGGTCCTGTGATGACATTTTAGGGGTTTTGGAGACTTCTTTTAGCATCTTGCGGTCTGCTCTCGGGGTGAACTTGCTTGGACGGCCAGACCTGGGCATGTTGACAGTTGTTTTGAATGTCCTCCACTTGTATACTATTTCAGTGGAATGTCAGTGGAAATCAGTGGAATGTCTGATTTCAAACTCTTTTGAGATCTTTTTAAATCCCTTACCAGACTCATAAGCTGCAACAATCTTCTTTCTGAAGGCCTCAGACAGGTCTTTCAATCTCACCATGGTGTTCACTTTCACTTCAACAGTCAGGAGCACACCAAACTGAATGTCACACCTTCAAAATGCTGAGTAACAATGTTCTAATCATGTGCACCTGATGTGATACACCTGTATTTCAGCCATTTTAAGTTGGACAAAATGTGGGGGTGTCCTATTTTATTCAAACTCATATCCATATGTCTAAATATGTTAAAAAAACACGTTTTCATAGGGTGTCCTAATTTTTTCACATGACTGTACATGGCTACCTATTTTCTTAGAAAAATCTGTCCACAACAGTTTCTTTAATTCTATTAAATGATATAAATATTCTAATAATATATGAGAATATGACAATAAGTGTGTTCTGCTCATTAAATAGTAGGTGCAAAGTTTGATTAGTAATGCCTTGGAATCAGAATAAGACATTTGGGAAAACTGCATGTAATCATGATCAAAACTGAATCAAAATCAAACCTGATTAACAGTTGAGGGTTATTGTAAATTATTTTTCCTATTTGCATTACATTTCTACAGTAAATTATGTTACTTGTTTGTTTGTGGTGTGCTTCAAACAGTAATTAGACTTTCTAAAGTGTGTAGAAATGCAATAAATGAGCATCAACTAACAAACACATTATAGGATTCCAGCATACTCTATCATTTGTGAAACATGTATGCATGGTAGATAAATTAGGCCCAAGGCTACACAGGTCAGAATGAGCAGAGGCGCTTGCCGCAATAGCATTTAATATTATGTTTGATTTGTTTGATAAGTGAGGACAAATGGTCCCAGAGGATCCCGGCACCTTGGAAACCGTACAGTATCGTGAGGGCCTGGGATGGGCACTATTTCAAATACAAAATAGTATTATGTAATTTGTATTTGTTAGGGTTGATGAAAATGACATTGTATTTTGTATTATGTAGTTTAAAGAAACTGTAAAATACTTTGTGAGAAATGTACATGATGACATCATAAAATCGCTGCCTCGGATTGGTGCCTACTCAATAATTTGCCCAAACCTGCTGAGATTACATTACAACATTACATTATAATGCCACAATATGATGGAACCTGTTAAATGCACACATGTGTGCCTTATTTCCATTAACACTCACTCAATCACACACACTCACACATAAGTTTAACTGTTTTTGCTAGAACCTTTGAACTGTTTTCGAATACCTGATCTATAGTATTCTCTATTGTAGCATTCTCAATTGGAGTTTAAGTAAATGTTCTTACTACACTATTAATGCGTATGTGTCCTCTATACCTATATTCTGTGTCTCTCCATAGATTCAGTGGTTGGAGTTGGGTTAAAACACCTTCACAAGTTCGGTTGTTACTTTCTTATAATGTTTCTAGCTACATTTAAAATCAAAACATATTGATAATTTAATAATTGTTGAAAAAGTGCTAAAATGTTTGCTAACATCCAAATAGGTGTCCAATTATAAATAAATTGCTTAATGATGGGATCCTAATTGCAGGCCTGATTCCACAGGTAGAAAGTCGTGTTTGATTGTAAGTTTGATTTCCCCACATACACAGCCGATCGTATATGAATTTGACCCAGACCTATCGTCATATTCAGCACCATACAATCATCACAGATCAACGCTTATCAATCGGCTTTACATGTGCATATACGTTTCTACATTTCCGTCTTGATGGGGGTTGCGCCTTGATTAAGCATGCCCCCTCATTTATACAAAACTGCACCCTCAGTCAGGTTATCCTGGCACCGCCCCTGCCTTATTGAAGTAGCTGTTTAGTACGATCATGATTTTGCATACCATTGCATGAATGACTGCCTGACGCAATTTATTATCATACAATGCTAAAAAAAAACACAATCATCTCAGTATAACACCAAATAAATTAAACTTCATGGCATATCAATCTGTCCAGTTAGGAAGCATAAGCGATTGTGAATCAATGTTGACTGTTTTGGTGCAAATGAAAATGAAAACAGGTACACTGGAGCAAGACAACCCCCTTTTCACTACTGGTAGCATGAGGCGGTACCTGCAGACCATTCAGGTTGCACAGGTAGTCCAGCTCCTCTAGGATGAATCATCCATACATGTCATCGCAAGAAGGTTTGGTGTGTCTCCCAGTACAGCCTCAAGAGCATAGAGGAGATACCAGGAGATTACACAAGGAGAGTTGGACAGGGCCGTTGAAGGGCCTCAACCCAACAGCAGGACCGGTATCTGCTCCTTTGTGCGAGGAGGAAAAGGAGGAGCACTGCCAGAGCCCTACAAAATTACCTCCAGCAGGCTAATGGTGTGCATATTGACTGGCCATCACATTCTCCAGAACTGAATCCAATTGAGATCCTTTGGAACATTATGTATTGCTGCATCCGACTCCACCAAGTAGCACCAAAGACTATCTGGGAGCTCACTGATGCCCTGATCCAGGTCTGGGAGATCCCAGGGGACACCATCCGTCATCTCATCAGGAGCATGCCCAGAGGTTTTTGGGAGTGCATACAGGCACATGGGGTACATACCCACTACTGAGTCACATTATGAGTTGCCGTGATGAAATTCATGGAAGTTGGAACAGCCTGTGATTTCAATTGTTTACTTTGATTTTGGGTGTGAGTTTGAATTCAGCCCTCAATCCGTTGGTGGTTTTGGTTTCCATTGACCGTCATTAAGTTCAAGTCAAGTTCAAGTTCAGCTCACTTTGTTCTCAAGGAATTACACAATATCCAGTAAAGATTTTGATCTTTAATACATTTCCTTCATCGAAACTCGCTGTGTGATTTAAGTGTTCCCTTAATTTTTTGGAGCAGTTTATTTATGATTAAAAATCAAATGATTACTTACTTAGAAACTAGTTGCTATTAATAAAGGGACCACCAGTTGTCTTCTTATGAACGACTTGATTGTCACTGAGTCAGTGTTGCTGATACAAAGTAGGCTCTTCATTTCCAAACACCAAGTAACTAAATTAGGATACAATTATGAGTCATTAGTGAACTGTTAGGTAAACATTAAACTGTTGGTTACTTTTAAATTAACCTTCATCTGGGTGATCACATTGATGTGTGAATATTTGATCTGTTAACTGGTTGCATATGTCAGATTTATCACATGACTCGTTAGGCAGTGAAAAGCTGATGCTATCGAAACATTGTCTAATTAATCAGCTGAGTCAGTGTACTGGTGAAGGGATTGATCAAATAGGCCGATAGATAGGTTTGTGAAGTGATTTCATGCTCCCTTGTAAAGGTATTTTAGTATTTTTAAAATACAAAAATGCAGTCGTTTATTTTGATACATGGTGTGGCTGCTATATTTTGTAGTTTATTTTGATACATTCAAAATTAAGGTATTTGGTATATAGCAAGATAACCTGTACAAAATCCTACAACTTCCTATCAAACTCAGATTAAAATAATTCAGTGCTGTGTTACAGGACTGTCAGTAGGACATTTATAAAAGAAGTCAGTGAATGTAGTGATTACGATTACGATATATGTTATGAACAAATAAACAAAGCACTTAATAGGGTAATCTCCTGTTATGCATCTGGATGACCAGATTAAAAACTTCACATACAGTGGGTAGAACCAGTATTTTGCAGGTGTTCCCACTTACAAAGCATGTAGAAGTCTATCATTTTTATCATAAGCCCTCTTCAACTGTGAGTGACAGAATCAAAAACAAAAATCCAGAAAATCACATTGTATGATTTTTAAGTTATTTATTTGCATTTTATTGCATGACATAAGTATTTGATACATCAGAAAAGCAGAACTTAATATGTGGTACAGAAACCTTTGTTTGCACATACAGAGATCATACGTTTCCTGTAGTTCTTGACCAGGTTTGCATACACTGCAGCAGGAATTTTGGCCCACTTCTCCATACAGACCTTCTCCAGATCCTTCAGGTTTCGGGGCTGTCGCTGGGCAATACAGACTTTCAGCTCCCTCCAAAGATTTTCTATTGGGTTCAGGTCTGGAGACTGGCTAGGCCACTCCAGGACCTTGAGATGCTTCTTACGGAGCCACTCCTTAGTTGCCCTGGCTGTGTGTTTCAGGTCGGTTTCATGCTGGAAGACCCAGCCACGACCCATCTTCAATGCTCTTATTGAGGGAAGGAGGTTGTTGGCCAAGATCTCGTGACACATGGCCCCATCCATCCTCCCTTCAATACGGTGCAGTCGTACTGTCCCCATTGCAGAAAAGCATCCCCAAAGAATGATGTTTCCACCTCCATGCTTCACGGTTGGGATGGTTTTCTTGGGGTGGTACTCATCCTTCTTCTTCCTCCAAACACGGCAAGTGGAGTTTAGACCAAAAAGCTCTATTTTTGTCTCATCAGACCACATGACCTTCTCCCATTCCTCCTCTGGATCATCCAGATGGTCATTGGCAAACTTCAGACAGGCCTGGACATGCGCTGGATTGAGCAGGGGGACCTTGCGTGCGCTACAGGTTTTTAATCCATGACGGCGTAGTGTGTTAATAATGGTTTTCTTTGAGACTGTGGTCCCAGCTCTCTTCAGGTCATTGCCCAGGTCCTGCGGTGTAGTTCTGGGCTGATCCCTCTCCTTCCTCATGATCATTGATGCCCCACGAGGTGAGATCTTGCAAGGAACCCCAGACCGAGGGAGATTGACCGTCATCTTGAACTTCTTCCATTTTCTAATAATTGCGCCAACAGTTGTTGCCTTCTCACCAAGTTGCTTGCCTATTGTCCTGTAGCCCATCCCAGCCTTGTGCAGGTCTACAATGTTATCCCTGATGTCCTTACACAGCTCTCTGGTCATGGCCATTGTGGAGAGGTTGGAGTCTGTTAGATTCAGTGTGTGGACAGGTGTCTTTTATACAGGTAACGAGTTCAAACAGGTGCAGTTAATACAGGTAATGAGTGGAGAACAGGACTTCTTAAAGAAAAACTAACACGTCTATGAGAGACGGAATTCTTACTGGTTGGTAGTTGATCAAATACTTATGTCATGCATTAAAATGCAAATTAATTATTTAAAAATCATACAATGTGATTTTCTGGATTTTTTTAGATTCCATTTCTCACTGTTGAAATGTACCTATGATAAAAATTACAGACCTCTACATGCTTTGTAAGTAGGAAAACCTGAAAAATCGGCAGTGTATCAAATACTTGTTCTCCCCACTGTAACTATGCTCAAAATAAATACTTCTCAGTGTTGTTGTTGTGGCAGAATACAATCTATAATATTTGTTATAGCAGGAAATGGAGCTGTGGCCTAGTGTTTGATGATGACATTGTGTGTGGTCAGAGGCGTCGCTAGGTTCACAATACATTCAGGGTTTAGCCCACACCATCACCCCAACCGGGACAGAAAGTACAGGGTTTTGAATGTACACACGGAACATTTTTATGTACACGCTAGCGGCCTACACGTCTACATTGTCATAATGAGAGATTTTTTATAGCCCCTGATCTGTGTGTGGTGGTGGGTACATTGTAAAGACACAGAGATGGTCTGATGTTATGAAAGTAACATACAAACTAAAATACATTGCAGTACAACTTCAGTTCCTGCTCTGAGCTCTCACGTTAGTGGACTTTTAATGATGAGCCATTGTCATAATGAGCGATTTTTTTATAGCCCCTGATCTGTGTGTGCTGGTGGGTACATTGTAAAGACACAGAGATGGTTTGATGTTATGAAAGTAACACACAAACTGAAATACATTGCAGTACAACATCAGTTACTGCTCTGAGCTCTCACGTTAGTGTAGTTTTAACCGTATAAAACCTGTTAGAGGATCATCAGTTGGGTTTGCCTTAGTTTGAATTTGTTCTGTTCTAAGTCTGAGCTGATATTTTTCTTTAACGTTGGAGTCCGAAGATAAACAGCATGTGTAGAAGTGTGTTTAGGTTTGCACCACTTCTGTTTCTGTTGGGGACGTACGCCGCCATTGAAGGTATGAAAGACTATGGTCCTTTTCTTAAACACATACAGAATGTAGGAGCAACACCAATATGTTATGACCTGTTGCATTTGAAATGCATAAAATATTGTTGTCTTTGCTGTTAAAATTCCAGTCTCTTAGAATAATCTAAAAAACCTGTGACAACAAGCACTGAGAATAATGAGACACAATATATTCTTTATTGTGAATCTCTTTTTACACAAAAAACTATGCATTGTAATTTTGATTATCAACATATACTTTTACTACGCAATATATCCCATTAAAAAGTATGCTCACAATTACTTTCCCTTCCTATTTATAGAGACCCTACTGAAAGCATTGGAGATTGGAGGAACAGATGTCACTCACATCTGCCAAAATCATACAATGTCTGATATGTTGTTGATAACATGCAAAATAAATGGGGAGCACAAGTGTGGAATCTCATTACGGTTTGACAAAAATGATACAAATACAACTTGTGACTCCAGGGTCAATCTACAGAATGATGGTGGCAGAGTGTTTCTACACATCACTAACATACAACCATCAGATGAAGGGATTTACCAATGTGTGTGTGTATATAATGGAGGAACAGAAAATGTGACTCTTCATTTGAATATTATTTTCAAAGGTATGTTTTTGATTTGCATACCAGTAAAATAGATTATATCATGTTTAATACTTCATGTTCATTACCAGGGTGGTGAAATAGAAGAGAAAACTGTTATAATAGATATTTCTCTCTTTCTCAGAAACAGACAATCACAGTCTTTTCCCTACTCAGATGATAAAAGGCATCACAGCATTTATAGCTGTAATGATCTTCACTGCCATAATCATGAGAAAGTTAATCAGAGGTAAATTGTTGTCTTAAAAAAATTGAAATGTTCAGGTGCTGTCATGCTTGAAGGCCAATGTTGTAAGAATGGGTGACCATGAGTCGGTAAGAGGGAACACAGATTAGTGACCAAGATGAGATGATGAAATATCCAAATGTACAATGTCTAGCTCAGTAATTATCATAATGCATGAATTCCACAATGTGTTTTCAGTCAGACCAACCTAAACTATGTTGTTCAAACAGGCGTATTTTGGGCCTACTAATAGATGAATTAATCTGTAAACTGTCAGAAATTTAGTTTTTGTCACGCCGTTTAAACACATTCAAATCTATGGTGCAGGTAGCCTAGTGTTTAGCGCACTTGACTAATACTACTAATCAAAAGGTTTTTCACTTCCCTTACTCCTTTTGTATTGCTTGTTGCATCAACGGCCAGAAAACATTTCTTGTTTGTTGTGATACTTACTTGACAATAAAAGTATTTTCGATTCTGATTCTGAGATTGAATCAGCAAGATGGCATGATGGAAATCTGTCATTATGTCCTTTAGCAAGGAATTTAATCATAATTGCTCATTGTGGCAGCTCTCTGCACCTCTCCATATCAGAGGGGGCTGAGTAAAATTTCCTGCGGAAACCAATAATGTTCCTTCATTCAATCCACTGTTGTTTTGCACAGGAGGAAACAATGAAGAAAGTGCTTTTCACCTCCAACGAGGTGAACAAAAGTATTTACGGTTCTTATTACGAATGCATCTGTACAGTATGTTAGTTCAACGTTTCAATATCACAACATTTACAAGAAATTGCCCTACACCACTTCCATATTATGTTTAAGTGAATATGTTGATTTTTATTCATTGGCATTGTAGGAGCTAACAACCGTACATCAAGTGGAATGACACATTCACAAAGAGAGACGACATGCTTTCCTCTTATGCTGCCGGATCCTAAACTCTGACCCTGACTTATTGGCACTGTTGAACAATGACTACATAGTACTAGACTGTTCTGTAGGGGGTTGATTGTTATTTCACCAGCCCTGGATATGCCTACAGACATACATTAAAAAGGTATAGATGTACTGTGTATCCTTCACATATGTTCTGTTGCATGAAACAAATGTTCCTGTAGATCGATAATGTGATTATGTACATTTACACCAGGAGTCATTGTATTGCATTTGCAAAATACTGTGCATTTCCCAGTAGCAGGAGAGATGTAAAGCCAGTCGATTCAATATGTTTCATAACAATGCATATTCTGCGCTTTCAATGTTCCCTCTGTGTTTATCCTGTTGGCCAAATAAGCATTGTAGCTTGTCTTAAGACAAAGTATAGCCTTCACTACCATGTTGGGACTGATTTGAGAAGTGAAAGGATGTGCGCAGATGGCTATGTTACCTATAAAACCCTACAATTATGCTTTCCAGCTCATCAACTGAAGAGTGCATCATGTTCATAAGTGTACAGTACCTAGCTTTAATGCCATGTCAATTGAAGATGTGCATTTGATCACTACCACAATCAGCACTGCAACATATTGTACCTGTGCAAAAACCCTCCAACACCCTCAAACTCCCATTCAAACTTCAATTCCAAGTATATCGCCCAGCTGTAGATACCCCAATAAGGCATTTATAAAGGTAATAATTGAATTATTTTAATAATGCTGTATATTTAGTTTGAATTTGTTCTGCTTTCCAGACTCTAGTCAGAAGCTCTAACTACTAGGTCACCTTGCAGACCCCCCCAAAAATATGTTTTAACTGATTAGACTTTGTCTGTGTGGTGCAATTTATTTTCTTGCAATTAATGAAAAAGATAATTACTAAATGTGTTAATAAAGATGTGTTGGTTTTGTTTCTATCGGTAGCTGTTAGTTACTTTCTTTTTTCACCACTGCATCACTGATATAACATAGCTTAAAGTAATATTCTAATAATTAATGAGAATATGATGCGATTATAACATGTGTTCTGCTCCATACATTTGTTTTTCCAGAGTTAGATTAGTAATAACTTGGAGTACAAATAAAAACATTTGAAAATATACTGTGTGTGATGACGATTTAATGCAATTAATCATAAAAACTGACTAAACAGTTGAGTCTTTTTGTAATTTATTTCTCCTACTTGAATTTCATTCCTATAGTAATTTTCATTTGTTTCTGCTCTACTTCAAACAGCATTTAGAGTTTCTAAACTGTATAAAATGCAGTAAATAAGCATCAACTAACAAAAACATGGTAGGATTCTCGCATTTCCCATTATAAGTAAGATGAAACAGATGTTTAATGAATTAGGCCCAAGACTACACAACCTGGAACAGCGCAGGCTGAACTGAGCAGTGCACCTTGCCAAAATGGCATTGAAAATCAGGTTTGATATTATTTTGGATGAGATCAAATGATCGAATAGGGCCACGTCACCTTTGAAACCGTACCATATCTTGTTGTTTCCATTTCATCGTGTCCAGAGGTGTAAATTTGAAGCCAATGGGAGATGTGAAAATAATCACCACAATTAACATCACCCCTCAAAAGTGCAAAATAACCTGTACAAAACCAACAACATCCTATCAAAGTCTGATTAAAAGACTTCACTCCTGTGTTACAGATGAATCAATAGGACATTGATTAATGTAGTCAGAGAATGTAATGATTATAATAATGATATATTTTATGAGAAACAAAGCACTTCATAGGATCATTTCCTGCTATGTATCTAAATGACCAGATCTAAAACACGTACATAAACTGAATATAATTACCTCTCAGTCTTGGGGTTCTGGCAGAATACAGACTATGATATTTTTTATAGCAGGAAATGGAGCTGTGGCCTAGTGTTTGATGATTACATTGTGTGTGGTGGTGGGTCCATTGCAGAGACACAGAGATGTTCTGATGTTATGAAAGTAACAAATAGAAACTAGAATGCATTGCAGTATACAACATCAGTTCCTGCTCTCAGCTCAGAGTTTTAACAGTATGAAACCTGTCAGAGGATCATCAGTTGAGTTTGTCTTAGTTTGACTTTGTTCTGTTCTGAGCTGATATTTTTCTTTAACGTTGGAGTCTGAAGATAAACAGTATGTGTAGAAGTGTGTTTAGGTTTGCACCACTTCTGTTTCTGTTGGGGACGTACGCCGCCAGTGAAGGTAAGAAAGACAACGGTCCTTTTCTTAAACACACATACATGATACGACACAGAAATAAGTGATGACCTATTCTAAATGTCGCATTTAAAATGCATGAAATACTGTTATCATTGCTGTTAAGATTCAAACCCCTTACAATAATGTAAAAAACTTGTGACAACAAGCACTGAGATGGAAAACAATTTATTCTTTTTTGTAAATCTGTTTATACACAACAAACTATGCATTGCATTTTTGATCATCAACATGTACGTTTGCTACGCAATATATCCCATTAAAAAGTATGCTCACAATTACTTTCCCTTCCTATTTATAGAGACCCTATTGAAAACATTGGAGATTGGAGGAACAGATGTCACTCACATCTGCCAAAATCATACAATGTCTGATATGTTGTTGATAACATGCAAAATAAATGGGGAGCACAAGTGTGGAATCTCATTACGGTTTGACAAAAATGATACAAATACAACTTGTGACTCCAGGGTCAATCTACAGAATGATGGTGGCAGAGTGTTTCTACACATAACTAACATACAACCATCAGATGAAGGGATCTACCAATGTGAGTGTGTATATCATGGAGGAACAACAAACTTGACTCTTCATTTTAATATTTCTTTCAATGGTAAGTTTTTGATTTGCATACCAGTAAAATGTATAATATAATATTTAATACTTCATGTTCATTACCAGGAGAAAACTGTCATTATAGATATTTCTCTCTTTCTCAGAAACAGCCAATCACGGTCTCTTCCTTTCTCAGACGATAACAGGCATCACAGCATTTATAGCTGTAATAATCTTCACTGCCATAATCATGAGGAAAGTTAATCTCAGGTAAATTATTGTCTTTACAAATGCTAAAGTTTTATGTGCTGTCTTGTATAAAGGCCAATGTTGTGAGAATGAGTGACCAGGAGTTGGTAAGAGAGAACACTGAGACCAAGCTGTGATGATCAAATATCCAAACATTCGATAATTATCATAATGCATGAATTCCACAATAGGTTTTCAGTCAGGCCAACCTAAGCTATGTTGTTCAAACAGGCTTATATTGGGCCTTCTAAAGAAATAGATACATGAGGTTCTTAACTGCCAGATATTCATAGTTTTTGCCGGACCGCGGCAGAAGGGAAGAGCGAATGTCTCTAATTGAGTGAATGAGTGAGTGGCTGATTGGCTAGCTGAATGATAGACCCTTGTTAAATAGCATAGAGGTTAGCAAAACAGACCTGCAAACTATAGTTCCTGAGTTCGTATCTCCTCGCAGGCGAAGCAAAGTATGAGTTATTCTGCATAGATTAAAACTTCCAGTGACTACATTATAGTAAGCCTGAAATTGAACAGTTTATGGTTATAGTGCGACTGTTTCTGTCATGGTGCGGTGAGCAGCAGCGCCACCGTGCCATATTTTCACAAGTTCCCATATTCTCACGAACACATCCCGGACTGTCACATGTTTTCAATCCTTCACACCAGGTCCCAATTTGAATCGTTTGTTTGTGTATATATGTTTCCCCTCTGCTCCCCACATTGTGGCTCATTGTTCTTGTCGTGTGTGTGTGTGTGTGTGTGTGTGTGTGTGTGTGTGTGTGTGTGTGTGTGTGTGTGTGTGTGTGTGTGTGTGTGTGTGTGTGTGTGTGTGTGTGTGTGTGTGTGTGTGTGTGTGTGTGTGTGTGTGTGTGTGTGTGTGTGTGTGGCCGTGGCCGTGGCCGTGGCCGTTATTGTAAGTATGTGTACCAATTCATATCGTTGTTTTTTGCTGCTTTAGTCAGCCCTTTGCTTTGTGTGTTTTTGTGCTCTGTGTTTTGTTTATTTCTTGTAAGATTAAAGACTCAACACCGACTACACCTGCCTGCACCTGGTTCCTTGCTCTCGCAACACATCACTACACCACCTATTGTGACAGTTTCTGGTGAATTTTCAAAGTACACATCTGTGCATGCATTTTGGGTCAGGATAGACAAACACATTTGCTTGCTTCAACATAGGCTACAGTAGTTACATTACTGTGAGCCTTAACTAAAACTGTATACAGTTATATGTCAACTTTTCTGGCATGGAAAAGTTCATCTTCAGTCTCGCTCAATACTTATGATTATTCCTAGGAAGTTAGTAGATACCAGTAAGCCTATACTGGCTAATAAGCTGTTCAAATGGCCAGTGGCAAAAGCTAAATGTTCTTAGATGCTATTTGTGTTGGAGGTAAACTTAGTAAGAAACGTTAGTCATTTCAACTGTGTCAATATCCTTCACGAGTGACCAATTAGCTTTTAAAACGGCCAGTGGCAAAAGAAGATTTGTTCATAGACACAAGAGGCTATACTGACACACTTCCAATGTATATCTCTGTGGTCTAGTGGTTAACAACAGACTATCACGTGGGTGACCTGGGATAAAATCTAAAGAGGGCAATACTTTCTTTTGCGGTCCGGCTGAGCTAGGTTTGCCTTGTTTCCTTTCATTTATGTCAAGTTTTAATTAACAAATAAAAATCTGAATTGGATGTTCTAGGTTCCCAGCAATGGTTAAATCACAAAAAAACTGTTTTTGTTGTGAAATCAGAGTCATTTCTGTAACGCAGGCAGCTTAGGGTTTTGAGCACCTGACCAGTAAACAAAAGGTAGCTAGATTGAATCACCAAGACAGCATGATGAAAAATCTAACAATTAACTATAATTGTCAGCATTCCGTAATTCTCCAATTCAGAGGGGTTGTGTCAGATGTGCTGCATAAAACAATACTATGCTGATTCACTCAATCTATTCTTCTTTTGCACAGGAGAACACAGTCAAAGGTGCTTTACACCTCCAACCAGGTGACGAACATTATATACTGTACTTTGTAAGAATTAATCTGTAGAGTATTGCTGTTCAACATTTCAGTTTGACAACATTAATGAAAAAAAATCATTGCCTTCAGATTACATTTTGTGAATACGATGTCTTTCTAGGAGGAGCAGCAACCAGACATCGAGCCCTACGACACATTTATAAAGAGAGACACCACGGTTTACTCAACCCTTCAGCAGCCAGATCCTAACCCCTGACCCTGACTTACAGGCACTGTTGACCAATAACAACATGCTGAAGCATGTATTGGGTTGAATGTTATTTCACCAGCCCTGGAAATGCCTGCAGGCATACATTTTAGATGTAGCTGTTTCATTTAAATGTATACAATATCATTCTTTTGACATGGTTCATCAAACAAGCAGAGTAACTTTCACTACCATGTTTGCAGTGTTTTGAGAAGTGAGAGGATCTGTGCAGATGGCTATGTTACATTTGAAACCATACAGTACCTTGTGGTTTCCATCTCATCAACTGAATAGTTCATTGGGTTCAGGGGTGTACAGTATATAGCCTAAATGTAATGCTAAAAGAAGATGTATACTTGATCACTACAACAAACATCAGCAGTCAGAAGTGCAACATACAGAACCTGTTCAAAATCCTCTGAAACCCTCCTAAACTGCCATTCAAACTTTCCAAGAATGTTGACCTGCTACAGATATACCAATTGGGCATTTATAAAGGTAACAATTGAATGATTATAATAATCATATATATTTAAGTTGACTTTATTCTGCTGCTACTCTGAGCTGAACATATTAGCTAAAAGTTTAGTTCAGTAGATGAACATTAAGTGTATAATCTTGTTAAAACTGGGTCTGCTTCTGTTTCTCTGGGGTGTCTGCATAGACATCCGATGTACATTCACAGCATGATGAAGCCTCACAGAAAGAAAAAAATACTGTCCTGAATGTGATTATAAGAAGATATATTTAAATATATTAGTGCCCCACCAATAAATCAGCTGGCCAAAATTGGCCCTCAACAGAAATATCAGTATCAGCCTTTAAGAGCATCTTATCGGTGGGTTTAATATGAAATGTTTAAAAAAAGAAACACTTTTTTCCTACTTTAGTTCTGAAGAGGGCGCACTTTCCAAACTGGATAACACTGAGGCAGCACATACCCATACTAGGGCTGTCAAATTCATATTCGAAATGCATTTGAATATCAAATATAAAATGTTAATCATTGTTCCACTACTTGGTTTTAATAAAGTAAGGCCAGCATCCCGGAGCCACCTCTTCATCGTGTATGTTGAAATTGGTGTACCTGCAGACCAGGTCCACCCCTTCATGGCAGTGGTATTCCCTGATGGTACTGCCCTCTTTCAGGAGGGTAATGCGCCCTGCCACACTGTACATATTGGTCATAATGTTTTGGCTCTTGAGTGTAAATATATTTGGACACCGACACAATTTTCATAATTTTGGCTCTGTATGCCACCACAATGGATATAAAATTAAACAACTGAGACGAAATTGAAGTACAGACTTTCAACTTTAATTCAAGGGGTCGAACAAAAATATCATGTGAAACGTTTAGGAATTGCAAACATTTTCATACAGTCCCCTTGTTTCAGGGACTCAAATGTAATTGGACAAATTGTCGAGAATCCTTAGCAGGCAATGACTGCTTGAAGTGTGGAACGCATGGACATCACCAAACATTGGGTTTCCTCCTTTGTGATGCTTTGCCAGGTCTTTATTGCAGCTGTCTTCAGTTGTTGTTTGTTCATGGGTCTTTCTGCCTTAAGTTGTCTTGCAAGTGAAAGGCATGCTTGATCGGGTTGAGATCAGGTGATTGACTCAGCCATTGCAGAATATTCCACTTCTTTGCCTTAAAAACCTCCTGTGCTGCATTCGCAGTATGTTTTGGGTCACTGTCCATCTGTAATGTGAAGCGCCGTCCAATCAACTTCGCTGAATTTGGCTGAATCTGAGCAGACAATATATCCTTACACACTTCAGAATTCTTCCGACTCCTTCTGTCTTCTGTTACATCTTTAATAAACAATAGTGACCCAGTGCCATTGGAAGCCATGCATGGCCATGCCATCACAATGCCTCCTCCATGTTTTACAGAAGATGTGGTATGCCCTGGATCATGAGCCGTTCCAAGCCTTCTCCATACATTTTCCTTCTCATCATTCAAGTACAGATTGATCTTAATTTAATCTGTCCAAAGAATGCTGTTCCAGTACTGGGCTGGCTTTTTTAGATACTTTTGGTAAAGTCTAATGGCCTTTTTATTCTTGAGGCTTATAAATGGTTTGCACCTTGTGGTGAACCCTCTGTACTTTCTCTCGTGAAGTCTTATCTTTATGGTAGACTTGGATAATGTTATGCCTACCTCCTAGAGAGTGTTCTTCACTTGGCTGGATGTTGTGAAGGGGTTTTTCTTTACCATGGAAAATATCTTATGATCATCCACCACTGTTGTTTTCCGTGGACATCCAGGCCTTTTTGTCTTGCAGAGCTCACCAGTGCTATTTTCTTTTCTCAGAATGTACCAAACTGTAGATTTTTTTTGCAGCCTAAGGATGGCCTGTTTCACTTGCATTGAGAGCTCCTTTGACCACATGTTGTGGGTTCGCAGCAACAGCTCCCAAATGCGAATGCCACACCTGGAATCAACCTCAGCCCTTTTACCTGCCTAATTGATGGAGAAATAATGAAGGAATAGCCCACACCTGTCCATGAAACAGCTTTTTGAGTCAATTGTCCAATTACTTCTGGTCCCTTGAGAAATAGGGGGCTACATATTAAAGAGCTGTTATTCCTAAATCTTTCCTCCAATTAGGATGTGAATACAATAACTGTAATCTGAATATATTCTGGTCAGTGTCCAGTTATTTCCAGACCTAACTCTATATATATATATATACATGATAATTAGGGGAATGAATACCAGGTGTGTGTCATAAGGAAGACAAAACAATACAGGATGATGAAATGGGTGTTGGATTGATGACCAGGTGAGTGCAGGAAAGGGGTGTTTGGTCGGAGGCACCTAGTTGACCAGCAAAGTCTAGAGCCTGAGTGGGAGGGGAGAGGAGGCAGGAGTGACAACATACAATAATCTGATCAAGGGGTCTACAGTTCTTTATGTACAATGGAGTAACAGGTGTTTTGTATCATATTATTTCTGTCAACAGTGACTGTATGATTTGCACATCATTGCAAAATACTGTATAACGTATACACTTTAGGTTGTTTTTGCTTAATGTTCACAACCTCAAAGTAGTGTCTCTTTCCCATCATCAAAGGAGCCAAGCATTTTGAGGCAACAAACTATCCTAATTATTTCCTGTCTTATAACAGGCTTTAATGTGTTTAAAGCAATCTTACATGAAGAATGTGTCCCTTTAAGAGTGTGCTCCTAATCTCGAGCTTGATACCTGTGTGAAAGACACCTGGGAGCCAGAAATCTTTCTGATTGAGAGGGGATCAAATACTTATTTCACTTATTAAAATGCAAATCAAATTATAACATTTTTGAAATGTGTTTTTCTGTATTTTTTGTCTCACTCTTCAAATAAACCTACCATGAAAATATTAGACAGATATTTTTTTTGTCAGTGGGCAAACCTACAAAATAAAAATGTCACTGGCTGTAGTCTAGATCAGAATGACAAAACAAAATTCACTGGCACATAAACCAATTAATGACCTCAATGTTTAAGTAGGCCAACTAATTATGCTTCTGTTGCTGTGCAGTGTTTCTGTTTATTAACGTTTAAAGAAATGTTTCCCTTTTTCACTCACAATGACCTTCCCTTCCTGTGTACAGAGACCCAACTGAAAACATTGAAGATTGGAGGAGTAGATGTCACTCACATCTGCCAAAATCATGAATTGAATAAGATACTTTTGGTAAAATGTATGATAGGTGGGGCGCAAGGTTGTCTAGTATCATTACGATTTGACCAAAAGAGTCCAACTAGCACTTGTGACTCCAGGGTCAACCTAAAATATAATGGTAGCAGAGTGTTTCTACACATTAACAAAATACAACCATCCGATGAAGGGAACTACACCTGTGAATGTGTGTATCATGGAGAAATACATGTTTTGTATCTCAACATGTCTGTCAGTGGAAAGTGTTAGATTTGCTTGTCAGTTCAAACCTACGCTGTATAGTTTTTTATATGTATTTGGCTTACTGTTTATTACCAGGGTGATAAAAAAATAAAATAATCATAGACATTATCATAATAGAGGTAGTCGGGATCACCTCTACGCACGGCTTGGGCTCTGGAACCACACTCCTTGAGAGAGGATGGACTCTTCACCACTCTGGAGTTGCCCATGAAGAGAGGCGGCGGGCTGGTTGCTTATAGCTCCCCAGCTCTGCCGCCATGTGTTGGAGTTTACCCCGGTGAACGAGAGGGTCGTTTCCCTGCGCCTACGGGTCGGGGATAGGTCTCTCACTGTTGTTTGTGCCTACGGGCCGAACGGCAGTGCAGAGTACCCGACATTCTTGGAGTCTCTGGGAGGGGTGCTGGAAAGTGCTCCGACTGGGGACTCTATCGTTCTACTGGGGGACTTCAACGCCCACGTGGGCAACGACAGTGACACCTGGAGGGGTGTGATTGGGAGGAACGGCCCCCCTGATCTGAACCCGAGCGGTGTTCAGTTATTGGACTTCTGTGCTAGTCACAGTTTGTCCATAACAAACACCATGTTCAAGCATAAGGGTCTCCATCAGTGCACGTGGCACCAGGACACCCTAGGCCGCAGGTCGATGATCGACTTTGTTGTCGTTTCATCTGACCTGCGGCCGTATGTCTTGGACACTCGGGTGAAGAGAGGGGCGGAGCTGTCAACTGATCACCACCTGGTTGTGAGTTGGATCCGATGGCGGGGGAGGAAGCTGGACAGACTCGGCAGGCCCAAGCGTACTGTAAGGGTCTGCTGGGAACGTCTGGCCGAGTCTCCTGTCAGAGAGATCTTTAACTCCCACCTCCGGCAGAGCTTCGACTGGATCCTGAGGGAGGCTGGAGATATTGAGTCCGAGTGGACCATGTTCTCCACCGCCATTGTCAAAGCGGCCGCTCGGAGCTGTGGCCGTAAGGTCTCCGGTGCCTGTCGAGGCGGCAATCCCCGAACCTGGTGGTGGACACCGGATGTAAGGGATGCTGTCAAGCTGAAGAAGGAGTCCTATCAGGCCTGGTTGGCTTGTGGGACTCCTGAGGCAGCTGACGGGTACCGACAGGCCAAGCGGACTGCAGCCCGGGTGGTTGTGGAGGCAAAAACTCGGGCCTGGGAGGAGTTTGGTGAGGCCATGGAGAAGGACTATCGGCTGGCCTCGAAGAGATTCTGGCAAACCATCCGGCGCCTCAGGAGAGGGAAACAGTGCCCTACCAACGCTGTTTACAGTAGAGGTGGGCAGCTGTTGACCTCAACTGGGGATGTCGTCAGGCGGTGGAAGGAGTACTTCGAGGATCTCCTCTATCCTGCCGTCACGTCTTCCATTGAGGAAGCAGAGGATGAGGGCTCAGAGGTGGACTCGTCCATCACCCGGGCTGAAGTCACAGAGGTGGTTAAGAAACTTCTCGGTGGCAAGGCACCGGGGGTGGATGAGATCCGCCCTGAGTACCTCAAGTCTCTGGATGTTGTGGGGCTGTCTTGGCTGACACGCCTGTGCAACATCGCGTGGCAGTCGGGGACAGTGCCTCTGGGATGGCAGACCGGGGTGGTGGTCCCTCTTTTTAAGAAGGGGGACTGGAGGGTGTGTTCCAACTATAGGGGGATCACACTTCTCAGCCTCCCCGGGAAAGTCTATGCCAGGGTTCTGGAGAGGAGAATACGGCCGATTGTAGAACCTCGGATTCAGGAGGAACAGTGTGGTTTTCGTCCAGGCCGTGGAACACTGGACCAGCTCTATACCCTCTACAGGGTGATGGAGGGTTCATGGGAGTTTGCCCAACCAATCCACATGTGTTTTGTGGATTTGGAGAAGGCATTCGACTGTGTCCCTCGCGGCATCCTGTGGAGGGTGCTTCGGAAATATGGGGTCCTGGGTCCTTTGCTAAGGGCTGTCAGGTCCCTGTACGACCGAAGCAGGAGCTTGGTCCGCATTGCCGGCAATAAGTCAGACTTGTTCCCTGTGCATGTTGAACTCCGGCAGGGATGCCCTTTGTCACCGGTTCTGTTCGTAATTTTTATGGACAGAATATCTAGGCGCAGCCAGGGGCCGAAGGGAGTCAGGTTTGGGGACCACACTATTTCGTCTCTGCTCTTTGCGGATGATGTTGTCGTGTTGGCCCCTTCAAGCCAGGACCTTCAGCATGCACTTGGACGATTTGCAGCCGAGTGTGAAGCGGTGGGGATGAAAATCAGTACCTCCAAATCCGAGGCCATGGTCCTCAGTCGGAAAAGGGTGGCTTGCCCACTTCAGGTTGGTGGAGAGTGCCTGCCTCAAGTGGAGGAGTTTAAGTATCTAGGGGTCCTGTTCACGAGTGAGGGAAGGATGGAACGGGAGATTGACAGACGGATCGGTGCAGCTTCTGCAGTAATGCAGTCGATGTATCGGTCTGTCGTGGTGAAGAAAGAGCTGAGTTTCAAGGCGAAGCTCTCGATTTACCGGTCAATCTACGTTCCTACTCTCACCTATGGTCATGAGCTTTGGGTCATGACCGAAAGGACAAGATCCCGGATACAGGCGGCCGAAATAAGCTTTCTCCGCAGGGTGGCTGGGCGATCCCTTAGAGATAGGGTGAGAAGCTCGGTCACCCGGGAGGAGCTCAGAGTAGAGCCGCTGCTCCTCCACATCGAGAGGGGTCAGCTGAGGTTGCTTGGGCATCTGTTTCGGATGCCTCCGGAACGCCTTCCTGGGAAGGTGTTCCGGTCCCGTCCCACCGGGAGGAGACCCTGGGGATGACCTAGGACACGCTGGAGGGACTATGTCTCCCGCTGGCCTGGGAACTCCTCGGTGTCCCCCCGGAAGAGCTGGAGGAAGTGCCTGGGGAGAGGGAAGTCTGGGCATCCCTGCTTAGACTGCTGCCCCCGCGACCCGGCCCCGGATAAGCGGAAGATGATGGATGGATGGATGGATTATCATAATATGTTTTTCTTCTTTTTTTGAATTTAAGGTGACTGCTGATAAGAGTTGTACTTGTATGACATTACACAAAATATGACATGGTAATACACCTTTGGATTAAAAAGTACAGGGTGATACTGCCCCCACCCTTCCCTCTGGCTACCATGTCAAAACACAAGTTAACACAGTTGACTGAATTTTCATCTAAAATGTGTTATAATTCCTCTCTCTGAATCTGCTTTGCAAGAAAACACTGATTGCGGTCTTTACTGTATGGTGAAGATAATATTCATTGCAGCACTGGTAGTCGTCATGGTTTTTGCTAGCATAACGCAGAGGAAACAATCTCAGGTAAGACATTTATATTATCTTGGTAGAAGGTTGATCAATAATGTGTAGATAATTATATAATGAGAAGCAGTAGGGTTCCCATGTGTTTTATATTTAGATTAGATTCAACTTTATTGTCATTGAACAGTACAAGTACAGTACAACGAAATGCAGTTCGTATCTGACCAGAAGTCCAAATAGAGGGCAGAAAATGTACAAGAATTCACAAGTATTAAGTATATGTATATTACAGGTGGAATGTGTAGATGTGCAATGAAGTCAAATGTTGCACAAATGGCAATACTAAATGTGCAATTAAGGCAAGTAGAGGAGGGGGGAAAGTTTACAAATATTAGGTGTAGTGTTACAAGTGGGATAACAGTTGTTTGGGTACAAATGGCAATTTCTAAATGGCATACAAGATGTGAAAACAAGGCCAATGAAGGAGTACTGTAGTAGGGTAGCATGAGCAACCACTATGCAGACATATCAGCGCTAAGGTCCTTGAGGTAGACGTGTGTAACAACTGTAAAAAGGCAAGTACAATGGCAACATTAAATGTGCAAAGAGGCAAATTGAATGTACAAGGAATGTAAAGGGATAGCAGCGGTAATGTTCCTGTGGTATATACGTACCTGCAACCACTGAAAACCTCAATTATCAGGCTTTGCAAGACAGTGTCAGAGTTTTGTCTTAACGGGAGATCAACCATGAGTGTCTTCCTCCAGCTCACACCCTCGATAATGCATCCTGTCACATGAATGGAAATCACTCCCTACTTTAAACAAGTCACCAATCCCTTGAATGCAACTCACACTTCGGATCACAATCCCCGGAATTCTAGTCACCTATTTAGTCACCTGTTTCCCATCAGCCCCACTAAGCAGTCATGTTCAGTGCACCTTTTCCTTTGGGGGGTGTTGTTTGTTTTCACCCCAACTAAACTGAGCCTTTTGTATTACTTTCGATATTGGAATATTAATGTACTGACCTGTTACTGCCTGTTAGCCTTGACTCCGATTCCTAGCCTTGTCCCAGCCTGTACTTTTGCCTGCCCCTTCTATTCCCAGTGTGACAACTGCGACCTCTGCTGGTTCACCTCCCCCTGCTGCGGGCGGGCTCCAGCGGTCGACGTCACCGGCCTTCTGACACCACCGTCTCATCATTCATTTCACCTGTGTCCCGTTTAGTGCACCTGTTCCTCATCATCGCTATCACCCCCGGTATATATGTTCCCTCTGCTCCCCCTGTCTTTGTGTGTGATTGTCTCCAGTCTGTAAGGAGCTGTACGACGCTTCGTTACATATATATATATTCATATATTTCTATATTGTATATTCCGTAAGGACGCCATTAAAAGATCCTTCCACCACGCCTTCTCCTGCTCCTCCTTGTTCACCAAAACCCCGAAGCCGTTACAGAATCACACACCAAGACTACAACAAGGATATGGAGCAACGAGGAGCCACAGGCGAGGCCGGTGTTGCGGAGGCAGTAAAAGTACACTCAACCTTGCTGGCCAGCCTAGACGCCGCGATGGACACTGTGTTGAAAGCGGTGCAGCGCCTAGAGCTGAGCCAGTGGAACCCCGCAGCACCGGCCGTCTCTCCACCTCCCCACGCCGCGCCGCCCAGCATGGGAGCGATGCCCATTCCGCTGCCCAGGGCCTACGACGGGGCGGCGGACCGCTGCCAGGGTTTCCTGCTGCAACTGGACATCGCGCTCCAGGCGATGCATCCTGCGCCGACCGAAGTCTCCTGCCTGTCCGGGAACATCGAGCAGCCCACCCAGGGCAGCTACGCCGAGTTCACCCGCCGCTTCCGAGTCGTGTTTGACCATCCTCACGAAGGGAGAGAGGCGGGTGAACGACTGTTCCACTTACGGCAGGAGACGAGATCGGCGCAGGAGTTCGCTCTGGAGTTCCGGACCCTGGCAGCGGGATCGGGGTGGAACGAGCGGGCTCAGATCGACCACTACCGGTGTAGCCTTCGCGAGGACGTCCGGAGGGAGCTGGCTTGTCGAGACGTGTCCCTCTCCTTTGACCAATTGGCGGACATGTCCATCCGTCTCGACAACCTGCTAGCTGCCCGAGGACGTCCCGGAAGAGGCCCGCCCGTTCCACCCTGCCAACCAGACGCCGCCGTCCCCATGGACCTGGGGGCGGCTGCGCTGTCGGGCAGGTGTAGGGGAGGAGAGGTGCGGAGTGCCTCCAAGAGGAAACGAGGCCGTACAACCGCGCCGCACCGCACCTCCCTCCCCGAGTCGAGAGGTGACAGGCAGGGCACTTCCGCATCACCCCAGGTAGCACATGCACATTCGCCACTAACCTCTTCCCTCTCTATGTGCACTGTCCCTGTTAGGTTCCCCGGCTTTCCGCTGCTTTCCCGGTGTAAGGCGCTGGTAGACTCAGGCGCAGCCGGGAATTTCATGGATAGATCCTTTGCCCTGCGGTCACGCATACCCCTCCAGGCCCTCGACACCCCCCTGCCCGTGAGAGCTCTAGACAGCCGGCCACTAGGGTCAGGTCTGGTCACAAGTTGCACTGTTCCCCTCCTCCTGGTTACAGACAACCGACACAGTGAAACCATTTCATTTCACGTGATCGACTCACCCACGTTCCCAGACGTTTTAGGTTTCCACTGGTTGTCCCTACATGACCCCGTCATCTCTTGGTCTAGTCGACGTCTGTCGGGGTGGTCGCGGAAGTGCCAGGGTAGGTGTTTGGGTGTTTCCGTTGGCTCGACCTTCGGTGGAGAGTCCAGACAGTGCGCCCGCCGTGCCCATTCCCCCCGAATACAGGGACTTGGCTACGGTTTTCTCCAAGGCCAAGGCTGCTGTGTTGCCACCACACCGGCTGGGGGATTGTGCGATAGACCTCGTTGACGGAGCCGCACTCCCGAAGGGTCACGTGTATCCACTGTCCCGCACCGAAACGGAGACTATGAACGCCTACGTTGCGGAAGCGTTGGAACAGGGCTACATTAGGCCCTCCAAGTCACAGGTCTCCTCGAGTTTCTTTTTTGTGAAAAAGAAGGACGGTGGTTTGCGCCCGTGCATCGATTACCGGGCACTGAACAAGATCACCATTCCGTTCCGCTACCCTCTCCCTTTGATCTCTGCGGAGGTGGAGAGGATGCACGGGGCCCGCTTTTTCACTAAATTAGACCTCAGGTGTGCCTATAACCTGGTGCGTATCCGGGAAGGAGACGAGTGGAAAACTGCTTTTAGTACCACGTCCGGCCATTACGAGTATTTAGTGATGCCGTACGGGTTGATGAATGCTCCTTCAGTCTTTCAGTCCTTCGTCAACGACGTATTCCGGGACTTGTTGTGCGAAGGCGTGGTAGTGTATATTGATGACATCTTGATATTCACTGCCACCCGCGCCAAACATGTCTCGTTAGTGCGCAGAGTGCTGGCTCGACTGCTGGAGCATGACCTGTACGTGAAAGCCGAGAAGTGTCTGTTTTTTCAGTCGTCTGTGTCCTTCCTGGGATATCGCTTTTCCAGCACAGGTGTGGCTATGGAGGAGCCTCACATTGACGCCGTGCGTAATTGGCCGACCCCAACCACGGTTAAGGACGTGCAACGTTTCTTAGGCTTCTCTAATTACTACAGGAGGTTTATCCGGGGCTTTAGCCAGGTCGCGGCTCCGATCACCTCCCTTCTGAAGGGGGGGGCGACCCGGTTGCGGTGGACCGTGGAGGCGGAGCGGGCGTTTGTGGAACTGAAACACCGTTTCACCACCGCTCCGGTCCTGGCCCATCCCGACCCGTCGCTCCAGTTCATCGTGGAGGTGGACACGTCCGATTGTGGGCTCGGTGCCATCCTCTCCCAATGGACGGGGTGTCGTAACACGCTCCGTCCCTGTGCCTTCTTCTCCCAGAAGCTCAGTGCGGCGGAGCGGAACTACGACATAGGTGATCGTGAGCTGCTGGCCGTGGTTCGAGCTCTGTCGGCGTGGAGGCACTGGTTAGAGGGGGCTAAACACCCTTTCCTCGTCTGGACTGACCACCGGAACCTGGAGTACATGCGGGCAGCGAGGAGGCTGAACCCTCGCCAGGCAAGGTGGGCTATGTTTTTCACCCGGTTTGTGTTTTCTCTTACCTACAGGCCGGGGAGTAAGAACGTCGGGGCTGACGCGCTGTCCCGCCAGCATGACACGGAGGAGAGGCTGGTGGATGAGGCTCCCGTGCTCCCAGAGTCATGCATCGTGGCACGGGTGGTATGGGAGCTGGACGCGGACATCGCTAGAGCGCAGCGCAACGAGCCCTCTCCGCCCGCATGCCCTGAGGGCCGTACGTATGTGCCGGCGTCTGTCCGCGACCGCCTCATCTACTGGGCGCATACATCTCCCTCCTCCGGTCATCCTGGCATCGGGCCAACAGTGCGCGCCCTGGCCGGTAAGTACTGGTGGCCCACTTTAGCTAAGGACGTGAGGGTATATGTCTCTTCCTGCTCGGTGTGCGCCCAGAGTAAGGCACCCCGGCACCTACCCGTGGGCAAGTTGCACCCCTTGCCCATTCCACAACGGCCATGGTCACACCTATCTGTTGATTTTTTGACTGATCTCCCCCCTTCCCAGGGCCATACCACCATCCTGGTCGTTGTGGATCGGTTCTCGAAGTCCTGCCGCCTCTTGCCCCTGCCCGGCCTTCCTACTGCCCTACAGACCGCGGAGGCCCTGTTTACACACGTCTTCTGGCACTATGGGGTGCCCGAGGACATCGTATCTGACCGGGGTCCCCAATTCACATCCAGGGTGTGTAAGGCCTTCATGCAGCACCTGGGGATCTCGGTCAGCCTGACCTCGGGCTACCATCCCCAGTCTAACGGGCAGGTGGAGCGGGTGAATCAAGAAGTTGGTAGGTTCCTCCGGTCCTACTGCCAGGACCGGCCGGGGGAGTGGGCAGAGTTTCTGCCGTGGGCGGAATATGCCCTGAATTCTCTGCACCACTCCTCCACGGGCGTGTCGCCGTTCCAGTGCGTTCTGGGTTACCAGCCGGTCCTGGCGCCCTGGACGCCGAGCCAGACCGGTACCCCTGCGGTGGACGACTGGTTCCGGCGGGCAGCGGGCACATGGGAGGCAGTACAAGCCCGCCTCCGGCTCGCTGTCCGCCGTCAAAAAGTCTCTGCAGACCGCCACCGCGGGGAAGCCCCGGTGTATAGGCCGGGCGACCGGGTCTGGCTCTCGTCCAGGGACCTGCCCCTCCGCCTGCCCTGCCGGAAGCTGGCCCCGCGGTTTGTGGGGCCCTTTAAAGTCCTGAGGAGAGTCAACGAGGTAACATATCGGTTACGCCTTCCCCCCGACTACCGTATTAACCCCTCGTTCCATGTGTCTCTCCTCAGGCCAGTGGTGGCTGGTCCCCTTCAGGGGTGTGAGGTGCGGGAGGTTCCCCCTCCCCCTCTGGACATCGAGGGGGCCCCGGCGTACTCGGTCCGCTCCATCATCGACTCGAGGCGCCGGGCGGGGGGCCTCCAGTACCTCGTGGAGTGGGAGGGGTACGGCCCGGAGGAGCGGAGCTGGGTTCCGGTGAAGGACGTCCTGGCTCCCGTCCTTGTCCGCGACTTCCATCAGCGTCGGCCGGATCGCCCTGCTCCGCATCCCCCGGGTCGGCCCCGAGGCCGGTTTCGTCGCGCGGCTGGGGCCACCTCCCCCTGCTGCGGGCGGGCTCCAGCGGTCGACGTCACCGGCCTTCTGACACCACCGTCTCATCATTCATTTCACCTGTGTCCCGTTTAGTGCACCTGTTCCTCATCATCGCTATCACCCCCGGTATATATGTTCCCTCTGCTCCCCCTGTCTTTGTGTGTGATTGTCTCCAGTCTGTAAGGAGCTGTACGACGCTTCGTCACATATATATATATTCATATATTTCTATATTGTATATTCCGTAAGGACGCCATTAAAAGATCCTTCCACCACGCCTTCTCCTGCTCCTCCTTGTTCACCAAAACCCCGAAGCCGTTACACCCAGTGTATGACTTTCTGCCAGTTCTTCGACCAAGCTTCCAGCCTCCTCCTTTAGAATATATTTATAATAAACATCTGTTGCGTGTGAAATCAACACTCGTTTTCCTCGTATTCATTACAATGACGTCCTGTGTTTCCATGGATATCAGCTCTGGGACAAACCCAGGTAAAAGATTCTAACTACCTTGCAGATTTGACATTTGCCAAATATTTAAAAAAGGTGTTGCAACATCACTATTGTTCTGTCAGAGTTGTTATTGCTTGTTGCTGCCTCTAGGCGTCAGGAGGCATCTGAATACCATTCTATGCAACATTTTGTGTAGAATTTGTTAACACTGTAAAACATTCACAGCTCTTTATTATATTTAACAGTATTATATCTACTGTCCGTCTTTTTAGGAGGAGCAAAAGGTAATTCAGCAGTATAGAATGTTGTAGGAAGATTCAAAGGGCTTTATGTGACACATCAACTATCACCACCCTAATGTCTGACTCTCCTGGACTGTTGATCAATGAGAAAACGGTATACATGTACTGTACATCTTCAGATTAGTTTAATATCTGTTTCCAGCTGATACACTTTGATTGAATGAAGATCCATTTGTTCATGATACCTGGCTGTGTACATCCTTTCTAGTGGATAGTCTTCTGTGGCTTTAAATACCAGCAGCACTCTGTATGAACCCTGCACATCCTGTTCACAGCTCTGTGAACCACTGCCTCCATTTGCACTGCCTTCGCTGATAGTAGGTTTACTATTACTGGGAATGTATTTTAAGAAGAATTCACTAAATGTAGATACCTCTGGATAAGAGTGTATGTTAAATGATTGCATGCACATGTAAATAAGTTACAAGTAAATGAGCCACACAAAACAGTTACACGTTCAGAAGCTAGAAAAGTGTCACACTTCCGCTCATGAGGTCAAGCAGGGGAGGACTGGCACATGAATTCAGCCCTGGCACTTAGATACATCTGCAGACATCACCACACTTCCTCAACTGCCTTTAGTTTAAAATACTCTTAAACAATCATATTGGTTTATATCATATAATATAGGTACTTGGAGTTGGGGAGACCGGGGGTGAAAAGTAAAATAGAGTAAAATGAGTTGAAATTCTGAGTAAAATGAGTTGAAAGTCACAACAAACTTCAATTTTTCAGGCATTATATAATGACAAAATCAAAGTTGGCAAACTGTATCATATTGGCATTAAAAATTATATTTCTTAGTTGCAAGGTTAATGCTCATTTACTGCATTACCATGCAATCATAACCAGTGGCTGTATTAATCAATGTATGCATACACGATTATACATTTGATTATAAAATTCCTCCGCTCACCTATAAAGCCCCCCATCAGCTTGCTCCACCCTACCTCTCTGATCTTATTCGCTCTGCCACAGCTGGTCACCTCATCATCCCCTGGTCCAAGCTACAGGGCTTTCTCCAGGGCTGCTCCAAGGCTTTGGAACTCACTTCCACAATCAATCTGTGACTCTGAATCTGTTACCATCTTCATACACTGCCTTAGTCTTTTCTATGCATTTTTAAGATGGCCTGTCTGGACTATCTTTGTTAAACTATACCATGGCTCTTTTTACTATATTTAAAATTGTTATATCAATTATTTATATGTAAAGGAGTACTGATGCCTACAGCACATTCACACAGAACTAATTACGTTTATGTAACTCTTCCAATGCCACATCCTAACCCTGGACCATTTAGCATTGTAATATATTGGGGTCAAATTGTAAACAGCCAGCTGTACATGATTCAGTTGAGTTGTAGATATAAAAGTACTGTATCCTTACTTAACATTATCTGATTCTGAAAACTATTTTCACATAATGCTTTATGACAATCTATTGCCATTTCATTAGTGTCATTATGTTGGCCGTCATGAAATAGATAAGTGAGGAGGTAAAGAAACTAAAACAAGTTCAAGTAAAATATCACTCTGAAAAAGATGCACTTGTAAATCTATGCGTATATACTGCATATAAACTGTTGATTAAAATAATCCCTTATATATTCTAAATAAGTATGTAAAATGATGAGCCTTTGTATTAACTTTTTAGTAAAGAAGTTTTGCAAGATCTTTCATTGTTAGTGGCTTAACAGGACCTGCTAACTGATGTGGTTGAGGTCTATGCCACGCTGTGTTACAGTAGCAGAATACAGTAGCAGGTACAACACAAGCAGAGCTGCAAGTCTTTCTGTTGAACAGAAGCTGGAAAATGTTATACTTCCTTCTCTTAGATCTCAAGGTCCATTATAACTAGGTCAACCCAGCATCACTTTACATTATTTGCTCAGTAGAGGAAGAATGATATGAAGTTGGTCTGAGTAGAAAGAGCTTTACAGTTGTTCAGAATGTGTTTATTCAGGATTACACTGTTTCTGTGGCTGTGGAGTCTAGGCAGAACATCAGAAGGTAAGGGCGATGCAGACGAGTTGTTCTTAATCCCTCACACATAAAATTAAATTCTGAAGTTTTTAGATGGAAATAGCATAGATCATATTGCAATTTCATAGGAGTTGCAGGACCAATGTAAATGCCCCCCTAAAAAGTGTTTGAGACTACAGTTAAATGGGCCCTTAAATCTTATTCTACAAAAAAGGCATTTTCCACAGCAAATTTTATTTAATTAAACAGTTTTTTAAATTAAAAAAACAGTTTAGTAAATCTTTTTTGGTTTAATGACCTTCCCTTCCCATTTTACCACACAGTACCCAGGTTACATTCGGAACTGTCTTTGTCTACTGAGTCTAAAGGGTGTTTATGCATTTGTAGCTCCAATCGTTAGGTGTGGTTGTTACTATAGATGTTACTTCTGATAATGACTGAATTCATTTCTCTGTATCACTGGCCTTGAACAGAACAATAAAAACAGTTTTACCCAGTGTGTTTGTTTCATCTTTTTCATTTCAGAAGAAAATTCTAGGCCAACCTTCTAATTTGTAGCCCGAACAGTAGAAACATTGTTTTTGTAATTATATTTTCCATAATTCCTATCATGAATAGTCAGATTGGTAAAACATTTCCTTAAACCAGATAAATATATTAGGAGTTTGGTGAAAACTGGCCGTACATAGGATTTAAAGAGAGTGACCACATGATCCACGTGGTCAAATCTGTGAATGGGGAATAACTTTCTTCTCCTAAAGTACATTGATGAGAGATTTTAACGGTTCTCCTGTAATCTCCTATCTGAACTAAGAGTGTTCTAATGTCTAAAATGTAGAAGTCATCCCTCTTCTACCATCACTCTGGCTGAAATATGAAAAACAATCCTATGATTATAATTATGAAAAGGTCTCCCTATTTAAAGTTTCTCTGGATGATTGTGTCTACTAAATCATATAACTGTAAATGTTATTCACAAGCCCCCCTGTCCGCATGGTTTCCTGTGTGAATAAGAATAACGTCTTTTGCTCTGCTAGCATGAAATGTTTGTGTGAGCCACTGATGAGGAGGCATAGCCACATAGCTTTGATTAGGCGATAATTACAGTTTATTTAATAAAAAAGAGAGACCTGAAAGATGTTGGGTTATTTTGAACGATTACTCTCCTTAACAAAGATATAATTATATTAGCAATAACTTCAAAATGCTTAGTTCTTTCGTTTTGGGCCACAATACAACACAAATATAATGTTCCATCCTTGGTGAAGTAAAAGTGCATTAGCTCTGGAGAAATATAATTTGTTAAAAGATTTTGCACTGCATTTCCAACTTAATTCATCAAAATGATGTCAACTTTATCTTATTATTTCATATGAACGCTGAAAGAAATGTTTGCCAATTCGCTCACAATCCGTTTTCCTTCTTACTCACAGAGACCCAACTGAAAACATTGACAACTGGAGAAGCACATGTCATTCAATTCTGCCCCAATCATACATTGAATGACATAATGTTCGTTATATGTAAAATAAGTGGGGGGCAGAAGTGTCAGGTATCATTACGGTTTGACCAAAATTATCCAGATAGCAACTGTGACTCCAGGGTCACACTACAGACAGAGAAAGGTGAAGTGTTTCTACACATCAGCAGCATACAACCATCTGATGAAGGGAACTACACCTGTGAATGTACATATAATGGAGGAAGAGATGTTTTATATCTTAATATTTCTGTCAATGGTAAGTGTTTGACTTCCATGTCAGTGTAATATGTTCCAAATAGCCTTTAATACTTATTTGGCCTGATATTTATTACCAGAGTGGGAAAAGAGGTAAACAACACAACTGGTAAGATAATACATTGTCCCTGTTTCACAGCATCACAAGTGGTTGAGGAAACAGGCACTTCTGGAACTTTCTTTTCTCTGATGATAATTGGCTTCACCGCAATTGTAGCTGTAATTTTCCTCACTGGCATCATCATGAAGACAGTTAAATTCAGGTAGGCAATGGTGTTAATATGACTGATAAGGCATTTAGACAGCAAACACAAATCTGTGAGCAGGCTGAGACCATATGAAATAACAAAGAATATGATGTTCGACTTGAAGAGGTTGTTGTAGGTTATGTCTTATAACTGCACTGTTGAGGCTTTTCACTTCCTGTCCTGTCAAGAATTCAGCGTGACAAGTTTACTATGCTTCGAAGGTAATGGATAGAAACAAAATCTATATCAGAATGATTTTCTGATAACTGAAAGGTCACTGTAACATTTTTGATTTCTATTTAATTAGACAACACACTTCTATTTAATTAGACAACAGTAATGTTATTACATTTGACCCTGGTGCACGCAGACTCACTCAAGTATCGTTAAAGCTTTTGGGATTTACCTATCTCTCAGTCTCTGATTGGATGGTTGACCAGAGTTATATACAGTATGTTGTTTCTGGTTGAAAATGCATGAATCTTAAATATCCTGTGGTGGCCATGTGAGCTTCCATTAACATTACATGGGGCCATTTTAAGCACACAATCACTGTCTTATAAGATGTTTTGTCATTTAGTTGTGGATTTATTATTTTATTGTCTTAAAAGGATTTCAGAGGTTTTCAGGATTTGGGCAGGGACTCTACTATTGGGTTGCCAACAAATACACAAAATATTGATCTCCAGAAAGCAAGATCGGTGTAATAAAAAAATAATATTATGTACATTTAAATAAATGAAATCTTATTCTCTTCTTTTGTACAGCAGGGGAACACAGCAAGGAGTGAGTGACACCTTAAAATAATTACTGACAGTGACTATACTCTTTGTAAAGCATCCGCAGGCTTAGCCCTTTTAACATTTCATATAAAATTTGACATTGAAAATAAAAACAGTGTAAAAAAATATTTTTGTTTATGTACTTGCAGGAGGAGCATGAACTTGACACTGTGGGATTTTACTCAACTCTACAAATGCCACATCCTCACCATTGACCCTGACAGCATGGACCAATGCCCTGGACTCACCTGCCTTGGACATACATCTCCAGCCATACATTACATTAAGATAATCAAAGCAATTCATGGCTACTCATGCTCTTAAAACATTTGGTCCTCGACAGCACCCTCTCTTGGATCAGCGTCAGTCCAACACCCAGGGAGAACCATCTGGCCTGGGGCTGTAAAAGGGGGCCCTTAAACACAGCCTGGATTTCACCCCTTGACAAGGAACACATGTTCTCAATCAGCCCTCTTCTGGGGAGGATAAATGGCCCCAAAAAGCAGCTCTGGGAAGCGGTGGAAGAAGCTGAAAGAAAATATTGCATGTTTTATGTTAATCTATCGTTTCCTCTGCCAGTTTATGTTAATAAATGTCCTACTGGGCCCAGAAATCTGACACTTGTGTCTGTTTCCTGTCTCTCTCAAATGACTAACATAGGCCTACATATAAGAATCATCAGTTTCAGCTATCTGGTCACCTCAATACCAGTGATATTCACCTGGCACAGCCAGACGAGGACTGGTCACCCCCCTGAGCCTGGTTCCTCTCTTGGCATCCTAACACTTGACCCTCTACTGCCATTAACCAATGACAACATAGAATCAGATTGTTAAATCACAAAGGGTCAAATGTATTTCCCTGCCAGCTCTACATCATTATGTAACAATGCAGATATAAATGCAGTGCTAATTTTGACTATAATGCTATAAAATGTTTCCAGCTGATACACTTTGATATTATAAACCTCCATTCATTGTTTCATAACACTTGTTGTCGACTGTCTCCTGTGTAAATCCTTATACCTCCACATTGTTTATACTATGTATCGTAAAACCACTGTCCCCATGGGCATATTAAGTGTTTGCGTGCATTACCACCAGGGGTCAGTGTTTGGCATTGTATTGTGTTTTTGTTGTTTAGCAGGGCGGGGTGATACAATTTGGCTGAAATGTCATATCACAGTATTCAGATTTTTCCCAGTATAACCGAATTTGATGATATTTTGATTCTATTTTTTGATGGCAACACATTTTTCATCATGCTTTCTCCATTCTGAATGCTTTATACAGTTCTGAAAGAAACAATTACAGTGAATAAAGTAGTACTAATGGTTTAACTTTTACAAAAAACAGGAATGCTAAGACATAACTTTGAAACATTAAAATACTGTGACCATATTCACATTGTGACAGTTATGGTCAAGGAAAATGGCTTAATTCTGCTCTGAGGCATGTTATTAAATCACATTGGAAATAAATACCTTCAAGTTTTTCACATGATATGTGAACTGCAAATGCTGTTGAATGCAATCAAACAGAAAAACAAAAATATTCCACAGGCTTATAATAAATGTCCCAAAAGTTTCATAATTCCTGGTACAGAACAAATATAGTCATATTGGTTTCACTGGTTATGGAAAGGAAACCAAGCCCGACTACTGTATCTGGTTTCAGTGCTGTTCTGTTACATCACCACATTGCCAACAGCGCTGAATGTCCTTCCTGAAGGTACATTTCTGGCAGGAATTCACAGATATTTCTTGGCCAGTGTGGTGACCCTTGGAAAGTTGCCTTCATAGACTCTCCACCACTACAGGCGATCTACCTCACTGTCAGCATCAACAGTTTGCAGGTTTCATATCATTTTGAAAAATCTTCCAAGCGTCTTAACCTTTGGTTCCACTGGGCCTGGTGCTTCTGCTGCTCCTGTCTGTGATCCATCAAAGTCCCCCATGGACGGCACCTGCTCTGCCAGCAGACCATGAAGCTCTGATGCTGCTCCTGTCTTTTACTAGTGAACCCTGTTGCTCATTATGCATGTGACCTTAAAGCATGGGTCAAGGATGGACACTATGTCCAATTAGTCATCTGTGGTAGGATCTGTGTAATTGTCATTCAGATGTTCAAGGAAGGTCCTATTGATGTCCTTTGTTAGGTACAACTCACCATCTTTCATGGTCAAAACTGTCATGTTGAACAGCTGTAGAAGAGGCTTCAGGTAGGACAACTTATTTGGGACAAGGTATTTATGAACTCCTTCAGGGGAGCCAGGGTTTTGTATATTGTCTCAGGGACTTGTATGTCCTCTCATGTAGACCCCAGGTGCCCAGTCTGCAGCCAGAACCTGAGTTTTGTCCATTTCCTGGTTAAACACTCCCTGGATGATCTTCTGACACACACTCAGAAATACAAGTACCGGTGTGTACTTAAAAGGGTACAAATGTTTGTCGCTGGGGGGGAACCTTTTTGAGATACAATTGTGTACCCTTTAGTGCCAGTCCAGCAAATGACCTTCACACTGCAGGGTCCAATGCAGCACCCTCCCCAAGGTGGTGAAATGGTACATGTTTGTTCTTTCTTTTGTTTTAATTCACTCTGTACCATTTCTGTTAGTTAAAAAGTGCTCTTCTGTCCCCATAAACACCGAAATTGTACCTTTGAGGTAACATTCTTCAAAAGTGTATCTATAAGTACAGAACTGTTCTTGTTTCGTACCTCCATTTTTGTGTTTGCATGAGCCCCACCTGGTTCGAGTTTCAGTGACCAGTAATTCGTCAGGCAAGTCAAGTTCAGCTTGTTCAGTTTTCATAGCCTTCTTTTCCCAGAAGGCACATTAAAGTGTTTTTCAAACAACGAAACCCAAAAGTAAACAACTACATAATGAATTATAGGTAGAAAACATATTACATCAAATTGTATCTAACTGTTTGCAGCCATTCATATTATTTGCAGTAATTGTTATTAAATAGAGGGATAAACAGACATCAATTAGAGTAATAATTGTATCGTAATTCATGTGAATAACAATCCAGTTATGTATCCAAAAGGTTACCAGCAATGCTAGCCAGATACATTAATTCATATTTCATCAATAACTAACTTTCTGTTTATAACTCTAGCTGGTCATTTGCAAAAAAACTATTTTAACTAACCATTATGTTTAAAAGAGGCCTGAAATTGAATATAAAACAACTTCCTGTTGGTCACAAACCTATCTGGTCTTTGGTTTCTCAACCAAAGAACAAACCATTTTGAAGTTGTTACAAATATCATTTGATCTTTGTTATTGATTGTTATTGTTATCATTCAAAATAACCCAAAATGTTTCAGGTCTGTAATAATTGCCTCATCAAAGGTACGTGGCCATGCCTCTTCATCAGTGGATCACACAAACATTTCATGCTAGCAGAGCAAAAAAAATATTATTCAAAATAATCCACATTATTTTATGTTCCGTCAATGCAGGTTATTTACTGTAGTCTGTATTTAGTGCAAAAGTTTTATTTGCTCATGTTTATCAGCTAGCTTGTTAACTTAGTCTGGTTGTTAGCTCAAATACAACATGGCACACTATATGTACCACTAGTGGGTGACATTTAGCTTCAGGTTCTCTGTATATACACTCACCTAAAGGATTATTAGGAACACATGTTTAATTTCTCATTAATGCAATTATCTAATCAACCAATCACATGGCAGTTGCTTCAATGCATTTAGGGGTGTGGTCCTGGTCAAGACAATCTCCTGAACTCCAAACTGAATGTCAGAATGGGAAAGAAAGGTGATTTAAACAATTTGGAGCGTGGCATGGTTGTTGGTGCCAGACGGGCCGGTCTGAGTATTTCACAATCTGCTCAGCTACTGGGATTTTCACACGCAACCATTTCTAGGGTTTACAAAGAATGGTGTGAAAAGGGAAAAACATCCAGTATGCGGCAGTCCTGTGGGCGAAAATGCCTTGTTGATGCTAGAGATCAGAGGAGAATGAGTGAGGGTGAGGGCGCCGCAGGACGATGGGCAGCACGGGGCGCTGGCTGCGGCTCCTGGGGCGCTGAAAACACCCGGCGTCTAGGGGCTGGCACCGGACCGGGCTGGGGCACCTGGACCACCCCGCACGTGAGTATAGGTGGTAAGGTGGTAAGACTCCAACAAAACAACCAGCAGCAACCAGTGGCGTGGGTTTAACTAAAAACATGCAAACCAAAATGAACCGCACCAACCTGGCCAACAAACTGAACTTAAATAGGGTCCCCAATTGGAGGCAATAACCAACACCTGCCTCCAATTGGGGAAACCAAAAAAAGGATTAGAGGTGGCCAGAGGCCACCTCCTGTCCTGTCCTGGCTATGCCCCGAGCCCAGGGCAGAGATGGCTAGGGGCACAGCCAGGATGTGACAAATGTCTATCTCAGTAATTATCATAATGCATGAATTCCACAATGTGTTTTCAGACAGACCAACCTAAACTATGTTGTTCAAACAGGCGTATTTTGAGCCTACTAATAGTTGAATTAATCTGCAAACTGTCAGAAATTCAGTTTTTCATTCTTCTTTTTTTGTCACACCAATTAAACAAATGAAAAGATATAGCGCAGGCATCCTAATGGTTAGAGTACTTGACTACTAATCAAAAGGTTGCAATGTTAATTTTTTTATTATTTTTTGTTTTTTATTGGTTGCCAATGGCCAGAACAAATTACTTGTTTGTTGTGAAACTTACTTGGCAATAAAAAACTCTCTGATTCTGAGATTGAATAAGAAAGATGGCATGATGGAAATCTGTCATTATGTCCTTCATCAAGGTATTTAACCATAATTTCTGATTGTGGCAGCTCTCCATATCAGAGGGGGTTGAGTCAAATTTGCTGCGGAAACCAATAATATGTTCCTTCATTCAATCCACTCTTGTTTTGCACAGGTGAAAAACATTGAAGAAAGCGCTTTTCACCTCCAACGAGGTGACCAAAGGTATTTACTGTACTTATTACGAATGCATCGGTACAGTATGTTTGTTCAACATTTCAGTATGACAACATTTACAAGAAACTGCCCTAAACTAGTTCCCTATTATGTTTATGTGAATGTTGATTTTTGTTAATTGTCATTGTAGGAGCTAACAACCGTACATCGAGTCGAATTACACATTCACAAAGAGAGACGACATGCTTTCCTCTTATTCTGCTGGATCCTAACCTCTGACCCTGACTTATTGGCACTGTTGAACAATGACTGCATAGTACTAGACCATTCTGTAGGGTGTTGATTGTTATTTCACCAGCCCTGGATTTGTCTACAGACATACATTAAAAAGTTATAGATATAAATGAGCTGTTTCATTTAAATGTTTACAGTATAGTTCCTTTGATTGGTTAGGGACATCACGCTGTATAGATTCTACGCTGTTTAGATTAGGGGTATTCAAATCTTACCATACAAGGACTGGAGCCTGCTGGTTTTCTGTTCTACCTAATCTTTAATTGCACCGATCTGGTGTTCCAGGTCTGAATATGTCCCTGTTTAAGGGGTTGAAATGAAATAATGGAGTGGAACTGGCTTTGAGGTCCAGAGTGGAGTTTAGGGGGTATAGACCATCTAAGGCGGTATTATTGTCAGCAATTACTGTATTTATCCTTCACATATGCAGGGCAGCCGGGGTGGGTAGTAACGCGTTACAAGTAACGCAAATGAGTAAAAAGAGTACAGTTTGAGTACATTTCTAGTTACCTTCTGGGGGCTGTACTCGATCTTTACTCTCACCCAAGTATTTCTTTTTAATAAATCGTACTCTTCACTCCGTTACATTTCATCTACTCTTTCGTAACAATTTTGTCTTAATTTTGTCGTTTGTCAAAAAATATTGAGTTTTTCGTGATTTGATTTGAGTTTGGGTGTTCCCTCCCACTCCATTAAATCTGCATCTGAGTGCGAACACAGAGGTAGCTAATTAAATGAGAGACACCGACACTGACATGGAAAGTTGTCAATTGGAGGACGTTGATGAGGGAAATTCCAATCCCTGGCCACAGTTGCACAACATGATTCGATTTATATTTAAAATAGGCAACACAGTCATCATGAAATGTTGTCTTTTTATTCCCAAAGACAAAACCATCTATGATTTCAAAAACTCATCATCATAGCTCCGCAAGCACATTGAGGTAAGGTAAGCTAACCAGCTCGCGGTACTTAGCCAGCTAAATCCTATTATTATAACTCTTTTTTTAGATTAAACTTTTTTGTAATTGAACAAGTACAGTAAAATGACATGTAATATGTCCTAATGATAATGTAATATTCTAGCTAACCTACAATATATAATAAAACTACAACTTGTTAGTATATTAGATTTTCAGTACTCTACCCACCCCTGCACATATGTTCTGTTAGATAAAACCAATGTTCCTGTAGACCGATAATGTGATTATGTGCATTCACACCAGGGGTCATTGTATTACATTTGCTAAATACTGTGCATTACTCAGCAGCAGTAGAGATGTTAAGCCAGTCGATTCAATATGTTTCACAACAATGCATCTTCTTCGCTTTCAATGTTCCTTCTGTGTTTATCCTGTTGACCAAATAAGCAGTGCAGCTTGTCTCAAGACAAAGTATAGCCTTCACTACCATGTTGGGACTCGCTTTCGAAGTGAGAGGATATGTGCAGATTGTTAAGTTACATATGAAACCCCACAGTACCTTCTGCTTTCCAGCTCATCAACTGAAGAGTGCATCATGTTCAGAAGTGTACAGTACATAGCTTTAATGCCATGTTAATTGAAGATGTGTGTTTGATCACTACAACAATCAGCACTCAGACGTGCTAAATATTGTACCTGTGCAAAAACCCTCCAACACCTCAAACTTCCATTCAAACTTCCATTCCAAGTATATCACCCTACAGCAGATACGCCATTAGGCATTTATAAAATGTATAACTAAATTATTTTAATAATGCTGTATATTTAGATTTAATTGATTCTGCTTTCCAGACTCTAGTCAGAAGCCTTAACTACTAGGCCACCTTGCAAACCACCACCAATTATTTTTTAACTGACTAGACTAGACATATATGCTGCAATTCATTTCCTGGCCCTAGTGAACCCAATAAATAAAAAAGAGAATTACCAAATGTGTTAATAAAGATTTTTTGTTTCTATCAGTAGCTGTTAGTTAATATATTTTTTCACCACTGCATCACTGATATACAGTGGGTACGGAAAGTATTCAGACCCCTTTAATTTCTCACTCACTCACTTGCAGCCATTTGCTAAAATCAGAAAAGTTAATTTTATTTCTCCTTAATGTACACTCAGCACCCCATCTTGACAGAAAAAAACAGAAATGTAGAAATGTTTGCACATTTATAAAAAGTAAAACTGAAATATCAAATATCTGAAAAATGTCTATATAAGACCTTACAGCTCACAGTGCATGTCAGAGCAAATGAGAATCATGAGGTCGAAGGAACTGCCCAAGGAGCTCAGAGACAGAATTGTGGCAAGGCACAGATCTGGCCAAGGTTACAAAATAATTTCTGCAGCACTCAAGGTTCCTAAGAGCACAGTAGCCTCCATAATCCTTAAATGGAAGAAGTTTGGGACGACCAGAACTCTTCCTAGACCTGGCCGTCCAGCCAAACTGAGCAATCGTGGGAGAAAAGCCTTGGTGAGAGAGGTAAAGAAGAACCCAAAGATCACTGTGGCTGAGCTCCAAAGATGCAGTAGGGAGATGGGATAAAGTTCCACAAAGTCAACTATCACGGCAGCCCTCCACCAGTCGGGGCTTTATGGCAGAGTGGCCCAACGGAAGCCTCTCCTCAGTGCAAGACATATGAAAGCTATGATGGCAATTTCTAAAGTCCAAACAATTTACGAAAATGGTAGGTAAGACAGAGGAAAACTCGAATGCACAATAAACAGTTTATTCTTGCAAGGAGAGAATACACAGGTTACAAAGTAACAATGAATAATCTCTAAAGTAACACAGAACAAGCATCCTCATTTAAAGGAGGAAAAAGGGGTGTCAATAAAACACATTCACATGGTAAACCTTTTCAACCTTTTAGGAGCCATAATGTCTGGACACCCAAGGATAGACCCTAAAAGTGTTATACAGATTAACTAATTTACGAGTAACTAATCCACTAGTGCCGGTCAAGGATGCTGTTCCAGGATGTCTCCCTGAGACAAACACCAGACCCCACTCTACCTACATTCCTTTGCTTATCTAAACATGGGGACTCAGTCCTTTAATTAGTAAGAATACATCAGTGTAAGAAATTTCCCTGACAAAGCCCGCATAGAGTTTGCCAAAAAACACATGAAGGACTCCCAGACTATGAGAAATAAGATTCTCTGGTCTGATGAGACCAAGATTGAACTTTTTGGCGTTAATTCTAAGCGGTATGTGTGGAGATAACCAGGCACTGCTCATCACCTGCCCAATACAATCCCAACAGTGAAACATGGTGGTGGCAGCATCATGCTATGGGGGTGTTTTTCAGCTGCAGGGACATGACGACTGGTTGCAATTGAAGGAAAGATGAATGCGGCCAATTACAGAGATATCCTGGAAGAAAACCTCATCCAGAATGCTCAGGACCTCAGACTGGGCCGAAGGTTCACCTTCCAACAAGACAATGACCCTAAGCACACAGCTAAAATAACAAAGGAGTGGCTTCGGAACAACTCTGTGACCATTCTTGACTGGCACAGCCAGAGCCCTGACCTAAACCCAATTGAGAATCTCTGGAGAGACCTGAAAATGGCTGTCCACCAACGTTCACCATCCAACCTGATGGAACTGGAGAGGATCTGCAAGGAAGAATGGCAGAGGATCCCCAAATCCAAGTGTGAAAAACTTGTTGCATCATTCCCAAGAAGACTCATGGCTGTACTAGCTCAAAAGGGTGCTTCTACTCAATACTGAGCAAAGGGTCTGACTACTTATGACCATACTTATGATATTTCAGTTTCTTTTATAATACATTTGCAAAAAATTCTATATTTCTGTTTTTTTCTGTCAAGATGGGGTGCTGAGTGTACATTAATGAGAAATAAAATGAAATTTTGATTTTAGCAAATGGCTGCAATGAAACAAAGAGTGAAAAATGTAAAGGGGTCTGAATACTTTCCGTACTCACTGTAACATAGCTGAAAGTAATATTCTAATAATTTAAGAGAATGTGATAAGATTATGATGTGTGCTCTGCTCCATTAATTTGTTTGTCCAGAGTTAGATAAGTAATGCCTTGGAGTACAAATAAGACATTTGATAAAATATACTGTACTTGATAGTGATTTAATGCAATTCATAATAAAAACTGACTTAACAGTTGAGTGTAATTGTAATTTCTTTCTCCTATTTTTGTTTGTTTCTGCTCTACTTCAAACAGCATTTAGAGTTTCTAAATTCTATAGAAATGCAGTAAATAAGCATCAACAAACAAAAACATAGTAGGATTCCCACGTGCTCTATAATTAGTAAAATATTACAGATGTTTGATGAATTATGCCCAAGACTACACAACCTGGTACAGCGCAGGTCGAATTGAGCAGAGCACCTTGCCAAAATAGCATTGAATATCATGTTTGATATAATTTTTGATAAGTGAGAAAAAAATTCACAGAGGGTAACATCACCTTTGAAACAACACCATATCTTGTTGTTTCCAAATCATCGTGTTCAGAGGTGTAAATGTGAAGACAATGGAAGAGGTGAAAATAATCACCACGATGAACATCACCAGTCAGAAGTCCATCATAATCTGTACAAAACCCTACGTCTTATCAAACTGATTTCTGATTAAAAGATTTCACTACTCTATTACAGATGAATCATTAAGACATTGATAAATGTAGTCAGAAAATGTAATGATTATAAAATTATGTATTTTATGAGAAAAAAAGCATTTAATTGGATCATTTCCTGCTATGCATTGAGATGACCAGATCTAAAACACGTACCTAAACCTAATATAATTACCTCTCAGTCTTGTGGTTAGGGCAGAAAACAGTCTATGATGTTTGTTATAGCAGGAAATGGAGCTGTGGCCTAGTGTTTGATAATTACATTGTGTGTGGTGGTGGGTCCACTGCAGAGACAGAGATGTTTTGATGTTATGAGCATCAGTTTCTGCTCTCAGCTTTCATGTTAGCAGAGTTTAACCAGTATAAAACCTGTTAGAGGATCATCAATTGGGTTTGCCTTAGTTTGACTTTGTTCTGTTGTAAGTCTGAGCTGATATTTTTTCTTTAACGTTGGGGTCTGAAGAAAAAACAGTATGTGTAGAAGTGTGTTTCGGTTTGCACCACTTCTGTTTCTGTTGGGGATGTACACCGCCAGTGAAGGTAAGAAAGACAACGGTTCTTTTCTTAAACACACATTCAGGATGTAGAAGCAACACAGGAATAAGTGATAACCTGTGCTAAATGTTGCATTCAAAACAGAATGAAATGAAATATTGTTATCATTGCTGTTAAGTTTTCAATCTCTTACAACAATATAAAAACTTGTGACAACAAGCACTGAGATGGAAAACAATTTTTACAAATTATTTTTTGTAAATCTCTTTTTACACAACAAACTATGCATTGTATTTTTATTATCAACATATAGATTCACTACGCAATATATCCCATTAAAAAATATTACCTTCCCTTCCTATTTATAGTGACCCTACTGAAAACATTGGAGATCGGAGGAACAGATGTCACTCACATTTGCCAAAATCATACAATGTCTGATATGTTGTTGATAACATGTAAAAGAAATGGGGAGCACAAGTGTCACATCTCATTACGGTTTGACAAAAATTATACAAATAGCACTTGTGACTCCAGGGTCAATCTACAGAATGATGGTGGCAGAGTGTTTCTACACATCACTAACATACAACCATCAGATGAAGGGTTTTACAACTGTGAGTGTGTATATCATGGAGGAACAGAAAATATTACTCTTCATTTTAATATTTCTGTCAATGGTATGTTATTGGTTTGCATATCAGTGCAATGTCCTGTATAATATATAATACTAATTTGGCTTCATGTTCATTACCAGGGTGGTGAAATAGGAGTGAAAACAATCTTAGATTTTTCTCTCTTTCTCAGAAACAGACTATCACAGTCTTTACCCCACTCAGACGATAACAGGCATCACAGTATTTATAGCTGTAGTGATCTTCACTGCCATAATCATGAGGAAAGTTCAACTCAGGTAAATTATTATCTTTACAAATGTTAAAGGTTTATGTGCTGTCTTGTTTAAGGCCAATGTTGTGAGTATGAGTGACCAGGAGTTGGTAAGAGAGAACACAGATCTGAGACGAAGCTGAGATTATCAAATATCCAAATGTTCGATATCTAGCTCAGTAATTATCATAATGCATGATTTCCGGTCAGACCAACCCAAGCTATGCTGTTCAAATTGGCTGGTATTGGGCCTTCTGAAGAAATATTTACATGAGGTTGTTTACTCTCAGACAGTTTTTATTTTTTCCCTTCATTATTGTCAAGCTTTTTATTAACTAATAAAAATCTGAATCGGATTTTCAAAGTTCCCAGCAATGGTTCAATCACAAAAAATACAATTTTTACTTCTGTGAAAACCCTAAGAAATGTAGATTGTTTAGTGAAGTTTTTTGTTATGAAATCAGAAGTGTTTCTGTAATGCAAGTAGCTTAGGGTTTAATGCACCTGACCAGTAAACAAAAGGTAGCTAGATTGAATCACCAAGATGGTATGATGAAAGATCTGGCAGTTAATTGTCAGCATTTTGTAATTTTCCAATTCAGAGGGGTTGTGTCAGATGAGCTGCATAAAACAATATTATGCTCATTTACTCAATCTACTCTTCTTTTGACCAGGAGGGGAACTCAGACAAAGCTGCTTTACCCCTCCAACGAGACAAAGGTGGTAAGAATTTGTCTGCAGAGTATTTTAGTTCAACATTTCAATTTGACAACATTAATGAAAAAAAAAACATTGCCTTCAGATTACATTTTACAGTGAATACAATGTCTTTCTAGGAGGAGCAGCAACCAGACATCGAGCCCTACGACACATTCATGAAGAGAGACAACACGGTTTACTCAACCCTTCAGCAGCCAGATCCTAACCCCTGACCCTGACTTACTGGCACTGTTGACCAATGACAACATGCTAAAGCATGTAGTGGGTTGAATGTTATTTCACCAGCCCTGGAAATGCCTGCAGCCATACATTATAGATGTAGTTGTTTTGTTCAACACTAGAACCGCCACGGGGTAAATTATACTTGTGAATTTTCTTTGTACATAACTAAGTTTGAATAAAATATTGAGGTCTTCCAGCCTTTGACTTTTACTAAAAAATATGGGCATTTATACCTATAACCGCCACAGGGTAAATTTTACCCGTATAAAAAAAATTATTTTTGCGCAGTTTATGTTTAAACATTCTAATTTACTAGGCAATGGCATTCGATGTTTATGTTTAATCATAAACCGCTGCAGTCCACTTTTTGTGAATCTCCCCCATATTTTTGAATGGGTTTTGTTTCACAATCCTCTCCAGGGTGCTGTTAACCCTATTGCTTGTACACGTTTTTCGCCTCTCTATTAATGTGCTTGGACACAGAGCTCTGTGCACAGCCAGCCTCTTTAGCATTGACCTTTTGTGTCTTGCCCTCCTTGTGCAAGGTGTCAATGGTCGTCTTTTAGACAGCTGTCAAGTCAGCAGACTTCCCCATGATTGTGTAGCCTACAGAACTAGACTAATTGTCCATTTAAAGGCTTTTGAAGGTGTTTTGAATTAATTAGCAGATGATAACTTCATCAGTTATCTTCATCAAAATTTAAAGAAATAAACACTTGAAATATATCAGTCTGTGTGTAATGAATGTATACATTATACTACAATTACTTATACTGTAATATACTACTATTACTGAAATAAATCAGTAATATATTTGTTATACTTTTTGATAATATTCTAATTATATGACCAGCACCTGTGTATATATATATTATACATACACACACAGTGTCTCACAAAAGTGAGTACACCCCTCACATTTTTGCAAATATTTGATTATGTCTTTTCATGTAACAACACTGAATAAATGACACTATGCTACAATGTAAAGTAGTGAGTGAACAGCTTGTATAACAGTGTAAATTTGCTGTGCCCTCAAAATTACTCAACACACAGCCATTAATGTCTAAACCGTTGGCAACAAAAGTGAGTACACCCCTAAGTGGAAATGAGTACACCCCAATTAGCCATTTTCCCTCCCCGGTGTCAAGTGACGCGTTAGTGTTACAAGGTCTCAGGTGTGAATGGGGAGCAGGTGTGTTCAATTTGGTGTTATTGCTCTCACACTCCCTCATACTGGTCAATGGAAGTTCAACATGGCACCTCATGGCAAAGAACTCTCTGAGGATCTGAAAAAAAGAATTGTTGCTCTACATAAAGATGGCCTAGGCTATAAGAAGATTGCCAAGACCCTGAAACTGAGCGGCAGCACAGTGGCCAAGACCATACATAGGTTTAACAGGACAGGTTGCACTCAGAACAGGCCTCTCCATGATCGACCAAAGAAGCGGAGTGCACATGCTCAGTGTCATATCCAGAGATTGTCTTTGGGAAATAGACGTATGAGTGCTGCCAGCATTGCTGCAGAGGTTGAAGGGGTGGGGGGTCAGCCTGTCAGTGCTCAGACCACACGCCGCACACTGCATCAAATTGATCTGCATGACAGTCATCCCAGAAGGAAGCCTCTTCTAAAGATGATGCACAAGAAAGCCTGCAAACAGTTTGCTGAAGACAAGCAGACTAAGGACATTGATTACTGGAACCATGTCCTGTGGTCTGATGAGACCAAGATAAACGTATTTGGTTCAGATGGTGTCAAGCGTGTGAGGTGGCAAACAGGTAAGGAGTACAAAGACAAGTGTGTCTTGCCTACAGTCAAGCATGGTGGTGGGAGGTTCATGGTCTGGGTCTGAATGAGTGCTGCCGGCACTGGGGAGTTACAGTTCATTGAGGGAACCATGAATGCCAACATGTACTGTGACATACTGAAGCAGAGCATGATCCCCTCCCTTCGGAGACTGGGCTGCAGGGAAGCATTCCAACATGATAACGACCCCAAACACACCTCCAAGACAACCACTACCTTGCTAAAGAAGCTGAGGGTAAAGGTGATGGACTGGCCAAGCATGTCTCCAGACCTAAACCGTATTGAGCATCTGTGGGGTATCCTCAAACGGAGGAGCGCATGGTCTCTAACATCCACCAGCTCTGTGATGTCATCAAGGAGGAGTGGAAGAGGACTGTCACGGCTTTGAGTGGAAAAAGAGGAGCAGGAGAACGAAGCGATACTGCTTTGTGTTTTCTTTAATAATAGTGACAACAAATCTTCTTAACAGAGACAATAACACACAAAGAGGGGAAGCAGAGGGAACATATATACTGGGGGAAATGATGAGGATGAGAACCAGGTGCGCTTAACAAGACACAGGTGAAATGTATAATGAGATGGTGGCGTCAGAATGCCGGTGACGTCGAACGCTGGAGCCTGTCTGCTGCAGGGGGAGGTGAAGCAGCAGAGGGCGCAGTTGTCACAGTACCCCCCCTCTGATGCGCGGCCCCAGCCACGCGACGACACCGGCCCCAGCCACGCGACGACACCGGCCCCGGGGCCGACCCGGGGGACGCGCAGCGGGGCGATCCGGGCGACGTCGATGGAAATCACGTATGAGGGTGGGAGCCAGGACTTCCTTCACCGGAACCCAGCTCCGTTCATCTGGGCCGTACCCCTCCCACTCCACGAGGTACTGGAGGCCCCCTGCCCGGCGCCTCGAGTCAATGATGGAGCGGATGGAGTACGCCGGGGCCCCCTCGATGGCCAGAGGGGGGGAGGAACCTCCCGCACCTCACACCCCTGAAGGGGACCAGCCACCACCGGCCTGAGGAGAGACACATGGAACGAGGGGATAATACGGTAGTCGGGGGGAAGGCATAAACGATACGTCATCTCGTTGACTCTCCTCAGGACTTTAAAGGGCCCCACAAACCGCGGGGCCAGCTTCCGGCAGGGCAGGCGGAGGGCCAGTTCCTTGGACGAGAGCCAGACCCGGTCACCCGGACGATATACCAGGGCCTCCCTGCAGTGGCGGTCCGCAAAGATCTTTTGGTGGCGGACAGTGAGCCGGAGGCGAGCCTGCACAGCCTCCCATGTGCCCGCTGCCTGCCGGAGCCAGTCATCCACCGCAGGGGTACCGGTCTGGCTCGGCATCCAGGATGCCAGAACCGGCTGATATCCCAGCACGCACTGGAAGGGTGACATGTCCGTGGAGGAGTGGTGCAGAGAGTTGAGGGCCCAAGGCAGGAACTCTGCCCACTCTCCCGGCCAGTCCTGGCAGTAGCACACACCGAGCAGGAAGAGACGTACACCCTCACGTCCTTGGCTAAAGTGGGCCACCAGTACTTACCGGCCAGGGCGCGCACCGTTGGCCCGATACCAGGATGACCGGAGGAGGGAGACGTATGCGCCCAGTAGATGAGGCGGTCGCAGACAGATCGGGATGTTTCAGTTCCACAAACACCCGCTCCTCCTCCATAGCCACACCTGTACTGGAAAAACAATACCCCAGGAAGGACACAGACGACTGGAAAAACAGACACTTCTCGGCTTTCACGTACAGGTCATGCTCCAGCAGTCTAACAAGCACTCAGCGTACCAACGAGACATGTTCAGCGCGGGTGGTTGTGTATATCAGGATGTTATCGATATACACCACCACGCCCTCGCATAACATGTCCCGGAACACATCGTTGATGAAGGATTGAAAGACTAATGGAGCATTCATCAAACCGTACGGCATTACTAAATACTCATAGTGGCCGGATGTGGTGCTAAAGGCTGTTTTCCACTCATCCCCTTCCCGGATACGTACCAGGTTATAGGCGCTTCTGAGGTCTAATTTGGTGGAAAAGCGGGCCCCGTGCATCCTCTCCACCTCAAAGGGAGAGGGCAGCAGAACAGAATGGTGATCTTGTTCAGCGCCCGGTAATCGATACACAGGCGCAAACCACCGTCCTTCTTTTTCACAAAAAAGAAACTCGAAGAGACCTGTGACTTGGAGGGCCTAATGTATCCCTGTTCCAGTGCTTCCTCACTTCCGCGACCACCCCGAAAGACCCTGACTAGACCAGGAGATAACAGGGTCATGTAGGGACAACCAGGGGAAGCCCAAAACGACAGGGAACGTGGGCGAGTCGATAACATGAGGAGAGGGTTTCGCTGTGTCGGCCGCTGGTGACCATAAGGAGAGGGATAGTGCATTGGGTGACCAAACCCGACCCTAGTGGCCGGTTGTCCAAAGCTCTCACGGGTAGGGGGGTGGCAAGGACTTGAAGGGGAATGTGCAAGCGTAGAGCGAAGGAAATTCCCAGCTGCGCCTGAATCTACCAGCGCCTTACACTGGGAAAGCAACGGAAAACCGGGGAACTCAACAGGGACAGTGCACAGAGAGAGAGGAGAGGCAAGTGGTGAATGGGCATGTGCGATCTGGGGTGATGCGGAAGTGCCATGCCTGTCGCCTCTCGACTTGGGGAGGGAGGTGTGATGCGGTGCGGTGGTACAGCATTGTCTCCTTTTGGAGGCACTCCACACCTATCCTCCCCAACCTCTGCTCGGGAGCGCAGCCGCCCCCAGGTCCATGGGGACGGCGGTGTCAGGTTGACAGGACGTCCTCGGGCAGCCAGCAGGTTGTCGAGAAAGATGGACATGTCTACCAGTTGGTCGAGGGAGAGGGACACGTCCCGACAAGCCAGCTCCCTCCGGACGTCCTCGCGAAGGCTGCATCGATAGTGGTCGATGAGAGCCCGCTCGTTCCACCCCGATCCCGCTGCCAGGGTCCGGAACTCCAGTGTGAAATCCTGCGCTGAGGTGAAGCAGCAGAGGGCGCAGTTGTCACAAGGACTCCAGTGGCAACCTGTAAAGCTCTGGTGAACTCCATGCCCAAGAGGGTTAAGGCAGTGCTGGAAAATAATGGTGGTAACACAAAATATTGACACTTTGGGCCCAATTTGGACATTTTCACTTAGGGGTGTACTCACTTTTGTTGCCAGCGGTTTAGACATGAATGGCTGTGTGTTGTGTTATTTTGAGGGGACAGCAAATGTACAGTGTTATACAAGCTGTACACTCACTACTTTACATTGTAGCAAAGCGTCATTTCTTCAGAGTTGTCACATGAAAAGATATAATCACTTTTGTGAGATCCTGTATCCCTATACACTTCAGAATTCATCCGGCTGCTTCTGTCATCTGTCACATCTTCAATAAACACTGCCTACCTCCTGGAGAGTCTTCTTCACTTGATTGGATGTTGTGAAGGTGTTTTTCTTTACCATGGAAAGGATTCTACAATCATCCACCACTGTTGTCTTCCATGGATGTCCAGGCCTTTTTCTGTTGCAGAGCTCACCAGTGCTCAGAATGTACCAAACTGTTGATTTGGCTGCTCCTAATGTTCTTGCTATCTTTGTGATGGATTTAGTTTTTTGCAGCCTAAAGATGGTCTGTTTCACTTGCATTGAGAGCTCCTTTGACTGCATGTTGTGGGTTCACAGGAACAGCTTCCAAATGTGAATGCCACACCTGAAATATACCTGCTTTATTGATGAGGAAATAATGAAGGAATAGCCCACACCTGTCTATGAAGCAGATTTTGAGTCAATTGTCCAATTACTTTTGGTCCCTTGAAAAAGAGGGGGCTACATATTAAAGAACTGTAATTCCTAAAACCTTCCTCCAATTTGTATGTGAATACCCTCACATTTAAGTTGAGAGATGGACTGTACTTTAAGCCCATGTTCATTATTTAATTGTAACCTGAATATATTTTGGTAAACAGCCAAAATAATGAAAAACTTGTGTCAGTATCCAGTTATTTCCAGACCTAACTGTATATATGTATATACATGATAATTAGGGGAATGAATACCAGGTGTGTCTCATGAGGAACACAAAACAGTCCGGGATGCTGAAATGGGTGTTGGATTGATGACCAGGGGAGTGCAGGAAAGGGGTGTTTGGTCGGAGGCACCTAGTAGACCAGCAAAGTCTAGAGCCTGAGTGGGAGGGGAGAGGAGGCAGGAGTGACAACATACAATAATCTGATGAAGGGGTCTACAGTTCTTTATGTACAATGGAGTAACAGCTGTTTTGTATCATATTATTTCTGTTATTTCTTATTTGGGTATTGGCTGTTGCAAACATAATATCAGCAGTATGACTGATGAGGTGTTGTCAAGAGAGCACAGACAGATATGTCAACAAGATAGGTGAGATATGAGATGACCAAACATACATATTTTGACGTATCTAAGAAATGCACCGTTGAGGCTTTCACTTCCTGCCATGTCAAGAATTCAGTATAGAGAAAAGTAGGTTAAGTAGGTTTCAATTTCAAGCAAATGAAAGACCAAATAGTCTATATCAGATTAATAAACAGTTTTTGTCATGACAACCTAAAATTCACTGGCACATAAAACAATGAATGACCTCAATGTTTAAGTAGGCCAACTCCCTCTTGTCAATGTTCTGGAAGTTCTTTCACACACCTGTGGTTGACCACTCGCCTGTCTCTGGTGACTGCTCTGCAAAGACCCCATTACAATCACCAGGTACTAACAGGGCGTAATAATAGCGGGGGTGCGAGATTTTCTGTGAAACAGTAACACACAGAGAAGCTAGAAAACTATGTGACTTATTTATCTCATCTCTCATTGTCCATTGTAACTCGGTCAACCCAGCATTGGCTTTAATACTTTGTTCCTCTACTTAGCTCATAACGCTAAGATCTTTTCAGTCAGTGCAGATGATAACATTCTATCTCAGGATAATTCAGAATGTGTGCATTAAGGGTTATTATGCTTCTGTTACTGTGCAGTGTTTCTGTTGAAGGGAAGTGACATGTACTGTACTAATTCTTTAAATATATTTAATTAATTACAAAAATGATGCACTTCATTTCCAATGTAGTTCTTCAAACACTTAACCTCTTCACATAACTATTAATGTTTAAAGAAATGTTTCCCTTTTTCACTCACAATGACCTTCCCTTCCTGTGTACAGAGACCCAACTGAAAACATTGAAGATTGGAGGAGTAGATGTCATTCACATCTGCCAAAATCATGAATTGAATAAGATACTGTTGGTAAAATGTATGATAGGTGGGGCGCAAGGTTGTCTAGTATCATTACGATTTGACCAAAAGAGTCCAATTAGCACTAGTGACTCCAGGGTCAACCTAAAATATAATGGTAGCAGAGTGTTTCTACACATTAACAAAATACAACCATCCGATGAAGGGAACTACACCTGTGAATGTGTGTATCATGGAGAAATACATGTTTTGTATCTCAACATGTCTGTCAGTGGAAAGTGTTGGATTTGCTTGTCAGTTCAAAACTACGCTGTATAGTTTTTTATAAGTATTTGGTTTACTGTTCATTACCAGGGTGATACAAAATAAAAAGAATCATAGACATTATCATAATATGTTTTTCTTATTTTTCTGAATTTAAGAGTTGTACTTTCTGGTAAGAGTTGTACTTGTATGACATTACACAAAATATGACTTGGTAATACACCTTTAAAAAGGACAGGGTGATACTGCCCCCCCCTTCCCTCTGGCTACCATGTCAAAACACAAGTTAACACAGTTGACTGAATTTTCTAAAATGTAAATCTAAAATGTGTTATAATTCCTCTCTGAATCTGCTTTGCAAGAAAACATTGATTGCATTCTTTACTGTATGATGTAGATAATATTCATTGCAGCACTGGTAGTCGTCATGGTTGTTGCTAGCATAACGCAGAGGAAACAATCTCAGGTAAGACATTTATATTATCTTGGTAGAAGGTTGATCAATAATGTGTAGATTATTATATAATGAGAAGCAGTAGGGTTCCCATGTGTTTTATATTTAGATTAGATTCAACTTTATTGTCATTGAACAGTACAAGTACAGTACAATGAAATGCAGTTAGTATCTGACCAGAAGTCCAAATAGAGGGCAGAAAATGTACAAGAATTCACAAGTATTAAGTATATGTATATTACAGATGGAATGAAGTCACATGTAGTACAAGTGGGATAACAGTTGTTCAGGTACAAATGGCAACTTCTAAATGGCATACAAGATGTGAAAACAAGGCCAATGAAGGAGTACATAGTGGTAGCATGAGCAACCACTATGCAGAGATATCAGCGCTAAGGTCCTTGAGGTAGACGTGTGTAACAACTGTAAAAAGGCAAGTACAATGGCAATACTAAATGTGCAAAGAGGCTAATTGAATATACAAGGAATGTAAAGGGATAGCAGCGGTAATGTTCCTGTGGTATATACGTACCTGCAACCACTGAAACCCTCAATTATCAGGCTTTGCAAGACAGTACAAGGGAGTAGTGCAATAAGGTTAAATGTTTTTTTGTCTTAACAGGGGAGAACAACCATGAGTGTCTTCCTCCAGCTCACACCCTCGATAATGCATCCTGTCACATGAATGGAAATCACTCCCTACTTTAAACAAGTCACCAATCCCTTGAACGCAACTCACGCTTCGGATCACAATCACCGGAATTCTAGTCACCTATGTAGTCACCTGTTTCCCATCAGCCCCACTAAGCAGTCATGTTCAGTGCACCTTTTACTTTGGGAGGTGTTGTTTGTTTTCACCGCAACTAAACTGAGCCTTTTGTATTACTTTAGATATTGGTAAATGAATGTTCTGACCTGTTACTGCCTGTTAGCCTTGACTCTGATTCCTAGCCTTGTCCCAGCCTGTACTTTTGCCTGCCCCTTCTATTCACAGTGTATGACTTTCTGCCAGTTCTTCGACCAAGCATCGAGCCTCCTCCTTTAGAATGTATTTACAATAAATATCTGTTGCGTGTGAAGCCAACACTCGGTTTCCTCGTATTTATTACAATGACGTCCTGTGTTTCCATGGATTCCAGCTCTGTGACAAACCCAGGTAAAAGATTCTAACTACCTTGCAGATTTGACATTTGCCAAATATTTAAAAAAAAGTGTTGCAACATCACTATTGTTCTGTCAGAGTTGTTATTGCTTGTTGCTGCCTCTAGGCGTCAGGAGGCATCTGAATACCATTCTATGCAACATTTTGTGTAGAATTTGTTAACACTGTAAAACATTCACAGCTCTTTATTATATTTTACAGTATTATATCTACTGTCCGTCTTTTTAGGAGGAGCAAAAGGTAATTCAGCGGTATAGAATGTTGTAGGAAGATTCAAAGGGCTTTATGTGACACATCAACTGCCACCACCCCAATGTCTGACTCTCCTGGACTGTTGATCAATGAGAAAACATGTACTGTATATCTTCAGATTAGTATAATACCTGTTTCCAGCTGATACACTTTGATTGAATGAAGATCCATTTGTTCATGATACCTGGCTGTGTACATCCTTTCTAGTGGATAGTCTTCTGTGGGTTTAAATACCAGCAGCACTCTATATGAACCCTGCACATCCTGTTCACAGCCCTGTGAACCACTGCCTCCATTTGCACTGCCTTCGCTGATAGTAGGTTTACTATTACCGGGATATGTATTTTAAGAAGAATTCACTAAATGTAGATTCCTCTGGATAAGAGTGTATGTTATATGATTGCATGCACATGTAAATAAGTTACAAGTAAATGAGTCACACAAAACAGTAACACATTCAGAAGCTAGAAAAGTGTCACACTTCCGCTCATGAGGTCAAGCAGGGGATGACTGGCACATGAATTCAGCCCTGGCACTTAGATACATCTGCAGACATCACCACACTTCCTCAACCGCCTTTAGTTTAAAATACTCTTAAACAATCATATTGGTTTATATCATATAATATAGGTACTTGGAGTTGGGGAGACCGGGGGTGAAAAGTAAAATAGACAAATTGAGTTGAAATACTGTAAAAAGTTTTTCAGGCATGTTATATTGACAAAATCAAAGTTGGGAAACTGTGTCATATTGGCATTAAAAATTATATTTCTTAGTTGCAAGGTTAATGCTCATTTATTGCATTACCATGCAATCATAACCAGTGGCTGTATTAATCAATGTATGCATACACGATTATACATTTGATTATAAAATTCCTCCGCTCACCTATAAAGCCCCCCATCAGCTTGCTCCACCCTACCTCTCTGATCTTATTCGCTCTGCCACAGCTGGTCACCTCATCATCCCCCGGACCAAGCTACAGGGCTTTGGAGACAGGGCTTTCTCCAGGGCTGCTCCAAGGCTTTGGAACTCACTTCCACAATCAATCTGTGACTCAGAATCGGTTACCATCTTCATACACTGCCTTAGTCTTTTGTATGCATTTTTAAGATGGCCTGTCTGGACTATCTTTGTTAAACTATACCATGGCTCTTTTTACTATATTTTACAATTTTATATCAATTATTTATTTGTAGAAGGAGTATTGAGGCCTATAGCACATTCACACAGAACTAATTAAGTTTATGTAACTCTTCAAATGCCACATTGTCATGGTGCGGTGAGCAGCAGCGCCACCGTGCCATATTTCCACAAGTTCCCATATTCTCACGAACACATCCCGGACTGTCACATGTTTCCCATCTTCCACACCAGGTCCCAATCTAGCTCGTTTGTATGTGTATATATGTTTCCCCTCTGCTCCCCACATTGTGGATCATTGTTGCTGTCGCTGTCATTGTTGCTGTTTGTAGGTTAATCGGTGAGTGTTGTTTAATGTACTGTTTGAATGTTTATTGTTAAGACGCATGTTGCGCACTTTTATTTCATTCAGTCATTAGTATTGTTTTCCGTTCGTGTTTGGTTTGTTTGTTGTTTTAATAAAACCAACGAACGTGATATCTGCCTGCGCCTGGTTCCCTCCAACACTACACCATGACGAGTCGTTACAGAATGATCCACCAAACCTGGAACCAGCAGGCAGTCCCTCCAGAGAGGGTATATACCTGGAGGGGCGATTGGGGGTCTGACTCCCTCTCCTCGGATGATGACGAAGCGGTCTATGAGAGAGTGGAGGAGGATCCCCTTGGGGAGCAGTGCTGGGGGTTGCCCCAAGATGGGTTCGGGGTGCCGCTGTGGGGCATGGACCAGTATGGAGTGGTCAAGCCCCTCACCAAAGAACAAGGGGAGCTGGTGAAGGGTCTCCTGCAGGACATGCAGGAGGCAGGTAGGACAGGACGTAGGCGAGGCCGGAGGAAGAAGAGGGCGAGGTGCCCAACGCCCGGTCCGAGGTCCCCCCAGGAAAATTTTAGGGGGGGGCTGAGAGGGTGCCCGAGGGAAGTCCCGACGGCGCCCCCTCTATGTCCGGTGCCTCCTCGACCCCGTGCAGGCTGGCCTGGCTGTAGGCTGGCAATTAGGCGCACACCGCTTCCTGCTCCGCGGCCTTCCGCCGCCCCTGTCCCTGCGCCACGGCGCCGATTGCCCCCTGCTGCATTGGAGCAGCAGCCAGCGCCTCCTTCCTGCCAGTGGCAGCAGCCAGCGCCTCCTTCCTGCCAGTGGCAGCAGCCAGCGCCTCCTTCCTGCCAGTGGCAGCAGCCAGCGCCTCCTTCCTGCCAGTGGCAGCAGCCAGCGCCTCCTTCCTGCCAGTGGCAGCAGCCAGCGCCTCCTTCCTGCCAGTGGCAGCGGCCTGCACCGCCTGAGGCCGAGGAGGAGCGGCCTGCACCGCCTGAGGCCGAGGAGGAGCGGCCTGCACCGCCTGAGGCCGAGGAGGAGCGGCCTGCACCGCCTGAGGCCGAGGAGGAGCGGCCTGCACCGCCTGAGGCCGAGGAGGAGCGGCCTGCACCGCCTGAGGCCGAGGAGGAGTGGCCTGCACCGCCTGAGGCCGAGGAGGAGTGGCCTGCACCGCCTGAGGCCGAGGAGGAGTGGCCTGCACCGCCTGAGGCTGCCGGGGTTTGGCTGCCACCGCCCTCTCCTGTCCCGGCCGCCCCGGCGCCTCCTTCGGCTCTTCCGGCTACCGACCCTCCTTCGGCTCTTCCGGCTACCGACCCTCCTTCGGCTCTCCCGGCTACCGACCCTCCTTCGGCTCTCCCGGCTACCGACCCTCCTTCGGCTCTCCCGGCTACCGACCCTCCTTCGGCTCTCCCGGCTACCGACCCTCCTTCGGCTCTCCCGGCTACCGACCCTCCTTCGGCTCTCCCGGCTACCGACCCTCCTTCGGCTCTCCCGGCTACCGACCCTCCTTCGGCTCTCCCGGCTACCGACCCTCCTTCGGCTCTCCCGGCTACCGACCCTCCTTCGGCTCTCCCGGCTACCGACCCTCCTTCGGCTCTCCCGGCTACCGACCCTCCTTCGGCTCTCCCGGCTACCGACCCTCCTTCGGCTCTCCCGGCTACCGACCCTCCGTCGGCTCTCCCGGCTACCGACCCTCCGTCGGCTCTCCCGGCTACCGACCCTCCGTCGGCTCTCCCGGCTACCGACCCTCCGTCGGCTCTCCCGGCTACCGACCCTCCGTCGGCTCTCCCGGCTACCGACCCTCCGTCGGCTCTCCCGGCCTCTGACCCTCCGCCGGCTACCGACCCTCCGTCGGCTCTCCCGGCCTCTGACCCTCCGCCGGCTACCGACCCTCCGTCGGCTCTCCCGGCCTCTGACCCTCCGCCGGCTACCGACCCTCCGTCGGCTCTCCCGGCCCCTGACCCTCCGCCGGCTCCTGTTCTTCAGCCGGTTCTGCCTCCCCGGCCTGTCCCGACGGCTCCGCCACCCTGGTTAGTCGCGGCTGTTCCGCCCCCTCGGCGGGTTTGTGCCGATGGGGGTACTGTGCTGCCCCGCCCCCCCTCCCTTGGGCTGGGGTTCGTCTTGGCCCGTCCGGTGGCCGGGCCTTTGGGGGGGGGTACTGTCATGGTGCGGTGAGCAGCAGCGCCACCGTGCCATATTTCCACAAGTTCCCATATTCTCACGAACACATCCCGGACTGTCACATGTTTCCCATCTTCCACACCAGGTCCCAATCTAGCTCGTTTGTATGTGTATATATGTTTCCCCTCTGCTCCCCACATTGTGGATCATTGTTGCTGTCGCTGTCATTGTTGCTGTTTGTAGGTTAATCGGTGAGTGTTGTTTAATGTACTGTTTGAATGTTTATTGTTAAGACGCATGTTGCGCACTTTTATTTCATTCAGTCATTAGTATTGTTTTCCGTTCGTGTTTGGTTTGTTTGTTGTTTTAATAAAACCAACGAACGTGATATCTGCCTGCGCCTGGTTCCCTCCAACACTACACCATGACGAGTCGTTACACACATCCTAACCCCTGACAGTTCAGCATTGTAATAAATTGGGGTCAAATTGTAAACAGCCAGCTGTACATGATTCAGTTGAGTTGTAGATATAAAAGTACTGTATCCTTACTTAACATTATCTGATTCTGAAAACTATTTTCACATAATGCTTTATGACAATGTATTCATTAGTGTCATTATGTCGCCCTACATGAAATAGATAAGTGAGGAGGTAAAGAAACTAAAAAAAGGAAAATATCACTCTGAAAAAGATGCACTTGTAACTCTATGCATATTGTATATACTGCATATAAACCGTTGATTAAAATAATCCCTTGTATATTCTAAATAAGTATGTAAAATGATGAGCCTTTGTATTGACTTTTTAGTAAAGGAGTTTTGCAAGATTTATCATTGTTAGTGGCTTAACAGGACCTGCTAACTGATGTGGTTGAGGTCTATGCCACGCTGTGTTACAGTAGCAGAATACAGTAACAGGTACAACACAAGCAGAGCTGCAAGTCTTTCTGTTAAACAGAAGCTGGAAAAAGTAAAGCATCACTTTACATTATTTGCTCAGTAGAGGAAGAAAGTAATGAAGTTGGTCTGAGTAGAAAGAGCTTTACAGTTGTTCAGAATGTGTTTATTCAAGATTACACTGTTTCTGTGGCTGTGGAGTCTAGGCAGAACATCAGAAGGTAAGGGCGATGCAGACGAGTTGTTCTTAATCCCTCACACATAAAATTAAATTCTGAAGTTTTTAGATGGAAATAGCATAGATCATATTGCAATTTCATAGGAGTTGCAGGACCAATGTAAATGCCCCCCTAAAAAGTGTTTGAGACTACAGTTAAATGGGCCCTTAAGTCTTATTCTACAAAAAAGGCATTTTCCACAGCAAATTTTATTTCATTAAACAGTTTGTTTAATTAAAAGAAACAGGTTAGGGTTAGGGATAAGGACCTTCCCTTCCCATTTTACTACACAGTACCCAGGTTACATTCGGAACCGTCTTTGTGTTTCAAAAACTCTACCGAGTCTAAAGGGTGTTTATGCATTTGTAGCTCCAATCGTTAGGTGTGGTTGTTACTATAGATGTTACTTCTGATAATGACTGAATTCATTTCTCTGTATCACTGGCCTTGAACAGAACAATAAAAACAGTTTTATCCAGTGTGTTTGTTTTATCTTTTTCATTTCAGAAGAAAATTCTAGGCCAACCTGTCAATTTGTAGCTCGAACAGTAGAACATTTTGTAATTATACTTTTCATAATTCCTATCATGAATAGTCAGATTGGTAAAACATTTCCTTTAACCAGATAAATATATTAGGAGTTTGGTGAAAACTGGCCATACATAGGATTTAAAGAGAGTGACCACATGATCCACGTGGTCAAATCTGTGAATGGGGAATAACTTTCTTCTCCTAAAGGACATTGATGAGATGTTTTATCAGTTCTCCTGTAATCTCCTATCTGAACTAAGAGTGTTCTAATGTCTTAAATGTAGAAGTCATCCCTCTTCTACCATTACTCCGGCTGAAATATGAGAAACAATCCTAGGATTATAATCATGAAAAGGTCTCCCTATTTAAAGTGTCTCTGGATGATTGTGTCTACTACATCATATTACTGTAAATGTTATTCACAACCCCCCCTGTCCGCATGGTTTCCTGTGTGAATAAGAATAACGTCTTTTGCTCTGCTAGCATGAAATGTTTGTGGGAGCCACTGATGAGGACGGCGTTTGTCAAATAACTGCACTGTTGAGTGTTTTCACTTCCTGTCCTGTCAAGAAAGCAGCAGGACAAAAAGCAGCACACAAACACTACCACTTACACCACACAGTTGTTAGAAGACATCTGCAGGCCAAGCTTTAAACATGTTCTATAGAATTTTGGAACGTTGTAAAGCATTTCCACAACTCCAAGTGTTATATTTAGTGTTAACATCTAATGTAAAATAACAGGACAGAGCTCTGCAGCATCACAGAATGGAAAACCAATGAGCTTTACTGAACTCTTCAACTGCCAAATCCTAACACTTGACCCTCTGCTGCCATTTACCAATGACAACATGGCATCAGATTGTTACAAAAAACAGGAATGCTAATACATAACTCTGAAACATTAAAATGCTGTGACCATATTCACATTGTGACAGTTGTGGTCAAGGAAAACAAGTCACTGTCTATGGCTTCATTCTGCTCTGAGGCATGTTATTAAATCACATTGGAAATAAATACCTTCACGTTTTTCACATGATATGTGAACTGCAAATGCTGTTGAATGCTATCAAACAGAAAAACAAAAATTATCAAAATATTCAAGTCAGGGCATGTTCATAGCTTCAAACAAGACCACAGGCTTACAATAAATGTCCCAAGAGTTTCATAATTCCTGGTACAGAACATATATAGTCATATTGGTTTCACAGGTTATGGAAAGGAAACCAAGCCCAACTACTGTATCTGGTTTCAGTGCTGTTCTGTGGCATCACCACATTGCCACCAGTGCTGAATGTCCTTCCTGAAGGTACATTTCTGGCAGGAATTTTTTGGCAAGTATGGTGACCCTTGGAAAGTTGCCTTCATGGACTTTCCACCACTACAGGGGATTTACCTCACTGTCAGCATCAACAGTGAGCAGGTAGCGTTTCATATTATTTTGAAAAATCTTCCAAGCGTCTTAACCTTTGGTTCCACTGGGCCTGGTGCTTCTGCTGCTCCTGTCTGTGATCCATCAAAGTCCCCCATGGACAGCACCTGCTCTGCCAGCAGACCATGAAGCTCTGATGCTGCTCCTGTCTTTTACTAGTGAACCCTGTTGCTCATTATGCATGTGACCTTAAAAAATGGGTCAAGGATGGACACGATGTCCAATTAGTCATCTGTGGTAGGATCTGTGTAATTGTCATTCAGATGGTCAAGGAAGGTCCTATTGATGTCCTTTGTTAGGGACAACTCATCATCTTTCATAGTCAAAACTGTCATGTTGAACAGCTGTAGAAGAGGCTTCAGGTAGAACAACTTATTTGGGACAAGGTATTTATGAACTCCTTCAGGGGAGCCAGGGTTTTGTATATTGTCTCAGGGACTTGTATGTCCTCTCATGTAGACCCCAGGTGCCCAGTCTGCAGCCAGAACCTGAGTTTTGTCGTTTTCCTGGTTAAACACTCCCTGGATGATCTTCTGACACACTCAGAAATACAAGTACCGGTGTGTACTTAAAAGGGTACAAATGTTTGTCGCTGGGGGGGGTACCTTTTTGAGATACAATTGTGTACACTTTAGTGCCAGTCCACTTTAGTACCTTATCAAATTGTACCAGCAAATGACCTACACACTGCAGGGTCCAATGCAGCCCCTCCCCAAGGTGGTGAAATGGTACACGTTTGTTCTTTCTTTTGTTTTAATTCACTCTGTACCATTTCTGTTAGTTAAAAAGTGCTCTTCTGTCCCTATAAACACCGAAATTGTACCTTTGAGGTAACATTCTTCAAAAGTGTACCTATAAGTACAGAACTGTTTCGTACCTCCATTTTTGTGTTTGCATGAGCCCCACCTGGTTCGAGTTTCAGTGACCAGTAATTCATCAGGCAAGTCAAGTTCATCTAATTCAGTTTTCATAGCCTTCTTTTTCCAGAAGGCACATTAAAGTGTTTTTCAAACAACGAGACACAAAAGTAAACAACTACATAATGAATTATAGGTAGAAAACATATTACATCAAATTGTATCTAACTGTTTGCAGCCATTCATATTATTTGCAGTAGTTGTTATAAAATAGTTGGATGAACAGACATCGCAATTCATGTGAATAACAATCCAGTTATGTATCCAAAAGGTTGGCAGCAATGCTAGCCAGATACATTAGTTAATATTTAATCAATAACTAACATGCTGTTAGTTTATAACTCTAGCTGGTCATTTGCTAAAACACATTTTGTCAACTATTTTAACTAACCATTGGCCAGCTGAAGACAGTGACTGAAATACTGCAGTCTTGTCCATGAGTTTAGTGCTATCAATCAATCAATCAAATGTATTTATAAAGCCCTTTACAACAGCAGTTGCCACAAAGTGCTTTTACAAAAACACCAGGCATTAAACCCCAAGGAGCAAACAACAGTAGAGTTGAATTTCAGTGGCCATCAAAAACCCAAAATTTAGGAAGAAACCTGGAGAGGACCCAGGCTCAGAGGGATGACCAGTCCTCTTCTGGCTGTCCTCTCATGTATGGCTATGGCTTTAACTATGTTGGATCAGTTGTAAAACACACAAGCCATTCTTCTTTCAGTCCCCATAACCTTTGGCAACGTGTACAGATTTGAATCTTGTTGTAAGGGAAACTGCTGGAAAATGACACATTGTGCATTAGTTCAAACCTTTTGTTGTTGCACTGGTGGATGTAGAAGTAATGTGCTTTTTCGCACTTTCATCATTTTCAACCACATGATAGATTTTTGTGTGGCTGTAGAGATTTCTCGTGTTTCCTCCTTTTGCAACGACAGACCTCGGGTTACCCATCTGATCCATCCCCCAACTCAAAGAAATCAGCCCAAGAGGGAGGGCTGGATGTACAGTAAAATGTTTGCTGCGCTGACAGGATGTGATGTACTGTGGATTATTTTTGCAATAGTAACAGCACTCCTACAGACATTTTCCATAAATCCATAGAAAAAAATAAATTGATCCCCTGCTGATTTTGTTCGTTTGCCCAATGATAAAGAAATTATCAGTCTATAATTTTAATGGTAGGTTTATTTGAACAGTAAAAAACAGAAAAACAAAAACAAAATCCAGAAAAACGCAACGCAACATCAAAAATGTTATACGTGGATTTTCATTTTAATGAGTGAAATGAGAATTCGACCCCTCTGCAAAAGATGACTTAGTACTTGGTGGCAAAACCCTTGTTGGCAATCATAGAGGTCAGATGTTTCTTGTAGTTGGCCACCAGGTTTGCACACATCTCAGGTGGGATTTTGTCCCACTCCTCTTTGCAGATCTTCTCCAAGTCATTAAGGTTTCGAGGCCAACTCGAACCTTCAGCTCCCTCTACAGATTTTCTATGGGATTAAGGTCTGGAGACTGGCTTAGGCCAGGACCTTAATGTGCTTCTTCTTGAGCCACTCCTTTGTTGCCTTGGCTGTGTGTTTTGGGTCATTGTCATGTTGGATTATCCATCCATGACCCATTTTCACTGCTGAGGGAAGGAGGTTCTTACCCTAGATTTGACGGTACATGGCCCCGTCCATCGTCTATTTGATGCTGTGAAGTAGTCCTGTCCCTTAAGCAGAAAAACACCCCCAAAGCATAATGTTTCCACCTCCATGTTTGATGGTGGGGTTGTTGTTCTTGGGGTGATAGGCAGCTCCTCCAAACGCCTCCAAACATGGTGAGTTGAGTTGATGCCAAAGAGCTCGATTTTGGTCTCATCTGACCACAACACTTTCACCCAGTTCTCCTCTGAATCATTCAGATCTTCACTGGCAAGCTTCAGACGGGCCTGTACATGTGCTGTCTTGAGCAGGGGGACCTTGCGGGCGCTGCAGGATTTCAGTACTTCACGGCGTAGTGTGTTACCTATTGTTTTCTTGGTGACTTTGGTCCCAGCTGCCTTGAGATCATTAATAAGATCCTCCTGTGTAGTTCTGGGCTGATTCATCCACGAGGTAAAATCTTGCATGGAGCCCCAGACCGAGGGAGATTGACAGTTCTTTTGTTTTTCTTCCATTTGTGAATAATCGCACCAACTGTTGTCACCTTCTCACCAAGCTGCTTGGCGATGGTCTTGTAGCCCTTTTCAGCCTTGTGTAGGTCTACAATCTTGTCCCTGACATCCTTGGACAGCTCTTTGGTCTTGGCCATGGGGTAGAGTTTGGAATCTGATTGATTGATTGCTTCTGTGGACAGGTGTCTTTTGGAGTGTGCTCTGAATCTCAGCTCGTCACCAGTATAAAAGACACCTGGGTGCCAGAAATCTTTCTGATTGAGAGGGAATCAAATACTTATTTCACACATTAAAATTTCAGACATTTTTGACATGCTTTTTTCTGTCTTTCACTGTTCAAATAAACCTACCATTAAAATTAGAGACCGAATTATTTCTGTGTCAGTGGGCAAATGTACAAAATCAGCAGTGGATCAAATTACGTTTTTCCCTCACTGTATAACAAATGTGATTGTATAGTGGATTTAGAATGGAATAATTAATAATTGCTGTAAAAATACATACAGCATTTGTCTAATTATATTTAATTCCTATTTATTTATTCTAATATTACAATACATTTCTATATTTTATTTTTGTTGTACAACATATTTACAGAGAACCTGAAGCTAAATGTCACCCACTAGTGGTACATATAGTGTGCCATGTTGTATTAGAGCTAACAACCAGCCTACCAGACTAAGCTAACAAGCTAGCTGATAAACATGAGCAAATAAAACTTTTGCACTAAATTCAGACTACAGTAAATAACCTGCATTGACGGAACATAAAGTAATGTGCATTATTTTGAATAATCAGGGGAAAGCATTCCTAAATAAAACAACTTTTTAGTTACAAAGGTGCAACACTTAACAAGCATAAAACCAACACAGAAAATACAGTATTCTCAAGATTTTCAGAATAAACATAAAAGCAGCTTATTTGACGACTAACCAGAAACGTGTTACTAACATCATCATTCGCTAACATATGATAGAAATTGTGGATTTTATAGCTTTCACACAACTTTACGACTTTATCCTAAGATGTCTCAACTCACACACAGCATTCTCTATAGATCCTTATTGAGCCAGCGTTACCACTGAATGCATTCGATAATGTAAGCACTTTTATCTGCCAGAATGTGGCATATTACGTATTTTTTCTGTTCTGTCTGTTGTTTTAAAACCAAACTAGGTCCACGCTCGATGTTGCACCTTTTAAAATCACAAATTATTCACTTACAATGAGAATTGGATGAGTGCCTTACAACTCGTAACATCCATTGTTTTTTACCTACTACTGACTGACTTTTAGGTGTTGGTTTCCTATGTGTGTTTGTCTGGTTCAACGTGCACTGGGTGTGCCTTTTCTCATAGTTGGCTCCTTTTATTCCAATATGTTTTTGTCATTCATTTCAGCTGGCTGAATGAAACTAATTTGTAAATCATTACATTTTACATATAATACATTTAAATACTGGCACAAAGATTACGTATATATCCAAGCTGGTACATAAATGAAGACCAATATCTATTCTATAAAGGGTTATATACTTCATACATTAAGAACCGGTTCACTTTGCAGGACAGGTATGGTGGTCCTGTTAATGTATGTGTGGTTGACCACTAGGCCTCTCTGGTGACTGCTCTGCAAAGACCAAAGGAGTCAATAAGACCAATATGTTCTAGCACATGTAATGTGAATTTATTAGTGATAACCCCTTGTATTAACTTTTTAGCAAAGGAATTTTGCATGAGCTATCATTGTTTAGACCCTGTTAACTGAAATGTGGTTAGCCTCTATGGCACTCTGTGGTGACTGCTCTGCTAAGAACCCAGGATACAACACCAGAAGAGGTGCAAGTCTTTCTGTGAAACAGAAAATGTCATATTTCCTTCTCTTAGATCTCAAGGTCCATTCTAAGTAGGTCAATCCAGCATCACTTTGATTGGCTTTTTTACTTTGTTCCTCTACTGAGTAAATAATGTAATTAAAGTTCTGTACTTATGAGTAGAAAGAGCTTTACAATTGTTCAGAATGTGTTTATTCAGGATTACTCTGTTCCTGTGGCTGTGGCGTCTAAGTAGAACATCTGAAGGTAAGAGTGACATAGACTTTAAATTGCGATTTTGGTTTTTAGATGAATATACCATAGATCATAAAGCAATTTGATTGGAGTTTTAGGACTTATGTAAATATCCATTTTCCAAAGGACATACCACTTAATTTAACAGCTGGTTCCCCACCCCAAAAAACTGCATTTTATTGAGCGGGACTTATTTCCTCCAAAAAGTACAGTGAAGGAGAGTTGTTCACTTCATTATAGTGGCTTTAATGACCTTCCATTCCCATTTGACCACACAGTAACCAGGTTACATTCTGAACCAGCGTTTCAAAAACTCTACAGAGTCTAAAGGGTATTTATGCATTTGTAGCTCCAACCGTTAGGTTTGGTTGTTACTATAGATGCTACATCTGATAATGACTGATTTCATTTCTCTGAATCTCTGGGTTTGAGCAGCACAACTAAAACAGTTCTACCCAGTGTGTTTTTAAAATGTTTTTCATTTCAGAAGCAAAGCCAGGGTAACCCACTAATTTGTAGCTCAAACATTAGAGAAATTATGGTTTTGTGACTAATTTCAGATTCTCTCTGCAAAATTTGGTCAACCCTTTCCCTAAACCACACATAAATATTAGGAGTTTGGTGACAAACCACAATAATGAATGGCCATACATTAAAAGGAGTGACCGCATGATCCACATGGTCAAACCTGTGAATGGGGTATTACTTTCTACTCCTAAAGGACATTAATGAGAGATTTCATCAGTTCTACTGTGATCTCGCCTCTCTGAACTAAGAGGATTCTAATATCTTTAATGTAGAAGTCATCCCTCTCCTACCAACCTGCTGGTAGAAATATGAGAAAAAATCCTAAGATTATAATTATGAAAAGGTACATCCCCACAAATTGCTGTTTCTCTGGATGACTGTGTCTACTAAATCATGTAACTGTAAATGTTAGACACAAGCCCCCCTGTAAGCATGGTTTCCTGTGTGAATAAGGTTACATTTATTTTTTTTTGCTCTGCTAGCATGAAATGTTTGTGTGATCCACTGATGAAGAGGCATGGCCACGTAGCTTTGATGAGGCAATTATTAGAGACCTGAAACATTTTGGGTTATTTTGAACGATTACTCTCCTTAACAAAGATCAAATGATATTAGTAACAACTTCAAAATGATTTGTTCTTTGGTTGAGAAACTAATCAACATTGGACCAGATAGATTTGTCACCAACAGGAAGTTGTATTATATTCAATTTCAGGCCTCTTTTCAACATAAAGTTCTCTCTGAGATTGACTGATGACCATATTGTTTTTTATTCCTTAAAAAGGTTTTCATCAAGTACAATTGCCCCACCTATTTGTGGTTCTACAGTCCCTCTTTGCGATACTCTCACAAAATATAACTGTGCATCAAAAGAGTGAACTGAATACCCAAAATGTGATTATTAATGAAAAGAGCCAAGTTACAACAAACCAAAATGCAATGACAATTGTTAGTTGTAATTAGGATCTACAATTCTAGTCTGAATTGAGTCAACCGCTCGATGTTTCAGCCACTTCTCACAATCGTCTCCTAGCTTGGTCACTTTTTAGGATTCTTCTCCATTTTCCAACCTGTCATTTGGTTGACAGACAATCAAATCAGTTTTAAATGCTACCAGAGTCCAGGAAGTTGTGTGGGCAAAGGACACAAAGCTCCAAATTCGTATATAACCATATAGGCTGGTTAAAAACCAACTACCATTTTGAATGAAAACGTAGGAAAAGCATAGAGAGACAACATACAGAACCACATAATCCTAGGTATGATTCTCAAGTGAGGGAGTCTACTTCCTAGAATATCTTTACAATACAACTCAACAGATTTGTATTGTGTCAGTGAGTCTTCGTTTTGGGCCACAATACAATACAAATATAATGTTCCATCCTTGGTGAAGTAAAAGTTCACTAGATCTGGAGAAATAGAATTTGTTCCAAAAATGTTGCACTGCATTTCCAACTTCATTTAACAATAAGATGAACGCTGAAAGAAATGTTTGCCAATTCACTCACAATCCGTTTTCCGTTTTCCTTCTTACTCACAGAGAACCAACTGAAAACATTGACAACTGGAGAAGCACATGTCATTCAATTCTGCCCCAATCATACATTGAATGACATCATGTCCGTTATATGTAAAATAAGTGGGGGGCAGAAGTGTCAGGTATCATTACGGTTTGACCAAAATTATCCAGATAGCAACTGTGACTCCAGGGTCACACTACAGACAGAGAAAGGTGAAGTGTTTCTACACATCAGCAGCATACAACCATCTGATGAAGGGAACTACACCTGTGAATGTACATATAATGGAGGAAGAGATGTTTTATATCTTAATATTTCTGTCAATGGTAAGTGTTTGACTTCCATGTCAGTGTAATATGTTCCAAATAGCCTTTAATACTTATTTGGCCTGATATTTATTACCAGAGTGGGAAAAGAGGTAAACAACACAACTGGTAAGATAATACATTGTCCCTGTTTCACAGCATCACAGGTGGTTGAGGAAACAGGCACTTCTGGAACTTTCTTTTCTCTGATGATAATTGGCTTCACCGCAATTGTAGCTGTAATTTTCCTCACTGGCATCATCATGAAGACAGTTAAATTCAGGTAGGCAATGGTGTTAATATGACTGACAAGGCATTTAGACAGCACACACAAATCTGTGAGCAGGCTGAGACAATATGAAATAGCCAAGAATATGATGTCTGATGGTGGCGAAGAGCAGGAATAGTATGTTTCTATTGTAATTAATGGAAACACAAACTCTGTATCAGAATAATTTTACAAACAACACAAAGGCCACTGTAACATTTTTGATTCCTATTTAATTAGGCCAACTCACTCTCAGTAATGTTATTACATTTGACGCTTGCACACGCAGACACACTCATGTATCGTTAAAGCTTTTGGGATTTACCTATCTCCCAGTTTCTGATTGGATGGTTGACCAGAGTTATATACAGTATGTTGTTTCTGGTTGAAGAAGCATGAATCTTAAATATCCTGTGGTGGCCATGTGAGCTCCATTAACATTACATGGGGTCATTTTAAGCACGCAAGCACTGTCACAGATGTTTTGTCATTTAGTTGTGAATTTATCTTAGGATTTCAAGAGGTTTTCAGGATTTGGGCAGGATCTCTACGATAGACACAAAATATTGCCAGAAAGCAAGTTCTGTGTAAAAAAAAAAAAATAATAAAAAAAATAAAGGAATACATGATGTCTCTAATCAAAATGAATGAATTATTATTCTCTTCTTTTGTACAGCAGGAGAACGCAGCAAGAAGTGAGTGACAGCTTATATGCCGACAGACTAAGTGTATTCTTTGTAAAACATCTGCAGGCTTTGCCCGTATAACATTTCATATGCAATTTGACATTTAAAATAAAAACAGTGGAAAGGAAATCATTTTCTTAATCTACTTGTAGGAGGAGCATCAACTTGACACTGTGGGATTTTACTCAACCCTACAAATGCCACATCCTCACCACTGACCCTGACAGCGTTGACCAATGCCCTGGACTCACCTGCCCTGGACATACATCTCCAGCCATACAGTACAAGAAGATAATCAAAGCAATTCATGGCAACTCATTCTCTTAAAACATTTGGTCCTTTAAAGTACCCTTTCTTGGATCAGCATCAGACCAAAAACCCAGGGAGAACCATCTGGCCTGGGGCTGTAAAAGGGGGCCCTTAACCACAGCCTGGATGTCACCTCTTGATATACAGTGGGGAGAACAAGTATTTGATACACTGCCGATTTTGCAGGTTTCCCTACTTACAAAGCATGTAGAGGTCTTTAATTTTTATCATAGGTAAACTTCAACGGTGAGAGATGGAATCTATTAAAAATAATCCAGAAAATCACATTGTATGATATTTAAATAATTAATTTGCATTTTATTGCATGACATAAGTATTTGATTACCTACCAACCACTAAGAATTCCGGCTCTCACAGACCTGTTAGTTTTTCTTTAAGAAGCCCTCCTGTTCTCCACTCATTACCTGTATTAACTGCACCTGTTTGAACTTGTTACCTGTATAAAAGACATCTGTCCACACACTCAATCAAACAGACTCCAACCTCTCCACAATGGCCAAGACCAGAGAGCTGTGTAAGGACATCAGGGATAAAATTGTAGACCTGCACAAGGCTGGGATGGGCTACAGGACAATATGTAAGCAGCTTGGTGAGAAGGCAACAACTGTTGGGGCAATTACAAAAAAATTGAAGTTCAAGATGACGGTCAATCTACCTCGGTCTGGGGCTCCATGCAAGATCTCACCTCGTGGGGCATCAATGATCATGAGGAAGGTGAGGGATCAGCCCAGAACTACCCGGCAGGATGTGGTCAATGACCTGAAGAGAGCTGGGACCACAGTCTGAAAGAAAACCATTAGTTACAGACAACGCCGTCATGGATTAAAATCCTGCAGCGCACGCAAGGTCCCCCTGCTCAAGCCAGCGCATGTCCAGGCCCGTCTGAAGTTTGACAATGACCATCTGGATGATCCAGAGGAGGAAAGGGAGAAGGTCATGTGGTCTAATGAGACAAAAATAGAGCTTTTTGGTCTAAACTCCACTCGCCGTGTTTGGAGGAAGAAGGATGAGTACAACACCAAGAACATCATTATTTGGGGATGCTTTTCTGCAAAGGGGACAGGATGACTGCACCGTATTGAGGGGAGGATGATGGGTCCATGTATCGCAAGATCTTGGCCAACAACCTCCTTCCCTCAGTAAGAGCATTGAAGATGGGTCGTGGATGGGTCTTCCAGCATGACAACGACCCGAAACACACAGCCAGGGCAACTAAGGAGTGGCTCCGTAAGAAGCATCTCAAGGTCCTGGAGTGGCCTAGACAGTCTCCAGACCTGAACCCAATAGAAAATCTTTGGAGGGAGCTGAAAGTCAGTATTGCCCAGTGACAGCCCAGAAACCTGAACGATCTGGAGAAGGTCTGTATGAAGGAGTGGGCCAAAATCCCTGCTGCAGTGTGTGCACACCTGGTCAAGAACTACAGGAAATGTATGATCTCTGGAATTGGAAACAAAGGATTCTGTACCAAATATTAAGTTCTGCTTTTCTGATGTATCAAATACTTATGTCATGCAATAAAATGCTAATAAATTACTTAAAAATCATACAATGATATTTTCTGGATTTTTGTTTTAGATTCCATTACTCACAGTTGAAGAGTACCTATGATAAAAAATTACTGACCTCTACATGCTTTGTAAGTGGGAAAACCTGCAAAATCGGCAGTGTATCAAATACTTGTTCTCCCCACTGTAGTTACATTATTTATTTTAAAATGTTTTGTCACTTGTTGTGACGACTGTGCCTTCTACAGCCTCTCCTCCCCCTACAGCAGGAAGGCTTCAGCGGTCGACGTCCCTGGCCTTCTGACACCACCGCCCATCTCATCTATTAATCTCACATGTTGTCTTTTTTAGTGCACCTGGGGACATTTACAATCATTCCCCCCAGTATATTATGTTCCCTCTGCTCCCCTGGTCTTTTTGTATTATTGTCTCACCTTTGTGAGCATGGATTGCGCTTCACTGTCATTAAAGATGTTCACAGACACGACTCCATGTTTCCTGCTCCTCATTCTTCGAAGTCTGACACTTGTTTATGTCATTTCCAGCCAGAAGAAACCTATAGGTCAAATAAAAATTCCCTATGTCTCAAAATTGGGCATGGGTATGAATACTTTTGGCCTTTACCTGAAGAATCTGAAGGGCTAAATTTCACCCGTTAGTGGTAAATATAGTGAGCCATGTTGTATTTGAGCTAACAACCAGGTTACCACACTAAACTGACAAGCTAGCTGATAAACATGAGCAAATAAAACCTTTACACTAAATACAGACTGCAGTAAATAACCTGCATTGATGGAAATTAAAGTAATGTGGATTATTTATAATAATCAGGGGTAGTGAAAGCATTCCAAAAGAAAATTACTTTTTAGCTACAAAGGTGCAACACTTTACCAACATGGAAAACAGAGCATTCTTCACTAATATCATCATTCGCTAACATATGATAGAAAATGTGGATTTTATAACTTTCACACAACTTTATGACTGTTTTTATCCTAAGATGTCTCAACTCACCCACTGTATTCTCTATAGATATGTGGTGAGCAAGCGTTACAGTTTTACCACTGAAAGCGTTAGAAAATGTAAGAGCTCTTGTCAGCCAGAATGTGGCATAGTCTGGGCATCTCTGCTTAGACTGCTGCCCCCGCGACCTGGCCCCAGATGAAGCGGAAGAAGATGTATGTATGTATGTATGTATGCAAGACTAGGTCCACGCTTGATGTTGAGCCTTTTAAAACCACAAATGATTCACTTACTATGAGAATTGGATGAGTGTAGGTAAAAAACAACATCCATTGTTTTTTACCTACTACTGACTTTTAGGTGTTGGTTTCCTATGTGTGTACATGCAAAGCATGTGCCTTTTCTCATAGTTGGCTCCTTTTATTCCAAAATGAGTTTTTTTGTCATTTGGTTCAGCTGTCTGAATGACACTAATTTGTAAATCATTACATTTTACATATAATACATTAAAATACAGAAGGTAACGTATAAATTCAAACCAGTACATATATAAAGGCCAATATCTATTCTATAAAGGATTATACACTCACCTAAAGGATTATTAGGAACACCATACTAATATTGTGTTTGAACCCCTTTCGCCTTCAGAACTTCCTTAATTCTACGTGGCATTGATTCAACAAGGTGCTGAAAGCATTCTTTAGAAATGTTGGCCCATATTGATAGGATAGCATCTTGCAGTTGATGGAGATTTGTGGGATGCACATCCAGGGCACGAAGCTCCCGTTCCACCACATCCCAAAGATGCTCTATTGGGTTGAGATCTGGTAACTTTGGGGGCAATTTCAGTACAGTCATGTTCAAGAAACCAATTTGAAATGATTCGAGCTTTGTGACATGGTGCATTATCCTGCTGGAAGTAGCCATCAGAGGATGGGTACATGGTGGTCATAAAGGGATGGACATGGTCAGAAACAATGCTCAGGTAGGCCGTGGCATTTAAACGATTGTAGCCTCTTTTTCCTATTTGTAGTGGAGATGAGTAGTACCCGGTGGGGTCTTCTGCTGTTGTAGCCCATCCGCCTCAAGGTTGTGCGTGTTGTGGCTTCACAAATGCTTTGCTGCATACTTCGGTTGTAACGAGTGGTTATTTCAGTCAAAGTTCCTCTTCTATCAGCTTGAATCAGTCGGCCCATTCTCCTCTGACCTCTAGCATCAACAAGACATTTTTGCCCACAGGACTGCCGCATACTGGATGTTTTTCCCTTTTCACACCATTCTTTGTAAACCCTAGAAATGGTTGTGCGTGAAAATCCCAGTAACTGAGCAGATTGTGAAATACTCAGACCGGCCCGTCTGGCACCAACAACCATGCCACGCTCAAAATTGCTTAAATCACCTTTCTTTCCCATTCTGACATTCAGTTTGGAGTTCAGGAGATTGTCTTGACCAGGACCACACCCCTAAATGCATTGAAGCAACTGCCATGTGATTGGTTGATTAGATAATTGCATTAATGAGAAATTGAACAGGTGTTCCTAATAATCCTTTAGGTGAGTGTATACTTCATACAATAAGAACCTTTTCACTTTGCAGGACAGGCATGAAGTGGTCCTTTTGATGTATGTGTGGTTGACCACTAGGCCTCTCTGGTGACTGCTCTTCAAAGACCAAAGGAGTAAATAAGACCAATGTGCAGATGTGCAACCAGATGTGCAACAGTTTCCGTGAAATGGTAACACACAAAGAGAAGATAGGAAACTGTCCCACTTCCTTCACTCTTCTCTTAAGGTCCATTCTAACTTGTCCAAAGCAGCATAATTTTGTTTGGCTCCTATTCCTTGTTCCTCTGCAAAGCAAATGCCAATTCTAAGAAAACAATATCATTTTGTCCTGCAATTGGTCTTGCAATTCTGTTGCTGTGGGATCTATAAACAGCATTTGAAGGTGAGAGAGATGTGGATTTATTATACATGCTCTTTATAAAAGCAGGGTAGGCAAAATGGTCAGGACCTTCAACTTCAAGGGAAGTTGATTCCAGTATTAGTGTACCCAGACAGAGAAGAGAAATGCATGCCACCACCTAGTTGTCAGAAGGTTGAAAGGAGAAACGTTGTTGAGTGTCATGATAGGACAAAAGGCAGGAGGATTTAGTTGATAGGACAGATCACTTGATTATATATTATATGCAGAATATATATTCTAAATAGGATTATGCAAAATGAAAACCCTTTGTATGGACTTTTTAGCAAAATAATCTTGCATGAGCTATCATTGTTAAGGGCTAAATTGGACCCTGTTAACTGAAATGTGGTTGGCCTCTATGCTCTGCAAAGAACCCAGGATACAAGATACAACACCAGAAGAGGTGCAAGTCTTTCTGTGAAACAGAAAATGTCATATTTCCTTCTCTTAGATCTCAAGGTCCATTCTAAGTAGGTCAATCCAGCATCACTTTGATTGGCTTTTTTACTTTGTTCTTCTACTGAGTAAATAATGTAATTCAAGTTCTGTAATTATGAGTAGAAAGAGCTTTACAATTGTTCAGAATGTGTTTATTCAGGATTACTCTGTTCCTGTGGCTGTGGCGTCGAAGTAGAACATCTGAAGGTAAGAGTGACGTAGACTAGAATTTGCTGTTCTTTATCCTTTAGATTGCAATTTTAGTTTTTAGATGAATATACTATAGATCATAAAGCAATTTGATAGGACTCATGTAAATATCCCCCTCAAAAAGTGTTTGAGATTACTGCAAAATAGGCCGTTAAGTGCTATTCTACAAAAAAGGCATTTTCCAAAGGAAATACAGCTTTATTTAACAGTTTGTTCCCCACCCCAAAAAACTGCATGTTTGTTTTGCAGGACTTATTTTCCAAAAAATTACAGTGAAGAAGTGTTGTTCACTTCTGTAACAGCGTAGTGGAGGAACCAGGCGCAGGCAGAATTGCATTCAATGTTAACTTTTAATTTAAACAAAGACAGAGTACCAAAACAAAACTGAATGAAAGCAAAGGGCTGAAGTCACACAGCAGAACATACACTCACCATGTGCGTGCGACATGTAGAGACAATAACAAAAATGGCGCTGGTCAACTCCGTACCGTGACAGTACCCCCCCCACCCCTTCTAAATGTCTGGGACAGGAGAGGGCGCTGCGTTCTCAGGTAGCGGCGGCCAGTCCTTGGTGAGCTCAGGTTGCGGCTCCTGGGCAGCAGGGGGCGCTCTGCGCATTGAAGCTGGCACCAGATGTAGAGCAGGCCGCAGAGCAGGGAGTGGGGTGCCCAGGATGGCCAGGCGACTACCTGTCCAGTCCACACGGCATTGGGGAGGCGGTACAGATGGGCTGGGCCAGGCACAGAAGGTAGGGAGCCCCCCTCGGCCCCCAAGAGACTCCCCTCAGGTACCCTAGTAGCCCCCCCTAAACATTTTCTGGGGAGGCCTCTGGGGTGCCCAACAACTGTATCTGGTTTAAGTGCTGTTCTGTTACATCACCATATTGCCACCAGCGCTGAATGTCATTTCTGAAGGTACATCTCTGGCAGGAATTCACAGGTATTTCTTGGCCAGTTTAGTGACCCTTGGAAAGTTGCCTTCATAGACTCTCCACCACTACAGGGGATCTATCACACTCTCAGCATCAACAGTTTGCAGGTTTCATATCAGTTTAACGGCATCTTTGTCGATTTTGAAAAATCTTCCACTGGGCCTGGTGCTTCTGCTGCTCCTGTCTGTGATCCATCAAAGTCCCCCGTGGACGGCACCTGCTCTGCCACCAGACCATGAAGCTCTGATGCTGCTCCTGTCTTTTACTAGTAAACCCTGTTGCTCTAAAAGCATGGGTCAAGGATGGACACTATGTCCAATTAGTCATCTGTGGTAGGATCTGTGTAATTGTCATTCAGATGGTCAAGGAAGGTCCTCTTCGTGACCCACTCCTAACAAAGGACATCATCTTCCATATTCAAAACATTCATGTTGAATAGCTGTAGAAGAGGCTTCAGGTAGAACAACTTATTTGGGACAAAGTATTTGTGAACTCCTTCAGGGGAGCCAGGGTTTTGTATATTGTCTCAGGGACTTGTATGTCCTCTCATGTAGACCCCAGGTGCTCAATCAGCAGCCAGAACCTGAGTTTTGTCCATTTCCTGGTTAAACACTCCCTGGATGATCTTCTGACACACACTCAGAAATACAAGTACCGGTGTGTACTTAAAAGGGTACAAATGTTTGTCGCTGGGGGGGTACCTTTTTGAGAGACAATTGTGTACCCTTTAGTGCCAGTCCAGCAAATGACCTTCACACTGCAGGGTCCAATGCAGCCCCTCCCCAAGGTGGTGAAATGGTACACGTTTGTTCTTTCTTTTGTTTTAATTCACTCTGTACCATTTCTGTTAGTTAAAAGGTGCTCTTCTGTCCCTATAAACACCGAAAATGTACCTTTGAGGTAACATTCTTCAAAAGTGTACCTATAAGTACAGAACTGTTCTTGTTTCGTACCTCAATTTTTGTGTTTGCATGAGCCCCACCTGGTTTGAGTTTCAGTGACCAGTAATTCGTCAGGCAAGTCAAGTTCATCTTGTTCAGTTTTCATAGCCTTCTTTTTCCAGAAGGCACATTAGTGTTTTTCAAACAACGAGACCCAAAAGTAAACAACTACATAATGAATTATAGGTAGAAAACATATTACATCAAATTGTATCTAACTGTTTGCAGCCATTCATATTATTTGCAGTAATTGTTATAAAATAGTTGGATGAACAGACATCAATTAGAGTAATAATTGCATCGCAATGCATGTGAATAACAATCCAGTTATGTATCCATAAGGTTGCCAGCAATGCTAGCCAGATACATTAATTAATATTTAATCAATAACTAACATTCTGTTAGTTTATAACTCTAGCTGGTCATTTGCAAAAACACATTTTGTCAACCATTTTTACTAACCATTGGCCAGCTGAAGACAGTAACTGAAACACTGCAGTCTTGTCCATGAGTTTAGGGCTTTAACTATTTTGGATCAGTTGTAAAACACACAAACCGTTCTTCTTTCAGTCCCCATAACTCTTGGCAACGTGTACAGATTTGAATCTCTTATGTCTGGCCTTTTCTTGTTGTAAGGGAAACTGCTAGAAAATGACACATTGTGCATTAGTTCAAACCTTTGTTGTTGCACTGGTGGATGTAGGAGTAATGTGCTTTTCGCACTTTCATCATTTTCAACCACATGATAGATTTGTGTGTGGCTGTAGAGATTAATCGTGTTTCCTCCTTTTGCAACGACAGACTTCGGGTTACCCATCTGATCCATCCCCCATATGATGTACAATGGATTATTTTTCAATAGTAACAGCATTCCTACAGGCATTTTCCATAGATCTGCAATGAGTTCCCCAACAAAAATACATTTTATTTCTACAGTGAGAGAAAACATGTTTTGATCCCCTGCTGATTTTGTACATTTGCCCATTGAAAAAGAAATTATCAGTCTATAATTTTCATGGTAGGTTTATTTGAACAGGGAGAGAAAAAAATATCCACAAAAACGCAGGTCAGAAATGTTATATAATCACAGGATTGTATATTATATGCAGAATATATATTCTAAATAGGATTATGCAAAATTATAACTTTTTAGCAACGGAATTTTGCTTGAGCTATCATTAAGGGCTAAATTGGACCCTGTTAACTGAAATGTGGTTGACCCCTATGCCACTCTGTGGTGACTGCTCTGCAAAGAACCCAGGATACAACACCAGAAGAGCTGCAAGTCTTTCTGTGAAACAGAAAATGTCATACTTCCTTCTCTTATATTTCAAGGTCCATTCTAAGTAGGTCAATCCAGCATCACTTTGATTGACTTTTTTACTTTGTTCCTCTACTGTGTAAATAATGTAATTAAAGTTCTGTACATCTAAGTAGAAAGAGCTTTACATTTGTTCAGAATGTGTTTATTCAGGATTACTCTGTTCCTGTGGCTGTGGCGTCTAAGTAGAACATCTGAAGGTAAGAGTAACGTAGACTAGAATTTGCTGTTCTTTATCCTTTAGATTACAATTTTAGTTTTTAGATGAATATTCCATAGATCATAAAGCAATTGATTGGAGTTTTAGGACTTAAGTAAAGCAGCACAACAAAAACAGTTCTACCCAGTGTGTTTTTCAACTCTTTTCATTTCAGAAGCAAAGCCAGGGTAACCTACTAATCTGTAGCTCAAACAGTAGAGAAATTTTGTTTTTGTGACTAATTTCTAACAAGAGCAGTCAGATTCTCTCTGCAAAAATTGGTCAAAAAGGCCTCACTATTTACATTTTCTCTGGATGGTTGTGTCTACAAAATGATGTAACTGTAAATGTTAGTCACAAGATCCCCTGTCCAGATGGTTTCCTGTGTGAATAAGGTTATCATCTTTTGCTCTGCTAGAATTAATTGTTTGTGTGCTCCAATAATGAAGCATGATCTTGTAGCTTTGGTGAAGCAATTATTTGTTTATTTAATAAAAAAGAGTGACCTGAAAGATGTTAGGTCATGTTGGCTGATTTCTCTCCTCAACAAAGATCAAATGATATCAGCAATGACTTCAGCATGCGTAATACTTTGGAAACTAATCAGCGTGAACCAGATAGCTTTGTCCCAAACAGGAACTTATATTCCATTTTGGGTCTCTTTTCAACTTAATGTACTCTCGGAGTTAGACTGATGTTATTTCTTGATTCTCTTTAGGTTTTGATCAAGTACAATTGCCCTACCTATTTGCGGTTCTACTGTCCCTATATGCGATACTTGTCCACTCACAAAATGTAATTGTGCATCAAAAGGGTGATTAATAGAAAGAGCCATGTTACAACAAACAAAAATGCAAAGACATTAGTTAGTTGCAATTAGGATCTCCAGTTGTAGTCTGAATTGAATCAACTCCTTGATGTTTCACCCACTTCTCACAATCATCTCCCAGCTTGGCAAAATTAAGAACAAACTATCATATTTGCTGGACCGCGGAACTGGCCCAGAACAGCGAATGTCACTGAGTGAGTGAGTGGCTGGCTGGCTGATTGACTACCCCTTGATAAATAGCATAGTGGTTAGAGAAGCAGACCTGCAAACTATAGGTCCTGTGTTCCTCACAGGTGAATTGAAGTATGAGTTATTCCGTATAGATGAAAACTTTGCTTGCTAAAACCTTCAATATCTACATTATAGTAAGCCTGAAATAAAACGGTTTACGGTTATATTGCGACTGTTTCTGGCATGGAAAAGTTAATCTCCAGTCTCGCTAGCAATTACTCAATTCTTATGATTATTCCTAGGAAGTTAGTAGATACTAGTAAGCTTATTATTAGCTAATAAGCTGTTAAAACGGCCAGTGGCAAAAGCATTGGTTGAGGTAAACGTAATAAAAAACGTTAGTCAGTTTAACACAATCCTCAATGGAGTCTAGCGACTGCTGAAACGTGTAACGCTGTGGTGTAGTGGTTAAAGACAATACCTCTCATGTGGAAGTCCTGGGTTCGAACCTAATGAGGGTAACAACATTTATTAATTATTTCTGGTAGATTCCACGATTCTCTCGTCTTTTCACTTGATGAAAAAGTTAGTTATCGTCACCTTTATTGATAGTTATTGTATCAATGTCATTCACGAATGAAAGAAAAAAGTATGTTTTTTTGCCATGAAAGAAAAAAATACGTTCTTATGTCATGAAATAAAATAGCTTTGGCAGACTCGCTAGCTAAAATCTTATGACTACTCCAGTAAATTAGTAGATACTGGTGAAGCTCATTACTGGCTAATATGCTTTTAAAATGGCCAGTTGCAAATGGCATACATAGCCGCTATTTGTGGTGGAGGTAAACTTAGTTTAACTGTAAGAATGTCATTCACGAATGACCAATTAACTACTAAAAAGGCCAGTGGCAAAAGACGATTTGTTCAGGATAGACACAAGAAGCTATACTGACACCTAGCAGATGTCCAGCTCTGTGGGGTAGTGGTTAATGACACAGCCTATCATGTGGGTGCCCTGGGTTTGAATCTCGGGACTGTAACACCTTTAATTTCGGGCTGAACTAGGCTTGCCTGGTTTCTTGTTAATTACAACATAGGAAGAAGCATAGAGAGACAACATATATACAGAATCACGTTATCTAGGGAAGATACTCAAGTGAGGGAGCCTTCTGTCACAGTGTTGTAGGGAGTGGAGACAGACACAGGAAATGTGGTACGGGTTTCTATACCCAACTCAAAGCACGTCAAAAAACTGACTGGGCAAGGCCTAAGTAAAGGGAGGTGAAAAGCCTCCAAAACAGAACACGCGGACTAAGCTGGAACGATACAATACACACACGTATAGACTAATCGTACTCACTGCACAGTGGCATGGAAATAATAACCAACACGGCACTGGGGAAACAGGGCCATTTATATAGGCATAATAATCAGTTAGAATGGGAAACATTCTAGAAGGCTGGTGACGTAGACCTCTGGAGCCGGTGCAACGGGGGAGCCCTGACACCTTCTTTTCTTCCTAGAATACCGTTACAATACAGATCTGTCTTTGTGTCAGTGAGTCTTGGTTTTGGGCCACAATCCAATACAAATATAATGTTCCATCCTTGGTGAAGTAAAAGTGCACTAGCTCTGGAGAAATATAATTGGTTCCAAAAATGTGGCACTGCATTTCCAACTTCATTTATCCATAAGACGTCAACTTTACCTTGTTATTTCATATGAACGCTGAAAGAAATGTTTGCCAATTCACTCACAATTCGTTTTCCTTCTTACTCACAGAGACCCAACTGAAAACATTGACAACTGGAGAAGCACATGTCATTCAGTTCTGCCCCAATCATACATTGAATGACATAATGTTCGTTATATGTAAAATAAGTGGGGGGCAGAAGTGTCAGGTATCATTACGGTTTGACCAAAATTATACAGATAGCAACTGTGACTCCAGGGTCACACTACAGACAGAGAAAGGTGAAGTGTTTCTACACATCAGCAACATACAACCATCTGATGAAGGGAACTACACCTGTGAATGTTCATATAATGGAGGAAGAGATGTTTTATATCTTAATATTTCTGTCAATGGTAAGTGTTTGACTTCCATGTCAGTGTAATAAGTTCCAAATAACCTTTAATACTTATTTGGCCTGATATTTATTACCAGAGTGGGAAAAGAGGTAAACAACACAACTGGTAAGATAATACATTGTCCCTGTTTCACAGCATCACAGGTGGTTGAGGAAACAGGCACTTCCGGAACTCTCTTTTCTATAATGATAATTGGCTTCACTGCAATTGTAGTTGTAATTTTCCTCACTGGCATCATCATGAAGACAGTTAAATTCAGGTAGGCAATGTTGTAAATATGACTGACAAGGCATTTAGACAGCACACACAAATCTGTGAGCCGGCTGAGACCATATGAAATAGCCAAGAATATGATGTCTGATGGTGGCGAAGAGCAGGTTTAGTATGCTTCTATTGTAATGAATGGAAACACAAACTCTGTATCAGAATAATTTTACAAACAACACAAAGGCCACTGTAACATTTTTGATTCCTATTTAATTAGACCAACACACTCTCAGTAATGTTATTACATTTGACCCTTGCGCACGCAGACACACTCATGTATCGTTAAAGCTTTTGGGATTTACCTATCTCCCAGTTTCTGATTGGATGGTTGACCAGAGTTATATACAGTATGTTGTTTCGGGTTGAAGATGCATGAATCTTAAATATCCTGTGGTGGCCATGTGAGCTTCCATTAACATTACATGGGGAGATTTTAAGCAAGTACACAAGCACTGTCACATAAGATTTTGAGAAGTTTTGTCATTTAGCTGTGGATTGATTATAGATAGGTTCCAGAGGGTTTCAGGATATGGGCAGGGACTCTGTGGACTTAGCTTCAAGTGCGCGCTGGTTCTATCATTAGGGTGCCAACAAACAAACAAATATTGAACTCCAGAAAGCATGTTACGCAATCTAAATAATATAGTTTAACATAATAAAGTAAAACTAAATTAATTAAATCTTATACTCTTTTGCACAGCAGGAGAACACAGCAAGACGTGAGTGACACCTTCAAAACGAAGATGGACACTATATTCTTTGTAATGCAACTGCAGTCTTCACCCTTTTAAGATTTCATATGGAATTTGACTTTTAAAGAAATACCATTTAAAACAATAAATGTGGTTTATGTACTTGCAGGAGGAGGGTCAACTTTACACCGTTGGAGTTTACGCAGCTCTACCATTGCCACATCCTCACCACTGACACTGACAGCATGGACCAATGCCCTGGACTAACCTGCCCTGGACATACATCTCCAGCCATACATTACATTAAGATAATCAAAGCAATTCATGGCTACTCATGCTCTTAAAACATTTGGTCCTCGACAGCACCCTCTCTTGGATCAGCATCAGTCCAACACCCAGGGAGAACCATCTGGCCTGGGGCTGTAAAAGGGGGTCCTTAAACACAGCCTGGATTTCACCCCTTGACGAGGAACACATGTTCTCAATCAGCCCTCTTCTGGGGAGGATAAATGGCCCCAAAAGAACTCTGGGAAGCGGTGGAAGAAGCTGAAAGAAAATATTGCATGTTTTATGTTAATCTATCGTTTCCTCTGCCAGTTTATGTTAATAAATGTCCTACTGGGCCCAGAAATCTGACACTTGTGTCTGTTTCCTGTCCCTCTCAAATGACAATGCAAGCATATACAAATATTTTTTGCTTGCTTAACAGCAGATCACAGCAATAAGGGTCAACCAACAATTTCAGCTATCTCGTCACCTCAATGCCAATGATGAATGACATACAAGGATGTTTCAAGATGGAACACAAATAAGGTCAACTGACCATATATGAAATAAGTACAATATGTGACTCGATAAGGTTGTCATAGGTCGCTAGTATCTAATAACTGCACCGTTGAGTCTTTTCACTTCCTGTCCTGTCAAGAAAGCAGCAGGACAAAAAGCAGCACACAAACACTACCACTTACACCACACAGTTGTTAGAATACATTGGCAGGCCAAGCTTTAAACATGTTCTATAGAATTTGGGAACGTTGTAAAGCATTTCCGCAGCTCCATGTGTTATATTTACAGTATAACAAATAATGTAAAATAACCGGACAGAGCCCTACAGCACCTTAGAAAGGAAAATCAATGAGCTTTACTGAACTCTTCAACAGTCGCATCCTAACTCCTGACCTTCTGCTGTCATTAACCAATGACAACATATTATCAGTACACCAATGGCATCAACATAGCACCAATGACAACATAGCATCAGGTTGTTATATCATGAAGGGTCAAATGATTTTCCCTGCCAGCTCTACATCATTATGTAGCAACACAGTACTGCTTATCCTGCCTATGATGCTTAACGTTTCCAGCTGATACACTTTGACATAAATCTCCATTCATTACTTCATGACACCTGTAGTCAACTGTCTCCTGTATAAATCCTTATACCTCCACATTGTTTATGCTATGTATTGTAAAACCACTGACAATGGACATATTAAGTGATCCCGTGCATTATCACCAGGGGTCAGTGTTTAGCATTGTATTGTGTTTGTGTTGTTCTAGTTGTTTTAGGGCTGGTTTATACTGTATGGCTGAAATGTTGTATCACAGTATTTTTCATATTTTTGGCAGTATATATAACAGTATTTGATAGTATTTATTTTGTTCATAGCTTCAAATAAGAGCTTAGGCTTATAAACATTGTACCATAGTTCTTAACTCCTGGTACAAAACAGACAGTTATATTGTTTTCAAAGGTTATGGGCAAGAAAACCAAGCACATCTACTCTATTTGGCTTCTGTGCCACTCTGTGGCATCACCACATTGCCACAAGCCTTGAATGTCCTTCCTGAAGATACAATCATTGCAGGAATTCGCAGGTATTTCTTGGCCAGTGTGGTGACCCTTGGAAAGTTCCCTTCATGGACTCTCCACCACTACAGGGGATCTACCTCACTGTCAGCAACAACAGTCAGCAGGTAGATTAGATTCAACTTTAGTACTGTACAAGTACAGTACACCAAAATGTAGTTAGCATCTAACCAGAGGTTTAGAAGTAAATATATATGTTACAAGCGGAAATGTAAATGTATTACATTTACCTTTGGTAACCACACAAATGTGGTGTGGTTACCAAGGGAATTCTTAATGTGCAACAAAGGCAAGTTGAAGGTGCAAGGTGGCATCTGCAACTGAAATGCAGGGATAGCAGCAATGAGGTTCCCAAGGTAGACTCGTACCTGTAACAACTGAAACGTCCTTATCAGACTTTGCAAGGCAGTGTCAGAGTCCAGTAGTACAAGGAAGTAGTGCAACAAGGTCCCTGAGAGGCAGTACTAAGCGGTGGGTGGGTGTGGTTAGTGAAGGGTCAGAGAGTTCAGCAGGGTTACAGTAGATGGAATGAATGGGTAACTATTCATACTAGTTGGACACTATGTCCAATTAGTCATCTGTGGTAGGATCTGTGTAATTGTCATTCAGATGGTCAAGGAAGGTCCTCATGATGACCCACTCCTAATAAAGGAAATCATCTTCCATAGTCAAAAAAGTCATGTTGAACAGCTGTAGAAGAGGCTTCAGGTAGGACACACAACTTTACCCGGACAAGGTATTTGTGAACTCTTTCAGTAAAGCCAGGGGTTTGTTTATTTTCTCAGGGACTTGTATGTCCTCTCATTTAGACTCAAGGTGCCCAATCAGCAGCCTTACCCTGGTTTTAAACACTCTCTGGATGGTCTTCTGGTATGAGCTGCACCTGGTTGAAGTTTCCGTGACCAGTAAGTAGTCAGGCAAGTCAGGTTCACCTTGTGCAGTTGTCTTATCTTTTTTCTTTTTCCACAAGGAACATTAAAGTATTTTTAAAGATAATAAGCACTTTAGTCAACTAGAATATGACATATTACACATTTTATGCAAGAATTTAAAATAACTTATTTACTTCGTTAAACTTGCATAATGTTTTCTGTTCTGTCTGTTGTTTTAAAGCCAAACTATGTCCACACTCGACGTTGCAGCTTTTAAAGTCACATATTATTCACTTCCTGTGAGAATTAGATCAGCGTCTTACTACTCGTAACATCCACCAGTGACTTTAAGGTGTTGGTTTCCTACGTGGGTTTGTTGGAGTCAATATGCAATATGCATGCCTTTTCTCATGGTTGGCACCTTTCCTTCCAAAATGATTTGTTAAGTGATGGGTCACAGAGTTCAGCAGGGTTACAGTGGATGGAAAGAAACTGTTCCTGAGGGCGTTGATAAAGGACTGAAGAGACCTGTACCTGTTTTTGGCATGGATGTAAAGTGTCCCTGATGATCCTGCCCACCCTGCGCAGACACTGCTTACGCTAGAGGTCTGCAAAGGCAGGAAGCTAGGCACCTGTGATGTGTTGGGCGGTTTTCACCACCCGTTGCAGGGCTCTGGTCGGGCTATGGAGCAGCTGCTAAATCACACTGTGGCACAGTTAGTCAGAATGCTCTCGATAGTGCAGCGGTAAAAGCTCACAAACATCCAGGAGGACAGGCGGGCCTTCTTCACCCTCTTTAAAAAGTACAGGTGCTTCTGCACCTTTTTGACCAGGGCTGAGGTGTTGAGGGTCCATGAGAGGTCCTCGGAGATGTGGACACCCAGGAATTTGAAGCTGGACACACGCTCCACCTCAGTACCATCGAAGAGGACTGGGGTGATGCTGCAGCCTTTAGAGTTCCTGTAATCCACAATGAGTTCCTTGGTTTTCTTAGCGTTGAGGGCCAGGTTGTTGTCAGCGCACCATAACTAAATTAGGATACAATTATGAGTCATTGGCAAACTGTTAGTTTAACATTAAACTGTTGGTTACTTTAAAACTAACCTTCATCTGGCTGATCACAGGGATGTGTGAATATTTGATCTGTTAATTGCATGTGTCAGATTCACCTCATGACTCGTTAGGCAGAGAAAAGCTGTTGTCTACTCAGCTGAGTCAGTGTACTGGTGAAGGGATAGATCATATAGGCTGAAAGATAGAAGGTTTGTGAAGTGATTTCATGCTCCCTTGTAAAAGTATTTTTTGTATCTTTTAAATACAAAAATACAGGTGTTAATTTTGGTGTGGTTGTGGTATTTTGTCGTTTATTTTGATACAAAACACCTTCATTTTAAACGTATCTTATTTTAAAATGCATCTCTAACAGTAAGAGCCTGTTCACTCTGCATGAGTGGCATGGTGGTCCTGTTGATGTGTTTGGTTGACCACTAGGCCTCTCTGGCGACTGCTCTGCAAAGACCAAAGGAGTCAATGAGACCAGGATGTTCTAGCACATGTAATACTAGCAGATGTGCAACAGTTTCTGTGAAACGGTAACACACAAAGAGAAGATCGGAAACTGTCCTCCTTCTTTCACTCTGCTCTAAAGGTGCCTTCTAACTTGTCCAAAACAGCATCACTTTGGTTGGCTCCTATTCTTTGTTCCTCTGCGAAGCAAATATCAAGTTCTCAGCAAACATTATTGTTTTGTCCTACAAATGAACAGAATGTGTGTATTCAGGATGACCCTTCTTCTGTTGCTGTGGGATCTATACATAGCATTTGAAGGTAAGAGATTTATTACACATGCTTTTTTAAAAGCAGTGTAGGCAAAATGGTCAGGACTGCCATTCTAACTTCAAGGGAAGTTGATTTCAACATTAAGGAGCCCAGACAGAGAAGAAATGCATGCCACCACCTAGCTGTCAGAAGGTTGAAAGGAGAAACATAGTTGAGTGTCATGATAGGACAAAAGGCAGGAGGATTTAGCGGCTAGGACAGATCACATGATTGAATCAGAGAGAGTAGTAGGACAGAGTGAGTGTATACTGTAACAGCACATGGCCATCTTGGTCAACGCTGAGTGGGCAAGGTAGCGATCCGAGAACTGGACGGGGGCTGCAGGGGGATTAGTCTGCTAACAGCATCTTCAGTACCAAAGAAATGCATTGTCTGCTTTGTGAGTGGGAGGGAAGAAGAAAAGGATCAGGTCAAACGAGGGAAGGTGACAAGCTGTGACTTCCTGTATGCGAAGTCAGCCACGGTAGAGCATGGCATCTGTATTCTTTACCCAAATTTAAAAAAACAAAATCTCTCACACCTCATCCAGTAAATAATTGTTCAGTATTCATAATGCATCTTTTGGGGTAAAGACGCCAACTATAAAACCTATAACTACGGGCAAAAAGATGTCAGAGACATACAAAACTATTTATTTGGAGGGGTTTTTTGCAGCGACCTTTCGTTTGTCTGCATACTGTGGTCACGGATCACTAGTCGAAAGGCATTGCACAACCAATGTCGCTAACCTTGAAAGGATGTCTGCTCAAGAGAAGAAAAAAAACCAATGAAAATGCTCTAAAAATCTGCGTTGCTTCCTGTTTACAGAGGCCAAACAGAGAACCCTTGAGACTGGGGGTGCAGATGTCACTCACATCTGTCCGAATCATAGACTGAATGACATCATGCTAGTAAAATGCACCATATGTGGGGGGCACGAGTGTCAAGTGTCATTGCGGTTTGACCAAAATGGTACAGATAGCAATTGTGACTCAAGGGTCAACCTAGAAACAAAGAGAGGTGGAGTGTTTCTACACATCACCAATATACAACCATCTGATGAAGGGATCTACACCTGTGAGTGTGTATATAATGGGGGAACAGATGTTTTATATCTAAATATTTCTATCAATGGTAGGTATGTTATTTGCTCATCATCACAATACATTATATTTTATATATATTTTAGTAAAATGGCAATGAATCTAACTGGTAAAAAGGCATTTATTAAAAAGGCAATGAATCTTCCTCCCCTACAGCTTGTTATAGTCTGATAATGAAAGTTTTTGCCCCAAAAGTCATCTTGGATGGACCAAGATTAAAAAATATTTCTCTCTTTCTCAGAATCTGATGAATCTGAAAATCTAGATAACAGTATTTACCATATTGTGAAGATACCATGCTTTGCAGCCCTGGTAGCTGTCATATTCATTGTTAACATAGTTCTGAGGAAAGTCAATCTCAGGTAAGACATTCTTATTAGTCAGGTAAAAGAAAGTATTTCAGTAACTGTTGTATTATTCCTGTGTATTTTAATTCAATTGAAAGTATATTTTGTTGTTGTTGTTGTTGCCTTTCTTAAAAGGACAGCAAAGCAATGAGTGTCTGCCGCTTATATGGTTTCTGCTCTCTAGCGAACTCAGTATGTATCTGATGATGCTAACTGATATAAACTCCAAAGGTGTATGATATCTAACTCAAAAAGGATGTTGTAAGTCACTGGTGTCTTATGACTGCACTGTTGAGGCTTTTCTCTTCCTGCCCTATCACGAATTCATTGTGGCGGAGAGTAGAAGATTATACTACGAAGCACGATTTGGAATTAGCAAGCTAACTTCAGGTTGGACCCTGGGTTGTCAGTGTATTGACAGCACCGAATGTATTCTGATCCTAGCGACACCTTTGGTTGTGACACCTCTGGTTTGACATCACTCGACATGGCAGCGTTTGTGGTGAAAGATTAAAAAGCTAAAATTAAATGATCCTCGCACAAATAAGTCACTGCCTCATTAGCGCAGGTGATTTTGATCTTCAATTACAACTGAGGTACTGTAAGCTTGCCATAACTTTACTTAACTGTTATTCTCATCAGACATTCAAGTTGTTTATTTGTACATAAATCATCTTATTTCACTTAAAGGCTTTTGTGCCTTGAAATGTGGCATTGGTGCCCTAAACATGATGCCCTAAACAAGTCCAATGGCCTTTCCCCTAAAATGACGAAATTCCAAGCCTGTTAAGAACAGATGTTTATTTACAGCAACAACCAGGGAGCAACCCAGAGGGATGTACTACGAAGCAAGGTAATGGCTTATGCAGGTAACTTCATATGTAGCCTAACCCGTGTGTAACTTCCTGATTAACCCGTAGGGTAAGATGCGGTAATGAGCCACCCTAAGAACACGTCTACTTGCGGACACAAAAATGTAAACGTTGGGGGGAAATGGTATGTGGATGATGATTATGCTTAGGCAAATTAAGTATAAGGGAACCAAATCGATGCAATTAGTACTTTTTTGGATAATAGATGAAATGTTGTTTTTAGAACATTGTTTTTTTCTGGGGTACCCAGGTACATTTTACACATGTATTAAAATATATTTAATCTGTTTTATGCATACCTTTTTTGTAATTAATACTGATTACAGTTTGCAAGCACAAATTTACCTTGTAATGGTCCAAATGACATGCATAACCATAAAGGGGGTTATTAGCACATGGGTGTCAGTTACCCTGTGTAGAAGGGGGGCCAGTTACCCCAACACACTCAACTAACATATTACTACTTTATTAAAAAAAAATACATTTTCTCTCTAAATGTGGATTATTTATCTGAAGGTTTTACTACTTATACAACATTTATAGATCTAACTTAACTGAAACATATGGAAATCTTTAAACATTTCAGAAAATTTGATCAACTTATGTCAGAATTGTTTTGTGGAAATATGTCCAAAAGTTGTTATTACACAGAGAACATTTTTAGCTAAGCAATATACAGTGGATATAGAAGGTCTACACACCCCTGTTTAAATGCCAGGTTCTTGTGGTGTAAAAGAATGAGACAAAGATAAATCATGTCAGAACTTTTTCCTCCTTTAATGTGACCTATAACATGAAACATTTAGTTGAATAACAAACTGAAATCTTTGAGGGGGAAAAATAAAAAATAAAAACCTCACAATAACCTGGTAACATAAGTGTGCACACCCTTAAACTAATACTTTGTTGAAGTACCTTTTGATTTGATTACAGATTTTATTACAGGTAGGAGTCTATTAGCATGGCACATCTTGACATGGCAATATTTGCCCACTCCTCTTTGCAAATGTTCTCTAAATCTGTCAGATTGCGAGGACATCTCCTGTGCACAGCCCTATCCAGATCACCCCACAGATGTTCAATTGGATTCAGGTCTGGGCTCTGGCTAGGCCTTTCCAAAACATTAATCTTCTTCTGGTGAAGCCATGCTTTTGTGGATTTGGATGTGTGCTTTGGGTTGTTGTTGTGCTGAAAGGTATACCTCCTCTTCATCTTTCTAACAGATGCCTGAAGGTTTTGTGCCAAAATTGCCTGGTATTTGGAACTGTTCATAATTCCCTCCACCCTGACTAAGGCCCGATTCCAGCTGAAGAAAAACAGCCCCAAAGCATGATGCTGCCACCACCATGCTTCACTGTGGGTATGGTGTTCTTTGGGTGATGTGCAGTGTTGTTTTTGCACCAAACATACCTTTTGGAAATATGGCCAAAAAGTTTAACCTTGGTTTCATCAGACCATAACACATTTTCCCACGTGCTTTTTGGGGACTTGATGTTTGTTTTTGCAAACTTCAGCCCGGCTTGGATGTTTTTCTTTGTAAGAAAAGGTTTCCATCTTGCCCCCCTACCGCATAGCCCATCCATATGAAGTATACGGGATAATGTTGTCACATGTAGCACACAGGCAGTACTTGCCAGAAATTCCTGCAGTTCCTTTAATGTTGCTGTAGGCCTCTTGGAAGCCTCCCTGACCAGTTTTCTTCTCATCTTTTCATCAATTTTAGAGGGACGTCCAGTTCTCTGTTGTGCCATATTTTCTCCACTTGATGATGACTGTCTTCACCGTGTTCCATGGTATATCTAATGCTTTGGAAATTGTGATGGAAATTCCATGTATCGACACTCGGAGTAAGGAACACAGAGACAAAGTTCTGTTGGCACATTCTAAGCGTTTTATTAACTATTATGCACATATGAGAGACGCGTCAACCGCTTACACACACATAATCGTCTGAGGAGTCTCTGACTCCATAACAAAATTCATTTGTACACTTCTCCTGACTAATATCTTTCAACAGTGAGATCCCTCTGATGCTTTGGAAGCTCTCTGCAGACCATGGCTTTGCTCTGAGATGCAACTAAGAAAATATCAGGAAAATCCTACTAAAACAGCTGAACTTTATTTGTGATTAATCAGAGTCACTTTAAATGATGGCAGGTGTGTAATGAGTTTGAATGTGATTGGTTAATTCTGAACACAGCCACATCCTCAGTTATAAGAGGATGTGCACACTTATGCGACCAGGTTATTGTAAGGTTTTTATTTAAAATTTTTCCCCCTTGAAGATTTCAGTATGTTTTTCAATTTAATTGTTCACATTCATCATCCTCATCATCATCTTACGCTTATCCGGGGCCGGGTCGCGGGGGCAGCAGTCTAAGCAGAGATGCCCAGACATCCCTCTCCCTAGACACTTCCTCCAGCTCTTCCGGGGGGACACAGAGGCGTTCCCAGGCCAGCCGGGAGACATAGTTCCTCCAGCGTGTCCTAGGTCTTCCCCGGGGTCTCCTCCCGGGTGGGACAGGACCGGAACACCTTCCCAGGAAGGCGTTCCGGAGGCATCCGAAACAGATGCCCAAGCCACCTCAGCTGACCCCTCTCGATGTGGAGGAGCAGCGGCTCTACTCTGAGCTCCTCCCGGGTGACCGAGCTTCTCACCCTATCTCTAAGGGATCGCCCAGCCACCCTGCGGAGAAAGCTCATTTTGGCCGCGAGTATCCGGGATCTTGTCCTTTCGGTCATGACCCAAAGCTCATGACCATAGGTGAGAGTAGGAACGTAGATTGACCGGTAAATCGAGAGCTTCGCCTTGTGGCTCAGCTCTTTCTTCACGACAGACCGATACATCGACCGCATTACTGCAGAAGCTGCACCGATCCGTCTGTCAATCTCCCGTTCCATCCTTCCCGCACTCATGAACAAGACCCCTAGATACTTAAACTCCTCCACTTGAGGCAGGGACTCTCCACCAACCTGAAGTGGGCAAGCCACCCTTTTCCGATTGAGGACCATGGTCTCGGATTTGGAGGTACTGATTCTCATCCCCACTGCTTCACTCGGCTGCAAACTGTCCCAGTGCATGCTGAAGGTCCTGGTTTGAAGGGGCCAACACGACAACAAACCTGACACCCTAACCTGACACCCTCCCGCCCCTGGCTGCGCCTAGAAATTCTGTCCATAAAAATTACGAACAGATCCGGAGACAAAGGGCAGCCCTGCCGGAGTCCAACATGCACTGGGAACAAGTCTGACTTACTGCCGGCAATGCAGACCAAGCTCCTGCTTCGGTCGTACAGGGACCTGACAGCCCTTAGCAAAGGACCCAGGACCCCATATTCCCGAAGCACTCTCCACAGGATGCCGCGAGGGACACAGTCGAATGCCTTCTCCAAATCCACAAAATACATGTGGATTGGTTGGGCAAACTCCCATGAACCCTCCAACACCCCGTAGAGGGTATAGAGCTGGTCCAGTGTTCCACGGCCCGGACGAAAACCACACTGTTCCTCCTGAATCCGAGGTTCTACTATCGGCCGTATTCTCCTCTCCAGAACCCTGGCATAGACTTTCCCGGGGAGGCTGAGAAGTGTGATCCCCCTATAGTTGGAACACACCCTCCGGTCCCCCTTCTTAAAAAGAGGGACCACCACCCCGGTCTGCCATCCCAGAGGCACTGTCCCCGACCGCCACGCGATGTTGCACAGGCGTGTCAACCAAGACAGCCCCACAACATCCAGAGACTTGAGGTACTCAGAGCGGATCTCATCTCATTGCTGTCATGGCTATTCACGCTGCATCTCTTCACTTCTCTGAGCAGATAATCTTAAAGGTTATCTCGATGTTACCCAACATAAGCACTGCCCTTCCGCCCACAAAAATGCACATTTGAAAGACCCAGTCGACACTGGCGCATGGATTGCGAGAGGCTCACTCCGCAGGGCGATGGTGTTTAGAGACTGTGTAACTCCTAATTTGAATAGGATGTCATTTCATAGCATTAATGTTCAGGTATTTAATCATTAAATTCATACAGGCTGCCCTACAACCTAGGTGCTTTATAGAGTGGATGTTAAAATATTAACAGTGAGTAATGGGTCAATTTCAGAGATGTACAGCAACCCATGTGTAGGCCATAATTGAATTATATTATTTGTTTTCAAATATTTTGATAGACTAGTTTACCTCTCCTTTTGTCTCAATCATACTACAAAATGAAAGAAGTGTCTGTAAGACAAAATAGGGAAGGAAATGAAAAGCTTCAACAGTGCATTTATTAGACAGTGTGCCTGCGTGTGCAATTGTCAAGGTTAAAGCCGGGTGTTTTGTAAAAGCACTTTGTGACAACTGCTAATGTAAAAATTGATTGATTGGTTGGTTGGTTAAGAACATTGGTTGGTCTACTTAAATAGGAATCATGAATGTTGCAGTGATCTTTGTGTTGTTTGGAGAAAATACTTAGAACTGTATTCTGATACAGATTATTTTGTTTCCATCAGTGGCGTCCTTAAGCCTGGGCGTCCAGGGCTATAGGCCCGGATCTCAAATTTAACAAAAAAATTACAATTTAAAAAACAGCCCCTGATCTGTTCATTTGTAATTCCGATTACACATTATGACAATGTAGATGCACTAGCATGTACATCAAAATGTACATTAAAAAACCTGTACTTTCTGTTTGGGGGGGGGGGGCTAAGGCCCAAATGTATTGTGATCCTAGCAATGCCTAGCAAGGAATATATTCAGCCCATTCAATCTAAACTACTTATTTGAATGTAATTTCAAAGAATATACATCAAACCTGAAATGTGGAAGGCTGTCATAGGCTATATAAGTAATTATTTTGTTATTTTACCTAGGTGATTCCCCAAGAGCTCTGGGTATTTCAAGAAGCTTGATCTCCCCTACATGAAAGTACATAAGACACTTTTAATAATAACAATTATCGGTATTGGTATCGATATTGGTGATTCTAGTCCTTACTTGGCATCGGATCGAACCCAGAAGCCCACCCTTACTTCTCGGAGCCCTCAAAAAGCATTCAGGTGTATTCTCCCACTGATGCCTGGTTACTCGCTAGCTAAAATAAACTGACGAGAGAGAAGCTTATAATTGCGGTGTCCGGTTTCCCCATTATGTATGATGTTTCTCTTGCTTCATGCAGAGATATAATTTAAAAAAAATTAATACTGATTACCTCTACGCACGGCTTGGGCTCTGGAACCACACTCCTTGAGAGAGGATGGACTCTTCACCACTCTGGAGTTGCCCATGGTGAGAGGCGGCGGGCTGGTGTGGGTTTGCTTGTAACTCCCCAGCTCTGCCGCCATGTGTTGGAGTTTACCCCGGTGAACGAGAGGGTCGTTTCCCTGCGCCTACGGGTCAGGGATAGGTCTCTCACTGTTGTTTGTGCCTACGGGCCAAACGGCAGTGCAGAGTACCCGACCTTCTTGGAGTCTCTGGGAGGGGTGCTGGAAAGTGCTCCGACTGGGGACTCTATCGTTCTACTGGGGGACTTCAACGCCCACGTGGGCAACGACAGTGACACCTGGAGGGGCGTGATTGGGAGGAACGGCCCCCCTGATCTGAACCCGAGCGGTGTTCAGTTCTTGGACTTCTGTGCTAGTCACAGTTTGTCCATAACGAACACCATGTTCAAGCATAAGGGTGTCCATCAGTGCACGTGGCACCAGGACACCCTAGGCCGCAGGTCGATGATCGACTTTGTTGTCGTGTTGGCCCCTTCAAGCCAGGTCCTTCAGCATGCACTTGGACGGTTTGCAGCCGAGTGTGAAGCGGTGGGGATGAAAATCAGTACCTCCAAATCCGAGGCCATGGTCCTCAGTCGGAAAAGGGTGGCTTGCCCACTTCAGGTTGGTGGAGAGTGCCTGCCTCAAGTGGAGGAGTTTAAGTATCTAGGGGTCCTGTTCACGAGTGAGGGAAGGATGGAACGGGAGATTGACAGACGGATCGGTGCAGCTTCTGCAGTAATGCAGTCGATGTATCGGTCTGTCGTGGTGAAGAAAGAGCTGAGCCTCAAGGCGAAGCTCTCGATTTACCGGTCAATCTACGTTCCTACTCTCACCTATGGTCATGAGCTTTGGGTCATGACCGAAAGGACAAGATCCCGGATACAGGCGGCCAAAATGAGCTTTCTCCGCAGGGTGGCTGGGCGATCCCTTAGAGATAGGGTGAGAAGCTCGGTCACCCGGGAGGAGCTCAGAGTAGAGCCGCTGCTCCTCCACATCGAGAGGGGTCAGCTGAGGAGACCCCGGGAAGACCTAGGACACGCTGGAGGGACTATGTCTCCCGGCTGGCCTGGGAACGCCTCGGTGTCCCCCCGGAAGAGCTGGAGGAAGTGTCTGGGGAGAGGGAAGTCTGGGCATCCCTGCTTAGACTGCTGCCCCCGCGACCCGGCCCCGGATAAGCGGAAGATGATGCTATGCTATGCTATGCTATGAATACTGATTACTATTTGGAGAGACGGATGTTCCCCCCATACTGGTTGTCGCTGGCATAAATTAGGAAGATACGCCCTGCCCAAGTGGTCAGTGTGCACAATAGTTTCGGCTCAGCAACAGCCCGCCAGAGTGTGAGCGATTTGCTAGTTGAGCGAGCAGTGTGCACGTACCATTACTCAACTCTCCAGCTGACGCATCTAAAACAATAACAGTGGCTCTGAGAAATGAAGAAATTACATTAAAAAGCAGGTATTTTACTGTTATTTAGTCCCACAACCACCAACCTCCAACAATAATGTGTGTGCAATACGCATTTTCCACTGGCTAATTACATTTAGGAATTCTTACACTTCCATACTGTGCACAACGCTGTGCTTAAAACGCTAATAAATAGGCCAAATTATAGGCAATATCAACATTGTAAGCAAAACAGTACAGTGCAATATAGCACTGTCAGTTGTGCTGACACGATTTTCTACCTTTACTGTAGGCTGTCTACCTTTATTTTTAAAGGTAGACAGCAATCAGAGGAGGCAGCGGTATAAGCTAATAGATACATTTTGAGGGGGTTTGGGGGGAGGGGCTTCAAGCTCCCACCTTGCGGGGAGGACTCTGCAATGTCCGGACCGCCAGTGGGGGGTGTGTTTCATGTCTGAGAGATTTCTAGGGCTGTGAGATTTGTTTCACATATAATTGGCCAGGTGGAGCAGGTTAAGGTTAAGGTCAGGTTAAGGGCAGACACATAAGGGTAATTATCAACAGGATTTTAAAAAAGTTATTCTCTGTTTGTACTGACCAGCCAGCCTCGGGCTGTGCACAGGGTCGTAATGTAGCCTGGCTGCCAGAACGCTCACATTATTTTATAAAGTTTTGGTCCATTGTTATCAAAATATCCACAATCTCTACAAGGTTTCGGGAAGTAACGTAATACTGGGCATATGATTATTATTGGCAATACATTCAATGAATGTGTCAAAGGGGAGATCTCTTCGATCATTGTCAAGTCATGAATACTGTCAAGGTGAATTCCAGGCTGGGACAGAGGGGAACAATGGCTAGCTATGAAAAATGTCTCCATGGGCCTTCAAGAACAAGTCAGGGTATGCTGAATTTCAACCAAATATAAATCTAGGTTGAAATATCCCTATAACCTTGTGCATTGGATTGTGTTCTAATTTATTTGGTTTAAAAATGTGCCACCTAACGCCCTCAACCATCTGTCCTTCAGCTGCAGCTTTCATGAGAGAAGTGGAATTACATAATTCAATTCCACACTCAGGAAGTCACCATCTGTGTTTGTTCAGTGACTCTTGAAAATAGAGGGCCCTCTGAACAGGTTACAAGGGGCGAGGAGCCGTTTTGAAAATCACAGCTTTACTACACTTTGATATGGTATTAACTGGAATGATGAACAATGTCTGTCACATCAGAGTCAGTCATGTAAATTAATTTAAGTAATCCAAGGTTGTAACTACAATTAGACACCACATTGATGGGAAAGGGGAGTAAAGTTTAGAGATAGACAAGGCACATTTTGCATTGTTATTGGTTCACAATTTTAATGGTACATTATTATTGTCTAAATGTGTAGTCATTAGGTAAACATATACAATTTATGTAACCAAAGACAATGTGTACATTTTCTAGAAGAAGAAAAGAGGAAATGCTGCAAAAAGTTGTTGCTCTAAATCAAGATTCTAATCTGACCATCTACACTAAACTTTCATAACATCTTGGGAAGTACCGTATATCCTGCATGACAGCTGTGGCTCTTTGATACTGTGGTAACATTGATAGCTTGGGGCAAAAAAACAACAACATTAAAACAGAGAGAATTCTGCTCCTGCAAAGAAACATTATTTTTAGTTTTCAAAATAGGATTTTGTTACATTAACTGATATAAAACAAATAGCTAAATATGTATGTTTATTTATCTTAAATATTATTCATTATTCAAATATTATGTATTGAAGCTTGTCCTTATAAGAATGTTGCTATAAACTTGGTATTGAAAACTAGCAGTGCCAATAAAATAAAATTTACAAAATAGAATTTAGTTGGTAACCTGTTATTCCTTCTTTGCACAATAACACTAAAGGCCCATTTCACTGGAATTCCATATTTCAAGGGCTTTTTAACTTAGTGAACATACCATCTTAGATTTCTATTGTACAGCTAGGGACATGCGCCTATCAAAGCCACAGAAGCACGAATTTTCCTTACCAAAAACTTTAGTGTTTCATAACATCTGCAATTTTTTTTTTTATTATTATAATTCAGAGCTTGTGTAAACGAAAGTGTTAGAATATCAGTTGCGAAAGTAGACTCTTTCTTCCCTCCCTGGTGTCTCTGTTGTCAGATTATTTTAATGTTAATCAGTCACTTGTCCAAGAGAGTCTGATCTGCGGTTCATCAAGAATATGATTAGCAGCAAGTAAGATGGAACAGTAGGGTCTAAAATATAAAACAGAAAAACAATATAAGTCCAACGTAATGTTTATATTACATAAGATACACGGAAAGCGTTTTATGTAGTTTCAAGTAGTTTCATATTGTGAGAATGGATATTAGACGTTATTTTAGCAAAAGCAGCAGAGAGGCAGAAGGAGAGGCAGGGGAAGGTGCCAGCTGCAGAGAGGCAGGAGGAGAGGCAGGGGAAGGTTCCAGCTGCAGAGAGGTAGAAGGAGAGGCAGGGGAAGGTGCCAGCTGCAGAGAGGCAGGAGGAGAGGCAGGGGAAGGTGCCAGCTGCAGAGAGGCAGGAGGAGAGGCAGGGGAAGGTGCCAGCTGCAGAGAGGCAGGAGGAGAGGCAGGGGAAGGTGCCAGCTGCAGAGAGGCAGGAGGAGAGGCAGGGGAAGGTGCCAGCTGCAGAGAGGCAGGAGGAGAGGCAGGGGAAGGTGCCAGCTGCAGAGAGGCAGGAGGAGAGGCAGGGGAAGGTGCCAGCTGCAGAGAGGCAGGAGGAGAGGCAGGGGAAGGTGCCAGCTGCAGAGAGGCAGGAGGAGAGGCAGGGGAAGGTGCCAGCTGCAGAGAGGCAGGAGGAGAGGCAGGGGAAGGTGCCAGCTGCAGAGAGGCAGGAGGAGAGGCAGGGGAAGGTGCCAGCTGCAGAGAGGCAGGAGGAGAGGCAGGGGAAGGTGCCAGCTGCAGAGAGGCTGGGGAAGGTGCCAGCTGCAGAGAGGCAGGGGAAGGTGCCAGCTGCAGAGAGGCAGGGGAAGGTGCCAGCTGCAGAGAGGTCGGAGGAGAGGCAGAGGATGCATCTGGGTTACAAATGAGATTACATTGGGAAGTGTTAAATGGAAAGTTCCTCTTAAAATCTGACCTGTAACCCTGGTGGAAAGTTCAGATTTTAAACACCTACCTGGGCGTTTGTATGCATGTTTGTATGATTTCCCTTCTCTAAGCACCTTTCTGTAACATTGAGATTAATATGACGCCAAAACCTGAGGATGCCTTAACTCTCTTCATTGTATTATTTTACAAGGTTAAAGCAGTACAAGGAGGTGCCAGCAGCAGAGAGGCAGGAGGAGAGGCAGGGGAAGGTGCCAGATGCAGAGAGGCAGTAGGAGGAGAGGCAGGGGATGAAGCAGGCAGTGCAGATCAGTCTGAAGATCTGCACATTCTTGGTGATAAGCTGAACCAACTAGATGCTAAGCACATTGCAGTGCAAAGGCTTGCAAATAAGGTCCTACATTTCCAGGATAGTTGGTTCAAAGAATACCGACAACTTCATTATAGCTCTTCCTTAAAGAAAGTCCTGTGTTTCAAGTGTGTGAAAGCAACAAAAAAAACTCCATCCCCAAAAAAACTCCCCTTGAAAAGAAGGTTGAGTAAGCATTTTATTCAAGGGGCTTTAACAATTGGAAAAATGCCAGAGTTAGCTTTCAACGACACAGTAACGGCAACGACTGGTAATGCCCAAGAGAAAATGCCAATGGATGCACAGCTGTCAAGTACATGAGCTAAGAAACAGGAGGAGGCTTGGTATTGTCTTGAACTTCTTCCATTTTCTAATAAATGAGCCAACAGTTGTTGCCTTCTCACCAAGCTGCTTGCCTATTGTCCTGTAGCACATCCCAGCCTTGTGCAGCTCTACAAATCTATCCCTGATGTCCTAACACAGCTCTCTGGTCTTGGCCATTGTGGAAAGGTTGGAGTCAGTTTGATTGAGTGTGTGGACAGGTGTCTTTTATACAGGTAACAAGTTCAAACAGGTGCAGAACAGGAGGGCTTCTTACAGAGCCGGAATTCTTACTGGTTGGTAGGTGATCAAATACTTATGTCATGCAATAAAATGCAAATTAATTATTTATAAATCATACAATGTGATTTCCGTCACTCACAGTTGAAGTGTACCTATGATAAAAACGACAGACTCCTACATGCTTTGTAAGTGGGAAAACCTGCAAAATCGGCAGTGTATCAAATACTTGTTCTCCCCACTGTATAAGACAGCCCCCAAAGCGATACACTGGGCCAGCAACAAAGCATGCTCCCAGCAGCGCTGTGTAGCACTACAGAGTACAGTTCTATAGGATGTTAGATACTATTGATACACAGTTTGAACAGTGGTTCAGTCAAAGAGACATCCAAACTCTGATGAACCGTGAGAATGTTCTCCTCACGGGTGACATTAGTAATCGATGACTACACAGAACTGAACAGACATTGTCTGGCAGTGCAACTGCCTATGTTCCAAAGAAGCCATAGCTACAACTCCAGCCACGAGGCAGTCAAGATACTTATTGAAATGCATGCTCAGGTTAGAGATCTGTTTGAGCAAGTAGAGGTGCTTGTGAGGCTTATCATGGTCATTCCTGTGTCCTGCAGAGGCAGAGAGGGGCTTCAATGCCCTCAGAAGGCGGAAAACTTGTCTCAGATCTGAGATGACACAATCATGCTTTAAACCACATTGCAGTTTCTAATGTGCATCAGGAGAGAATAGATTATATAAACCCATCCATCATCTTCCGCTTATCCGGGGCCGGGTCGCGGGGGAAGCAGTCTAAGCAGGGATGCCCAGACTTCCCTCTCCCCAGACACTTCCTCTAGCTCTTCTGGGGGGACACCGAGGCGTTCCCAGGCCAGCCGGGAGACATAGTCCCTCCAGCGTGTCCTAGGTCTTCCCTGGGGTCTCCTCCCGGATGGGACAGGACCGGAACACCTTCCCAGGAAGGCGTTCCGGAGGCATCCGAATCAGATGCCCAAGCCACCTCAGCTGACCCTTCTCGATGTGGAGGAGCAGCGGCTCTACTCAGAGCTCCTCCCGGGTGACCGAGCTTCTCACCCTATCTCTAAGGGATCGCCCAGCCACCCTGCGGAGAAAGCTCATTTTGGCCGCCTGTATCCGGGATCTTGTCCTTTCTGTCATGACCCAAAGCTCATGACCATAGGTGAGAGTAGGAACGTAGATTGACTGGTAAATCGAGAGCTTCGCCTTGCGGCTCAGCTCTTTCTTCACCACGACAGACCGATACATCGACTGCATTACTGCAGAAGCTGCACCGATCCGTCTGTCAATCTCCCGTTCCATCCTTCCCTCACTCGTGAACAAGACCCCTAGATACTTAAACTCCTCCACTTGAGGCAGGCACTCTCCACCAACCTGAAGTGGGCAAGCCACCCTTTTCCGACTGAGGACCATGGCCTCGGATTTGGAGGTACTGATCTTCATCCCCACCGCTTCACACTCGGCTGCAAACCGTCCCACTGCATGCTGAAGGTCCTGGTTAGAAGGGGCCAACACGACAACATCATCTACAAAGAGAAGAGACGAAATAGTGTGGTCCCCAAACCTGACACCCTCCGGCCCCTGGCTGCGCCGAGAAATTCTGTCCATAAAAATTACGAACAGAACCGGCCACAAAGGGCAGCCCTGCCAGAGTCCAACATGCACTGGGAACAAGTCTGACTTACTGCCGGCAATGCGGCAGTTGCTCTTGGTGCTGGTGACTCTCAAATCCAACTTTATGCAGACAATACCATTCTGTATACAGTCAGCCCTTCATTGGATGCTGTGCTTACAAACCTCCAAGAGAGCTTTAATGTCATACAGCACTCCTTCAGTGAGCTCCAACTACTACTGAACTCTGGTAAAACTAAGTGCATGCTCTGCAACCGATCGCTGCCCACATCTACCCGTCTGACTAGCATCACCACTCTTGATGGGTCTGAGTAACCAGACACCCAAATATATAGGTGTCTGGTTAGACAGCTCACTCTCCCTCCTCCACATAAACCCACCACTGCAACTTCAACGCATTAGTTGGTGGCCCCTCATGACACATCTGGCGCCTATCTCACTGGTACCAATTCATTTACAAGTGCTTGCTAGGCAAAGCTCCACTGTACCTAAGCTCATTGGTCACCTTAGCTTTACCAACCTGCAGCCTGCGCTCAAGCAGGCACATCTCTCTGGTAACCCCAAAAGCCCTCACCTCCTTCGGTCACCACTCCTTCCAGTTATCAGCTGCCAATGACTGGAACGAATTACAACAAAACCTGAAACTGGAGACCCTCATTCCCCTCACTGCCTTTAAAAACCTCTGTCTGAGCTACTGACCGTTCATTGTACATGTTAACTCTTCTACATCTTTCTCACATTGTTCTTGCACATAGCTGCCCATATCATCTCTGTCATGCCCCATGGCACATTCACACTTATCAGCAAAATTGTCTTATGTTATCGCTCTTTTGCACAATACAATTTGCACAGGTATAACCTAGTGTTATGCTCTTTATTGTCTTTGGCACACAACTTTGGCACACAAACTGACCTACATCGCAAAATATACCTCACTTTTCACAAACTGTACAACACTCTCTACTGCATTTTTCACTTTTAGCTAGAATCTCTAGCGCATAGGTACTTTTTCTATTGCATTATCACTTTTGCACTAACTGTATATAGACTCCGTACTGCATTTGTATTTTATACAGGCTCTACCTTTATTTTGTACTTTGTGTACTCTATGTGTAACTGTATGTTGTCTTACATGTTTGCGCTTTGTCTTGGCCGGGTCGCTGTTGCAAATGAGAAGCTGTTCTCAAATCGGCCTACCTGGTTAAATAAAGATTAAATTAAATAAATAAAACTATATACGTGTAGGCTGTAGAGTGTCATTCTAATGAATCTATGTTCTGTCTTAAGGCAAACCGTATAATATTGAATATGAAGCTGAAAAGCAACATTGTAAGTAAAAGTAGTATTGTAAGTGAAGACAACAAGCCACAAGTACTGCCACCTACAGCTACTGTTATACATCATCTGTTACAGGCTGATCCAACAAAAATGTATCTCATAAGCACACCAAACCTGTTGTAAATGTGTCACAACAGGTGGTGTAGTGCAGTGTTGCAAGAGCAAGGAACCAGGTGCAGGCAGGTGTAGTCGGCGTAGTCTTTAATTTATATGAAATAAACAAACACCGAGCACAAAACACACAAACGCAAAGGGCTGACTAAAGCAGCAAAAACGACTACAAGAAACGATACAAGTACTTACACTAAACGGCAACACACAACATTCAAACATGACAAGCACAATGAGCCACAATGTGGGGAGCAGAGGGGAAACATATATACACATACAAACGATTCAAATTGGGACCTGGTGTGAAGGATTGAAAACATGTGACAGTCCGGGATGTGTTTGTGAGAATATGGGAACTTGTGAAAATATGGCACGGTGGCGCTGCTGCTCACCGCACCATGACAGTACCCCCCCCCAAAGGCCCGGCCACCGGACGGGCCAAGACGAACCCCAGCCCAAGGGAGGGGGGGCGGGGCAGCGCAGTACCCCCATCAGCACAAACCCGCCGAGGGGGTGGAACAGCCGAGACTAGCCAGGGTGGCGGAGCCGTCGGGACAGGCCGGGGAGGCAGAACCGGCCGAAGATCAGGAGCCGGCGGAGGGTCAGGGGCCGGGAGAGCCGACGGAGGGTCGGTAGCCGGCGGAGGGTCAGAGGCCGGGAGAGCCGACGGAGGGTCGGTAGCCGGCGGAGGGTCAGAGGCCGGGAGAGCCGACGGAGGGTCGGTAGCCGGCGGAGGGTCAGAGGCCGGGAGAGCCGACGGAGGGTCGGTAGCCGGCGGAGGGTCAGAGGCCGGGAGAGCCGACGGAGGGTCGGTAGCCGGCGGAGGGTCAGAGGCCGGGAGAGCCGACGGAGGGTCGGTAGCCGGCGGAGGGTCAGAGGCCGGGAGAGCCGACGGAGGGTCGGTAGCCGGGAGAGCCGACGGTGGGTCGGTAGCCGGAAGAGCCGACGGTGGGTCGGTAGCCGGAAGAGCCGACGGTGGGTCGGTAGCCGGAAGAGCCGACGGTGGGTCGGTAGCCGGAAGAGCCGAAGGAGGGTCGGTAGCCGGAAGAGCCGAAGGAGGCGCTGGGGCGGCCGGGACAGGAGAGGGCGGTGGCAGCCAAACCCCGGCAAGCTCAGGCGGTGCAGGCCACTCCTCCTCGGCCTCAGGCGGTGCAGGCCACTCCTCCTCGGCCTCAGGCGGTGCAGGCCACTCCTCCTCGGCCTCAGGCGGTGCAGGCCACTCCTCCTCGGCCTCAGGCGGTGCAGGCTGCTGCCGCTGGCAGGAAGGAGGCGCTGGCTGCTGCTCCAATGCAGCAGTAGGCAATCGGCGCCGTGGCGCAGGGACAGGTGCAGCGGAAGGCCGCGGAGCAGGAAGCGGTGTGCGCCTAATTGCCAGCCTACAGCCTGGCCAGCCTGCACGGGGTCGAGGAGGCCCCGGACATAGAGGGGGCGCCGTCGGGGCATCCCTCGGGCACCCACTCAGCCCCCCCCCTAAAATTTTCCTGGGGGGACCTCGGGCTGAGCGTTGGGCGCCTTGCCCTCTTCTGTGCTTTCCCAGACGAAGGGAAGATGTCCCTCCGCAGACGGAATGGGTACCGGGCCAGCAGCTCCTTCGTGCTGGTGATGGCCTGTTGTCTGCACGCCTCCGCGAGTACACGCTCGACACGCTCCACCGTAAAGGGAGCTTCCCGCTCCATGTCTCGGTAGAGGAACGTGCCGAGCATGCATGAGAGGAGGCGGCGATTCCATAGGTGGTCCTCCTCTGTTATAGCCTGCGGGTTCCAGATTAGGTGGCTCATTCTGTCACAACAGGTGGTGTAGTGCAGTGTTGCAAGAGCAAGGAACCAGGTGCAGGCAGGTGTAGTCGGCGTAGTCTTTAATTTATATGAAATAAACAAACACCGAGCACAAAACACACAAAAGCAAAGGGCTGACTAAAGCAGCAAAAACGACTACAAGAAACGATACAAGTACTTACACTAAACGGCAACATCCAAACATGACAAGCACAATGAGCCACAATGTGGGGAGCAGAGGGGAAACATATATACACATACAAACGATTCAAATTGGGACCTGGTGTGAAGGATTGAAAACATGTGACAGTCCGGGATGTGTTTGTGAGAATATGGGAACTTGTGAAAATATGGCACGGTGGCGCTGCTGCTCACCGCACCATGACAAAATGTGTCAGTGACTCTATAGAAAAGGCTATTATTACAATAGGCCATTTAATCTTTGAAATCTTGTTTCTTTTGGTAAGTTAGGTTTTTTGGAACCAATTTGCTAAAAAAAAAATTGAATGCAGTTAATGCACACATTATGTATAAAAACTGTCAGGTTATGCAATGCCAATACAGTGTTAAGTTCAATAAATGCCTCATTCATCCTTGCCCTTTCTCTTTCTGAAAACTTTCAAATCTTGCAAATCAGGAGTATACCTTGTTCTTACTATTGCGTAATCTGGTTGAATTATGAATCGCCCGTAATTGATGCGTTTGTTGATATCCCCTCGCCATTATGGAAGTCACCAGAGTTTCGTTTCACGTGAGGGAGGACACTCCAAGCAACTGTGTAGCAGTTGGTTTCTTTTCAACCGATTCTTTTTAAATATCAGTTTAGTCATCATATCAGTTCCGACCGGTCGTGTACACTCCGACAACTACAGTAAAGTTAATTACCAGAAAGCTGGTCATTTGGGCATCTGAGAATCACAATGAAAACTGTGTAAACCCCAAATGACACAGCCTATTAGATTATGTTCTGAAATATAGCCTATTCCTATAGCGTGTTTATTTTCCCACAGTCCACCATTATGTATATTGATTGAAATACGAGTTATTTATTACTGTCGTTTCTCACTTGGAGTTCTTATGTATTCGTAGGTCCTTAACCAGCCAACGATTTGCAACTGGCTATGGTTAGCTTTGCATGTAACTGGCGTTCAAGCGAAGTTTAAATTACTGTCGAAGATAATTTATAAACACACGTTCATTGGTGTATGTTCCCACCAATGAACTAATGGGAAACTTTTTTATAAGTCAGCATACAGTAAACTGTATCACTGTACATACCCCTCCCACAGGACTAGTTTCACTATAGGCTCATTAAAGGTAGCCTACACTGCTCGTTCTGTCAGAAACATGAGTTACAGCCAACATCACCAGCTAATAATGAAGACGTACCTTGTATTCCTGTGCTTTTTGTCTGAAGGTAAGATGGTTGTGACTGTTCATGTAATAAGTAGGCTAACCAACATTTCCCAAGTGTTACGGTATTGGTTCTTATTCTTATTAACCCCTTTTCTTTACTTTTCGTTTTTAGCGCATTCTGTCAACGTCGTGGCAAACGGAGATTCCAGTGCTTACTTCAATGCAGAGGCATCATTTACCTGTACTCTAGCGGACCCGACAGGTGTGCTGCAAGTCACCTGGCAGCGTCTGTTTAAAGACGAATCAGTGGAGAACCTGGCCACATACAGCAAGCGGTTTGGACCTCAAATCATTGAGCCACACAAGAACAAGGTGGTTCTTAGGGAGGCGTCTCTCAACTCAACATCAATTACCCTGAAGAATGTATCATGGTCGGACGAAGCCTGCTATATTTGCTCCTTCAATGTTTATCCAAGTGGATCAAGACGCAAGCAGACCTGTCTAACAGTTCAAGGTAATGGTCTAAAAAATATAGATTTTTATTGGAATTTGACTACTATATCTATATCACATCACAATTTCGCGATATTCAATTAGTTGTTACAACTTTGCTTCCTACGAAACATTGTTGTTCTTCTATTGTCACACTTCGTAAAAACCAAAACTGCCCAAATCAATGAGCCAATTAACTTTCCCGCACACTCGTGACATAATTATGCAATTCATGCTGCTTCACTTTAAAGAGTAAGCGTGCATGACATTGGAATTTACAAATTCTTCCTCTTTTTATAACAACCTTAGTAGAAGTAAAAAAATTGAGGTGGGTAGTATTTCCGTTTTTACGGATGTATTGTGAAATCAGACATAAACAAATGCACATGCTATTATTGGACACGCCTCTAAATGTTTTACTGGAATTGCACACTCTCTAAAAGTCTGCCTTCTGGGATTCCACTTCGCTTGTAGAGGCTGCGTTCTTGCACGTAGTCGCTGAAAGGTGGCATATTGGGATTTTATTTTAACCGGCATTTCACATGAATTACCTGCTCTAATTGTGTTGGAAATAACGGTAATAAGGCATCTCCTCCATCTCTGATTGCCAATATTCCCATAGCCACGAGCAGTGTACAGGTACTCGAGACGCGTTGTACATAACAGCTTGGCCGAACTCTATTGGCCATATAACACACCCCTTCATGCCTTACTGTTTCTTTTTTACCATTAATATATTTTAAACGTATTGAAATTAAATGTATTCATGTTCTATAGTATAAATGTAGAAAAATCCAAATACTTGCTTGTTTACCTAAACTAAACAACATCCTAGCTTTCTATAATGAACATTTAAAGAAACTATGTTATGCCAATTTCGGGGCATTTTACTTTTGCTTTTAAAAGCAGCTTATAATAAATGTTAGAGCCATTAAATTGTGTGTGGATAACCTATGCCATGGGTTAAATTTGCAAATATTCATGACTTAGTCAAAAGCATTGATGCTTAATTAATACTTCCTAATAAAGTCATACCAATACAGGGGACAAGTTACATTCCTTACTCTGATAATCGGACAATTAGCATAATCTGTTTGCCTCAATTTTTAGCATGATATTTGCTATCTTAAGCAATATTTCAGGATCATACAGGATGGGAGTTCTTAAGGCTTTATTAAGCCTCACTGTTTCTTTTTAACCAAAATCATTACATTGCATATTCAAATGTAGCCATTACTTCAATATGCCCTAAATATCCACTGTTGTATCTATTCAAAGGTGTATCTGAAGTGGGAACCACATTGCAACAAGTATCCAGCTCTGAATCTAACAGAGATGGAGATGTTGTGGTCAGCTGCTCTGCCACGGGAAGACCAGCACCTAGCATCCAATGGGATTATTCGACTCCAGGATCCATACAGACTCTCAGCAACTGGAATGTCACTAACAGTGACCAAACGGTTACCGTTGTGAGCAACATAACCCTCCGACTGTCCCCAGGGTTGGGAGGACACGTGGACTGTCTAGTTAACAACGGGACAAGGACCCAGACACGACAGCAGGTCCTGCTTCCTCTTCACCTTGGGAAGAATAAGGATGAACCAGGTTTGTCAACTTTATATTTAAACCCAGGTACCTATAGGACATGCACACAATCCATTTAGTTCACTTTAGAAAACAACGTTTTGACCGACCCTTGACCCAGAATCATCCCAAATAACTTGTGATAGCCTTGTGAATATTGCTTGTGCAGTATTTCACTATTATCTTTGATGATGACTCATGTTGTTGTGATGTTATTTCTGAGGAAATCTGATTATCAGTTTCATTGTAATTCAAGTGGTAAAGCATCACATGTCACTGCAGAACCAAGCGTTGAGTTCCGGGTAATTTCCGTGGTACAGCACATAATGACTGTGGTGTTGTTCCCGGGCCCTCAGGGAAGCTATACAAAACAAAACAGAAACCATCCTTGTCAGGGAGTGCTTCTCTGATCTAAATTTAAGAGAAGCACTCCCTAACAGGGAGGTAAACAAATGTGTGCATAGAATTTGAGAGGAATAAGCATTTCTTGCACAGGGAACATTCCTGAGAAGTTTTAATTTTACTAAATGAAACATGGGACTGACAGTTTACGTGGTCCATTCATGTTATTTCTTTCACTATATGTGATGGATAATGTTAGGTAGGATATAAAGGCTGAATACTCTTGGGTGAATGCTGCCTGTCCAAACATGCTCCTTGATATATTATGATTGATTTCCCCAGATGACACATCTCCACTGGGGGTTGCCATTCCAGTTTTGCTCATCATTTCCTTTTTCGGAGTCTTCGTCTATTTCATGCATAAGAAGAAAAAAGGTGAGTGTGCTCAATTATTACGTGGAATATACATCAAGCATGATTGAATTACACAGTATAACGCACAAAACCAAATGTGATGTCAGAACCCAGAGCTAAATCCTGTTTTTATGATGAGTCTTAATAAGACGGGCAGCAAATACGAAAAATTATGCCATCATATTAGATTTCATGTCATGGCGCTGTATATTAACCTTTATATTCTGTCTGGCAGTTTTCAGGGAAGCCGTGTTGGCCACTCCAGCTGAAGAACAGCACCCCTTTGGCTGCAACGTGTAAATGTGTCTGTGCTTGATTACAGTGTTTGTATTTGATGTAGCTGACAGAAATTTAAGTAAGCATTGTTGTGAAGATGGGAAGCTTCTTCAAAAGAAAATCCAGTCATAAATAAGCTAGTAAAGGGAGAATTTAACCTTCTTTCAACTTGATGTTAGTTGGCGTCTGAAAATAGCAGAAACAGAAATCCACGGTTCAGGTCTTTATTAATGGGCTGGATTTAAACCCCTACTGCAACATAATGTTTGCATATTCAATCATGGATTCCCCTGTTGTCTTGGCCTACTGTACATACCTCTATCTGGGAGAGACTCAGGAGCTACAGTATAGTGAAAGGACATACATGTATTATATGTAAGGAAAGCCTTAAGGACTACTTTTTACATTTATCATATTGTATACTGTACAGTACATGAAAGACCACTGGGGGATACCACTGAATTGTCTGTCCCAATTCATTTATACTTCTATTTATTTCACTTCAATCCATTTCAGTATGAAACAATATGTTGCACTTTACTTTATGTAAGATTTATTGTTATAAATCTGTGAAAGGAGAAAACATGAAAAAAAAAATCCCATGTCATTTGAACGCATTCATAAGCCTTTTTAGATTAGACTGTAAAGATGTTTGCACTTTAATTGTTCTGTTTGCACTATTCACTAAATTTACATTGTTTGAGATCCTACTGTTATATTTATTGTACATGTTTGCTTGTAATTTTCTGTTTACACTTGGTTTTTCAAATGTTATTGATTTTGTCATTGTTTAATATTCTAAACCATTATTTAAACCCAGACTTTATATATATCATGATTTTCCCTGTTTGAAAATAAAACTAGTCATTTCACAAAGCGCACCTACTGGAAAGTTGTCTTTCCTTACATGTTTTGGATATTTGAACTAAATTACAACCATATTTATTGATAACGGTAACTGAATTTTACTAATCACACAACTCCGCCACAATCCTATCTTTACATAAAATGGCTTAAATTAGAATCAGGTGCACTAAATGGGTAATAAATGTTAGACGACTGGTCTGATTTGGCCCTACCCATATGGGTGTGTTAACAGCATGCCAAGATCAAAAGACCTTGGCCCAGACGAAGAAAAGATTACTTATGGATATGAGTCTGGGATGAGTTACAAAACCATTTCCAAGCAATTCAAACTATGTCATTCCTGCCTTGAAAGGTTATCTACAAATGGAGCAAATTCCTGACCACTGGCAATCTACCAAGGATGGCATTCCTCCAAATTCAGCCACAGGGCTGACAATGTTGCTCTTAGGTGTTTCTGAGAACCCCAGGGGAACATTGAGGGATTTACCAGCCTCTTGACACAATCCGTATCAATGGGCACAAGTCAGCTGTCAGAAAGACACTGCACACAAGGAAGACGTCTCTGCTCCCAAAGGAATATCAAAACACGACTGATGTTTGTCAGACAACGCCTGGGTAAAAAAGAAAGTGCTTAGACAGCTGGGCCACCTTTGGAAATTGGATGTTGGGTACATGTCAGGTTAGACAACTTCACCTCCTCCACCCTGATCCTGAACACTGGTGCACAGCTTCCTGCCTTCGTAGACATCCACCGAAAGTGGTGTCTGCACAGGGTGCGCGGGATCATCAGGGACTCTCCACATCCATGCCACAAACTGTTGGTGGGGTCTCTTTGATCCCGCACCAGGAGGCTCAGGAACAGTTTCTTCCCAATCTACTGTAACCCTGCTGAACTCTGTGACCCAGAGAACTGTGAACTCTGTGACCCGTCACTATACATACCCCCCCCCCCCCCCGCCTCTCAGGAACCTCGTTGCACTACTGCCTTTGTTCTACTCTGATACTACCTTGCAAACTCTGATAATGGAAGTTTTCAGTTGTTCCAGTACAGGTAAGTGTCTACCTCGGGAATCTCATTGCTGCTATTCCTGCATCCCGGTTGCACGTTACCTTACTCCTTCAATTTAACCTGATTGCACTTCTAGAATGTCATTTAGAATTGCCATTTGTACCTGCACAAATATTATCCCACTTGTAACATATACTATACTTAATAATACTTGTCCTTAATAATCCCTCTGTTTGCCTCCATTTGCCTTAATTTAGTATTGCCATTTGTACTACATTTGCCTTCATTGCACATCAATATATTCCATATATTTAATACTTGTAAATACTTCTGCCCTCTTCTTTTTGCACTTCTGGTTAGGTGCCAACTGCATTTCGTTGTACTGTACTTGTTCAATGACAAAGTTCAATCTAATCTAATTTCTTCTGCAGCACTCTAAGAACGCAAACAAATAAGGCTAAGAATAAGTATTGCGATTCTCTTTATTTTCTTGATACTTTATATATTGTGATTCATGTTTCTGCTGCAGGGGGGCAAGATATGACCATAAAAAATAATAATTCAACAGCTGGCTATATAGAAAATGAAACTTCCTCCTTATCAACCGGACAAATGCAAGTCCATCTTCTAGTTCTCCTTGGGTAGAGGGAGGACATTGAAGTTGAGACAGGGTTAACTTCTGACTCAAACTGCAATACTAACAACCCAACCCAGAATGTCATGTTGAAAATATTGTGACTGAACAATGATTGTTATTCCCAATAACGTCTGACACTGGTAACAGCCTTGTGATTCAGCATTCTCATGCAATGGCAGACCATTTTGTTTACTGATGACTAATGATTTAGTTATATCGTGATCTGATCTGTATTAGGTTTCCTTTTAACTACCTGAGTAAAGAATCTTGAGTCACACTAGGGGGAAGAGATGCTGGGTTGTGAGTAGTTTCCAGTACAGATGCTGGCATCAGATAGCCTTGGGATTAAGTGTTGGGCTGGTAATGAAAGGTTGCCTGCTCTAATGCTAGAGCTGATAGATATGTGAATGAATATATATTAGACAGAAAATGTCCCCACATACTACAGTATTCAAAAATACTGCATAAAAAGGAAGGGTTTAAAAATGTAAATCCTGCCTCCAAACATTTGAAAGATCTTTGAAAGATCATGATTTATTTCAATCAAATTTATTTATAAAGCCCATTTTACAACAGCAGTTGTCACAAAGTGCTTTACAGAGACACCCGGCCTTAAACCCCAAGGAGCAAACAACAGTTGTGTTGAATTTCCCCAGAAGACAAGGATCTTTATTAAGGTTGACATTCCAGTTCTTCATGAGCATTTCCCTTTTGTAATATTTACGGTCATTCTTCAATAGGAACCAGAAAAGGAACCAGTCAAGCCTAGCTCAGCCAGCCCACAATTATAAAGGATGAATGTTGTTGTCCCTGGCAGGTTTTGATCTGTGGTTTCCTATGTGGCAGACTGTGTCTATAAACATTACGCTATTTAAACAGAAATGCAACTTTTACCTCAGCCATTAAATTTTTGCTGAAATAATGTGGATAGCAGAACTTTAATTAACGGAACTAAAGTGAACTCTTGTACAAAGATTACTGTAAATGGCTAGCTAATAGTTATACAGTACCTATAATGATAACAATGACTCCAATAATTCCACGGCTGGTTCATTTCTTTAGAAAACAATACAAATATAAAAGGGTCACATAATACAATTACCCTTTTAAATATGATATTCATGGTATCACAGAATGGATATATATTGTTGTGTGACGCCTGAAAAGTACAGAGTGGATAAATATTTTTGAGAGACAAAAAGTATGAGGTCTGAGAGGGGAATTGACCCGGGTAAAAATTTCGGAGGTCAGGGATGTTCCCACAAGACCACAGAGCTTGCTGGTAGTCAGTCCACATCCATATAGTCTCCAAATGCAACTTGTTTTCCAGCAATTACATTTTTGCTAAAAAAAACGTGGTCAACAGAATGTTTATTAATGGAACTAACGTGTACTCATGTAGTGATTTCTGGACTGCTACAGGACCACACGATACCACTGCCTTTTTTTTTTTTTTTTTTATTTGTGACGCAACAATTTGCAATCTGCAATCATATGAATAGGAACAAGCAGAAGTTCTACAATGCACCAATATTAATAGATTTTCTCTTTCTCTCAATCCAGACTTAGCATTTAAGAAAGGTACAAAGGGTATACAGAAATATATCGATTAGAAAGCCACAATAAAATTACAGTACCTGCAATCATATGAATAGGAACAAGCAGAAGCTTGTCAATGCACCAATATTATAATAGAATTGCTTTTCTATAAAAGATGCATACAGAAATTTGAACTACTTGTCTTTCAAATAAAATGCACTGCAAGACATTAAGTGAACAAATAATAGCTCAACATGACAGGTGTACACAGGATATAAACTACACTAACATTGATGCCGTACTGTATGCCAAAGGTATTTGCTTGAATGTGGCAACTTTGATCTTACGCACGCATTCATGAAATACAGGTGCTGGTCATAAAATTTGAATTAAAAAAATGTCATCCCACACAGACTGATATATTTCAAGTGTTTATTTCTTTTAATTTTGATGATTATAACTGACAACTAATGAAAACCCCAAATTCAGTGTCTCCGAAAATTTGAATATTGTGAAAAGGTTCAATATTGAAGACACCTGGTGCCACACTCTAATCAGCTAATTAACCCAAAACACCTGCAAAGGCCTTTAAATGGTCTCTCAGTCAAATTCTGTAGGCAACACAGTCATGGGGAAGACTTCTGACTTGACAGCTGTCCAAAAGATGACCATTGACACCTTGCACAAGGAGAGCAAGACACAAAATGTCATAGCTAAAGAGGCTGGCTGTTCACAGAGCTCTGTGTCCAAGGACATTAATAGAGAGGCGAAGGGAAGGAAAAGAGTGTAAAAGCAATAGGGATAACTGCACCCTGGGGAGGACTGTGAAACAAAACCCATTCAAAAATGTGGGGGAGATTCACAAAGAGTGGACTGCAGCTGGAGTCAGTGCTTCAAGAACCACCACGCACAGACGTATGCAAGACATGGGTTTCAGCTGTCGCATTCCTTGTGTCAAGCCACTCTTGAACAAGACACAGCGTCAGAAGCGTCTTGCCTGGGCCAAAGACAAAAAGGACTGGACTGCTGCTGATTTATGTTCTTTGATGAAAGTAAATTTTGCATTTCCTTTGGAAATCAAGGTCCCAGAGTCTGGAGGATGAGAGGAGAGGCACAGAATCCACATTGCTTGAAGTCCAGTGTAAAGTTTCCACAGTCAGTGATGGTTTGGGGTGCCATGTCATCTGCTGGTGTTGGTTCCACTGTGTTTTCTGAGGTCCAAGGTCAACGCAGCCATCTACCAGGAAGTTTTAGAGCACTTCATGCTTCCTGCTGCTGACCAACTTTATGGAGATGCAGATTTCATTTTCCAACAGGACTTGGCACCTGCACACAGTGCCAAAGCTACCAGTACCTGGTTTAAGGACCACGGTATCACTGTTCTTAATTGGCCAGCCAACTCGCCTGACCTTAACCCTATAGAAAACAGTGATACCGCCAGACCCAACATTGCAGAAGAGCTGAAGGCCACTATCAGAGCAACTTGGGCTCTCATAACACCTGAGCAGTGCCAAAGACTGATCGACTCCATGCCACGCCACATTGCTGCAGTAATTCAGGCAAAGGAGCCCCAACCAAGTATTGAGTGCTGTACATGCTCATACTTATCATGTTCATCCTTTTCAGTTGGCCAACATTTCTAAAAATGCTTTTTTTGTATTAACCCTAACCCTTAAGTAATATTAAACATTTTTGAGATACTGAATTTGGGGTTTTCATTAGTTGTCAGTTATAATCATCACAATTAAAAGAAATAAACATTTGAAATATATCAGTCTGTGTGTAATGAATGAATACATTATACAAGTTTCACTTTTTGAATGGAATTACTGAAATAAATCAACCTTTTGACGATATTCTAGTTTTATGACCAGCTCCTGTATAGCCTATATACTGTAGACTGTAACTAAACACATATAGGCCAACATACATATATATACATATATATATATATATATATATATATATATATATATATATATATATATATATATATATATATATATATATAACCTTCAAATTATGTTGATAACATTGGTAAAACACTTGTATGAAATCGCAGCATGGATTTAATGTTTCTCTCCAATACACCCAATAAAAGTACTATTTGCAGAGCTAGCAAACATCGTGGGTTGGCAGCCTGAGAATGCTAACAACACTATCAACGCATTTTCTTAAATCTGTGTCATTTCCTTGACATAGATTAAGACAAGTCTCACCCTCGATAGCTACACCAGTGGTTCTCATTGCAGGACTTTCACTTTTGACGGATATAGCTGATTATTCCTGTATACGTCTGGCTTAAATCATGCTATCGGAAGGGAGATAAAATCCCCCACATTACCTTCTCAGCAAATGCTTCCGCTCCAACAACACAGTCAATGATTTCCTGCGCACTGATCTAGATCATGACGCATTCGTCTTTTGCTGTCATAATGTGAGTGGACTCTAAACCTTATCTGACTCCAACAGGTCGAGAGCGATAGATAGGTTTCAAAACAATTCTGAAAGTAGCTAGACCTACAGTACAGTATACGCAATTTTCACTTTCACCACAATTCTGCAAGTAGCTAATATGGTCTTCTCATTTTAACCACAACCGATCATTAGGCCCACGCCGCAAGTTATCTACAACTTAATTAAACGTGACACTAACTTTATACCACCTATACAAAAACTCAAATCGAAAACAAAATGTTTCAGTTCATTTCCAGCAATATTACCTAATCCGCCTGTTTGGTCTGGGCGTTTGTCTATTTTGGTCTGCAGCCAGTTTAATAAATGGGGTGAAGTATGTTTTAGATTGGACATACATTCGGCTTTTCCAATCTCAATAACTCTGTAAAAGAAGCATTCCATTAATCCAATATTAGTCTCAATGTGATTACAAAATTATATACACTGATACGCAGTCTTTATTTACCCATAGTTTAATCAAGCTTACAATTTCCGAGCCACGGGCTGCTGACGGTGTCGAAGCCAAAACCCGGAAGGAAGCGATTTCTGGGCGGGTGCTGGTGGTGGGTGCATTCAAATTGTATACAAATGCCGCCTTGTACTTCAAACTTCACGCAATGAAGGGTATACATTGTTCCCCACCCTCCCCCAAACAATAATATAACATTTGTAGTCATAGCATACTGTAGGAGCATATTGTAGGAGTTTTTGAAATAGCAAAGTTCTGGCAAATTTTGAAACTTCATATTTTGAAAAAATAAAGGGTGTGCATTGTTTCAGAATATTTTTCAGAATATATCATTTTATAGTCATGACTCATGACATGACTCATGAAGCTTGAAGTTAGAAGAACAAGGCTGCATTTGTTTACAATTTGAACGCATCCACCAATATAGCACCACCCCAGAGATCTTTTCCGTCGAGGTTTCGGTTCCCATAACAGCGGTCAGCTCTCCGTTGCTCGGAACATTTATGCTTGGTTAAAATATGGGTAAATATGGATTGTGCAATCACAATGGTAACAATAGTGGTTTATCTGAATACTTCGTTAAAGAGCTATTCAGATTTGAAGAGCCGAATGTCTGTCCAATGTCCATTCTAAAACCAACTTCACCGCAGTAGTTTACTGGCTGTCTTGTGAGTTGACAGAAATACTTTGAACTTCCCTTAAACCTTCTCAGAACTGCATATAGGCTTACCTGGCAGATGACAAAATATACATAATGACAAAATATATGTGTATCTCCTGACTGTTATTATTGCATAGGCCTACTATGAAATCATAAGCAGCTGTACAAAACATCACTAGGCCTGAGCTTTACTCAAAACTAAACCAAAAAAATTATTATAGCTATTAACATACCAAATAAAAAAAATATGTTATGGACCTGTAGGCCTATTAATGCAATCTATTTCGGTTTTTGTAATTTTTAATTTATGGAGAACATAAAATTACTTTATTTCCATAAAGTATTAGTAAACTGGGCCTTTTCAAAATGTATTGTTGTCAAACTGGACCTGGGTTTGCTCAGCTAGTGTTCACATAAGACTTTGGGCTAAAGATTCATGCTTGTAATCCTTGTAATCCTAGTGAACAAATCAAACTCAACAATAATTAAGATTCTATTTGATTGGTCAGTAAATGTTTAATGCTTTGTTTTTGATCCAGTTTCACACTGATTATTATGTCACCATGTTCCTGGGCTAGCCCTGGAAAGTTTACACTACCTCTGACATAAGGTTGGCACAGGTCCACTTCAAAATGTTTGAAAACTTGCTTAGGCCATAGCCAAAATTTCCCTTAAGCCAGGGCTATGAGATGCAGTGTGTGAAGGCGACATTGCTGTGTTTTGTTCATATTTTTGTTCTGTGTACAATTTCATTGTTTTCCTTTGAATAACTTACACAATTCTCAAAAAAAAGACTTAATGAAACATTACAAAACATTACACAACATTTCCAGTCTTTTGTTGTCTCTGTCATAACTTTTTTGAAACATGTTGCTGGCATCAAATTCAAAGTGGGCATATATTTTTCAAGAAACAATAAACTGTCTCAGTTTTAACATTTGATATGTTGTCTTTGTACTTTTTTCTATAAAATTTAGGGTTGAAAGGATTTACACATCATGGCATTCTGTTTTTCTTTACATTTTACACAGCGTCCCAACATATTTGGAAACAGGTTTGTACATCATGCTTTTTCACTACGTTGCAGTTGGGTTTGAGATGCTATAGTTCTTTTTGTATGTCGCTTGTTGCTTTCTGTTTCCATTTGATTTGAGACGTTAACATTTCATCTGGCTGATAGTTTTTTCAAATGTTAAAATAGAAGTTATTGTGACAATGGCTGTGGAAGAAAGTTAATAGACATTCTTAGAAGCCCTTGCCACTCTGAACCAACTCTGAGAGGGAACGTTTTCCAACTCAGAGAACATTAGGTGGGAGGGCTCATTCATTGTAGTAATATCATAGATTCAACAAGACCAGGAAACATTCCTCACAGACTTTGGTTCATATTGACATTATAGCATCATGTAGTTGCTGCAGATTTGTTAGTTGCACATCCGTGATACGAATCTCCTGTTCCACCACATCCCAAAGGTGCTCTATTGGATTGGGATCTGGTGACAGTGGGGGCCATTTGAGTACAGTGAACCCATCGTCATGTCAGTTCTCCTTCCCCACCAAGTTCTCCTTCTCCACTATAAATCATTGTTAATATGAGGAATGCATTTTCTGAATTTTCCCAGTCTACTCCCGTTTTAAACTTTAGGAGGACATGAGGTCCTGGTCCACACCTGCAGAGTACCTGGTTTGGGGGGCCCGTTGCTGTCCCTGTCCAAAATCCTCCTGGTTGTGTTGCTGATCAAGACGATACCTGACGATTTCAGCTGCCACCTCCTCCCTCCCCCGTGTTGTCCCTGTCCTTGTTCATCTGGTCATGCTTCTGACCTGGTCTAAATTTAAATCGACTCTGGATTTAGCCCACATGCATTTATTAATTATTCCAATTGTAATCTTATATGTTCACCCGGCACAGCCAGAAGAGGACTGGTCACCCCTCAGAGCCTCACTCCTCTCTAGGTTTCTTCCTAGATTTCAGCCTCCTTAGGGAGTTTTTCCTATCCGCTGAAATTCAACACTAATGTTGTTTGCTCCTTGGGGTTTAAGGCCGGGTGTTTTTGCAAAAGCACTTTGTGAAAACTTCTGTTTTAAAAAGGGCTTTATAAATACATTTGATTGATTGATTGATTTGATGTCTAAATGCATTGAGTAGCTGCCACATGATTGGCTGATTAGATATTTGCATTCATTCTGCTAGTATCCCTAAAGTAGAGCTAATCTGTTTTATTGATGATATACTGTAATTACTCTCTTTTTTTTATTGAGACACCATTGCTGATATTGTTGCTTTTTACTATAACATGTTGTGCTTTCTCAAATTATAATTGAACATGTTTTTTTTATTGCCAGGGGCCGGAGGGTGTCAGGTTTGGGGACCACACGATTTCGTCTCTGCTCTTTGCGGATGATGTTGTCGTGTTGGCCCCTTCAAGCCAGGACCTTCAGCATGCACTTGGACGGTTTGCAGCCGAGTGTGAAGCGGTGGGGATGAAAATCAGTACCTCCAAATCCGAGGCCATGGTCCTCAGTCGGAAAAGGGTGGCTTGCCCACTTCAGGTTGGTGGAGAGTGCCTGCCTCAAGTGGAGGAGTTTAAGTATCTAGGGGTCCTGTTCACGAGTGAGGGAAGGATGGAACGGGAGATTGACAGACGGATCGGTGCAGCTTCTGCAGTAATGCGGTCGATGTATCGGTCTGTCGTGGTGAAGAAAGAGCTGAGCCGCAAGGCGAAGCTCTCGATTTACCGGTCAATCTACGTTCCTACTCTCACCTATGGTCATGAGCTTTGGGTCATGACCGAAAGGACAAGATCCCGGATACAGGCGGCCGAAATGAGCTTTCTCCGCAGGGTGGCTGGGCGATCCCTTAGAGATAGGGTGAGAAGCTCGGTCACCCGGGAGGAGCTCAGAGTAGAGCCGCTGCTCCTCCACATCGAGAGGGGTCAGCTGAGGTGGCTTGGGCATCTGTTTCGGATGCCTCCGGAACGCCTTCCTGGGAAGGTGTTCCGGTCCCGTCCCACCGGGAAGAGACCCCGGGGAAGACCTAGGACACGCTGGAGGGACTATGTCTCCCGGCTGGCCTGGGAACGCCTCGGTGTCCCCCCGGAAGAGCTGGAGGAAGTGTCTGGGGAGAGGGAAGTCTGGGCATCCCTGCTTAGACTGCTGCCCCCGCGACCCGGCCCCGGATAAGCGGAAGATGATGCAATGCAATGCATGTTTTTTTTATAGATTGGATTGCACTATATCTCTATGCAACCTATTACTAAGACATTAATACAATTTTAATGTTGTAGTGAAATGTATTGTCTAGAGTAGTAAAGTACAATTATTTAGTGAAATGCAAAGCATAAACATAGTTTTAAATGACATAATTCGAGGGTTGACCTAAACCCTTAGTTCTTTACATTCACTTACATTCCCACACATTCTGTCATTTGTTACCTATAATAGTAACCCATAATAACCCATACTGATGATGATGATTTACAGTAAAGTTGCTTCCATTCAATTCTTTATCACTATTTATACTCCCTCTTCTGACCATTCAGAGTACTACTCTCCAATGTCACGTACAGTATCTCACAATACAGTATCTCCAAGGGACATTCCTGACTTGTGTAAATCTACCATCCTCTTTCTCAGACCTGCACTGAGCTCCTTGGACTTTCCCATTTGTATTGGTCAATCCAATGAGTGCTGTCAAAGAAACCCTTTTTATATTGGCACAGGGAAGGTACCGGCTGTAGTCAATCATGATCAGTAACAGGAAGTTAAGAGGCCTTGGGCTTGGACATTTCGGAAATTTCAGCACCACTGAATTAATAATCTAAGTGGGTGTATGTATAATTTGGACCCTGTGTGGATTACAGAAAACCTGAAATGAATGAAAACCTGTGCACCAAATTCTTGTTTTTTTTTTCTATTAAAGTGGTATGTTGTAAAATCATTCTTCCCCAGAAAAAGAACAGTTCAAAGAAATCACTGAAAGCCCAATATCACCATGACATGTATATCCATAATCAGTGTATCTAAACTTCCGACCACAACTGTAGATGGGAAAATATGTAGCTGGTCCTCTTTATGTGGTATTGTTATGGTATTGACTTGGTATCCTATAGTGAATATGCTGATCTTATTGAGTATTATGATACTTAACTTGTAAACCTGGTACTGACAGAGTCAAAATTGTATCATGACAACACCAACAAGGTTAATCACAGTGGATTTGACACTTTATGAATTGCGCTAATATTTCCTGTTGATCAGTCAATTGTTTGATTGTTTCTAAACCCTGAGTGAACTTGCTTGGGGAAAAATTGATAGGTTAAAGAAAAAGAATAACATTGTCACCTTGTTCTCAGTAACATTACTATTTAAATTCAGAAACATATTAGTATATCTCTGTACCATACTCTAAAATATTTCAGGTTCTATCTGTTGTATGATGTAATTTCACCTACTAAAACTGGTCAAATTTAGGCCCTTCAAACACAGGCCATGGAAAAAATATATAAAGTCTCACCAGCAGAGGTTAGGCTACTACAATATAACTGTACTGGGAGGATCCAATATGATGATTCCTTCAGTTTCAAGTGGGTGGTACAAATATAGAGAGGGAACTTGGAAACATACACACAGTTTCACAATGGCTCCTGAACACCACATATACCTGTTCATTATGTTAATAATCATGCCTAAAGGTGAGCTAATCAGTTTTATTCATGATACTACATTTGACAGCTTTTTATTGATACAACATTGCTAATGTGGTTTTCTTTATGAAATTTTGCTTTTCCCATTGTTCAAAGCTGTTTATTTCACTAGATTCAAAATGTTATCTATATGTATATATTATTTTAAGTAATTTAGCCAACACTCATATCAGAGCAACTTGCAGTTTATCTAGATTTATCTAGATTAATTTTATATATTTTATGTATTTGACTCTGCATGTATAACCTATTAGCTTAATATATGAATATAATAATGAATGTTATAGTGACTCACATAGCCTATTGTGTAGTAAAATGCAGTTGAGTTTTGAAATGCATGTATAAACTACACAGTATATAGTGATTTAATCAGTAAACATGGTGGAGAATTGAGCATAAAGCTTCTTACTTTTGCTGTTGGTTCTTTAATAATTAACCCGAAGTATTCCCGCCTTCACGAATTCCCGCGTTTTAGGTACACTGTTACGTCATGTATGCGTCTCCCTTAAAAGCACAGCATTTTACGTCAACACGCCGCAATGTGCATGATGCGCGTTTTTGTCAGCAGCACCGAGGTATTTGATAGCGCTAACAGGATAATGGCACTTGTGCAAGAGCATTTAATAAATAATACCAAAGACATAGATTATTACATTTTAAGAAAACATTTTAACTACATTTGCTTGCTAGTTTGTTCAGACTGCCTATAGTTGAGTAACTCGTTCTATCATATAGTCGTCCTGTAACAGGAAACGTTTCACAATGCAATAAGCACACAAGTGTAATTTAGCAGCGTTGATCTAATTATAATTTCCCTATCAATTAACACATTGTTCCAACATTAAAATACGTAAACAATATCCCCAACCATCGATTAAGAATGTTACGTTCACCTTCTGACGTTAAGTGCAATCAAGGAGATTGGCAATCGTAACCCATTTTACAAAGCGGTTTCATTAGTAGTGGTAGAGTGTTCATTAGTAATGAAAACGTTTATTGAGTATATCTTACCTTGATATTCAGTCAACTCCAGGCATACGATTTGAATGTGGTTTAAATGTTACGTTTCAATATACAAATACATGTAAACATGTTAACAATGTAAGACACCATATAGATTTTCACATAATGTAATTTTTTACATTAAACAGAAGTGGCTGAGCAGAGGCAAGTCAGGGAGGAATATTCATTATTGGAGAAAGTGTAGATCTGATTAGTAACTAGTCAGTGTATTCATGCAGGTCTTTCTCAGCTGGTAAAAACACAGCGGGTCGTCATAGTAACCCTGGGAGAAGATGCTCACTTAAGCTGCTGTCTCATGGAACCCAAAGACGTCCTGCAAGTCACCTGGCAAAAAGAGACACTGAAGGGGATTGAAAATGTTGCCAGCTACAACAAACGTTTTGGTCCATTAGTCAATTCACGTTTTCAGAAGGTGGTGTTTCAAGACATGGGACTGCAGAAATGCTCTATTATCATCAGAGAAGTATCTAGAGAAGATGAGGGCTGCTACAAGTGTCTGTTTAATTCAAACCCAGATGGAGCTGTCATTGGAAGGACATGCCTACAAGTTAATGGTAAAGTATATGGGTTATTTTAAGACAGGAATAGTTTCCTTTAAACCTTATTTTCAGCATCAATCATCTATGTGACCATGTTCTAATTTGTACTTACAGTGAATCATGTTTGCTGTTGTTTTATAGAACCCACACTGTATGAACCAACACTCCTAGTTACACAAAGCAATGACAGCAACACCCTCTTCTCTGGGTTAACTGTCTCCTGCTCTGCTACGGGACGACCTGCTCCAATAGTGGCCTGGAAGGTCACAGAACACTTTTTGGACTCTTCTGCAGTCAATGTCAACCATCCCAATGGAACTGTTACTGTCACCATAACATCCACAATGGCAGTTCCCAATGTAGACACCATGGTTGGGTGTGTTGTCTCGTCTGGTGAGGTCATTAAGGAGGTTTCCAAGGAGATACCAGCAAATTCAACATCCTTTACTGGTGATTTTTTTAAATGAACTACAATCAGGAATCATCATAATTTTTTCTTATTAGGCTTTTTGTGGTCTTTGTCCATTGGAGATAAATGGTGATGCCTGAATTTGTGGCAACAGCATTGTACCAGTGACCCCAAATCTCTCTAAAGTAATATGTACCTCTTGTGCTCCAGTGAATTGTACTGCTGTCATCTTTCCTATTCATAGGGATGATGGTTGGTGTAGGGGTGTTTTCAGCGGGTGTCATTGTTTTCATCTGTGGTCTAGTTGGGTGGCTGTTTATGAGGAGACATCAAAAGAGCAGGTAAGGTATTCTTGCCCAAATGTCAGAATGAGAAATATCACTGTAGATATGTACAGTGGGGAGAACAAGTATTTGATACACTGCCGATTTTGCAGTGTTTCCTACTTACAAAGCATGTAGAGGTCTGTACTTTTCTTTATCATAGGTACACTTCAACTGTGAGAGACAGAATTTTAAACAAAAATCCAGAAAATCACATTGCATAGCATAGCATAGCATCATCTTCCGCTTATCCCGGGCCGGGTCGCGGGGGCAGCAGTCTAAGCAGGGATGCCCAGACTTCCCTCTCCCCAGACACTTCCTCCAGCTCTTCCGGGGGGACACCGAGGCGTTCCCAGGCCAGCCGGGAGACATAGTCCCTCCAGCGTGTCCTAGGTCTTCCCCGGGGTCTCTTCCCGGTGGGACGGGACCGGAACACCTTCCCAGGAAGGCGTTCCGGAGGCATCCGAAACAGATGCCCAAGCCACCTCAGCTGACCCCTCTCGATGTGGAGGAGCAGCGGCTCTACTCTGAGCTCCTCCCGGGTGACCGAGCTTCTCACCCTATCTCTAAGGGATCGCCCAGCCACCCTGCAGAGAAAGCTCATTTCGGCCGCCTGTATCCGGGATCTTGTCCTTTCGGTCATGACCCAAAGCTCATGACCATATGTGAGAGTAGGAACGTAGATTGACCGGTAAATCGAGAGCTTCGCCTTGCGGCTCAGCTCTTTCTTCACCACGACAGACCGATACATCAACCGCATTACTGCAGAAGCTGCACCGATCCGTCTGTCAATCTCCCGTTCCATCCTTCCCTCACTCGTGAACAGGACCCCTAGATACTTAAACTCCTCCACTTGAGGCAGGCACTCTCCACCAACCTGAAGTGGGCAAGCCACCCTTTTCCGACTGAGGACCATGGCCTCACATTGTATGATTTTAATTGCATTTTATTGCATGACATAAGTATTTGATCACCTACCAACCAGTAAGAATTCCGTCTCTCAAAGACATGTTAATTTTTCTTTAAGAAGCCCTCCTGTTCTCCACTCATTACCTGTATTAACTGCACCTGTTTGAACTTGTTACCTGTATAAAAGACACCTGTCCACACACTCAAACAAACAGACTCCAACCGCTCCACAATGGCCAAGACCAGAGAGCTGTGTAAGGACATCAGGGATACAATTGTAGACATGCAGAAGGCTGGGGTAGGCTACAGGACAATAGGCAAGCAGCTTGGTGAGAAGGCAACGACTGTTGGAGCAATTATTCGAAAATGGAAGAAGTTCAAGATGACGGTCAATCTCCCTCGGTCTGGGGCTCCATGCAAGATCTCACCTCGTTGGGCATCAATGATCATGAGGAAGGTGAGGGATCAGCCTAGAACTACACGGCAGGACCTGGTCAATGACCTGAAGAGAGCTGGGACCACAGTCTCAAAGAAAACCATTAGTAACACATTACGCTGTCATGGATTAAAATCCTGCAGCGCACGCAAGGTCCCCCTGCTCAAGCTAGCACATGTCCAGGCACGTCTGAAGTTTGCCAATGACCATCTGGATGATCCAGAAGAGGAATGGGAGAAGGTCATGTAGTCTGATGAGACAAAAATAGAGCTTTTTGGTATAAACTCCACTCGCCATGTTTGGAGGAAGAAGAAGGATGAGTACAACCCCAAGAACACCATCCCAACCGTGAAGCATGGAGGTGGAAACATCATTCTTTGGGGAGGCCAACAACCTCCTTCCTTCAGTAAGAGCATTGAAGATGGGTCGTGGCTGGGCCTTCCAGCATGATAACGACCCGAATCACACAACCAGGGCAACTAAGGAGTGGCTCCGTAAGAAGCATTTCAAGGTCCTGGAGTGGCCTAGCCAGTCTCCAGACCTGAACCCAAAAGACAATCATTTGAGGGAGTTGAAAGTCCGTATTGCCCAGCGACAGCCCAGAAAGCTGAAGGATCTGGAGAAGGTCTGTATGGAGGAGTGGGCCAAAATCCCTGCTGCAGTGTGCAAAGCTGGTCAAGAACTACAAAAATCATACAATGTGATTTTCTGGATTTTTGTTTTAGATTCCGTCTCTCACTGTTAAAAATTATAGACTTATACATGTTTTGTAAGTGGGAAAACCCTGAAAAATCGGCAGTGATCCAATACTTGTTCTTCCCACTGTACAGTGTATTGTCAATATATAAAATTAAACTAATGCATTTAGTTACTATAAGTGGTTTCAGGCATTTGACAGTTTCAGGTGTCTTTACTTGTTCTTCTGTTGTTTGATGTACAGAGGAAAGACAGGGCAAGATGTTCCCAAAATCACCAATTCAACATCAAAGTCACCAATTCAACATCAAGAAAAAGATAACGGTTCTGTAATGATTCCACTGTGAGTATACTTCGATGAGTAAATGTTCTTTTCAGACAGAATTTGTCCTACATTTCCATGATATGATTATGATAAAACTATCCTCATGAAACAGATTTTTTCAAAACTTGATAACACATTTTTTGTTACAACCTACTAAGTAATGAGATTATATTAAGTGCTATTAACCATGCATAAAAATACACACTGCATATATGGTTCTCTTATTTGATGTACAGAAAACAAACAACCCAGCAAGACGAGGCTGAAATCAGAGAGAGTCTCATAAATGAAAAACCAAGTGGATCAGTTATGACTCCATGGTGTGTATAGTATATATAACATAGAAATGTTCTCAATTATAAAAGATCCTGTCCAGAAAACATATACAGCTTATTCTTTATTAAACCCATATTTACTTAAACCATTAACTGCAGATGTCTTCTGGTCTTTTGCATTTGTATTTATGCTAGTGGGGGTGTCATGTCCCTGTATGTACTGCATGTATATCTGTTATATGATGGGGCCAAAAAGAGTAAAGTATAATTCTTACATATGGTCCATTTAAGTATAAATAGTAGATAGTTATAATGTTAGTAATAATCATATTAAATAATTCCATTACATTTGCAGAGTATTATGTATTCAAGACATTTTATTTCTTGCTTGTCAAGTTCCAGCGACGTGGTCGAGGAGGGAAGAGTTGGAAAAGAGGGGGGGTCCACAGTCAGGAAAAGGATGGAGAAACGGTATTTCCACCCATCATTTTCATACTACATTTTTATGGAATGTTATTTTTTTTTTATACACTGGTCATCACCCTCTCAACCAGCACTAGGTGGTTTTACTATTCATTAATTATGTCACTAACACATAATTGCAATTGATTTCTTTAAATTTGAAGGTTTGTTGACCCTGAAACGCAATGCAAAAAGTAAGTTTACGTCCAATCCCTCTGTTTCTCATGACATTAGAATTTGAGGTGAATTAACTTAATGTAAATAGAATCTGACCATTATGTTTTTCCTTTTTAGGAAGTTATTTAAATGAGGATGACTATTGGCTGGCTTGGTCTATCCGTCCATTGATCCATCTATCCATCCATCAGAATCATCTTTATTTTATTAAATGCATTCAGATTCTTAGAACTTCATGTTATGGAGCTGCTAGTATATTACATCCATCAACACGTCAATTTACTGTCTTCTGTCCTTTTCCTGTATGTTTCTCTTCCTGTCATTTAAGAACACTCCTTCAACATGTACAGTAACTATTGTGACTGTTTGGTAATGTTGTCACCTATGTTGGCGGGCGACGGGGGTGAATCAACACACCACAGTAGAGCTGTTGTAGACGGTTTGTATTAGGGATCCATTGTAAAGAATGGATCAAACAACCAAAGTCCGTCACCATACAAGAAACAGGCTTGAGGGCGCTCCTCGGCCCAACTGTCTGCTCTAGACACTGTTAAACTATACTTTCCAATATCTCAATGCCATTGTCCCTCCGATGGGTTATTCGCGTCCGTCCTGCTGTCGCCATCTGCCTCCCGAAGCGTTTCACCTCCCTCCCTCCACGTGTGGCCAGCTACCTGCTTATACTGGGAGAAAGGCAATCAGCAGGGACAGCATTGCCTCCATCAGAGTACCTACGATACCCCTCCCGGACAGCAGGAGTCTCTCTCGGACATGGAGTTCAGGCGGGTCACTCTGGCGCCCCGGTGGATCCACCACACTGTCTGTATGGTCTTTGTGTTATGTTTAAACCTCTTATGTGTGTATGTGTATGTAATGGCTTATTTTTTTTAATAATCCATCATTCTTGTTTTAAATACAAATACATTTTGCACATTGTTTTGGGGAGAACAAAAGGGTTGGATGTTTTACTTAGTATCAAACTGATTTGTACATAACAATAATTATTTGGATTAAAGGGTATTTGCTCCTGCCTTGTCATAGCTGAGTGTGCAGTAAAAGGACTGGATTGTAATGAGGTGACTGTTGGTGTGGGTGGATGACTGGCAGGTTGCGGGTAAGGACACAAACAAAAAACAAACATGGCGGGCAGGGCACCAAGGTAGAGGCTCCACCTCGAGACGGGGACAGTGATAGGGGGAGGCTCCACCTCGAGACGGGGACAGTGATAGGGGGAGGCTCCGCCCTCAAGATGGGGACAGGACTGGGCGGAGGCCACACCGTGGTGCACTGACCAGGAGCCGGAGCAGGGAGAGGACCAGGGGCCGGAGCAGGGAGAGGACCAGGGGCCGGAGCAGGGAGAGGACCAGGGGCCGGAGCAGGGAGAGGACCAGGGGCCGGAGCAGGGAGAGGACCAGGGGCCGGAGCAGGGAGAGGACCAGGGGCCGGAGCAGGGAGAGGACCAGGGGCCGGAGCAGGGAGAGGACCAGGGGCCGGAGCAGGGAGAGGACCAGGGGCCGGAGCAGGGAGAGGACCAGGGGCCGGAGCAGGGAGAGGACCAGGGGCCGGAGCAGGGAGAGGACCAGGGGCCGGAGCAGGGAGAGGACCAGGGGCCGGAGCAGGGAGAGGACCAGGGGCCGGAGCAGGGAGAGGACCAGGGGCCGGAGCAGGGAGAGGACCAGGGGCCGGAGCAGGGAGAGGACCAGGGGCCGGAGCAGGGAGAGGACCAGGGGCCGGAGCAGGGAGAGGACCAGGGGCCGGAGCAGGGAGAGGACCAGGGGCCGGAGCAGGGAGAGGACCAGGGGCCGGAGCAGGGAGAGGACCAGGGGCCGGAGCAGGGAGAGGACCAGGGGCCGGAGCAGGGAGAGGACCAGGGGCCGGAGCAGGGACGTTGGGCTCTTCATGTAACGGCCCGTCCTCCGGTATCTCCTCCATGCTTTTAAGACTGTCCTGGGACACAAAGAAAACCTTCTTGCGTTGGCATGGATGTGCCATCCTGGAGGAGCTGGACTACCTGTGCAACCTGAATGGGCTGCAGGTACCAGGTACCTGTTCTTCTTATTTGTCTTTATTATCCTTGTGTTTTTGGGTGTTGTATGATGATCCTTTATTTTCTTAATGGGGTTTTACGGTTTTGTTATTGTTGTGTACATTTCCGTGTTTATTAGTTGTTTTGAACATATGAGTCCTAATGAGGTTCACCTGTGTTTCTGGTCACCGGCTCTCATTTAGTTCCTATACAGTTCAGTTCTGTTTTGTAACTCCTTTGTGACATATCGTATCCCAAAAAACTGTAAAAAACCTTGTCGTTACCCTAGACCCTGACCTCTCCTTTGAAGAACATATAAAATGTCTCAAGAGTAGCTTATTTTCATCTTTGAAACATTGCAAAAAATGTGAAACTTTCTATCAAAAACTGATGCAGAAAAATGTATCCATGCTTTCTTTACTTCTAGACTAGATTACTGCAAAGCTCTTCTCTCTGGCTATCCAGACAAATAAATAAATAAACTTCAATTAGTGCTGCACACTGCTGCTAGAATCCTAACTAGAACAAAAAAAACTTGAACATATTACTCCTGTCCTGGCGTCCTTACACTGGCTGCCTGTTAGGGTTAGGGCTGATTTTAAGATTTTACTCTTAACCTTTAAATCAATACATGGACTTGCTCCTACTTACCTCGCTGAAATGATCCAGCCATACATACCTACACGTAACCTACAATTGCAAGATGCAGGCCTTTTAATTGTACCTAGAATTTCTAAACAAACAGCTGGCGGCATGGCCTTTTCTCATAGAGCTCCACTACTGTGGAATGATCTGCCAATTAAGGTTAGAAATGCAAACTCAGTGCAAACGTTCAAGTGTCTACTAAAAACAAATCTCTACAGCACGGTTTATAATTAGGTGTAGCCTGGCCCGGGGGCGTGAAGGTGACCAGTAGGCTTGATACTATCCACCCTTGCTGTCTTGCCATGTAGGCTCTCATTGCCACTGGGATGCCCTCACTCCAATGCCTTTTGGGGGAAGAGTCACTGGCTTGTTGTTGACTCTCTGTTGAGCACTTGTGCAATTGGGCTGTACGCTGCTGGCAATACTCGGCCCTCATTCAGGGGGGTTGCGATTGGTGGGTGTCCCTTTGGTTGATGCCTGGCAATGTGGGCGGATTGATTTCCTGCCTGTTGGACCCTGTCCGGGGCCTCCCCCAGGTAGGGCCACAGTGTTGCCGGACCCGCTCATCTCAGTTCTAAGGTGTTACGCTGCTATATTATTGTGCTGGGGGATATGAGGAATGCACTTTCTAACTTTTCTCAGTCTCCTCCAGTTTTACATTTTAGGAGGAGATGAGGTCCTGGTCCACACCTGCGGAGTACCTGGTTTGGGGGGACCGTTGCTGTCCCTGTCCTTGTCCACCTGGTCATACTTTTGACCTAGTCTAAAAACAAATAGACTCTGGATTTAGCCCAGAGAAATTTATTAATTATTCCAATTGGACTCCCGGGAGTCCAATTGGACAGCCAGAAGAGGACTGGTCACCCCTCTGAGCCTGGGTCCTCTCTAGGTTTGTTCCTAAACTTCGGCCTTCTTAGGGAGTTTTTCCTAGCCACTGAAATTCAACACTACTGTTGTTTGCTCCTTGGGGTTTAACTGCTGTTGTAAAAAGGGCTTTATAAATACATTTGATTGATTGATTGATATTCTTTCGCATCATACTGAGCCTTTTGTTTAGTGTTCTGCTTAGAAGCCTAGCATTGTTGATATTCCGTGTTCTGACCCAAGCTTTGATACTTGACTACTTTGCTTTAGCCTTGTGATTTTGAATAGTTTGCCTCTCGATCTGACTCACCAGTTTTGACCTCTCTCCTGCCTATTTGATTCTGCTTTCTGTCTTGTCCTAACTTTGAAGTGCCAGTTGCCAATAAACACTACCAATGTCTGAATCCTTCTCTCCAACTCATTCATTACACATGTGTTTTTATTAGGCTATGGTTGCATTAGGCTACAATGCTTTTCTTGCATTACAAGTTATCATGACAAAACTAACGAGGTTAATCACAGTGGATTTGACACTTTATGAATTGCGCTAATATTTCCTGTTGATCAGTCAATTGTTTGATTGTTTCTAAACCCTGAGTGAACTTGCTTGGGGAAAAATTGATAGGTTAAAGAAAAAGAATAACATTGTCACCTTGTTCTCAGTAACATTACTATTTAAATTCAGAAACATATTAGTATATCTCTGTACCATACTCTAAAATATTTCAGGTTCTATCTGTTGTATGATGTAATTTCACCTACTAAAACTGGTCAAATTTAGGTCCTTCAAACACAGGCCATGGAAAAAATATATAACGTCTCACCAGCAGAGGTTAGGCTCCTACAATATAACTGTACTGGGAGGATCCAATATGATGATTCCTTCAGTGTCAAGTGGGTGGTACAAATAGAGGGAACTTGGAAACAAACCCACAGTTTCACAATGGCTCCTGAACACTACATATACCTGTTCATTATCTTAATAATCATGCCTAAAGGTGAGCTAATCAGTTTTATTCATGATACTACATTTGACAGCTTTTTATTGATACAACATTGCTAATATGGTTTTTTCTTTATGAAATTTTGCTTTTCCCATTGTTCAAAGCTGTTTATTTCACTAGATTCAAAATGTTATCTATATGTATATATTATTTTAAGGAATTTAGCCAACACTCATATCAGAGCGACTTGCAGTTTATCTAGATTAATTTTATATATTTTATGTATTTGACTCTGCATGTATAACCTATTAGCTTAATATATGAATATAATAATGAATGTTATAGTGACTCACATAGCCTATTGTGTAGTAAAATGCAGTTGAGTTTTGAAATGCATGTATAAACTACACAGTAGATAGTGATTTAATCAGTAAACATGGTGGAGAATTGAGCATAAAGCTTCTTAATTTTGCTGTTGGTTCTTTAATAATTAACCCGAAGTATTCCCGCCTTCACGAATTCCCGCGTTTTAGGTACACTGTTACGTCATGTATGCGTATCCCTTAAAAGCACAGCATTTTACGTCACCTCGCCGCAATGTGCATGATGAGCGTTTTTGTCAGCGGCACCGAGGTATTTGATAGCGCTAACAGGATAATGGCACTTGTGCAAGAGCATTTAATAAATAATACCAAAGACATAGATTATTACATTTTAAGAAAACATTTTAACTACATTTGCTTGCTAGTTTGTTCAGACTGCCTATAGTTGAGTAACTCGTTCTATCATATAGTCGTCCTGTAACAGGAAAAGTTTCACAATGCAATACGCACACAAGTGTAATTTAGCAGCGTTGATCTAATTATAATTGCCCTATCAATTAGCACATTGTTCCAACATTAAAATACGTAAATATCCCCAACCATCGATTAAGAATGTTACGTTCACCTTCTGACGTTAAGTGCAATCAAGGAGATTGGCAATCGTAACCCATTTTACAAAGCGGTTTCATTAGTAGTGGTAGAGTGTTCATTAGTAATGAAAACGTTTATTGAGTATATCTTACCTTGATATTCAGTCAACTCCAGTCATACGATTTGAATGTGGTTTAAATGTTACGTTTCAATATACAAATACGTGTATACATGTTAACAATGACAGACATATAGATTTTCACATAATGTAATTTTTTACATTAAACAGAAGTGGCTGAGCAGAGGCAAGTCAGGGAGGAATATTCATTATTGGAGAAAGTGTAGATCTGATTAGTAACTAGTCAGTGTATTCATGCAGGTCTTTCTCAGCTGGTAAAAACACAGCGGGTCGTCATAGTAACCCTGGGAGAAGATGCTCACTTCAGCTGCAGACTCATGAAACCCAGAGACATCCTGCAAGTCACCTGGCATAAAGAGACACCAAGAGGGACTGAAAATGTGGCCTCCTACAACAGTTTTGGTCCATTAGTCAATTCACGTTTTCAGAAGGTGGTGTTTCAAGACATGGGACTGCAGAAATGCTCTATTATCATCAGAGAAGTATCTAGAGAAGATGAGGGCTGCTACCAGTGTCTGTTTAATTCAAACCCAGATGGAGCTGTCATTGGAAGGACATGCCTACAAGTTAATGGTAAAGTATATGGGTTATTTTGAGACAGGAATAGTTTCCTTCAAACTTCATTTTCAGCATCAATCATCTATGTGACCATGTTCTAATTTGTACTCACAGTTAATCATGTGTTATAGAGCTGTATGGACCCACACTCCTAGTTACACAAACCAATGACAGCAACACCCTATTCTCTGGGTTTACTGTCTCCTGCTCTGCCACGGGACGACCTGCTCCAATAGTGGCCTGGAAGGTCACAGAACACTTTTTGGACTCTTCTACAGTCAATGTCAACCATCCCAATGGAACTGTTACTGTCACCATAACTTCAGCAATGGCAGTTCCCTATGAAGATACTATGGTTGGTTGTGTTGTCTCATATGGCAAGGTCACCAAGGTGGTTACCAAGGAGACTCCCGCTAATTCATCCTCCTTTACTGGTGATTTTTTTAAATTGTTTAAATTAACTACATCAGGAATCATCATCCTTTTATTTTTTTAAAAGGCTTTTTGTGGTCTGTGTCCATTGGAGATATAACCTACTAAGTAATGAGATTATTTAAAACACTCAGGAATGAACATTGGGTAACAGGAAGTGAGGAAAAGAAGGGTTCAATTCTGGCAGAGGGATACAGTGAGTGTCAGGTTGCTTCCATCCAGAACATTTCAAAGACGGCTGTTCATAAGAACAAGGTCAAGCAACAGACATTGGGGACAACAAAGCTACAGACTGGCAGAGGGCGAAAATGACTGTCCACTGACTGAGGTGACCGTCAACCCATTCGAATGTTACTTCGAATGATGCTTCAGCAAAGCGGGAATCGGGCAGATTTGTCTTTGTGAAGGACGCATGAATCAAGCCAAGTACAAGGTTATCCTGGAAGAACACCTGCTTCCTTCTGCTCTGACAATGTTCCCCAACTCTGAGAATTGGTTTTTCCAGCAGAACAATGCACCATGCCACACAGCCAGGTCAATCAAGGTGTGGATGGAGGACCACCAGATCAAGACCCTGTCATGGCCAGCCCAATCTCCAGACCTGAACCACATTGAAAACCTCTGGAATTTGATCAAGATGAACGGTCACAAGTCATCAAACAAAGCCGAGCTACTTGACTTTTTGTGCCAGGAGTGGCATAAAGTCAGCCAACCGCAATGTGACAGACTGGTGGAGAGAATGCCAAGACACATGAAAGATGTGATTAAACATCAGGGTTATTCCACCAAATATTAATTTCTGAACTCTTCCTAAGTTAAAACATTAGTATTTTGTTGTTGAAAAATGAATATGCATTATTTGAGGTCTGACCAGTTGTTGTTTTCTACAAATAAAAACTCTAAATGACAATATTTTTATTTGGAATTTGGGTGTAATGTTGTCAGTAGTTTATAGAATAAACAAACATTTTAATTTTACTCAAGCACATACCTATGAATAGTAAAACCAGAGAAACTGATAATTTTGCAGTGGTCTAAACTTTTACCAGAGCTGTATACAACTGTTTTATCACTAACAGAGTACAAGAACTACATTCTAAGGTATACCATAGACGACATTTTGCCCCAGTGAGGTGCAATAAAATGTACCCAGATCGTTCAGTGTTGTAATAAAAGGCGTGGTCGGTGTCCAGTGCTTTATTTGCTTGGGTTGCCCTGGGATTCTCTGCACTCCAGGTAGCTTTCTTCCCCACAAACCCCCTCCCCTGGGTGTCCTCCAGGCCAGGTTGAAACACCTCCCATTAAGTGGCTTCAGCTGTGTAATTAGGCCTTACCCTACTGGGACACCACCTCTCCTGGCCAGCAGATGTAGCCAATGAGCTGGAACGTACCGGCCAGCACAAACCCACCCTCTCACTCAACTACAATATATAAATCCTATAGCTTAACATATGAACATAATAATTAATGTTATAGTGACACATATGGTTTAGTAAAAAGCAGTAGTTTATAAATGCATGTACTATACAGTATTTAGTCATTTAATCAGTAAACATGGTAGGAGAATTCAGCTGTACACTTAACAGTTGTTTCTTTAATAATTAACCCATACTGAAAAAAGTATTCCGCCTTTCACGATTTCCCGCCTTCTGTAAGCATTCTGGGTACTCAACGTCATGTGTGCGTCCCCTATAAAAGCACCATATTTCTTTTTACACAGCGAACGCAATGTGAGAGAAGTAGTATACATATTATTATCTTCTGTGTAAACATTGTCTGATTTATGGCTTTAGGGCTTGACCTTTGAGTGGTGTGACTGGGGATCAAGGTGATTATAGGGTTAATATTTTAAGGATTATGTCAAAAGTTAAAGATTATGTCCTGCAGAGTGTCGTATCTTCTGCTTACAGAAATGTCTATATATATTTACGAATATTGAGACACATCTAACTCCATAGAAACACCCATCTAACTCCATAGAAACACACCTCATAATCTAGATCTTTATGGCAGACTCCCTCAAAATTTGTGCATTTAATAGGCCTAGGGAAAATGTGCATGAAAACTGCAGCTGTAACAACTCTGCTTACAGCATTCGACCTACTGCTTCTGCTGGGGTACAGCAACAGCACCTGGACAAACTGCATGCAGAACTGCAGTAAACCGTAAAACAAGAACCGTTAGTAATAAAAACGTCAATTTAAGTTTGGTTATGATTATTTTTACATTTGCTATTGATTATTTTCAACTATCATGAAAACATGCAAACAATCATTGTGTCTATTTTCCATGTCTGTAGCCAGTTGCTGAACAGGGACGACAGGCTTATGGCATATTGTAGAGTCATTTAAATTCAGGTTAAGAAATGTGTTGGTAAAAAGGACACTGGACGCCCTCTCAATCAGATCTCAAGTTTCATTTCACTGTTCCACTCTCGTTTTTAATGTAGAACTTGACTTCTGCTGTCGTGTTCACTTGTCGTTGTCTCGGACAGTCATATGACAGCCAGGCTCAGTGTGGTTGCTGTGAGTCTCTGGCTTATTGTGGTCAGGGTGAATGGAGCGTTATCTACCTCAGTGGTTTCCTTAGCTGCAGCACATTTTGAGTCTGATTTGTATGAGGTGGTATAACGGCTTGTATGTGTGTGTGAAAGACAAAGATCATGTGAGAGGAGTGCCCCGGTTTCTGTTTCTTGAGTCATAAATCACCAAACCAGGCCACGTGTAAACTGTCCAGAAGTAGACCACATAATTTAAATGCATGGTACCATGAGCACCTTCTCCAGCTTTTAGCTTTAATCGCATATCCAATTTCGCACGCACGCACACACGCACACACACACGCACACACAGTATTAGGGGTAAGGGGCCTTTATCCGCTGCGAACAGGAGGACATCTGCGGTTAGTTATCTCACATCTCTGAGTCAGAGGGCTGTCATTATATGTCATTTTCTGAGATGTATCTAGGCAGAGCCTGATAATGTGGATGGAACACTGGTGGCTGAGACACTGAATCACACTGTTTGGTAAACTGTTTCATGTTCCCTGTGTTCCTGTCTTCATACAATACTACGCAAAAGTCTTAAGCAGTCTGGGAAAATTGTTTGAAACTGTTTATTTACAGTACCGATCAAATGTTTAGGGTCGCTTAGAGATTTCCTTGTTTTCTAAAGAAAAGCAAAAATTTTGGTCCATTAAAATAACATCAAATTGATCAGAAATAAAGTGTAGACATTATTTATGTTGTAAATGACTTGTGCCTGGAAACAGGCCAGTCGCTTTTCAATGGAATATCTACATAGGCATACAGAAGCCCATTATCAGCAAACATCACTCCTAAGTTCCAATGGAATGTTGTTTGCTAATCCAAGTTTATCATTTGAAAAGGCTTATTGATCATTAGAAAACCCTCTTGCGATTATGTTAGCACTGCTGAGCGTTTGTGGGTTTAATTACAGGCTCAAAATGTCCAGAAGCAAAGAACATTCTTCTAAAACTCGTTAGTCTATATGCAAGAAATTGCCAAGAAACTGACGATTTCGTACAATGATCTGTATTACTCCGAGATGCTGCCCTTCCAGGCAGAGTTCTTCCTCTATCTAGTGTCTGTGTTCTTTTGACTATCTTAATCTTTTCTTTTTATTGGCAAGTCTGAGATGTGGCTTTTTCTTTGTAACTCTGCCTAGAAGTTCTGTTACATTTCTCAAAAGAAAATATTGGTTTACTCTCTCAAATAACATACAGTGGGGAGAACAAGTATTTGATACATTGTTGATTTTCCCACTTATAAAGCATGTAGAAGTCTGTAATTTTTATCATAGGTACACTCCAACTGTGAGTGACGGAATCTCAAACAAAAATCCAGAAAATATCATTGTATGATTTTTAAGTAATTAATTTGCATATTCTTGCATGACATAAGTATTTGATACATCAGAAAAGCAGAACTTCATATTTGGTACAGAAACCTTTGTTTGCAATTACAGAGATCATATGTTTCCTGTAATTCTTGACCAGGTTTGCACACACTGCAGCAGGGATTTTGGCCCACTCCTCCATACAGACCACCAGATCCTTCTGGTTTCTGGGCTGTCGCTGGGCAATACGGACTTTCAGCTCCCTCCAAAGATGTTCTATTGGGTTCAGGTCTGTAGACTGGCTAGGCCACTCCAGGACCTTGAGACAGAGTCCTGCAACGGGTCGGGTACCCGCAGGTACCCGCATAAAAAAGTGGTCAAAACGGGTGGATTGTAACATTCCTAAAATTCACGGGCGGGGATGCGGGCGGATAATTAACTCTTTGCGGGAGGGTAGTAGCGCGGATGAAACCATTTGCAATATTGGACCCGTGCAGGACTCTGCCTTAAGATGCTTCTTACGGAGCCACTCCTTAGTTGCCCTGGCTGTGTGTTTCGGGTCATTGTCATGCTGGAAGACCCAGCCACGACCCATCTTCAATGCTCTTACTGAGGGAAGGAGGTTGTTGGCCAAGATCTCGCGATACATGACCCCATCCATCCTCCCCTCAATACGGTGCGGTCATCCTGTCCCCTTTGCAGAAAAGCTACCCCAAAGAATGATGTTTCCACCTCCATGCTTCACGGTTGGGAGGCTGTTCTTGGTATTGTACTCATCCTTCTTCCTCCAAACATGGCGAGTGGAGTTTAGACCAAAAAGCTCTATTTTTGTCTCATCACACATGACCACATTCAAAAAATCCCTATGCTCAGGGAATCCCGGTGGTCAGGGAAGCTGTCCGACTGAAGGAGGCCTTCCGGGATATGTTATCCCAGAGGACTCCGGAGGCGGTTGCAGTGTACCGACGGACCTCTGCTGTGAAAGAGGCAAAACAGCGGGTGGAGGAGGAGTTTGGGGATGCCATGGAGAAGGACTTTCAGTCGGCACCAAGGTTGCTTCTGGAAAACTGTCCGCCAGCTCAGGAGGGGAAAAAGGGGAACTATCCAAGCTGTGTACAGTAAGGATGGGACACTGTTGACCTCAACTGAGGAGGTAATTGGGCGATGGAAGGAACACTTTGAGGAACTCCTAAATCCCACTAACGCGCCCTCTATAGTGGAGGCAGAGCTGGAGGCTGATGGGGAAGCCTCGTCAATCTCCATGGCAGAAGTCTACCTACTGAGGTAGTCAAACAACTCCACAGTGGCAAAACTCCGGGGATTGACGAAATCCGTCCAGAAATGTTGAAAGCTTTGGGTGTGGAGGGGATGTCTTGGATGACACGCCTCTTCAACATTGCGTGGGAGTCGGGGACAGTGACAAAGGAGTGGCGGACCGGGGTGGTGGTTTCCCTGTTCAAAAAAGGGGACCAGAGGGTGTGTGCCAATTACAGGGGTATCACACTTCTCAGCCTCCCTGGGAAAGTCTACTCAAAGGTACTGGAAAGGAGGGTTCGGCAGATAGTCGAACCTCAGATTGAAGAGGAACAATGCGGATTTCCTTCCTGGTCGCGGAACAACCGACCATTCAATCGCCTCCTCTGGGTAGGGAATGAGGCATTACCCCAAGTAAAGGAGTTCAAGTACCGTTGTGACGAAAAGAGAGCTGAGCCGTAAGGCAAAGCTCTCGATATACCGGTCAATTTTCCTTCCTACCCTCACCTATGGTCATGAAGGCTGGGTCATGACCGAAAGAACTAGATAGCGAGTGCAAGCGGCTGAAATGGGTTTTCCCCAGAAGGGTGGCTGGCTTCTCCCTTAGAGATAGGGTGAAAAGCTCAGTCATTCGTGAAGAACTCGAAGAAGAGCCGCTGCTCCTTTGCATCGAAAGGAGCCAGTTGAGGTGGTTCGGGCATCTGGTAAGGATGTCCCCAGGACGTCTCCCTAGGGAGGTGTTCAAGGCACGTCCAGCTGGGAGGTGACCTCGGGGTAGGCCCGGGACTAGGTGGAGAGATTATATTTCGACACTGGCCTGGGAATGCCTTGGGATCCCCCAGTCAGAGCTGGCCAATGTAGCTCAGGAAAGGGAAGTTTGGGGTCCCTTGCTGGAACTGCTGTCGGATGAAGATGAGATCAGAACACATGACCTTCTCCCATTCCTCTTCTGGATCATCCAGATGGTCATTGGCAAACTTCAGACGGGGCTTGAGCAGGGGGACCTTGTGTGCGCTGCAGGATTTTAATCCATGACTGCGTAGTGTGTTACTAATGGTTTTCTTTGCGACTGTGGTCCCAGCTCTCTTCAGGTCATTGACCAGGTCCTGCCGTGTAGTTGTAGGCTGATCCCTCACCTTCCTCATGATCATTGATGCCCCAGGAGCTGAGATCTTGCATGGAGCCCCAGACCGAGGGAGATTGACCCCAGACCGAGGGAGATTAAGTGATATTTCTCATTCTGACATTTGGGCAAGAATACCTTACCTGCTCTTTTGATGTCTCCTCATAAACAGACACCCAACTAGACCACAGATGAAAACAATGATTCTCCCCACTGTATAAGCACCTCATGAGGAGAAAGACCCATAGTGCGATGCTCTCTGCCTTGCATGTACATTAAGGCAAGTGGCATCACTGTTACCCATGACAACCCTGTCTCAGCCATCAATTCAGTAAATTTGGTTTTTAGAGTCTGATTAGCACTCTCAACCAAGCCACCACTGGCTGGATGATAGCTACAATGTGTGCGTAGATCTGTCTTCGGACTAGTGGAGATGCATTCAATCACACAAGCGATGGCTGAGGCATGTTTGCATGGAAATGCTTCTACCCACTTGTAGAATGCATCCACCCTTACCAGGCAATAGTTGTATCCCTGGCATGGAGTCAACTCATTGAAATCCATCATAAAGTGCTCAAATTGCCCCTCAGGCCTTGAGTGGGCTGACGTTGGCATCGGTGTGTCCCTACCCACATTGTGTGTCATACAAATCACACATTTTGCACAGACATTTTCAGCATATAGGGAAAATCCTGGTGCAAACCAAAAGTTATGTACAATATTCACAACCCCACCCTTGGAAACATGGTCTTGGCCATGTGTCAACTTTGCAACATGAGGCAAGCATTTCAACCGCTTCCAACGAGAGACCTCCACAGTGTCAGCACCTGATTGTAAGTCAGAAAAGTCATTACAAGAGAAAACATCAGTTGGAGGCAGAGAAACCATCTGCAAAATGGGGGAGACAGGAGACGTGGCAGCAGCTTTAGCAGCGTAACCTTTGGAGACGGAATCAGAGGCATTAGTATGAGCCTGACATTCGCACACAGATATAGAGTCTGTTAGTAGGACAGAGTCCAGTAGATTAGCAACTAACCTAGAGTAACAGGTTGTCTTACCAGATGCTGTAAAGAATCCCTGCTGGCGCCACAGAGTACCAAAAACATGCACGACCCCAAAGGCACATCTCCTGTCTGCGGAGATATTAACAGACCGATGTGGGGCTGGAATACAGGCTCCAGTGAGCGAAAACAGTTCAGCTGCCGGAGTAGATAGGTGTGAGGGTATCCACACAAAAAAGATAAGCATTATCAATGGGTGTGTCTGAGAGGTCGGGTCATGGCTTACGGACTTCATCCACTCTGGCAGCACAGTCGTGAGGGTCACCAACATCATCTGTAGGCAAAAGAGTAGCAGGGTTCAGAACAGCGCATCTCTTTAGAGTAACATGAGACATTGTCAGGAGAATGTTTTCCTAGTACAGTAACCTAGCAGGGCGCAAATGTGCTGTCTTAGCCTGCGAGATGAGAGAATGAACAGCATGTAGAAAATTAACAGTGAGAGGCTACATGGCAACAATGTTTGCACAAGCCGAAACTGTCCAAGTAGCTGAGGCAACTGCCCGTAGTCTGACAGCATCAATATCTGACAGTCCTCCTGTGGCTGCGTAATCACAAGACCATCCGGTCCACAGGCAACCTTCATGCCCAATTCGCACAGCGACTGTAGATTATTTTCACAAGTAAAGCTTTATTCAAGATTTGCAAAACTGGAGCAGTTAACAACAAAACTTTCTGCAGAGTCTAGTCAAGAGCTCTCTGTTGAAGGTTGAGCTGTGTCCCCCTCCCAATGCATGGTTAGTCTACATGTCTCACCAGCTTCTCTGCAAACTTTGGCTTAGAAAGATGATAAGATGTTAACAGCCCTTGAGAAGTTTAGCCAAAACTATGGCAATCTGTACAAGTGAGCAGAGCCGCAACACACAAATGCGATCCTAAATGACTGGATTATACTTAGAATAAGCAATATAATTTCATTGTACTATGGAATAAGAACATTTCTACCACAGTGTGTCTGGGCAGCTGTCAGGTTAGGGACCAAACCAACGTTGAAAATCGTGAAGCGAATAACAGCCTTGCAAATGCAAGGCTATACAGCTCCAGAAAAATTAAGAGACCACTGCACCTTTTTCTTTCCTTTCCAAAAAAATTAGAAAGCAAAGTTTTGAGTGTGGAACAGAAGCCTTCAATTTGCAGTGATCTCTTAATTTTAACACTTCTGTTCTTCACTCAAAACCTTCCATTTCGACTTTTTTGGAAAGGAAAGAGAAAGGAGCAGTGGTCTCAACATTTTTTCCAGAGCTGGCTTAAAAGATTAAATAACATGTTCACACCATCGTGTATTTCAACGTTTATGCAATGGAACAACATATTTATATCCATATTTTAATTGGCATTAGGACATATGGTTGAAAATGACAAAATTCGACTTAGAATATTAGCCAAAATATTTTACACAGGCTTCATTATTTTTCTTATTGTCCTTAGAGTTGATGCGGCAAATAAGCCACTGAACTGTGTTTGTCTAATAATAATGTTGCGAAATTAGGCTGCATTTAAAAAAAACAATTCTAAACTAGGTTTCAACTGAAATAAAGAATCAAACAAGTTTCAGTTAATGATCCTATAACCTTGCGCAGGACATGTTAAACGCCCTTCTGCAAGCTTGGGCTAAACATGGAAACAGATTTTTAATTTCGGAATCAGAATATTGTGCAAGAAGATCGTTGTCTATCAAAATAATTGCGATCTGGCTCTAATAATTGCACTGCTATGGCAGGTTAGGGAGCACCGCAAAGTGAAACCGAAAAGTGAAAGACGAATTATCGCCAGCAAATGAACATAGTACATGGCATAAAAGTAACGCGTTTACAACAGCATGTAATACGTGCATATGGAGATTGTTTTTCAGGCCTATGTGCAAGTGAGATAACTGTTACGGGTACCCTTAAATATTTTCGAATAAACTTTTGTTTCCACTGAAAAAGTCCTCACACTGATTTATTTTGTAACGGAAAACATGCTTTGAAATATGATATCTTAAATTCCAATCAAACCCCTATCAACATCTCAGATATAATGGAAAATTACATGTTTCAAGTTCCATATCAGCAAACTAACTGTCAATTGGCTGCCCCCTAGCCCCTTATCATGCCACAAAAATACCTGTCCACACTCAGAATTTTGGTGCGTTTCAAGTAAAACTGGGAAAAGGTATGGGAAAAAAGACGGGCGGCTACACAGTAAGAGCGGTGGCACGGATTGGTCGGTAGCGTATTTCTTTATACTGTCCCGAAGGGAACAATATACGTCTCAGCAAGCTGTAGACATTCTACAAAATACTGACGAATTGGAATCAGAGGGCAAACCATGATATTGAGGGGGGAATGAGGACGATGAACTTGAGTCTGCGTGTGACCTATTGGAACAGCAGCAATGGCACAATATGGGTTCAACAAACAGCTGGAAACCCGCGGGAGAAAATTCAACAATGCAATAACATTATAGAAACCCCCGTCCCACTCCATGTGCATTTTCCGGTGTTTGATTGACATAGACAATCTATATTATTACATCCAATATCACAAGCTGCATTCTCTTACCAAATGATTACAAATTGATTTAATCAACTGATCTTGTTACCGCCATATTTGAAAATATTTTAAGGTTACCCATAACATTTATTTCACTTAGGCTACACATTGTTTTTTAGGGCTGTTACTATATGCACTTATTACATGATTGTGTAAACACGTTACTTATAGGCCATCTATGTGCATTTGCAAGGCTATAATTCATTTTTTGACTTCACTTTTCGCGGTTGTCCCTAACCTGCCATTCTAGCTGTGTGCCCACCGGTAGCCAATCGTCCAAGCAGACGCAAAATGTGGAGTATAGATCCAACTCAATTGATGAAACTTACTGTAAGGAGTAAGCCTAGGCTCTAAAACATGAACAGTCTAATATGCAATTTGTCAGTTCCTGCGCTTATTTAATCCCAAGTCAACTGCTGCTATAAACACACAATGCAAATCTCTGTACACACATGAACACAATTTTCTCAGCAGCTTTCATAACATGCATTTAGTAGACTTTCAGTGGGTAAAATAACTGTCAATTCAATGAATTCAAATTATTGGTGGGCTACCATCTCCGCCCCATCGCCGTATCCTTACATAATGTAATGATTGGATACTAGAAAAAACTAATTTTGTTGACTTGTTGGGGGGGTGTAATAATTACAATTTAATTACAAATGTTTTTTTTTTAAATTTAATCAGCAGAACGGAGTGGTCACAATCTTTGCAAACTTATCCTACAAGGGCTGTCGCAATTACTAAACAACTGCCTCTGTGGAAAGTTATCAATTTACGTACACTCGTTCATTTCAGTATGTTTAACCCTGGTTGAGAATGGTTTTGCAATGCACGTAATGTAGCCTAATATCGCAACATTATTATTGGACAAACTCTTTTCAGTCACTTATTTGTGGCATCAACTCTGAGCTAAAAAAGAAAAACACTCAAAAGCGTGTGTAAAATAGTTTGGCTAATATAATCAGTTGATATTTGTCATTTCCAACCATATTTCCTAATTAGATAATGCCCATTAAAATGTATGGATACAAATGTACATTGTCCCATAAACGCTGAAACCACATACTCTTGTCTAACCACAAGAGGGAAAGGAGAAGGAGGCTCGCGCTTTTCTTGGGAAGGTATCATATAGGTCACACAATAGTAGGCCATTTAATATGCTTTTGATGTTTGTATTTATTCAGCATATTTCCCACCTGACAGATTATATTTTCATCTGCATGACATGTGATACCACCTTGACATGACGCGCGCGCAAACACTCTCACACACACACACACACACACACACACAAATCAATAATACCAAAACGTTGCCCCATCTGGTGGCAAATAAACAACTATTTTGGAGAATTACACCTATAAAAAATAATAAAAGTGGCAGATAGTGCTTCTGGCAGAAATTCGGTGGTCCATGACTACGAGACTTCAATTATGACGTCATAAAAGAGCCCTGTTCAAAAGTAGCGTGCGCTTAAGGGAAGAAGTATCATCTTGTAGTCATCAATTATGATGTCATAAAAGAGCCCTGGATATAAGTAGCGTACTCTCAAGGGAAGCAGTATTTTATAACTTCAATCATTTCAAAACACTTCAACAATGTTTCTGTCACAATACTTCCAATTACTTCTCTTCATTAGCTGTAGCACATTTCAGATAATAATCGACTCTCTCCATTATCTGAGCCAGTTTGGACCCCTCCACCTGATTCCTCTAGACCAGTTCACCTTTAATGTGTTGAGTAGTGTTCCCAAGGATGTTCTGTGTTCATGGCTGACCAGTCAGGTGAATGGAGGACCTCCCACATCTGGAGTGGATCCCTCCCAGAACAAGGTTTGTTTGGCCTAACTGTTAACGTGTAGTCTGAAATGGCAACGTAGATGCTATAGTGTAGACAACAGGATTTGATTTAGAAGGGTATTATAATTTATTTATTTATTTACAGGGACAATGGCAACATTTACTTTGGAGAACGCCACCCTCTGCATGTCCGAACCAGCCCAACACAGCTCCAGCCACCATCCAGACAAACTCCAGCTATGGACAAGATCCAGATGACTTAATGGACTGGACAGAGGGCCCCCAGAAGGATAAGAACAAAATTGGTCAATGGAAGAATAAATACCCCTGTCGTCAGGTTGAGGAACCTATGGAAGTTGATGTGGTGGACAACAAACATTTACTTTGGAATAGGCCTCCCTCTGTGCATCAGAACCAACCCAACACAGCTCCAGCCGCCATCCAGAAAAAGTCCTGCTATGGACAGGTTCAAGATGACTTCATGGACTGGACAGAGGGCCCCCAGACGGATAATCAGAAAATTGGTCAATGGAAGAATAAATACCCCTGTCGTCAGGTTGAGGAACCTATGGAAGTTGATGTTGTGGACAACAAACATTTACTTTGGAATAGGCCTCCCTCTGTGCATCAGAACCAACCCAACACAGCTCCAGCCGCCATCCAGAAAACGTCCTGCTATGGACAGGTTCAAGATGACTTCATGGACTGGACAGAGGGCCCCCAGACGGATAATCAGAAAATTGGTCAATGGAAGAATAAATACCCCTGTCGTCAGGTTGAGGAACCTATGGAAGTTGATGTTGTGGACAACAAACATTTACTTTGGAATAGGCCTCCCTCTGTGCATCAGAACCAACCCAACACAGCTCCAGCCGCCATCCAGAAAACGTCCTGCTATGGACAGGTTCAAGATGACTTCATGGACTGGACAGAGGGCCCCCAGACGGATAATCAGAAAATTGGTCAATGGAAGAATAAATACCCCTGTCGTCAGGTTGAGGAACCTATGGAAGTTGATGTTGTGGACAACAAACATTTACTTTGGAATAGGCCTCCCTCTGTGCATCAGAACCAACCCAACACAGCTCCAGCCGCCATCCAGAAAAAGTCCTGCTATGGACAGGTTCAAGATGACTTCATGGACTGGACAGAGGGCCCCCAGACGGATAATCAGAAAATTGGTCAATGGAAGAATAAATACCCCTGTCGTCAGGTTGAGCAACCTATGGATGTAGATGTCGTGGAGAACAAACATTTACTTCCAAATAGGCCTCTCTCTGCACTTCACAACCAGCTCAACACAGCTCCAGCCGCCATCCAGAAAAAGTCCTGTTATGGACAAGATCAAGATTACTTCATGGACTGGACAGAGGGCCCCCAGAAGGATAAGAAAAAAATCGGTCTATGGAAGAATAAATACCCCTGTAGTCAGGTTGAGCAACCTATGGACGTTGATGTTGTGGAAAACAAACATCTACCTCCAAATAGGCCTCTCTCTGCAAGTCAGAACCAGCCCAACACAGCTCCAGCTGCCATCCAGAAAAAGTCCTGCTATGGACAAGATCAAGATGACTTCATGGACTGGACAGAGGGCCCCCAGAAGGATAATATGAAAATCGGTCTATGGAAGAATAAATACCCCTGTCGTCAGGTTGAGCAACCTATGGATATTGATGTGGACAACAATCAATCAACATTAAGTAGCAAAAACACAGTGCATCCAAGCCAATCAGCTGGTACGACCAAAATAACCGTCCGGCGCCGCTCATCAAAAGCAGCTACTCGTTGGTCATTCTCACGTCAGAACAAAGTGAAATGTTGGCCATACAGCTAGACAACCCGTATCCAGGCAACCAGGAAGCAGACACCAAATGTCACACCCTGATTCCTTCCGAACCTCTGCCTGTCCCAGACCACGTACCTGCCTGCCGCCCGTCTGTCCCTCAAGCTCATCAATGGTGTACCGAACCTCTGCCTGGCCTCGACCACATACCTGCCTGCCGCCTGTCTGTCCCTCAAGCTCATCGATCTGTTACCGAACCTCTGCCTGGCCTCGACCACATACCTGCCTGCCGCCTGTCTGTCCCTCAAGCTCATCGATCTGTTACCGAACCTCTGCCTGACCTCGACCACGTACCTGCCTGCCGCCTGTCTGTCCCTCAAGCTCATCGATCTGTTACCGAACCTCTGCCTGACCTCGACCACGTACCTGCCTGCCACCTGTCTGTCTGTCCATCAAGCTCATCGATCGTGTACCGAACCTCTGCCTGTCCTCGACCACATACCTGCCTGCCTGCCGCCCGTCTGTCCCTCAAGCTCATCGATGGTGTACCGAACCTCTGCCTGTCCTCGACCACGTACCTGCCTGCCGCCCGTCTAAATAAACACTTGGCATGTATCTTTGATTGCAGTTCAGTATTCTTTTGCAATCTCCATATGGTTACTCTGCACCCTAAAAATCTGAGATTCTTTTGTAATGAGAAACTGTAACATTTGAATACATTATTATTATTTATAATAATGCACATGCGCACAAACACACACGTTAAATTACCAAATTTATTTTATAATAAAGATACACTAACAGTAGTGGTTAACTCAATACAGGTAGCAGCATATACAGGCTGGAGAACATTCACTGACAAAACTTGTTTCTGTCCTCTGGGGCATGTGTATCGCAAAACGTGTTACTGTTCCACATAAAGTTAACTATCCTGTGCTCCTAAAAATACTTCTAGCAGTTATGTCTAGATCTGCCTGGGAGTATAACAGAGTTAAACTGATATAATTTATACCGATTAAATATGGCAGGTGCTATTTGCACCCAGGTGTCTGTAGCCAACAATTCTATTTGCACCCAGGTGTCTATAGCCAACAATGACCACTACCTGTTGTGAGTCATTTTTTGCATGATGCACATGTGCGAGCATTATATTCACATATTTGTCCTTGGTCGGCTAGCACAAAACATGCATATCTGTGCTGAGCCTTGAAAATATTAATCATATATGTCACAAGAACCAATGTATAGTCAAATTCAGGTAATCAAATGCACCTTTGAAACTTTGATAACGTATGTAAATTCACCCATTCCCCAAGGTCCCCATCTAACGTTAGCTATTTAATTTAACAACATAACATTGGATAAATATGTACCTACAGTCTAAAATCGAACCATTAGCCCTATTTTTGGTGGTTAAATACTTAATATGGCAACACAACAGAGCATTTCGATCAACTGCAGGATTTGTAAAATTTCACATTTTGCCCAAGCATGTTGAGCTGTAGTCAGTTAGAGCTAGTTAGCTAGCACTAACACTACTAGTTAGCAAAATGACTGTATGCCCTCATCATTGCTGGCTAACGTTTGCTAAATTACTCGGCTGACGTCTAACATTAGCTAAATTAGCTGGGTATAGCTAACATTAGACGTTTGCACATTGGATAATTTTAGTTTAATTCTACAAACAGCGAGAAAAGACAGCGTTGTTGAGAAGGTTCTATTGTGTGTTTAATATAGCCTACCTTTTTAATTGAATCCTTCTTAGGCACTTGCAACCGTTGAGGCACGTAGCTCTGAACTTGTGTATTTTTTTTTACTACTGTTTTCAATTCAACCCCAAACCTGTAAGAAAATACACTTCATATTGTAGATTCCTCAATGTAGCCACCCTACTACTACAATAGATACATAATGATTCTGTCTTCTGTACACCCTACCTACCTTGTCACCCTCTGCATACCCACCTTAACACATTAAGAAGGAAATACATTCCACAAATGTACTTTTAAACAGGCACACCAGTTCACTGAAAAGCGTACCATGTGACTACCTCATGAAGCTGGTTGAGAGAATGCCAAGTGCGCAAAACTGTCATCAAGGCAAATGGTGGCTGCTTTGAAGAATCATAATGTGTACATGTATTTTGATTTGTTCAACACCTTTTCGGTTATTATATGACTCCATATGTAATGATAATGTCAATTCAGACAATTCCTTTGTAACAACTTTTGGCAAAGAAATAGTCTTGAAATTGTATGTAATAATCTAGAAAAATACTGCAAATGTGACTTTTAGTAGATTTAGAAGTGTGTATTATATTGGGCTGTGTTTATGTGGAGCCCCTTTAACAGCCTGTCTAACAGATCACACAGTAGAATATTTGTAGGGGAAGAGGGCTTCCAAGATGACAACCATCTTTTGCTTTTCATAAACCCTGACTAGTGTGTGTCACATCAGCATCAGCTTGCACAGGGTCTCCCTTGACCCTTTCCAACACTGTGTGTGTGTCTGTGTATGTCTTATATCTATATTTTACATCACCATCCCTTACTTTTAGAACAAACTTAGTGGGTTCAGAATTAACACTAAAAGCCCTCAGCCATTGACACCTACTTAGAAGCGCCATCAGGGGTCATTTTCACCCATGCGTATTTTGAACGGGAGGGTGTTGCTGACACACAATGACACATCTAGCGCATATATCCAATGCCAGTTACACATAGCGCTGGAGGAACGACATTTTGACCAAGAAGGAGTTAAAAAATTGTTTGGGTGTGTGTTGTGGAAATCACTAATGGGAAAGGCTCAGAGACTGCTTTATTCAAGATTTGCAAAAACTCTTTCCTAGCCATTGAAATTCAATACTACTGTTGTTTGCTCCTTGGGGTTTAAGGCTGGGTGTTTTGTAAAAGCACTTTGTGACAACTGCTGATGTAAAAAGGGCTTTATAAATAAATTTGATAAAAAATGTGATTGATTGCAAAACTGGAGCAGTTAACAACACTCTCTGCAGTCAGGTCAAGAGCTCTCTGTTGAAGGTTGAGCTCAGGCCTATATACATTCAGTACAGCCCACTGTGTTCCCCTCCTATGCATGTTTAGTCTACATGTCTCTCCAGCTTCTCTGTGAACTTCGGCTTAGAAAGATAACAAGATGTTTACGGCCCTTGAGAAGTTTAGCCAAAACCATAGCTATCTGTTGTAGGCACATCCTGTACAAGTGGGCAGAGCTGAAACACACAATGGCCTTACTAAATGACTGGATTGAAATCATAAGCAATATGATTTCAGTGTACTATGGAATAAGAAAATATCTACCACATTCCCTCTTTTTGAGACTAAGTGTCAACAAAAAGAAATTTGAAACAGTATACAACCAATGAAAAAACAAAACAGTACAAAGTACATCATACATTCCAGCAAGAGCAACAGATTATTATCCAAAAAAATCAATCTCCTACCATTATTCATCATTAAACTAATGTTGTTTAGATGCAAAATAATCTTTTAATAATGCATAAACATTTATTCCCATATCCTAAGGAATGGGAGGTGATATATTTCGTTATTTATGTTACAGTCACAAAAACAATTTCCGCAAGTAATGATGATACAAACAGTAATGTCTACTCGGTGTCGTTACACTTCATCCATGTCCTTCACATTGATCCCCTATACAACCGCATAACAGGTCAGTTTCAGTGTAATGAGGTGGGTGAATGTGTGGTTCATCAGCAGCCACCAGCCATTCTCATGGTGGTGCCTCCCGTGGGCCGTTGCCCAATCATGCAGTTGGGCGGTCCTCCTGTAACAGCTGGGGCGGCTGTTATTTGCTAGACTCCAGTCTTGAGCCCGCCGTGGGCTCGCGCTGAGGCGGCTATAATTTAAATCCTGCCGTTGGACTATACTGTTCCTGTTGGTTCCTCCAGGTTCTCCGTTGTTCCCCCCAGCCTCTATGGTCCAGATAATGGCGGAAAGAGCAACACCGGCGATGAAGTCAATGAACGTGACTTTCAGTAAGCCCTCCTCGCTACTCCATGGCCATCGTGGTGGTCATCGTCCTGGCATCAGCTGATACATAGTCATCAGGGTCTGGCGTGGACCCACGTTACTCTCTTAGCAACCTTCACGGCCATCTGGGTGATCAGTAGCACCTGGTATGGTCCCGACCACCTATGCTGACGCCAGTACTTCCTACGGAGGTCCCTCACGACGACCCTGGTTGGAGCTTGTGGAGTGATCCTCCTTTTGGCTCAGGCAGGGCTGCTTTCACCCTAGGAAAAATAGACTTCAACACATGGTTATGTACGATGCAATAACTCACCATCTCGTGGTCACAGCCTTTCAGCGATTCTGTGGAAAAGGAGTGGTGATCGTCCTCATTGGTCTGCCTATAAGCACCTCATGAGGAGAAAGACCCGTAGTACGATGCTCTCTGCCTCGCATGTACATTAAGGCAAGTGGCATCACTGTTACCCATGACAACCCTGTCTCAGCCATCAATTCGGTCAATTTGGTTTTTAGAGTCTGATTAGCACTCTCAACCAAGCCACCACTGGCTGGATGATTGCTACAATGTGTGCGCAGATCTGTCTTCGGACTAGTGGAGATGCATTCAATCACACAAGCGATGGCTGTTTGCATGGAAATGCTTCTACCCACTTGTAGAATGCATCCAACCTTACCAGGCAATAGTTGTATCCCTGGCATGGAGTCAACTCATTGAAATCCATCACAAGATGTTTACAGCCCTTGAGAAGTTTAGCCCAAACTATAGCAATTTGTACAAGTGAGCAGAGCCGAAACACACAAACGTGATCCTAAATTACTGGATTATACTTAGAATAAGCAATATAATTTCATTGTACTATGGAATAAGAACATTTCTACCACATTGTGTCTGGGCATCGATCAGGTTAGGGACCAAACCATCGTTGAAAAACGTGAAGCGAATAATAGCCTTGATAATGCATATACAGCTCCGGAAAAAATTAAGAGACCACTGCACCTTTTCCTTTCCTTTCCAAAAAAGTTGGAAAGGAAAGTGGTGTTAGTATTTATTTGATGTTCACTCTGTTGCATTCAGAGTAAAGAGAGAGAGGGAAAGAGAGCATGAGGATGCCGACAGGGTAGGGAGAGCAGTTGAAATAGAGGTGACTGAGAAAAGGAGCAAATATTGATGACCGATCTGATATCGCCATGTTGGTGTTGTTATGACATCATAATTAATGTTTGGGCACAGGCTCCACTGAGGTTAGGTTTAGGCACAGGTGTCTCTGGGGTTAAGCACAGGTGTCCCTGGGGTTGAAAACGTAAAGTACAGTTGGAGTCTTGGAGCTCTATATTCACCACAAAAGTTTTTACGAGTCATATGAATGTTGAAAAATGTCAGAAAGGGTGTCGTTGTGGTGTGTGTAGAATAAAGGAGTCAAACGCAGGGAGGCGGTTAAGGTAACGTAGTATATTAATACTTAAATGGCACACAGAAAATCAACCGCTAACGCGCAACAACAAGCGTGCAAAGTATCTTGTACAACACCAGACATAGAACAATACCTCACAAAGACACCCAGGAACACAGGAACTAATATAGGTCAACTAATGAGGGAATGGACACCAGGTGTGTGCAATAACAAGACATGACAGTGCCGTGGGAGGAGGAGCGGCGTGACTAGAAGGCCGGCGATGACGCACGCCGAATACCACGTCGGGAGGGATGGCACGCGTCTTCCACACACGTTCTCGTTACAAAAAAAGTTTCATTCTGATTTTATTAATGGCCCCTGAACCAGTAAAACTGTATATTCCTTCTAATTGCAATCATTCCTAAAGGTGAGCTAGTTTGCTAATTCATGTTATACAGCATTTGTCCACTATAATCCAAATATACACAATATTGCTTATAATGGTATTTTTTAAATTTTATTAATATAGGTGTTGGCTATTTATAACTTCATTCGATAGTTATAAAGACACAAAAATGTATGAATGTAATGTAGTAAAATGCATGTAAGTGTATGTGTAGTGAAGCACAATGTATTGTATAAACTATATAGTTTGAATTATTTTATTTGTGAACGAAGTGGGTTGAACAATAGCCTTAGCTATGTAGATCAGGAGTCACTTTAATTCAACACAAAAAATCCATACTGAAAAAGCATGCATGTTTTTCAAAACCTTTCCCACCTAAACTGTAGATTCAAACAATTCTGAATTTCATTAGTAATAACTTGAAGACTGATATTGTTTGGTGCATGTCTGCGCCATTTGTTAAAGTCATTCACAGCATTACACTGTTGGGGAGTATGGTTGTATTAATCATCCCTTTGACTGTCACGGCTTCGGGGTTTGAGGAGCAAGGAGGAGCAGGAGAAGGCGTGGTGGAAGGATATTTAATAGTATCCAAACGAAAATATAAAGTATAATGCTTCACGAAGCGTCGCACAGCTCTTTTGGCAGTCAGAGACAATCACACACAAAGACAGGGGGAGCAGAGGGAACATATATACCGGGGGAAACAGCGATGATGAGGAACAGGTGCACAAAACGGGACACAGGTGAAATGTATGATGAGACGGTGGTGTCAGAAGGCCGGTGACGTCGACCGCTGGGGCCCGCCCGCTGCAGGGGGAGGTGAACCAGCAGAGGTCGCAGTTGTCACATTGCCTAATGATGAATTACTGCATTTACGAGTGTTCTTACTGTATATGGGCAACACCAGGGGTTTGCATAATGCAATTTTCTTCATAATAAAACACTGATAAACAAATGCCATTTGATTAATCTGAAAGTCATGCCATTTTTAATTTGAAAGCACCCATCTTTTCATAAAATGTTTTAAGACTACAGCATCAACTCATCTGACCCGCATTCTTACTGGTTTTTAACTACGCTATGGCCTGCCTGAAATCAATTGCTAACTTGGGGGAAAGTTTGAACTATCACACAATCATATTAAGAACATAAATGCATCATTTTAGAGAGAAATTATTGTGTATGCATTTATTTGAAGTCCATCTGGATGGCCTCGTATAGCTGAAAGGGGACTTTATCTGGTAGTTTCGACATTTCTATTTCAGACCTACTAGGAGAATCAAGTATTTTGATGACAGAGACAAACGATCCTAAGCCACGACTCAGCTGTGACTAACAAAAGCAGCACACATGTGGCGCTTTTCCACTGCATGGTACCGGCTCGACTCTACTCGCCTCGCCTCTACACAACGTTTGCAAATATCGATAGGTGGAACACCACGGTACAGATAGTTTCACATTCACACCTTCACACATTCGACTAATCCAAAGTACGGGTTAAACTGTTCCGAGTGCCGGATAAATCAGCATAAATCAGAACCCGCTAACGGACTACTTGAGCACTGGGATAAAAGTGCAGTCCTAAGAACGAGGCCTTTTATTATACGGTTGGCAGTTATAACTTAAAATCTATATTACAAAAGTGGAGATATTCATTAGCAATCACTGCAATATATGCATTACATAATTTAAGAGCCTCAACTTAGATTTTTCACAAATTATCAAATTATCATATTTTAAGTTTCCTTTTGAAATATCTTATTCAAATTTGTAGATATTAATTCCAAAACACAACAATAAATTTTACATGACATTGTCTCAGACCCCCAAATTCACATTTTCATAAATTATCAAACATATATTTTTTTGTTTCCTTTTGAAATAGCTTTTTCAAATGTTGAGATATTTAGAAAATCCACATGTCCACCAGCCTTAATTATGTCTTTATTGAATGACAGGTCACTCATTATGTTAGCTAGCAGTTAGCTGATGATTGCTAGAAAGCTGCAATAACATCAACCAGGTTTGCAGCTGTTTGAATTCGAGTCAATGAGAGAAGCTTGCAGTGCAGTGTATGTGATGCTCCTTAGCTGGCAAGGTGACAGTGTTCGTGTCTACTGTCTGAAAGGCACTCAATGCACGTAGCTAACGTGGGGTTAATCCAGTCAGTTTGTTTTTTGTAGGTAGGGTTCACAGTACAATAGTTGAATTTGCAGAGCTACAGTAGCAAGCAAATCAGTTGTACAAACTTAAACAGTATTACAGCATTACATTTGGTGTCGCCCTCAAAATGTGGTATTTTATATAATTGTCTCCTCCAATCTTATCACATAATATCACATTTTCACCTCAATAGCCAGATAACATGTTAGCTGGCTAGCTAAGCACAGCAGTGTAAAAATGTATGGATGTGTCAATCACATAGCTTTTTTTCTTATTTGAGTCTTTGTAAACTAATTTCAACCTAATAATTTCTGTTATAATCAGAAAAAGTAATTTCATCTAATAATGTATGTTTACTATAAAACAATACTATGCTGTGGCCTTCTTTTCAGAAGGTGACATTTCAAGATGAGGGACTGCAGAACTGCTCTATCATCATCAGAAGAGTTTCAAGAGAAGATGAGAGCTGCTACAGGTGTCTGTTTAATGCTTACCCAGGTGGATCTAACACTGGAAGGACCTGCCTTTAAGTTAATGGTATAGTTTAAGGGTTCATTTAAGACTGGAACAGTCTTTTAAAACTTGTGTCATACATCCATTTGAACATGTTCTGATATGAACTTACTGTGAATCGTTATTGTTATTGTTTAATAGAGCTGTACGGACCCACACTCCTAGTTACACAAACCAAAGACAACAACACCCTCTTCTCTGGGTTAACTGTCTCCTGCTCTGCCATGGGACGACCTGCTCCAATAGTGGGCTGGGATGCCACAAAACACTTTTTGGAAAACTCCACTACAGTCAATGTCACCCATCTGAATAGAACTGTTACTGTCCCCCTGACCTCCACGGTGGCAGTTCCCAGTCGACCAGACAATGACACCATGGTTGATTGTGTGGCAATGTCTGGTGGTGTCATTAATTTAAGAGGATTCTGTAAAAAATTTTTTACCTTTTTTACTGTTGACACTGGTGTATTAATCATAAATCATAAATGTTTATGATTAATACAAACATTTTAGCAATCAGGAATGTTTCATGCTGATATGTCTGCCTCCAGTCACCAATGATGTGTGGATCTATATTTGTAGTATGTAGATATTCCATTGGCTTTAACTCTGTCCAAGACATTGACTTTCCCCCTTACATTTTGGAATTGTACTGCTCTCTTCTTGTCATGTTTCCCTTAGTGGTTGTTTTAGCGTTGGGTTCAGGGTTCATTACTGCTTTATTTTGTTGCCGGCATAAGAAAAATCTTGCATCTTTGATTCTCAAACTTAAAATACAACCAATACATTCAGCTCCTATGAGTGGTGTCAGGAATTCTCAGATTACTTTACTTGTCTTTTCTTGTTTGACTTTCTCAACTTGGACATCAGTCAAACAGCAAGAAGAAAATTGATAAATTTTCAATCCTTGGTGTGTATACTACAAAGAGAACATTGAATGGTTGTTGATTAAATGTAATTTCTTAAGTACTGATAAATAGATAGATTTACTTTCCAATAAATAGATGTATTGGAAACAGTCCATAATACTCTTAGTAATAAGCTGTTTCAGGTAGGGATGTCAACCTTCTGTAAAATAAACCAAAATGTTGAATGTTTTAACATGCTTTTAACATGCTCTTCAGCTTTTATTTGGGCTGTTTTTCTATAAAAACCTCCTTTCTCTAGTGTGTTTTAAAAAAAATTTATGTTTAGGGCATGTTTTCAAGTACAATGCATAGTTAATTTACATATTCATAGATATTTTTGTTTTACTTATCAAGTTCTAACGCTGTTGAAGAAGAAAAATGACCAAAACAGGTACTGGATATCTACCCCTAATTCTCATATTAACTTTCCCCGCTTTGATTTACAGAAAAGTTAAAAGAAAAATCCACAACAATAAGTTGCAAATGATTTCAAAGTGTCACTAATGCATTATTTTACTTACTTACAGAAGCTCTGTTAGCAGTGAAAAGTGTAAAAAGTTATTTGAATTCCAATATTCCATTTTGTAGTTTTAGAATTTCATTTGAATGAACAGATATAGAATGAAGCCTGTATGTTTCTTTCTTTCTAGGGTGCTTTTATTATGAGAAAGACCAATTGATAACTGTCCATCCACCATTCATCCTTCCTGGATATGGCGTTCCACAAAGCTCTTGCCTGGGGTCTCTTATTTAACATTGATATGCTACCGTTAGCCCAAATCATGCAAAGAAATGATTTATAAAATAAAGATAAAACTGAAATAATAGTTTTTTTGTGCCAAAGACAAGTGACTGACCATCAGTAATTAAGACTAAAAGCGTAGTTAAAATTCATGGGGTATTTATGGATTCTAATCTGCATTTCAACAGCCACATAAAATGTATAACAAAATCAGCCTATTATCACATTAAAAACAAGCCAGAATTAGAGGATTTATCTCTCGACCTAGAAAAACGTATTTCTTGCATATGCAGTTCCCTTCTGGTCAACCAGATGCTTTTCAAAAATAACGAATTCCCTGCAACCTATTCTTCACTAAATGTCTGTATGCCATATACACTACTGAGTCACATCATGAGTTGACGTAAAAAAAAAATCACGTAAGTTGGAACCACCTGTGATTTCAATTGTTTACTTAGACTTTCGGTGTGAGTTTGAATCCAGTCCTCAATCGGTTTGTGAGTTTGGTTTCCATTGACCTTTTTTATGTCATTTTGTTCTCAACAAATCACACAATGTACAGTAAAGATTTTGATCTTTAATATACTTTGTTGAGACCTGATGTGTAATTTATGTGTTCCCTTAATATTTTTGAGCAGTGTATTTTGTTTGTAATTGTTATTATTACTATGTTCAAGAGGCCCCGATAATAAAAAGCGTGAGGTCACCTCCTCTATTACCTTATTAAACAATTGACTGGGTATGCAATAAAAAATGGTACACATTTAATGCACTATTTTTGACCAGAAGTCAATGAAATAGTGCATTATATGGGGGATATAGTGCAATTTGGGACACACTCAGAGTGCCATCCACCTGTATTGGCTTGTCTTTGCTAACTGGGACAGTGAGTGAGATTACTGTAGGGGCATCATGAGACAGGAGCTTGATGGAGCTTTGATAAGGGATGTATAGGAAACATGACATGGGGACAGTGGAGGAATCTTTAAGCCTTGGCCAGTTTTACATGGATGCAGATAGTTGTCTAGTCATGAAGAAGTTGTGACACACTTGCACGAGTGAATTCTCAGCAACACACACAAAAGTATAATAAATACAAAACGTTGTTTTCGGCACTTTTGATACAATATACAGTTTGACCGCTTTTGACAAAAACAAATTGTTCATTTTTTTTTTCTCTGAGCTCATCCAGACCTACTATTTCAGTATATACTACGCTTTAGTCAACACTTGATTGTTGACTTAAAGCGATCCCCGTTACAGTTACAGTGAAATAGTAAGTATGTTACACAGAGAAACACTGTTGAACCGTCTGCTTGTAAATGTAGCCTATTCATATCAACATCCCCCTTGGGGGACAGAAAAAAATAGATCTTTAAGAATTTCTACAGAGGCACCATCAAGAGCACTTAGACAGGATGCATCACTGGTTGGTATGGCAACTGCAGCACCCTCAATAAGAGCAAGTACCAACAAATGGTCAATTATCCCTCCAATCCAAGACAACCAGAACACTTCCCTACACTACCATATGGCAGCCATTGTATTGTATGTGGTACCACTGCTTCAGTGTCTGTAATCATCAGGGCCCTGCACAGCTTCTGTAGCTTCTTTTTTACATTTCTTGGTTCTATTTATATTACTGTTAATATATTCCTTGTGTTCATACCTTTTATTGTTTATTTTCAATCTTATCTTATTTTTGCATTTCTTGGAATGGTTGCACTTCTTGGAAGGTTTCACAATTAGTTGACACTTGTCATTTACAAATGACATGACAAATAACATTTAATTGGATGAATAGGTCAGAGGTTTCTATGTTCTTTCCTGATTTTAGTTGACCAGAATTACCCTAAAAGATGTGAAGATGACGTTAACCAATGAGGCTAACTTATGAACTGTTTCTCACATGGATTAAAACACAAAAATAACCAAAGGCATCACCAAGGACAGAAAAGAGAAAAAAATCTGAATGCTGAACTCTAATTTCATGTTTAGTGTAACTTTTTATTGGAAAATCCCTGTCAGTCCAACTGTTTTCCACTGGAATGTCTTCCTATATTCCTAACTAAGATATAGCTTTTTAGCCTGCAGAAGATAAAAGGCTAGAGGGCTGACATTGAAGATGCAAGAGCTTAGATGGGCCCAATCCCAATTCAACCCTTAAGCCTTACATCCTACAGAAGGTTTGACAGTTGTAAGGAAGCTAGTAATAGTTTCCCCTTTCCCTCTGAAAGGTGTAGTATTCACCATATTACATAATCCTGTCACATCTCCATGGTGAAAAAGGTTTAGGGCCAAGGGTGCAATTTGGGATGGACCCATGTACTATCCTCAGTTTTCTACCTTGTTTTTTTTCCTGAAATTTTACGAGGAAGACTTCCGAGCCACTGACATCTTAAAAAAAACCTGTCAATAGCTGTAAAAGCTGTTTACCACTAAAACCAAATTCCAGAAAATGTGACACTAGTGTTCCAGTTTACATTAAAGGTGAAACAGCATGGTTCGGTTTTAACCCCCCCCCCCTAAAAAACAGGCAGGCATCACAAAAGATGATCATTTTCTCCAAAACAAAACAGTTGCTGTCTAGGCCAGAGGTAATGGAAATGGTTCACATATTGGTATGGAAAGATTGGAACTAGAATGGCATACACACATGCATGCCCAATGTTTAATGTAATGGAGAAAAACTTCAGATCGGTTGCATCATGCACATATTTATGTAAAACTTTGAGTCACATGTCCATTGGACCCTGTGCTCAATTTACATTTAAATGAATGTATTTCTTAAAGGATCTTTATGTAGGATTTATGCTCCATTTGGAAGCTTGGTAGATTGCCTCAACAACAGTTTGCATTCAAACAAACTCTCCCAATCCAGCAAGCTAAAGATTTTATAATGGGCATTTGGAAATTGAGAAGAGAAAACAAATCTGAGGTTTCTGTTGACAAATTGAAATTCTGCATTTTAATGTGTTTCTGTCTGCACACAACTTTTTTGGGTGATAACTTTTTTGGGGTGATAAGCACTAGCATTCCATTATTGCTGAAAATATATTATGTAAATGTTTAGATTTTTTCCCTTCAATATAATCACAGAAAAACGTTAAACCTATATTATTTATTGAAACCTGAACCTAAGTTAGGTATTTAGTTTGCTTTTCCTCTGTTGTTTATAGCTAACTACTATTAATTAGCTAAACTAATATTAACTTAAATTTGATAACTAACTAGCAACTATATTACTTTTACCCAATCAAACTTATATAAGCAGGCTAGCTAACCTTTGCTGTTGTTTGCAATGACTGGAGATTTTCTGTAATGTACATTACATGACAACACTTCATTATCACATGAAATAAATGCTATAAAAGATATGATTACCTATCTGGCATCTATAGTAATTCATCATCATTTTCATTGAAGTACTTGCTAACATTTCATTAATGGAACAATCCAGCCAGTGTCTTGATTTTTCTGTAGTTTTAGCAGAAGTGACTGATTGGTTTATAAGATCCTGCACTGAAAGCACCAGTATTTTTTCTTCCAGAATACATGAAGTAAAAAGTGACAAATGCCTATGACAAATGCTCAAAAACAGCTGCTGAGCATGCATGGATTTGATCCAACACAGAATCACACCGAAGTTTGCAAAGGTATATATTGTTTAGGTATAATGTTTAGCATGGGGTTCATTTGGGGGCATGTGAACGGAAGCTTTCCTGATGTATGGTTGGCCTCCATCCATCCATCATCTTTCGCTTATCCGGGGCCGGGTCGCGGGGGCAGCAGTTTAAGCAGAGATGCCCAGACTTCCCTCTCCCCAGACACTTCCTCCAGCTCTTCCGGGGGGACCCTGAGGCATTCCCAGGACAGCCGGGAGACATAGTCCCTCCAGCGTGTCCTAGGTCTTCCCCGGGGTCTCCTCCCGGTGGGATGGGACCGGAACACCTTCCCAGGAAACCGAAACAGATGCCCAAGCCACCTCAGATGACCCCTCTCGATGTGGAGGAGCAGCGGCTCTACTCTGAGCTCCTCACCCTATCTCTAAGGGATCGCCCAGCCACCCTGCGGAGAAAGCTCATTTCGGCCGCCTGTATCCGGGATCTTGTCCTTTTGGTCATGACCCAAAGCTCATGACCATAGGTGAGAGTAGGAACGTAGATTGACCGGTAAATCGAGAGTTTCGCCTTGCGGCTCAGCTCTTTCTTCACCACGACAGACCGATACATCGACTGCATTACTGCAGAAGCTGCACCGATCCGTCTGTCAATCTCCCGTTCCATCCTTCCCTCATTCGTGAACAAGACCCCTAGATACTTAAACTCCTCCACTTGAGGCAGGCACTCTCCACCAACCTGAAGTGGGCAAGCCACCCTTTTCCAACTGAGGACCATGGCCTCAGATTTGGAGGTACTGATTTTCATCCCCACCGCTTCACACTCGGCTGCAAACCGTCCAAGTACATGCTGAAGGTCCTGGCTTGAAGGGGCCAACACGACAACATCATCCGCAAAGAGCAGAGACGAAATCGTGTGGTCCCCAAACCTGACACCCTCCGGCCCCTGGCTGCGCCTAGAAATTCTGTCCATAAAAATTACGAACAGAACCGGTGACAAAGGGCAGCCCTGCCGGAGTCCAACATGCACAGGGAACAAGTCTGACTTACTGCCGGCAATGCGGACCAAGCTCCTTCTTCGGTCGTACAGGGACCTGACAGCCCTTAGCAAAGGACCCAGGACCCCATATTCCCAAAGCACCCTCCACAGGATGCCATGAGGGACACTGTCGAATGCCTTCTCCAAATCCACAAAACACATGTGGATTGGTTGGGCAAACACACCCTCCGGTCCCCCTTCTTAAAAAGAGGGACCACCACCCAGTCTGCCATCCCAGAGGCACTGTCCCCGACTGCCACGCGATGTTGCACAGGCGTGTCAGCCAAGACAGCCCCACAACATCCAGAGACTTGAGGTACTCAGGGCGGATCTCATCCACCCCCGGTGCCTTGCCACCGAGGAGTTTCTTGACCACCTCTGTGACTTCAGCCCGGGTGATGGACGAGTCCACCTCTGAGCCCTCATCCTCTGCTTCCTCAATGGAAGACGTGACGGCGGGATTGAGGAGATCCTCGAAGTACTCAGTTGATCAGTTGACAGCTCTTCACCTGAGTGTCCAAGACATACGGCCGCAGGTCAGATGAGACGACAACAAAGTCGATCATCGACCTGCGGCCTATGGTGTCCTGGTGCCACGTGCACTGATGGACACCCTTATGCTTGAACATGGTGTTCGTTATGGACAAACTGTGACTAGCACAGAAGTCCAATAACTGAACACCGCTCGGGTTCAGATCAGGGGGGCCGTTCCTCCCAATCACGCCCCTCCAGGTGTCACTGTCGTTGCCCACGTGGGCATTGAAGTCCCCCAGTAGAACGGTAGAGTCCCCAGTAGGAGCACTTTCCAGCACCCCTCCCAGAGACTCCAAGAAGGTCGGGTACTCTGCACTGCTGTTTGGCCCGTAGGCACAAACAACAGTGAGAGACCTATCCCCGACTCGTAGGCACAGGGAAACGACCCTCTCGTTCACCGGGGTAAACTCCAACACATGGCGGCAGAGCTGGGGAGCTATAAGCAAACCCACACCAGCCCGCCGCCTCTCACCATGGGCAACTCCAGAGTGGTGAAGAGTCCATCCTCTCTCAAGGAGTGTGGTTCCAGAGCCCAAGCTGTGCGTGGAGGTGATCCCAACTACCTCTAGTCGGAACCTCTCAACCTCACGCACGAGCTCAGGCTCCTTCCCCACCAGCGAGGTGACGTTCCACGTCCCTAGAGCTAGTTTCCGTGTCCAGGGATCGGGTTGTCTAGGCCCCCGCCTTCGACTGCCGCCCGATCCTCTCCGCACCGGCGGCCCCATGTCGCTCGTTCGGGCTGAGCCCAGCTGGGCCCCATGGGGAAAGGCCCGGCCACCAGACGCTCGCGAACGAGCCCCAACCCCGGGCCTGGCTCCAGGGTGGGGCCCCGGCTGCGCCATACCGGGCGACGTCACAGAACACAAAATGTTTTTCATCATTAATGGGGTTTTGAAAGCTAAATTATTCCCAAATTCAAATAACTGCATAAGGTTTTCCAACCTACTTCAATAATAGGTGAAGGCATATGGTAGGCTCCTTGAATAGTCAAAGGCATGAGGTGGTCAAGGTGGTTATGGATATTAATCTACGTCATCATGGGGATTCTGTCATTTATGCAGAGCATGAAAGCTGTTTGTTTATTCCCCTTTTAGAATATGTTATGGTAGAAACGCAACTAATGACGACATTAACATCAACCTCAGCAAAAACACGAAATGACAACTTACCATACTATAAGCAAGGTGCTGACACTTGTCTCGGGATCAGTTGTAGAAGAGAGTAGAGTTAGGGGAGGCGCCACTGGCCTTATTGTAGGCAGACATGGGGGCGGGACGCGAGGCTTGATCTTCCAATTGCCCACAACCCTTTGTACTAATGGATCTGTAGCCTACTAACGCGTTGTTAGGCATGATTCAAAAATAGTACAGAGTAAACACGCTTCAGAACATGATTACATACACTCTGTTGCTATACTGACAAAATATACGTGAAGTGCTTCTGACAGCACCAACATAAGTGAAGCGCCAGTGAAGTTACTGGTACGCTGACACGAAAGTGCTGGTACTGCAGATTGTGCTTAAATCAAGGGCTGACTATGGATGGTTCAGAGTCACACAAAAAATTATGTGTTAACAGTTACCAAAACAATTCACGGGGTTCACACCTCGTCTATCGTCAAACATTTGTGCATGCATCTTTGTTGTATGACTACAATCTAGTTCCCCACTACGTGAAATTTGACAGCCCTGTGAGGCCACTTGATCTTTGGGGCCCCTGGGCTGAAGATCTTGAAAGCCTGTGCATTAAAGTGCAGGTATCAGGCAGAAATCTATCAATTTAGTTACAATTGGAATGCCAGGCCCGGAGCTTATCTGCAGCTCTTTTATAGGTCGCCCAGATTCAAATGTAGCAGGTTTATGTTTCAGGATATTAGTCGTATTGTGTTTTGACACAGGTATATAAACTGAGATAGTGACAACTGAGATGTTTAGTATTTATTGACGAACAACAATGAAAGGAAACTATCATTTCAAAAGTGCTTCCAGGTGCAAAATTACATTGAAAAATATTTGCGCTAGTAAGGGCATGACTCAATCCTTTTTCAATCTTGTTCCCTACTGACCAGATTATGTTTGACTGTACAATAATCCCACCGATAAAGTCTCAAAATGAATTCACTACCTCTTTTCTTTTACAAAAATAATCTACACCAGTGTATGTATCACGACATTGGTCACCATCGACTTCAATGCAAATAGAAACACGTAGAATCAGAGAAATCTTGAATATCCATACAAATACATATTTTCCAATGAATGCGTGTACAAAAGAAAGGACAACGTTGTGTTGCGGTCAACATCGTCTGCCCATGTTACAGCTGTGAAGTGGTCATCAGTAGCGACTGTCCATTGGGTCCAGAGAGAAAACTGCACCCTCCAGGGTTAGTCCCAAATTGAACCCCTCCTTTAGATGACACATAACAAACACATGAACATAAAGGTTGAAGATACTAATACAGTCAGAGTCTGCAGCAGTTTGTCCTACAGAACAGTGGTTCTCAAACAGGGGTCCGCTGAGGAGCTGATGGCAGTTTGCAGCCATATTAAAAACATGCATAATGTATTTAAATGTTTATTTTATTTAATGTCATTCAATAAATATTATTTAATGAATGTTTCACCAACAACAACAATCGATTAAAAAGTTTGATCGAAGTGATGCATTAAAAAAGTTTCAAGGATTCAAAACTACCCTTTTCTCTCTGTCTCATAGTAGAATTGCAATATATTTGCTTTAAAGTTGCAACAACAAAGTCAGCTTGCCCCATGACAAAATGGGAAGAATCGGGATCCCAGTTTAAACAAATGGGTCCTCAGCCCCAAAAGTTTATGAACCACTTTTTAAGGATAAGTCATTGTGCAATTCCAGGAAAGTTTCACAGACACATTCTCCATAGACTTTGATTTTTATTTTTTGGATTCGATTTTCATTCAAATTCGCCAATGTTTACGCTGTGTGGTTATTTACGATATTCATCCCATGCTCATACAATTATAATTCTAACAAGTAAACACGCCTGTTCGTAAGTGGCTTAACCCAGATTAAGGCGCAGGTTTTATTTAGTACCCAAAACCCGTGTATAAATGTATTTGACCATGGGTAAAAAGAGCTACAGTGTAAATACTACAATGTGGGTTTGTTTGAATGGTGACCTTAATCTGTGCCTGTGAAACTGTCCGTATCCGTAATATATAATAACCAAAGCAAAATGATTGTATAATTATGAAATTATATACAATAAGTAGGGCATTTCATAGATATGGATTGTACGTAATTGATTTTCATGAGTGAGGCACACATGCAAAAGGCAGACCTCAGTGAATATATGAATGGCATTTGTAATGAAAAACAAATGAGATGGGAATACATTGAGGTGAAAATAAACTAACCATCGCTGACGCTGCACAGTGAAAAGAGAGAGAGAATAGGATTATACACCCATTATAGACTACAATAGGTTATAATCTACATACATACAATAGATTGTTCTATATACTGAAGTAGGTGGATTAACTGTAGGTTGTAATCTAGGTCAGTTATCTACATGATGTTAAGGGATTAACTGTCATTTGTCGTCATTGATATGTGAGACGATTGCTGCTGGTGATAAAGAAAGGGGTCCCAGTCTAAAGACATCCCTGTCGACAGGGACACACACAAAGTATACAGTATTTCAACTTTGATAAACATTTAATAAGCTGGTATATTTGTTCAGACAGTGGTATTACAGTATTCATACAAATGACTGGGCGCATAATATACTTTGACAGTAACTACTTATTAATGCAAAAAACATGAGCACTACAAAGTCTACACATCTCACAGCTCTAGGAACACCGCTGTTCCTACAGAGAATGTACACACCTGCATTTCATCCAGTTTAGATTGGATGTCTGGAGGAAAGTCTGTCGTGTTGCACATGAACGGATCAAAAGGTGCTGCCCCAAACAGATCTGTTCCTAAAGGAGGGGAGATGTAAGGATGAAGGTGGAAGGGGGGGGGGGGGGGGGGGGGGGGAAGACACAGCAGAGCAGGAAGACATAGGAGGTTGAATGGGCATGCTGTACTGGATGTGTGCCATGTTATGCAAAGTCTATTTTTAACATTTCCAGACATTAAGTTGTGTCCGAAGGCCCATAGTGGTAGAATCTACAATGAATGACTTATTTAATGCTGCAACTTGGAGTTAGCACATTGTATTACCATTGTCAGATTTGATGACCACGAGACATTAGCAAAGCTGATCTGCAAGTTGAAACATTTCAAATTTGTTCGTGTGAAAGTTCCAGAAAATGTATTAGCAGTATGCAAATAACAACAAATCCCTGCTAACTAATGAACTTCATCTGAAATATGTTTAGGGGATTTACAGCTTGCAGTACAGATTTGCTATTGCTAACAGGCTTGTCTGTTTACACTCATTAAATCCCAGGATGTAGCCTGAAGTAAATATTGGATTATTGTGAATTCTGTCATTTTCAAGACTTGTGGTTAATTATACCCAAATATAGATTTTGTCTCAACTATCATTTTAACTAAACACATTGCATGCAATTATGGAAATTCCAACTGCCAGTAAATTAATAAAATGTATGATAAGATTATGTAAAAAGACCAAAGGAACAACTCACCTTTCTCTTTAAGGGAAACATGGGAAGGAGGTGGAGAAGGTGAAAAAGAGGGAGGAGGAGGAGAAGACCCATTGATGGCAGGCTTTCTTGCCAAAGTAGACCCAGAGGAGAAAGGAACCATGTCAAAAATGTCAGTGGGAGGAGCCCTGGATATCAGGCTCCCTGCCTAAGTGGGAAATAAACAACCAAATTACACTGGAGAAATGTTGTATGATGGCTACAGAGTTACACAGTGAGAGAGACAGAGAGAGAGAGAGAGAGAGACAGAGAGAGAGAGAGAGGCAGATATCCAGTAGTATTATGGTATGTATTGTACAGTAGAAGCCTGGTTATGTCCTGCACACCATTTTCTGCCTCATAAATCAAGATCCACTTTACTATGTAACTTATTACAGTAAACGACACAGTAATATATCAGCTATATATATTTATATATATGGGCAACTGTACAAAATCAGCAGGGGATCAAATACTTATTTCCCTCACTGTAGCTGATATATTTCTGTGTCATTTACTGTCACATAGTAAAGTTGATCTTGTTTTATGAGGCCGAAAATGGTGTGCAGGGCATAACCAGGCTTCTATTGTACATCCTCATCATCTGACAGCGTTTCAATTACATTCAGATAATGAGGAGAATATTCAGTCATTTACAAGCCAAGTACTTCAGAAACGCTTGGTCAAAAACGCCACAAAGCGCCGCTGACCCGAGTGACTCTTTCAAGACCCAGTAAAGCGTCAACTGATGTTGTGTGTGTACGAATGCAGGTGTATATGCTTTGGAAGCTGAATTTTGGTGTCGAGATGAAAGGTCCCGGGGCTTTTTGTTCATAGCAGAAGCTGAGTGAAAAGGCTTGTACAGAGAAAGAAGGCTAGGGAGAGAGAAGAGAGTAATGAGTTTTAGGACGCATGGACAGCTCAAGGACACTCTCTGCGTATGTACATGTCTACTTTTTCCAGGTTTTGCTACATTACCGCCTTATTCTAAAATGTATTCACTGGTTGTTTTCCTCATCAATCAACACACAATACCCCATAATGACCAGTGTTATGGTAATTTTGAACTAAGGTACATTTGAGAAATATCTGTCTTTCCATTTGGCTGATATGTAGATCTTTACTTTGATTGTGACACACATGTCTTCATAATATCAGAGGATTAACAGGTATTTGGGCCATGTCCTCCTGCCTATAAGAAGGGTATCATTCTTTTGTTCCTCAGGAATGTGGTCCTTGGGGGGATTAAGGTCAGTTGGCCCCTTTGGGTAAACACTACAGTAAACATTATGGCAGGAAGGATAAGGTGGGGGAAGATAGCATTTGACTTGTGTGATAGAACAAAGGGAAAGGTGTTTGATTGACATGAGACAGATGGCGACATCTTACCACACCCCTTTTTCTATGTGATATATACGGTTGAATGAGCTATATTAGTTAGAGGCTCCTCAGACGATTATGTTTGTGTAAGCGGTTGATGCGTCTCTCATAATAGTCTCTGTGCATAATAATTAATAAAATAATGTACAAAGAGAACTTTGTCTCTGTGTCCCTTACTCCGAGTGTCGATACATGGAATTACCATCACACCAGGCAAACACAGGTTTTAGACATTTACATAAATATTCAGACCCCTTTACTCAGCTCTTTGGAAAATTATTTTAACTTCATGGCTTGGTGTTTGCTCTGAGATGCACTGTCAACTGTAATACTTGATATAGACTGGTGTGTGTCTTTCCAAATCATGTCCAATCAATACAATGGAGCATAAGTGGAATCAAGTTGTAGAAACATCTTGAAGAAGACCAATAAAAGCAGGACGGACCTGAGCTTAATTTCCAGTGTCATAGGAAAGGGTCTGAATACTGTGATATTTATTTTTTACATATACACATTTTCACAATTTTCTAAAAGCCTGTTTTTGTTTTATCCTTATGCTGTATTGTATGTAGATTTATCAAGACATTTTTTTATTTGATACCTATTCGAGTAAAACTGTAACGTAACATATTGTGGAAAAAGTGAGAGGGCTGTTGTTGTGAATACGAGGTGTGTAACAGCCATTTGTCAAAAAACATAAAAACTAGGTGAAAATGAACTAACATTCTTACATATTGAGACAAACACCTGTATATCGGAAGTCCATTGCCTGCCAGGAACAACCCACGTGTCTCGATTTATAAGGTTATGAGTGTTCACTTTTTGTTGTCATTGATAAAAGGACTTTTAAAATAGATCTCGGTTTTGTTTTTTCCAACCCTGTATAAAATCAGTGAATGTTGTTTTACATAACTTTTCTAAATTAGGTTAATTCATGTAGGATTTTTGCATCTGGTTCATCTGGGTATTATAACATAAAGGCCATCAGACTTAGTCTACTGTAATCCAATCCCATTAGTGGGATGTCAAAAAGATCTAAAGTTGACTAAAATAAATAATTCTTATTTCACTTATTGCAGAAACATTGGACTAAATATGGTGGGGGGAAAGGGAACATAACACTTGCTTCATTAGATGCCAGCCAGGCTGTCAATCCTTTTTTAAATGATTCATACAACAACGCACAGCAGTGACTAGTTCTGTGTTGTCTGTGCAAAACCTCTGTAACGTGCAGTTTAAAGTGCAGGGCCGGTAGCCAGTTAAATTAACATTCTGATAGCCTTCTACATTACATTGGAAAATATTAGTTGTTTAGCAGATGCTCTTACCTCACAGTTAGCACATTCATCTTAATAGAGCTAGCTGGGACAACCACACAACCCACAAATAGCAATTACTTTCGTCCTCATCAGTGGCTGTTATTAATAAAGCCTGAACATTTACAGTTGCATGGCCTGTACTCTGTACAAATTCCAACCAATCTTAGGTGAGGTTATGAATGGGACCATGGGACTGTTGACATGGCAACTCTTGCTTGTACCCTGTTCAATTCAGTTTTGTAATAAAAAAAATGACAATTCCTGACAGTATGGAGATAGTTATATTGTTTGTTTGTTTTTAGGGAAGTGTTTTCTTGTTTCATGTATAGAAATATCTGTAACAAAGCTTCCCTAGATTTAAACTCTAGTCCATGGTGTAGACAGGTGTCTTTCAGGTGTCTTTTAGTCAACAATTGGAAATAAGCTCAGTAAGTGTGGGAAATGGCTGTAAATCAGTATGGAGGGCCATCCGTGCTCATTTAAAAATGAATACCCAAAAGGCCTAATTAAAAAGGCAAAAAAGCAAATAACAGAACATTTTTAAAACAGTATAGATGAACCGTGACAGGAAGTAAATGCGAAAATAGGTCAACCTAAAGTACAAATTTAAATGGCCAATGTAACATTTCAAATGATGAAGGTTCAAACAAAAGTGACAAGGCTGGTCACACTTCTCTTTAGCCCCTTGCTTTCAATCTCCTTTTCATTTCAACATGCACTGCATGTAAATTCACTCTGGGAGGTGTGGACCAGCAAGGTGATGCCACAAAAGTAATTCACAGATTACCTTTATCCCTGATCTGGGCTCCGCTAATAAAGCTGGCAACTTAGGATCAATGGCTACCCTGGGATAGTGTGGCTTAAGTACAGACTTGTGCCATGCACAGACCTTTTGGGGGCCAGTCCCTGGGGGTGTTAAAGCATAGTATATTTTAAAGTACAGAATCTTTTTTTTGAAAACCTCCCAGAACTGCATTTATAATTATATAATGGCATTTTAGGTTGACAGTAATGCAGTTGAACAATTTGCTATCCAAACAAATATTTTCCTCTGGTGATGTCGTTAACCTACCTGCTTGTTACCTGGGTAACGAGTCACAGGAATATGGGTGAGGGTTCTTGAAATGTAACTTCCAATAAAATTCTTGACAGCGGTCCAGTCAGACCATTTTGGCAATTCAATGACAGGACAATGACATGATCTTTGGTGTAATATCGTGACCTTTGAAATCTGTATGTGTTCTGTAAAAAAAAATATACCTGCATATAAAAGCATCAAATGAAAAGAGGCCATGCGTAAAAAGCAGGAAATGCGTTTTCTCATAACTACACCAGTGGAAAGAGATTAACCAAGAACAAGCGAGGCATGTGTGACAGATAAAGTGAAGGAAGGAGGGAAACAAGCTACAAAATAAAGCTGGTTTGTGGTTCGGCATATGAAACAATGCATGTGAACCTATACCTCTAACATGTTTGGTTAGTATAAATCTTTATATGTTCTTCTAGCTATGCACTGTACCAAGGAAAATATCCATAGAGGAAGGAGGTTATTTACACGTGGACGAGGTATGCAGCATCCATTATGCTGCGGTAGCCTGGCCAGGGTAGGTTTAGTGGGTGGAGGGGTTAGTAGCCCGGCAGAGATGCTGGAGTCTGGAGAGCTGGTTGGTGTTAGAGTCACAGAGGAGATCTCTAGAAAGGAAAGGGCGGTCAGTCTGCCACTGCCACACCAGAACATAGACGAAGGACTCCGCAGCATGTAGGCCTCATTAGAAGAGTTCAAATGCAGAAGCTGAGGGGATATCGGCGAGAGAGAGAAAAGAAACAGGGATAGCCATTTGTTATCACCGGGAGTAAGGTTTGACTCGCCTAGGTAAGGCTTATTACCAGGGATCAGTGTGAGACGGGAGCGGAAGAGGCTGATGAGAGCGCTGTATTAGCAGATGATCCTGTAACGTACCGGAGAGGCATGAGAACCTGTCATGTGCTCCTCTATGTCTTGAAGTCGTTCTTTCAACTTGGAATTTTCGGTTTCCAGTTCTTGAATCTAAAGTCAAAACAAAAGGTAATCAAAAGGTATTTTCATGCTCATGTTAATATCTGGGTAATATAACAGCTATTCAATGAAATGGTTCAGCCTAGAACTCTGATTCCCATAGTGCACTATGGGAATAGTGTGCCATTTTCTGACCCGTACATACTCTTTTCTGAAGACTGCTGATCTGTTTCCTCGTCTCCACGTCTTTCCCGCCAGACTCCAGAAACTTCCTGTATGCGAGGTCGAACGTTCGACCAATAGTGACGGTGATCTCCTCAGCCTGCAATCCGGTGCATCATGGGTACCATCAAACATCTAGGAAAATGACTGCTTGACGAGCCAAACTGACACAGTCAGCTTCAAAAAAATTTGTGTCAGTGGGCGTGTTGTTAGCATTTAGCAAGGAGTTTGGATAACCAGGATCAAAATCATTGTTGCACATGTATGGTAGTAAAATGGTCAGGGATTTTTTCAGAACTAAAGTACTGGCTTAAAAGTATACAAACCTCTGTATAACCTAACCACAAACAACAATTACCTAATATTTCAGACCCAACTTTGACAAGCTAACATCTAAGATTTAAAAAAGGTAATAAGGACTTGTAAATAATACATTTAAAATATATGAAACACAACTCCAAACAGAGCAGATTTTCTTACACATTTTTCACTGTCAAACACATAACACAGGTGTGTTTTAGTCTCTGGCTCTGTGCAGATGAAGGTGAATATCCTCTTGTCTGTTTTGTCATCCGCGCAGAAGGATATCCTATGTAACTGACAGTTGTGCAGTACATCCTACAATAAAATGAGGATAAATTAGCATTTCATAATTCTGCTAAAATACAAAGACTAATATTAAGATAATAAAAAATTTCTGAGGGGAATTAAACTCCCATAGCTGATGAAAACTTTAGATTATGAGTTCTAAATGTATACAGTGTTCTGTTTAGTACTTCAAATATGGGTGGCCACAGATAAATGTAGCTGGTCGAATTTATGGACTTTAGTTAAACGTGTTCACTGTGGACTTACTCTGGTCTAATTTATGGACCTTAGTTAAATGTGTTCACTGTGGACTTACTCTGGTCTAATTTATGGACCTTAGTTAAATGTGTTCACTGTGGACTTACTCTGGTCTTGGGGTCTAATAATTTCACTCCATAGATGGACACCTGCAGCTCCACCCTCTGTGTTTTGTGTCCCTCTGACTTCTTGATATGCCTTTGGAACTGCAGGGTTGAAACACGAAACACTATGCTGAGATATTTGACCAATCTAAGCTCCAGTAAAATCGCAGACTGCGGGTACTTTGTGAAAGAGCATACCTTAAGCTTTCTCACAGCAACCCTTACAACATCTGTGCCTTTTGGTTGGTCAACATCTGTTACTCCCAGGAACTGCAACAGAGTGAAAGAGAACAACACTTTTGTCCAGTAGAGGGTGCTGTTTACCACTCTGAGCTCAACACAGACAAACTTGAATTCCAAGGTCCTGCGCCTACCTTAACACTGTACGCTATGTGGTTCTTAGCCAAAGCCTCGGGGGATGTCATCCCTCCGGATTTATCTGAGACAAACAACAAATGAAGGTTAGAACAGTACGGATGCAACACTAAGACCAGAAAGGCCAGCAAAGATCATCATGGATCATCCTCCTGTTCTGTGGGCTGTTTTGCCATGTTTGTACCATCTGGCAGTTATAGAGTGCCCAGGAGCAACATGACCAGGAAAGATAGTGAAACAAAGCTTCTACTGCCACGTCATCAGAGTGTTAAACCAACTAAATATATTACACACTAACCTACACACTGAGTTATTATTCACACACACACACACACACACTCACACCTGGCACATAATCAGTCAAATACTCCAGGGAGACATGCAGTCGCTCTCATTCACGCACTTTCACACATCTAGACAATGTACAAACAGATTTTCTATTCCGATTGTCCGAGTAAATGCGAGATGTTCACTAGCATTTTTCACTTCGGAGAAATCCCCAGAAATGAGACAAAGCCCTCATTGTAAAGTCTATTCTAATTCTCATAGATAAGTGAAGCTTGTGTTTCTACGCCCTCTACCTTTGCTTCTATTCCATTGCATAGAATCTACATGGATGTGTACTTGTCAAGCTGGAAATCCCCAGAACCCATCATGATTACTCCTTTTGCCACTTGCAACACTTCCGCAAGGATTCAAGACAAACAGAACAGTGGCATGCTTCAATAGCAATAAGGCATCTCAGGGGGTTGTGGAATATTCCCAGGATAGCCTGGTTAAATGTTCTAAGCCACGGCCTATTGGCCATACACCACAACCCGTCATTACTGCTTGAATATACCACCACTTTCAAGCCAATCAGCATTCAATATTCGAACCGACCAGAGCCGAAACAACAAAAGTTGTGTCCAAATACTTATGGACTGCAGTGCATATACATATTTAGTCAATGTAGCATGATGAATCAAGGACATTTATGCTGATTCTACAATGCTACTTATATACTGTGGAATCTGAGCATTAACAATTACAATGTGAATGTACGTTTCATTGTAGGTGAATGTGCCTAGATAATGAGAACAACAGGAACGTCTCTGTTTAGATTATCTCTCTGTAGGTTGCGCTCTACTAACCCCAGGAATGTTTTACATTGAACATTTGGCATGGGGGGTTACTGTCTTGGAAACCTGATCTTTGCTAGGTAGACACACCCTTCAATGTATATATCAGCTTGTAACCAACATTACAGTGAGAAGAGATAGAGTGAGATGAGATTGAGGTTGTGTAAGAAAGACCAGGTCCGTAACCTCATGAACAAGACTTTCTAATGCTGCAATATATAATATAATTTCTCTCTCCCTTGACAAACGGGTATGCTAATTATTACAACTACTATACGAAACGGCCGATTTCTAACAATACTTATATATATAGTTTTGCATATAGTTTGCATACCCTGGCAGAAATTTTGAAAATATGACTGATCTTTTATTTAAGGATAGTGATCATATGAAGCCATGTATGATCACATAGTTGTTTGGCTCCTTTTTAAATAATAAATCACCCAAATGGCCCTGATCAAAAGTTTGCATTCCCTTGAATGTTTGGCCTTGTTACAGATACACAAGGTGACCCACACAGGTGAAAATGGCAATTAAAGGAGAATTTCCTAAACCTGTGGCTTTTTAAATTGCAATTAGTGTCTGTGTATAAATAGTCAATGAGTTTGTTAGCTCTCACGTGGATGCACTGAGCATGTTAGATACTGAGCCATGGGGGGCAGAAAAGAAATGTCATAAGACATTGCATAACAAGGTAATGTAACTTTATAAAGATGGAAAAGGATATAAAAAGATATCCAAAGCCTTGTAAATGCCAGTCAGTACTGTTCAATCACTTATTAAGAAGTGGAAAATTCAGGGATCTCTTGATACCAAGCCAAGGTCAGGTAGATCAAGAAAGATTTCAGCCAAAACTGCCAGAAGAATTGTTCAGGATACAAATAAAAACACACAGGTAACCTCAGGAGAAATACAGGCTGCTCTGGAAAAAGACGGTGTGGTTGTTTCAAGGAGCACAATACGACAATACTTGAACAAAAATGAGCTGCATGGTCGAGTTGCCAGAAAGAATCCTTTACTGCGCCAATGCCACAAAAGATCCTGGTTACAATATGCCTAACAACACCTTGACACACCTCACAGCTTCTGGCACACTGTAATTTGGAGTAAAAAGACCAAAATAGAGCTTTATGGTCACAATCAGAAGCGCTATGTTTGGACAATGGTCAACAAGGCCTATTATAGTGAACAGAATACCATCCCCACTGTGAAGCATGGTGGTGGCTCATTGATGTTTTGGGGGGGTATGAGCTCTAAAGGCACAGGGAATCTTGTGAAAACTGATGGCAAGATGAATGCAGCATGTTATCAGAAAATACTAGCAGACAATTTGCATTCTTCTGCACAAAAGCTGCGCACGGGACGCTCTTACACTTTCCAGCACGACAATGACCATAAGCACAAGGCCAAGTTGAACCTCCAGTGGTTACAGCAGAAAAAGGTGAAGGTTCTGGAGTGGCCATCACAGTCTCCTGACCTTAATATAATCGAGCCACTCTGAGGAGGTCTCAAATGTGCGATTCATGCAAGACGACCAAAGACTTTGCATGACCTGGAGGCATTTTGCCAAGAAGAATGGGAAGCTATTCCACCTGCAACTATTACAAAAGACTGTATGCTGTCATTGATGCTAAAGGGGGCAATACACAGTATTAAGAACTAAGGGTATGCAGACTTTTGGGGGTCAGTTCATTTCTTTTTTTGTTGCCACGTTTCGTTTTATGATTGTGCCATTCTGTTATGACATACAGTTGATTGTGAATCCCAAAATAAATAAAATGTTTTGCCTGCTCATTCATTTTTTCTTTACAAATGGTACATATATTATTTTCCAAGGGAATGCAAAATTTGAGCACAACTGTAGGTAGGCACATACATATTCTCAGACTCCACTCTGCCCTTGCTATCCCCCAGACCGCCTTCACCTCTCTTTCCTCTCCATTCAGTCACATAACGAGGAAATGCTTGAATACTCATTTGTTGCCATTATGAAAGTGAGTGACGATTAAGCTATTCCATTCCAGGTCAAGGTTATTGCTCAGAACATCATGTTCACAGAACAGACATTTTCCATTCCAAGTCCTTCATGTATTTGCAAAAGGTAATTGTCTTCATTAAGTTTTTTTTCTCTCATTAAAGGATGTTATATAATGGTTAAATCAGCTAAAAGAAAGTGTAAGAAAGGATTTCTGTCTTACACTTAAAATACCCACAAGCATTTTTATCAGATGGCCATAAACAACTAATAACGGGCCATCTTTCTAGAATGGTCTAGATTTCACTTTCTGGTAGACAAAGTAATACAATCTTGAGCTCAACTTACTTCTGAGGGCACAAGCTCAAGTTCATGGTGCAAATATTATCAAAAGATCATTGATGGCAGAAAAGGGCTTGAAATGTTTGGAATATTATTAAATATAGTAATAGTAACAATCAAATTATGAAAGACTACATTTACAGGGTTATAACTAAACAGATTTTATCAGACAAAATGATAGTACAAAATTAGCATAATTTCATATGATTGAAAACAGAGACTGACACACAAACCACTGAAATGTACTAGTTACAACTTCAGCTACATCAAAGATCCATCATCATCTTAGTAAAATGCAACCACCATTGCATTTGCCTTGTAGAATCATCCTGACCTTGCTGGCTTCCATCCCATTACACTACATGGGCACAGAATGTGTGCTCGTAATGTGTTCTTGTGTGCTCGCAAGACTATAAGGCTAACAATTGCTAGGCACTTCCACTTAATGTGCCGCACGTCCCCGCTGTGTTGCTCTGGGCCTGAGCAGATCAGTTATTTCTCCTGATAGGTCAAGAAATCTGACGTGACAGATTTCACACACCATAGCCCAGACCCACACAGAAGGTACAAGATGAGTAGAGAGCAACCTGAATCCGAAAGTGGGCAGTAAGTCACACAGAGACGTTCTTAGGGCAAACTGCACATGGAAAGTTGTTCAAAGCTGTTCCATAGCCACTGCCAGGTCACCTTGTCTGGGTACTTTAGTTAATTGATATTGGTAATCAAACACGTAATTGAAATTTGGCAGCGTCTATTTCAGGCCTATTCAAATATCTATTTCATTTTTGCGAAATCAATGCAGGGCAAAATGCTGTGATGCATTCATTACTACTAGGGTCCAACTCATTATCTGTTTTTCGACAACATACTGCACATCTGTGTTTTTGCCAGTGACACCCTTCAAAGCCCAATAAATTCTCTCCAACCTGCCAATAATGTCCAATTTCAACTCATCATCACTTCATAATATGTCTGCAGCATCTACAAGCTACATAATTAGATAGAAATGAATGATATTTATAACAGTGTCTGTGGACCTGGCTTCATCACCATCTGTAGTCCACTGGACCAATCCCCATGCTGGGCTTCCTAAAGTTTCTGTGCATGCGTACCTATTTATAATCTTTTTTTTACATATTTTGCCTTGTGTTCTTGATTGGTCTTTAGCCACAGTGTGTGATAAAGACCTGTTTATGCAACCGTGTGTAAGAGTGTAATTTCCGGTTAATATGGGGTGTCGTGTTATGTCATTACAAATGTTCTGTATGTCTACAACCAGTAGGCACAAGACAGTGTCTTCTGAGAGACCAATGTGGCCTTGTGTGAACAATTTAGTAAATCAGTCAATGTATCTCAGTTCTCTCACAGCTGTTCCAGCGATGGCTCACTTGATTAAACTTGGGAATCAACACAATTGTAACCTTTATTTAATTCTCTCAACAAAATACGGAAGTGCCAGAAATAAAACAAATATGGTCTGTCAAAAGGGATCTACAAATAACCTTTCAGATGAAGAATGGTAATATAAAGAACCTTTCTCCATAAAGGTTCTGTAATGAATAATATAAAGGATTCGATATAGTCCCAAGGGTTGGAACCATACTAGAACCCTTTTCTGCCACTTACAGTACAGAACCTTGTTTTATTATTATTTAGAACACCACACAAGTAATATTTCGATTATTATGAAAATGACATTTCAAAAAACCTTAAAAAGGGTCTCAGTACACCAACAAAAAGGGAGGGGGGCCTAAGTACTCCAGTAAATAAACATGCGTGATCGAAGAATGTGCAAAAGCATCAGGTACTCTACGTCTGGATCTCTTGGTCTATGAAACTAAAGATCCCAAAAAAGTAAGATTAGCAGCCTTAGTGTATTAATAATGTAGGAATATTGAAACACCATAACGTATTTGTTATTTCTTCATTCAAGCTCCAAATACAAGAAGAACTAGTACATGTATATCACACAATGACAATGATTCTCTCTATATGTCACTTCACAAGAAATAGCAATTTTTAGCATTGGTTTTATACCAGTAGTCCCGCTGATCTAAGTTCACACGTCAAAGGCTAATGTTCCCCGTGGCTCAAGCCGTCCATCCACCTTCCACACAGTAGCATGGGGCTCACTGAAAGGTCACACCCACAGAGAATACAGATTCTACCTTCCCATCAGTCAGGCAGTATAGGTGCGAGGGAAACACAGTGAAATCATGTGGAAGTGAGGTAACAGTATGTGGTTGCTTTGCCTAGTTGAAAGCACTGATTAAAGTACTGATTGAAGCCAAGTATGTTCTGATATGTAGTGTCAGTGAGTGAAATGGGGAGGCGAGAGAGGGACGTTTTTGGTTCTGAGATAGGGAAAATAATGTACAGTCATAAAATTCAGATATAAATTGCCGTATTTTTCCTTGAAGACATATTTGTTACTTTTACACATTTACGGTTGCTGTTCTTTGCCAATATTACGAACAGCCAGACATACTTCTTTTATATGAAAAGATCAAGGGGATTCTGCAAACCAGTGAAGCCCACACAACCTAAATATCTTCTACCAAAGTTAGACAGGTACTGCTGCTAAGTTAATAGCCTCAACTTCACGTTGCTGCTGTCTTCTTGTTGCCAGGACATCTGCAGACCACTGTAATCCAGCTACTGTTGTGCACAACTGATGAAAAATAGCATTACAGATAAAACATTTGATCTACTACAGACTGACTGCTGAAGTATCTGCTCTTTACTTTGGAGCGGTGTGTCTACAATGTTAAGCTTAAAGAAACAACCTAACCATTCTATTTGTTAGCAGACATGTAGAGTTACCTAACTCTACCTCAGTAGCTCCTGCTAACATAAGACGGATTGACTGAAATGCCCATACAAAGCAAGGCCCTACCAAACAGGAAGTTACCAGCCTGGCTTATAAGGTTACAAAAACAAGTTGAGGAAAGAGTAACCAGTAAGATAATCCAATCTTTTCTGTTTCTGCTCTGTTCAGTGAAAATATTATATTTAGCAATCACCTAAAATAAATGTCATCTCAAGAGACCTGCTCGCCATGCGCTTTCAGAAATACCTTCTGGATAGAAACATTTTATTTGAAATTTGAACTTGTTTCTGACCAGTTGCCAGCTGTGTCATTGTCCACCCTGAGTTTGGAAGGTTGTGAGTTCGATCTACGGCCCAGTCGCACCAACACTGTAAAACCAAACAGGCCCAGTCACACCAACACTGTAAAACCAAACAGGCCCAGTCACACCAACACTGTAAAACCAAACAGGCCCAGTCGCACCAACACTGTAAACCCAAACAGGCCCAGTCACACCAACACTGTAAAAACAAACAGGCCCAGTCGCACCAACACTGTAAACCGAAACAGGCCCAGTCACACCAACACTGTAAAACCAAACAGGCCCAGTCGCACCAACACTGTAAACCGAAACAGGCCCAGTCACACCAACACTGTAAAACCAAACAGGCACAGTCACACCAACAGTTTAAAACCAAACAGACCCAGTCACACCAACACTGTAAAACCAAACAGGCCCAGTCACACCAACACTGTAAACCCAAACAGGCCCAGTCACACCAACACTGTAAAACCAAACAGGCCCAGTCGCACCAACACTGTAAACCGAAACAGGCCCAGTCACACCAACACTGTAAAACCAAACAGGCACAGTCACACCAACAGTTTAAAACCAAACAGACCCAGTCACACCAACACTGTAAACCCAAAAAGGCCCAGTCACACCAACACTGTAAAACCAAACAGGCCCAGTCGCACCAACACTGTAAACCCAAACAGGCCCAGTCACACCAACACTGTAAAACCAAACAGGCCCAGTCACACCAACACTGTAAACCCAAACAGGCCCAGTCACACCAACACTGTAAACCCAAACAGGCCCAGTCACACCAACACTGTAAACCCAAACAGGCCCAGTCACACCAACACTGTAAAACCAAACAGGCCCAGTCACACCAACACTGTAAACCCAAACAGGCCCAGTCACACCAACACTGTAAACCCAAACAGGCCCAGTCACACCAACACTGTAAAACCAAACAGGCCCAGTCACACCAACACTGTAAACCCAAACAGGCCCAGTCACACCAACACTGTAAAACCAAACAGGCCCAGTCACACCAACACTGTAAAACCAAACAGTCTCTGCTTGGACCTCGGTATTAAGGAAACAAGAGATCTGCTCAGAAGAGTCATTCCACCTCGCTGTTTACCTAGGAGGTGTGTTTTAAGAGGGCAGCCTACAGCTTCATGGAGTCTCACTCTTTCTCACTACTGAAAACGATGATGCGAACAGCCACTACTAATTAAGCCACATGTATTTCTCATTTATCTTGATTAAGCGGATGCAGTGGCAACCTGTCTCTATATTTTACTTCCGAAAGGAAAGACAGTAAATACACTTCCGTCACTGACAGGGTCGCAAATGGAGCCTGATCTCCCATACAGTGTACTACAGTACTTAAGACCAGGCCCATTTGGAAACACACTCTGCATATGTTCCACATGTGCATCAGTCTACATTCTGGATTGTCTTCCATTCACAGAGCTTATTGCTAGCAGCACCTGTAAAGCAGGGCAAAATCTGAGAACAGGGCATAAAACATATTTAGCAAAAAAGGTGATTCCGTTTGTGAGAAAGATGGGAGACATCACAAGATTTGAAATAATTGAAATAAATTTGTAATGTAATTGAAACACTGGAGACGAGCACTCTTTTCATTACAATGAGTACACATATTATGGATGTTAAAACCGGTTATAACTTTCCGCTTTTGGCGTTCTTTACAACATTGGGTAATGGCAAGATGAAAAGACATGTAACTGGTCTCCAAACTGCACCGAGTGAGGAGTCAAGTCAAATAAACACTGCAAACTGTTAGCCTATTAAAACCAAACCATTGAACAGTAAAACTGAATTAGGCTCGGTCCCCATCCGAAGCAGTACCTGAAAATGATGTGCCTCACAGCATCATAATGAAATATTCAGACCCACAAACCCAGCTACTGCTGCACTTGCCAGATAAACTCTGGACACAAGTTGGTGCTAAGGTTATGCTTTTCGAGCATGGGAGGCTGGAGATGGCATAGGCGACATCCATATAAAGGAGTCGAGTCACTGTTGGCATTAATAAAACATCAGGCCAGAGGCACCTGTATCAGCCCAATGATAGATGTAACCGGCCATGCCAAGCTTGTCTGAAGCTTTTGAAGGTGGGGAGATGCAGGGAGGAAGCAAGAAACAGGTAGAGCGAGGGAGAAAGAGAAACAAAAAGAGAGAGAATGAGATATCAATATAAATATGAGCTGGGAGATATTACACTGAACAGTAATATAAGCACAACATGTAAACTGCTGATCCCATGTTTCATGAGCTGAAACAAAAGATCCCTAACTTTTTTTGTACACATAAAGAGCTTATTTCTCTCATGTGAAATCCATACATTAGGGCCCCATGAATTCAGTTCAGCTGACTGATTCCCTATATATGAACTGGAACTCGTAATTGTTGCCTGCTGCATTTAGATTTCTGTTCAGTGTTGTTCAGGAACTGAATTCACCTCATTAAGTACAACATCAAGACGTTCCATAAAGAACGGCAACATGGAATGCTGTTAATCACCTGCACTCTGTCTGACATTGGTTCATATCATTTCAAAAGGCTGTGCTGTGTATTCACAGTGTAGAAGATGTGGTGCCACACATTCTATGAATACGGAAACCTGTTACCTTTTCTCCTGTTAAAAGCTCTGTTCATAGCGGGTGCCTACGGTGGGACTGCGGCTAGGGCTCTGCAATGGTACAGGAGCCTACAGGGGGAAAAAAACACATCAACACAGAGTCAAGGTCAAAACGACTGGATGCGGGCAAGAGATAAATGCCCCAAACGGCACCCATTCATTGCACTATTTTGGACCAGAACCCCACGGGCCTTGGTAAAAAACCAGGGCACTACACAGCACATAGGGTGTCACTTGGGACATGTGCAGAGAGCGACATCAATCTCGATCGGCTTGTCTTGGCTAACTGGGACAGTGAGTAAGATCAATGTAAAGCTTAATGACATGAGACACGAGCTAGATGGAGCTTTGGTATGGTGAAGGGATGTAAAGGAAACATGATATGGGGACAGTGGAGAGGACTGTCAAGACTTTAGCCTATTTAACATGGATGTAGTTAGTTGGCTAACACTGCAGGTCACACAACCATTGGTTCATAAGCATGCATGTAGGCAGAAATACACACATACACACGCTAGCTATTAAGCAGATTAGAATACATTATGAGTAGAATTGTTTGCAATTATTTTCCATCAATATACAGTATTTTTGATTTACCTTTAGAAGACTCTTCTCTGAGCTTATTTGCGCCCAGTGATTCAAACCATGTTAAGCTTAAGCCAGCGCTAGACTCAAACAAAAACACATTGTGGAGTTGTGCTTTAAACCCAGTCCTCCCCCAGAATAACAACAATAAGCCTTTGTTACTGATGTTCCTGTGCAATAGTAAAGTTGCACTGGGTTACACCACTGAACAGACAGCGCATAAATGTAGCCTTTTCCACATCAACAGATCAAGTTCATGATTAGGTCAGAGGTACCTTTACTCTTTCCTGATTTCACATCCCTACATAAAGTACAGGAGACGCTAACCGGCGAGGCAAAATGGTGACTCAGCTGAACTGACTCTCATATCATGTACTTAAAAATAAAAAGAACCAAAGGCATCACCAAGGACGTAAAGAAGCACTGTTTGAAAGCCAACTCCATGGACTGTCAATTCATGTTCAGCGTAACTTTTAAGTGGAAAATCCCTGTCAGCCCAACTGTTTGTCACTGCAATTACTTCCTGTATTCCTAGCTAAGAAATACATTCTTAGCCTGCTCGAGATAAGAGGCTAGGAGGCTGACACAGAGGCTGCATGAGCTTTGATGGACTCAATTCCAAATTGACCACTAGACTCTATACCTTATGCACTCCTGAAGATTGGAGAGGATTTGACAGGTGTTAGCTCTCTGGTTATAGCTCCAGCTTGCCCTTTGAATCGTGTAAGCTTATAACCATATTACTTATAACGTTCAAATAACTTCCGATCTCCACAAGTACATGGGGGTAAGGCTTAAAGCAGGGGCAGGCAAACTAAGGCTTGAGTATAAAATAAATGTTTTGTGGTTATTTAAAAACACTCTTCACCACTCTAGACCACTCTTCAGACGTTTGAAACTATATCCGAAATACGTAGAATTTATTATTGACCTATACATGGTTTCATAACTGCCCTTTCCTGACTCACAAATAGATTTTTGACAAATACATTTGTCCCAAAACAAAGAAATATGTGGCCCTCAGTTGGATTTTAAAATCCCAATGTGGCCCTTGAACGGAAAACTTTTAGATTAGGGGCTTCGATGTGGGATTGAGTCGTCGGGTTGTTACAGGATTTAATCTCTGCCATCTGGTAATGTTAGCGTAGTACCAGCCTATACAATGAGATGAGCGACAATACAGCATTAGTTAACATGACCATTTAATTGGCTGGTGATAACACCTAGACTTTTGTTCACAAGTGTGGCCCCATTCTGGTTTTTCACAAAAAAATACAGACATATTGAACAATAATGTCTGCTTGATGTGCTGTATCAGTCAAGAATAAGCAGCTTTTCTTTGGTCTGGTCATAATCGTACAGTGTCTGAGAAGCAGAATTAAGGTCACTGTAACAGGGTGATTCAGGCAACACGGGCCAGAATTAATGCATGAAACAATGGACACAAACACCATTTTCGAAAACCAGTATAGTGACGATTAAAAAAACTGACCATTTTGCTTAGTAAAGTGTTCATAACCAGAAATTCATTATACTATACATCCACAATGAAAACAATGTGGATATATAGCCAAGAATACAAGTCAAATTGTAGAGGCTCGTTTCATGAAAAAGACAGCTGTTGTACACTGAAAGTATTTAAGGACTATCATTACACGCATATAAACTGGCAACCTCATAAATCATCTACATCAATTCAGCATGTCAATCATACACTGACAATCAAACACTATTTAAGTTTATATGGATCCATTAAAATCATGCACCGGCGTCTCAAAGTAGCTCAGGAAACTCCACAGGAAAATCTAAATGGAAAATACCAGAGAATCAAGCCATTTAAAGTTACGAGAAAGAAAAGTGACTTGTTTTAGGAGCCAATCTGGTTTTTAAATTGTCTTTCATTATGGAGACCCATAGGTCAGATCTCTTCACTGAACAGGTAATTTAAATTTGGTGTAGTGTTGGTGCAGTCTGAGTTCAGTCTGTGCTCACAGAAAGAGGGCCAGTGTGACTGAGGCTTTCAATGTATAGTGGCTGCCATGCCCACCAATAGGGTTTAAAATAATTGGCCATCCAACACACCAAGAATTACAAGATATAAGTAAGAAATAAAAAATAAGCCAAATCTATAACACAAATCAAGACAGGCTGAAAACGATGTTGTTAAAGCCGGAAACTGATATGTTGTGTGGCGCGTGATACCTCATGATATACAGTACATCATTAGGAAAACCAGTGACAGAACAAGTTCACAAATTCACAATAGACGCATGTTTTCACCACCATTGTGTGAATTAATTACACTTAATAGGTCAAACCAATGCATAACTAAGTGAAAATTCTACTGAAAAGAGAGTTGGTTTCACCCCCAACTACACAAATCTACTCTACTCAAATCAGTCAGAAATTAAATGGAAACAAATGTGTGGATGTTTGCATTATTACAACTAATAAAGGCTACAGTGCTCTCAGAGAGAAGGATGTTCTCAGAACTGAAGGTAAAATCTGTATTCAAATCAATCAGTGACCCTCATAGCCGTTTTAGTATAAACAAGTTGAGGATGGGACTGTAGAAATTTAAATCTTAAATTCATAGACAGAGCAGTGGATGCAAGGATGACCACGCATGACATCAACATTATAGTTTGAGGATGTAGAGGGTCTTTTTACATTTGCATTGTTTACGATGGTGTTCAACTAAGCATTAGGATATTTATTGAAAAGCTAAACTCTTCAAGAATTCCTGGTTTATATCGTTCGTGTATAAGTCCAAAAATGCAACTGCAGATTGCCACTTCAACAAACAAATGGTACTGGGATATTTCATTAGCCAAATTAGAATGTAATTTACTTTGTTTCAAAATGACATGCTACCTCCTATATAGTCCAAGACTTTTGACAAGGGCCCTATGGGTCACAGTCTTACTTTATTCATGCAGAAAATCCAAATCCGATTGGTTTCGAGTGTGAGGCGTGAAGTGGCAAGGAATACACTTTTCCCTATGGCCTGTTTTATTTGTTTTCCACACTTTTTATGTGGCAATGGTTTCATGGGAGAGGAGAGGGGTATTATTGTTGTTTTAGGGAGGCATATGCCTTTATGCCCGGCTATGTAAAGTGAAGCCACAAGAAATTGATTTGAGCCTGTGACTGATGTTGGCCTCTCTCAAAGTTTAATACATTTCAAAGCAAACAAGAGGTCTTGAGCTAGTCATTCTAATGGTTTTGTGGAGCAGTGTGTGGTTGTATGTGTGTGTGTGCGTCGTCGCTTGTGTAGCGACAAGACAAAGCACTCTAGTATAATGAAGCAGGTTCATAAATCTCACTGAATGATTCCCGGTGCCCGTTTAAGAATTAAACCCTTTTGAATAATTTCACTCTAATCTTCATGGCTGTTTTTGCACGATAAGGACTTTTACCCACGGAACACAAACACAATCCAAGACACTTAATAATTTGACCATATTTTACTGTCAAGCATTGATTTCCTAAGAGGGGTCCTCTCAGAGGCTATGAAAATACAAGCAATCAAGGGCTAAGAGCTTGAAATCAACAATGAGAAATGCACTGACTACAACTGTGTGGTGGTCGTCTTATCCAGCTATCTGAAGATTAATTCACAAACTGTAAATCCCTCAGAGCCATAGCATCTGCAAAATGGCTAAAACGTGAGCTCAGATACAACCTTGTTCCACAAATACAAAGGATGAATATATTTATGTTCACCTTGGTAGGGCACCACCACAGTGGAAAAGGCATTAGCTCCATGTAAGGATCAGATACACGCCTTGAAAAGACAACCTAAACAGGTAAACACATCCACTCACGGGTGGCCAGGAAGAACTAACAGAAAGCTAGGCCTCGAAAACTATAATTTCCCAGTGTGCCTTGGCTTTTCGAGTGAATTGCAGAGTTGCCACCCACGACTGCATTTGTTAGTGACAATCAGAGGTCAACTTGACCAGCAGACAGAGGCATTTAAAGGTTTACACGTGGCCCTCTTCTAACCTCCTTTTGGAAAATGCTGAAAAAGTGTTTGGTTGATGAGGAACGTGTAACGGCAACAAAAGATGCCATAGTTGAAGTTAGCATATGCCTGGTTATCTGGTTAAACATAGGCCTGGTTATTGCTCCTACAGCCAAATTTTTAGTCTAGTTTTACTTAAGTGCCAAGAAAAACACGTTTTTTTATTACTACAACATTCACAAAATGCATTGATTTTCAAGACATTCTGGTTAAAGGATTTCCTGCTTATTACCGTCCAATTTTAGCATTTCTGGACAACCTGGTAAATGTTTTAGTATTTCGCAACATCACCTACAAGTCACAATAAGCTAAAAGGAAATCATACTGGTTAATAAAATGATAATGAACAGTACAAATGCACCTTTTAAAGGTACAACCCTAGTGCCAAAGCCGTTAATTACTTTGAGTAGGTAACATTTAGTGGCATGTATCGAGGGCACACAAAAAAACATTGTACCCTGGAAAATAAAATGTACCTTTTTTTACATAATTTCGTAAACGCCTGTAAGGGTACATTGTTTATTTTGATGTTTTTGGAAGCCCTGCGGAATAAAACTGTACCCTCAGTTTCTGACTGAGAAGCATTCAAAGCTGAAAGAGACGGATCCGTGAGTGTGAATGAGTACCTAGTTTCCTATACAATGGCATTAAAGAAAATATCACACTCCTATTTGACCTATCTTGCTCCTTGACCTTGGCATGATTGTAGCACATACTTGATTGTCATTACAGTAAAACAGCGTTTTACTAGTGAAGTGCTAGGCAACGTGCAACGCTTGAGCGGCTAGGTGGCTCTTCAACTACCGCCCCCTCCACCCAGAGGGCACCCTGGGTATTTATAGATCCGTCAACAAAGAAATAGGCAGGTAGTTCTGTGAGAAACAATCACGTTCTCCAAAACAATACAGTCCCAATCCAGGCCATTGGCACTGAATATGGACAGCATATTGGTAAGTGCAAACTGGAACTAAAAAGATGAGTGCTAACTTCACTTCAATACCTTTATAACACGTTCAGGGAAAAGAAGCTCTGTGATAAGTGTACATTATTGATTTGGATTAGTCAGGCTAGAACTGGAACCAGCTTGTTGTGGCTCATTTAACCACAACTGGACAAGATCAGTCCCTTCACATGCGGAGAGAAAAAGTGAATATTGATTATCAGGCCCATTATAATTATGAAGGATCTTCTCAAGGTAAGTGCGAATTAATATAATATATCCCTTTTCAGCACAGAAGATTGGAACATTTCCACCAATAATTAATTGGGAGAATTCATTTTCATGGCTGACAAACTAGGTTCTATATTGAATTAATTGCATCCATATTGGTCTGTCAATAATAACGTGAAGTAGTGCCAGTCATGTAATATTGGTATGGGCCGTGGTGTTTTGATAACAGAATATAAAGGCTGTAAAGACATGCATTGTTACACTGTTTTCATTATCAGAGCTGATGGAGTACAGTATTTTCTCCTTTTCCCTCCCAGGGCAAATAACACCCATGAAATCCCAGCTGAGATTCTTGGTTGGTACCAAAACAATTGGTTCCTGTTTGTGTAATGTTTTTGTTTTTTTATTCCAAACAATAAAGGAGAATGCTACCCAGTTATCTATCAGCCCCGTCTTACATCAGGAAATGGCACGATGATTTCCCCTTACACAGCAGGTATCATATGCATCCAATGGAAAAAATAGGTTTTTCACTTCTTTAAGTTTAAATGATTGCAATTACAGGATTCATTATTTACTTTCTTTACCTGGGTATAGAAGATAATGATTTAATCACACTAAGGGTTATTTTCGGATAATCTGGTGCTTAAAATACAGTATGTCTTCCTGACTGTTTACGTGCAACATACAGTCATTTTAGCAACTACAAAAAGATGAAGCAGTGGAGAGAAAACAAACACTGTGCCACCACGGCGACTCAGGATGCTGCTTCCCCGAGATAAACACAAGAGAACGATGAAGGGGGAGAGAGGGAGATGAGGGAATTGAGACAGGGAGAGACAGGAAGAGGGTGGAAGACAGAGAGAGAGGGAGATGAGGGAACTGAGACAGGGAGAGACAGGAAGAGGGTGGAAGACAGAGAGAGAGGGAGAGACAGAAAGGGAAGAACAGGCAGGACGAGTGAGTGAGGGGAGAGCTGGGAAGAAAAAAGGGAGACATGAACAAGGCAAAAAAAAGTAACTCTCTGCTAATCCACATAATTGATATGTTCACAGTGTCCCATGGGAGAAGGCTGTGTAACGTGGAAACAGGGTTGGTATTTATATCGGCTTTTGACAGGAGGAGCCTTTGCAGTTCATTGCATGAAAAAATTGAAAAGCCGAAAACACGGGGAAGGCTAAGGGTACCTTTCCCCTTCTCGTGACATACCCATAACTTCACCTGCGCATGATGATGGAAAATGCATTAGGCATTTGTCATAGTTGTATACACGCTTCACCCCAGTCCGTAATGCTTTTTAATGGACAGCACGCTTTTTAGCAGTGAGAACGGATGCATGTGTCCATTCCATCAATCAGGCAGTGATGCAAGTTAAAAGGATTGCGCTGTGGAGAGAGAAAATCCTGGAATCTATCTTCATCTTTCCTTTTTTGAGGGTGTTTTGCAGCACATATTCCACATTAGGGGAATCAGATCCAGATATATACAGTCTGTTGCCTGTTGTTTTTGTCAAGCAACCAGTTTGTTGTATTTGTCATGGATGTCGTTTATCAAGTTGAGACTGCTTGATAAGGGGAAAGCTATGCATTATGCTCTGACCATTCTTTACCAGGAGTTAAGTGAAATGGAGACAGGCAGACAGATCTAAAAGACCTTTTAGGTACAGTAGTTCAATGAGAGACAGTACCGAACAGAGACAGCCCACTAGAAGACAAGTGGCCATTTTATAAGCAGACGAGTGGTCGCTCCCAAATTAAAAGAAATATTGCTGTTTCTTTAACATCTCTGATAGAAATACCTAGAAAGTGATGATTCGTTGATATTACCAAGACAAGAAAGTGTTGCATTTCCTTTTTGGTATTAGCCAAATTAGTTTCCACTTCAGGGTAGGAGAAATTAGTTTACTGAGGTAGAGGGTTGGGCAGGGTTGGGTTTGGTTGTTTTTTTGGAAATGGTGGAGGGGAGTGTGTTTTTATTAACCTATTTAGCAGGTTTATTTGTTTCCCTTAAAATGTTGCTATCTAAATTATAAGCACAGCAATGCACGCAGGGCAGTATGTTTTGCATGAATGTTCCAAAACACATCTGTTGGGTTTCATTTGACAGAAATATCCATTAGAAATGTAAAAAGAAGGGTTGCTAATGTGAATAGAATTGTGCCTTTGCCAATGCAAGAAAGTTTAAACCAACAAAATATGAGACAATATAATACAGGTTACTGGCATAAGAGGAAGTGTTTATAAAATCGTTCACACATTTTTAAGACAGGATTACGGCTAGGCTATTTGAAGCAAGGCAGACATGCCCCATGAAATGACATTAAATGGACAGGTTTAAAACAATGATTTTAATGGTTAAATAGTTACACAATTCTGACTACCTCCACATGCATTGTGACGTTACTGTTAATCATAAAATAACTATGAGGCACCCAAGGAGAAAGGGGGCAGAGACGTGGAATCAGACATTAACGATGACGACCTTGCTCAAGGTCTGAACAATACTTTTGTCACCTTGTCGGCTTGGGGATTCCATCCAGCCACCGCTCAGTAACTGGCCCGAAGCTACCTGCCGCCCTGCGTGGTTCCCGGCTAGTATCAGCGGTGCTCCCTGCTCTCCCCCGCATCAGCACTCTGTCTTGGGGAGATAAGTCAGAGCCAAGGCCTCAAAGCCCCCCTGGCCAGTACCAACCAAGCTCCCCAGCCAGGCGCTCTACCTGCAGCCAGTCCACCAACTCCACCCACCCCCACCCCCACATGGAAACCATCTCAGCCAACCAGAAGCACTCTGGTTCACACTCTCCCAAAACACAAGTCTCCTCCAATCAAATATCAGTTCACTGCTTGACTGAATAATGAATCTGGACAGCAACTTCGCTTAAATTAATGATACTGGACGGTACACATCATCATTCACCATACAAAGGAAAATATTTCAAATATATTAGTGAATGCGTTTTTCTATACCAAACAGGTCAAATAAAATATTTTTGGGCATTTTAAAAAGTATTTTAATGAATGATGTGTAAATGTATTTCTAACATAATTTTTTAAATAGATGAATATGTATTATTAAGGTACCGTATATTTCAAGTTTCACATATTTTACATATTAGAACACTTCTGCATGAAAAAAGTTAGGCCAAGATTTTTGTGCCATAACTGATTGATTACCAATGGCAGTAGCAGTCCAGATAAGTTGATGCATAGACTTCAAGAGAGCGAATACTGATGAAAAGAACAAACATTCAAACCTGCAGGCTGAGTATGTATTTACAGACAGACTGCAGAGAAAAATATAATCTTTTTTTTTTTTTTTACACAGAGTGGCTGTGGAAAATGGGTTTACCCTCTGGTACAGAACTACTTTCCTGGCTTCATGTCTATAGCCTGGCTAAGCCCTAACCCAAGCCCTAACGCTAACTTAACCATAAACCTACCCATATCTTCATGTGCACATTCCAGCTCAACCCTAGCTAAAACCTGAACCTTGGATTTTCTGTGATCCCTTTCTCTCAGAATGAGGAATGAATTTATTCATAAGCCACATAAACATTACAAAAATCACAAGTAAGCTATTCAAAACAGGATTTGCGATCATGTCAGAGGCTGGATTTGTAGAGACTGACCTATATATTTCCACTCCAAAGCATTGTAAATAGTACCTCATGCCTTTGTTTACAAAAACAGGTCAGTCTATTTGAGGGGTGTTATTCCTTGAATAATAAGTACATATATTTGTTGTTGTATCATGTGTCCTTTTTGGTCGGATTCCATAAAAGGTTATTACTCAAAATGCATAATTTCCTTAATGATAACCCTGCTCCCTTTCATATATACACTTTAAGGAGACAAGCTTACAAAAAATACTAGATGTACCATACAACAGGAACATTAAAAAGGACAAAGAGGTACCAATATGAGGTCAAATTTGGCTCACAAATATTTCTCCACACAGTAGATGTCCATTTCCCTCAAAACTCAGAAATCAGAAAATAAATGTCCCTGGTAAGATACAATTTATCTTTATGAGTAGGTAATACACGTGTGGTAGCGTTTGTTGACTTCTCCTGCCACAGGTTTAGCATTCCATTCATTCTGTCCCTTGTAGCGCAGTGCACTGCTGTTCCGGCCAAATATCGATCACACAAACTCGCCACTCTGGTTAGCGGGGAGAAAAGAAAACCTAACAATTCAAAAGAGCAAGACGGTGCATCCACATCTGGCCGGTCCCGAGTACGGCACACCACCGCGATTCACTCACACTGTGCACATTACAATCAGCGACGGTGAAACACAACAGAGAACAACAGAGGGTCGGAGGGACTGCGACATTGAGCTCTAAATGGATGCCGAGGTTCCAACTATAGAGCAACACTCCCTCATCCAGCCCCTGCTATCTCGCTCCTACACAAAGACCAGGCCTAAACTAAGCCCATCACCACTACAATCACACAGCTTGTCCTGTAGACGGGGCTTCCAGGGCCCTGAGCCAATCAGACACATTCCAGGTCCTACAATGGCGTAGTACTCTGGGGATTCAGTGCCAGAACACATGGACAACAGATCAAAGGAGAGGGGCGCATTCTGGACAGCGTTCAGTATTCTCCAGTGGACATAATGTACTTAAGCCGGACCGGAAAAAAAAGACTTAATTTCCTTCAGCACATCTGACGGTGGAGTTGGCGGCGCACGTGCTTGCCATTTGGGTACACTGGTCTTGTCGATGGGCGTTTGGTGAAAAGACGCCACGAGAGCAACTACAAGAAGTGATGAGTTTTTGAAACATTAACAAAGCACTGATATCCAATATCCTGGCGTGAGCCATTGATGTTGAAAATTCATTGGGTGAAAGCACACAGACAAAACATGATAAGAGATGTTTTCATATCCTGCGGAAGAAAGGCGTATTGGGCTACACAGCCTCGCAGTTAGAGCGGAGGGCCAGTAACTGAAAGGTTGTTCAAATCCCTGAGCCGACGAGGTGGAAGAAATCAATGTGATCTTGAGCAAGGAACTTAAATCTTATTGTTCCACTATGTCAATATGGGTAAAGGGGTAAAATATAAATATTAGAATAAAGAAATATCCGTGGCTGGTGAAAATCTGATGCAAGTTCTATTTCTGCAGCATCCCCGGAAATCAGTTCCTGTTTCCCCAACAAGGCAGGAAATTGAGCAAAACGCATACCACCCAGTCCAAAACGAGCATTGTGAAGCACTGGGCCCCACCCAATAGCACAAAGCAAACAGAGGTCTGAGTAGGTTGATGGACTGGAGAATATGTGGCTGTGTCATGAGGGAATGTGACCATAAAAATCATGAGAAACATTCTGGACTATCTCTCTTCAGAGAGAGAAGAACCCATTGTACTGATCCAAAATCACATCTCTTTACCTGAATCCCGACCTTAAGCCTCCCTCTCGCCTTAGGGAAAGCAGAATCCAATCAGTATAGTCTGGTCTAAGGTCATTTTCACAGGCTGATCCTAAAGCACCAATCCACTGGTGAAACAATAACAAGATTTTACCCAACCCTGTTCTGGTTAAAAGCCAAGAGATGTGGCTGAATATACAGAACCACTCTCAAATTCATAAACAGAAATATAGATGCATGTAGCAAACATCATGACATGAAAATGATTGCTCTAACCGTGCTTTCCAGGCTTTAATGTTCATGTAAATTTACTTTGTCTGCAAACAGCTACATGACAACAGATTATATTTTTGGTTCTGATGGTTGCAACAAGTGAGTTCAATTTGAGACCATTATGCGTTAATATTTTCTCATATAAGAATTAAAAATGGATGAACCACAGTAGATTTCCCCTTCGAAGTCCAGCATTTCGAAATTGTCATATGTCCTTCAAAGAGAAACTACAGTCAAATTAACTGGTATTTTATGAGCGCCCCCGGCTGAGTTTCTACTGTATATTAAACCACTAGGGTCCAAAACTGATTAGCCACTAACTGGGCCAAGTTCAGCTGCAAAACGCTCTTGAATGTTGCATTAACCGAGTTGATGCAACATCAACTCTAAATTTTAGAGACACATGTTGGTTCCACATTGCATATTTCTACTGAGAAGTTTTCAAAAAAATCCTGCTGAAAGCCCCCCTGGAGAATGCTGTGACACTGGATGAAAACACAGTAGTTTGGAGTCATCTCTGGTCGCTTAAAGTTCCTTTTTGGAATACTAGTCACATCACAGTCACCCGGCACAGCTCAAGGTTTGAACTTCGTTTGTTCTTTTCCTGAGTGCCCTAGAGCAGTGATCCTTAGGGCTCTGTCATCCATCTTGCTGCCTGTATCTCCACCTAAAGTCATTCTTGGCTTTTATCTTTAGCATCTATTGCACAGAGAAGAGTGTGCATCGAAGGAAGAACTGGGCATTCATCATGATGCAGGGAAAACCTGGAGCAGCATTCATTCGGATGATGTGGAGTGTAAACTTTGTGCTTTTAGACTAACAATATGGCCTGTTTGGTAGAAAAATATAGGTGAGAAGACAGAATCAGTATGCTCACTAAGAAATAAAATTGCATGTTGAATATTGTTATTCTTAACAACAACCTTAAACAAAAGGAAACTGCCAGTATAACATTGCAACGTTGAATTTAGGTTTTTCAACATTTCACTAATTCAAAACGAATTCAATTATTTCTATAAGTCATTTTTGTGTCAAATTGCAAAGACACCGGTCAAACCAAAACCGGGAGTTTATTCATGTGTTTCTGTCTCAGGAGAGAAGGACGATAGAGAAGTATACAAGAACACACTGTACCATGTGGATTAAATAAAACATTACACTGAGTGGTGCTTGAAAACAATTGATTTACTCTAAAGATTATTTAATTCCCTTTAAATTAAGACAGATTTGATTTGACTTGATCACTGATACAGCTGTAGAACACATATTGCTCCCATGATATCTTAACAACAAAAAGTGAGTATTGTCTGTCAGACTGTAGCGTCTGTTTGTATCTCGGATATTAAACATTAACATAGCATAGCTTCTCTATGATGACTGATAGAATGTATTAAAAGGTTAAATGTGAGCAGGAAAGCTCAGACATCCTAAGAAGCACGTGTAGACTGCACATACTGTTCCTCCTTGCATGACTTCTACACTCTTGAGTTTGAAAGCACATCATTCAATATGTATCGCGGACAATGAAGTGCATGACAGTGAAGTCGGCCAACTGTGGAATTCAAAAGGGATTCAAACACATTTTAAAGCTCTCTCTGGGAAACCCAAAATAGCTGTCTAAGCTAATTGGAAAAGTGAGATCAAATTGCATCCATGCACGGGTGGTGAACATTTTCATTATTTTCATGACATTATTTCCAAAAAGAAGGGACAATACTGGGCAAAAGGGTTCAAGCACTTTATCGAGTTTCTGCCTTTGTTTGTTGTAATTTGTTTTGAAGGCAATGAATTTGAACCTGAAAGGACCTTTGGGGGACTTCATAACAGTTTCATTTGATTCGTTTTGAAGTACTTTTTGATTCCTTTAATTAGGCAATCGAGTGTGTAGACGTTTGAACCACAGACCATATAAAAATGGTTTGAATTGACCATTTTCACAAATATTTCAGAGGTTTCAATAAAGAATGATTCTGAAGGCAGTAGATATGTTTTTTTTTTTAAATCCATTAAAGAGTCAATTCATAACAAATTAAAATGAAAGACTGCCCATCACTTTGTGCAGCTTGTTTTTTTAAATCAATAAAGCTTTCCATCAAGTGGAAAATTGAGATGAAAAAGGGCCTATAATCTATATTCCAAATCATGTTGCTCTCCAGACTTTAGAAAAACAGCCACTCACATAGCAGTAGAATCAATCAATATAACCAGGAGTCAATGATGTCACAAAGCGAGAAGAATAATTTCTCTTCAAATATAATATTCATTGATTTAATAGTGCTTCTGACTGTGTAACAAAACTAGGTACGCAGCAGAAAGAATACAATAATAGCATGTATGCAAAGAGATATTTATTTTTTCTTGACTGAAAGACAAAAAGACTGGCTGAAAAAGTAATTTAACACGGGTGCCCATAAAGTAGACTTCTGGCCAGGCAGAAGACAATTGAGAATTACTCCCATAATATCATTTATTTCAGAACTAGTCCCCAATCAGTTGATATGACCAGTTAATTAGCCTAAGCATCTTAATTATAGAGCATTGATCGCCAAACTAGGCCACGGCCTGTAATAAATGTCAGCTATGAACTAACACTTAGTCAAGCTAAGTCAATTAAACTGCTACACTGCTAACGAGAATGACAAAAACACAGCACAAACGAGGAGCTACGTGGTGTAGCTAAGTAATGTTAGTAGAGGATGGCACTCGCAGTGCCAGGGTTGTAGGTTAGAATCCTATCAAGGCCAGTACCAAAATATACTTACTAACTACTGGAAGTCACTAAGGATAAGAGTATCTGTTAGTGACTAAATTGTCAAATTGAACATCACGCATAAAAAAAACATGTTTTTTTTTGTTTTTTTTTATGAATTTCGGAATAAGCATCCAGTTACCATTTTACAATGTCTATGTCAACATGGAAAGCCAAAATGAACTCTGTAAAGTAAAAGCCTGGAATCAAAGCCAGCGGGTATTACTATGGATACACTGGGTGGATTCACAGGGCTCTTAATCTTCCTCTTGCTTTGAGGAATCAATGTGTTCTGACAGCCAGGTAGACCTGCTGCCATCAGACAGAGACACAGTGATGCTCTTTCTGCTAAAGGGTAGCGCATAGATCCAGCAGCATCAGATGCCCTGCAGGTGGTAGCAAGACCCTCTGGCAAAAGGTCACTACAACCCCTTAAATCCACATCAAAGGGTGTTAGTTAGGGAACGGAGGTGGACGGAGGTCCCCGCGGTCAGAAGAGACTGCAAAGTAAACGAGGGGTTTAATTTGACAGTGAGGCGCTAACCGAGCAGCGGCAGGGATTACCCTGGCAACCCCCGTGGGATCACTTGAGCCGTAGAAGACCGCTAGTGATTAAAACCTGAAGGAACAGGAAACCATTAAGTGTCATTGTCAGCACAAGACAAAGCCGAACACTGATTCCTCGTTGAAAGAAAGGAAATGCAATTAAAAGCACACAATATCTGTAAATACATTTTGTAGTGTTCAGCTACAGTGTGTGCCCTTCCATGACCCTCCTGTGATTCCTCTCAATACTCTTTCCAGCCTAATCATCTGGTCAATTGGCCATAGATTGTTGACCACTTAGCAGAGCTTCGCCTGACCCAGTTGCCGATTACAATGCAAGAACTAGAAAGGACAAGGCTTGTACATGCGGAGTGTATAAGGAAGCCCTATCCCCAGCTGACCCCAACTTATCAATGTATAACAACAACAAAGTCAGCTTTGAAAATAGTACGGACTGAACAGCTTTAGATTTAGATCAATGGCATTTAATGTAGTCGGCTTTGAAATTCAAGAAGCAGCGCTTGTCTAATAGTGCATAGCTGTTGCGGTTATCCACTATCACAGCCCAGAGCTACAAACCTCCATGCCCGGAGACGTGAAACTTGATTTCATTTCCTATTTTTATCTTTTTCCTTTTAACTGGTCTTACTTCTGCTATTAAACCTAAAGCATTTTGTGCTTAAAGAAGCAATTCTCATTGGGTGGATACTTTTATGGGAACATGTTATTCAAGTTGATACCCCAAGCACATTTGCTATTATAGGATGACAGCACAATTAATGTTATTAGGGATGGCAGCAGCTAGCCTACTGTAGCATCTGACCAGTAAGTAAAAGGTTGTTAGATCGAATCCCTGAGCAAGCAAATCAAAACATATGTAATTCTGTCCCTGAGCAAGCCTGTTAACCCATCTCCCAGGTCACTGTCAACTTATATGGTAAAATAAGGGTAATGGATTAAAAATATATAATACTAACTACCTTTTATAAATAGAATTATGTACAAACAAATGGCTCCACCCTGATCCAGTCGACCAAATCATGAACAGTCACATTTTGCTTGCTTTGTGTTGTACACTGTTCATCAAACAGCACAAAACATAATGTGCAACCTTTATTTTACGACTTTCTACATAGTCTACGCACAGGACGAAGTTTATTTTCTTGAACTCTGCCAAGTAAACTCCATCCCACCTTGTGGTTAGTTGCTTCCTAATGGCAGTTTAGTCAAAAAGTCATTTCAAAACACCTGCATAAACAGTTCCTGTGGAGCGCAAAAACGCAGGGCTGAATTCATGCAGTCGAAGTACAACATTTTCTAAATATGAGATGAGAAATATGTAACGGAGCAGCCTACTCCAAAAATCCATTATGAAATATCACTGTCAAACATAGCCGCGGTAGGATTTGCTTAGCGGTGTCAAAAACAGCCGACCTGGCAATCACCTCTATAACTAACTACTCAACGTAAGAAAATAATCATAGTCCCTAACTAACAAAATATTTACATATGAAAACTTAAAAGCAACCAGAAGGAGTATACATTCTGCCATATAAGGCTAGAGTAAATTATGAATTATTAACCTACCGTCCGCAGTGAAAGATGTGTTGGTGTTCCGTATGGTCTCCTCGTGTCCACTCCCTCTCGTTTATCCACTGCTCTGTAGCGTATCCAATACCGCGAGCCGCGCGCACCGCTTCTTGAAAAGTTAAGTGACGTAGAACAAAGTATGTAAAAAGCTGATCGCTGGCATGAACTAGGTTTTCAGAAACATGTCTACAGCAGCCAAAATTTTTTATTTATTTCTCTGTCCGCCTGCGTCTGCATTGCAACGAAGAACAATAAAATGAGAAAGTGTCAGCCTTATCCAAACCAACACTTTTGTGATTTTAAACATGACAACATTTTCATCCGAGAAGTCTTCTATCTCGAAAACGTTGTTTTTATAATGTAATTGTAAGACAGTAAATCCCCTGTGATGTTTATCATAGGAGGTGCATATTAGCAAAATAGACTCTTCATGTTTAGAAATATAAGTGCTTCAGTTTTTGCTTTGCTCTAGTTAGAGTAGCGTATAGGCCTATCAATGAACGCATTAACTATATTGGGAATAGGAGTATAAATATCTAAATATACACGCTTTTCAAAGCAGTCACAATTGAAAACTGGGACAGAGTAGCGATGAGCGAGCAAGAGAGCCCGCATGACAGTTGAGGTGACAGTTGGGGAATTGAGAAGCTAATTTCTTTATGTTGTCTCTTTTCTTGATTCACTCATTTATAACCGACTACTTCAGCTCGGGAGATAAACATGGGGGCAAAGCGCCGAGCATTGTGATAAACCGCCCCTTGAGCTATAGCTAGGCTTCTTGATAAGAAAATGTACTCTGGCTGAACAAGGCTGGCCTCCTTTTGTCAATGAACGTCCCGGTTTCATGTCTCGGATTCATTTTGAACATCTTGGGATTGGGATTTTGCGCGGGCCCATCAATCATACAACTCAGTGGGCGGTGTTATGGAGTGCAGCAGGAAAATTACTGAAACGCTTTTGAAAGCACCGAAATAGCCGTGTCTATCGTGCTGTGTCCTTTCCTATGCAGTCTGACTATTGATTATGTCCGGATAACTGCCCATTGTACAGCAGATCATCCCAGTTCCTGTCATTGTAGAGAAACAACTGATGACGGCAATTTTCATGGCAATTTGAGCCTGGCTGAAATGGCTCCCCATTCACATCAATGGCTGACTGTGTGGATGCATCATCGTTAGAATCTCCATCAGACAAAGAATAGAAAGTGAGCTGCACATACGTACATACCCCCACATAACGAATGGAAGGGCTCGACCCACATCGCCGAACACAACAGGAGGAGTGTAGTGCCTATATTAAATACAATGGAATTCTGGAAAGACATTGACAATATAGTATCCTATTTTTTTAAAGGATCCATTATGCTCAAAGTGGCTCGAAATAAACTGAATCGTTGTCGTTATTCAAAAGCTGGAAAACACTGTTAAGAAAAAGTGTTTTGGTAAAATACCTGCTGGAATTCAAATGTTCAGTCTGAAGAGTCGATATTCGCTACATGTTCATGCCATTAAAACTACACCTAAATTATATCAGTGCTAAGGCCTTGTTATGGCATGACTTAGATCATGGCAAATGTAGTTATGGGATGACAATTGAACTAATGCACACAAATATTATGATTCATTACATTCTTAGAAAGATAGTTGTCAAGGGTTTCTTTTGACTGCTTTCCATTTCTATCCTTGTGTGCTGTGCTGTGCTATATTGGTACGGCGAGTTGAGCCATGTATGTGTTTCCACTACCTTGAAATTGGAGAATGGGGTTAGGTTCAATTTGTAGGGAAAAGTGCTAGTGACAATTTTATGTAAGTTGTGGTATGTACAAAGCTAGCTACATATTCCAAGATGGAAAGCTAGCTAGATAAATTTATGTTCGTCAGAACATTCTTCTTTCGTTTTATCAATGATGTCCAATAAAGTATTGATCTGAAAGTGTATTTACTGTGTTTTAACAACATCTCATCTTCATCCGCTTATCCAGTATCGGGTCACGAGGGCAGCAGCTCCAGCAGGAGACCCCAAACTTCCCTTTCCAGAGCCACATTTGCCAGCTCTGACTGGGGTATCCCGAGGCGTTCCCAGGCCAGTGTCGAAATATAATCTCTCCACCTAGTCCTGGGCCTACCCCGAGGTCTCCTCCCAGCTGGACGTGCCTGGAACACCTCCCTAGGGAGACGTCCTGGGGGCATCCTTACCAGATGCCCGAACCACCTCAACTGGCTCCTTTTTAACAACATACACCTGTAAACTGACTGGTAGAGGTGTCATATATACAATATAGCTTATAAATAACAGCACATAGGCTAATAACAATCAAATATATATATATATTACTATTCTAATCAGTAGTTCAGAGTTGCTTTCAATATCGCTGTTCGTGATGTCAATGCCAGCGTCCCACAATTCAATATTTCTGTTACGCGTTCCAGCACAACTACGTCAAACCACTGGATAATTTTGCAACCTGAACCAAATTTATTTGTCGTGGTGTTATTATTTCTTAAAGTGGCTTTATTTTTTCACACTGTGATGGATCTCCAGCTCAGCTAACATATCTGCATTTTAAAAATAACTTTTAGTTTCTTGTACAAAAATCCAGTTGCCCCTCGATGCAGAAGTCAGCCTAAATGCTCAACAGCACTTGGATAGCTGGGGGTAAATGGAAATCCAAACAGAACCGTGATATTCCTGGTGTACCATGGCACAGCCCTGCTGTTGAAGCCCCCTTTAGCGGCCTCTGTGGGGGAACACTTGGAGTGACCATTTTGTTGCAGATAGAACACAGGGTTCTGTTTTTCCATGGTTGGTTCCACATGGAGCCCAAAATTGTTGTTTCTGGGACCAAAAACATCTACCTAGAAACAAAAATATTTTCCTGTATTTAGAGAGTTCACTTACTGTTTGGAGGAAACAGACCTCTCATAATCTTTATGGGTTTCTATTCATGGATCGTGCAGTTTAATTTATGCCTTTGGTGACTTCAAAGTTCTCATTATCAACATTGAGATCACTTAAATCACCTGTCTGAGAGTGGCCATTCTGTGTTTTCATACAGGCTGATTGGTTTTTCTAATTTGCTTAACCAACTCATAATGCCTGTTGTGCACACTTAGCGTTGCTTGCTCTCACCCAGATGCTGTTGAAGCTAGCAAACACAGAAACACACAAATGCATGCATCCGCAAACACATATAAACACAAGTCCCGTAATTACCCTCCAATATTCTCAAGTTTGTTTACCCAGACGTCACAACAAACATGCTCATTCCTTCTGACAGTAGGAAGCCCACTGATTTGGCCTGATTTTCAGACGATAAGGTATGTTGAAGCCCGAATACTGCTTAGCAAAACAGCCTAACAAGCTTTTTCTTTCTGGCAGTGTTGCCTTTGTCCTCTAAGGAAAGAGTAATTAGTAGAATCCACTCAAAAAAAGAGAAGTTTAAAGACTGTCCAAACAAAGTCATTTTGGTCAATTAACATTACATTACAGTGTATGTGGACAAGAAAGTGTCTTAGCAAATGCAAAATCCATAATCAAGCTTGTAAATGGGTAGCAAATAATACCAGTCCATCATACAAAGGTCATGTAGGTCAGGATTTTCAACTTTCCAACCTGCAAATCTCGACTGTTTTCGACCATTTCTGAATATAATTCAGTATTTACGATTGACAGGATAACACCCTTCCGACATATTTTATAGCCATGCCTACATGTACTTCTTATACTTACGCTTCACAGTGCCTTTCAAGAGTGCCCAAACAGCAAGAGACCTTCATTTTCTGTGTTCAATGTTTCTGTAATCATTCGAGAGAGTTTGTGTAGAAGGCCTAGTTATGAAAGCTTCTGAAATGCATTCATATTGAGACAGGTTTCAGCTAGCCTATAATAGTCACTAAGCAACCAAATTTTCCCACTTTCTGTTCATCAAAACGCAATCTGATCCGCATTACTGAAATTAGCAAATGAGAGGCATCTAATCTATGTTTATTGGTCTGTAATATACTATCCTATTGATAATATATTCTAAATGCACTGCTCGTTACTGAACACACCATTTGTCAGACTGTGCTCAGTGGGTGTATGATCACCTCAAAAGAATACATTTAAAAATCAATGTTGCTCAAATACTTTACTGACCTCAAAAGTGGTCCTGTGTTTAGATACAGTACATAAAGTGCATTCCCGACCATCTGTTTGTGTAGATCCAACTATTTCTATCACAATAAAATATATCTGTCAAACATAAATAGAGTATTATTTCCTGATAGTATTTTTAATACATTTGAGATCATGTGGCTGAAAGGGAGTTTAATAAATAATAAAATCTACCTGTACAATAAAGTAAAACGCTTTCAAACTAAATATTGTTTTACTGTTCAGATGTTTGATTTAAACTCCAGAAGGGAAAGGTCACATAAAAGAGAGATGTGTACTGTACTTACTGAAATCCAAGACCTATTACACAATTTACTGTTGCGACTAGCTCCATCGTCTGCAAATAGCAATTCATTCATTCTCGGCTGAGGATGCTAGCCGTCATGGCATCTACAAATCGCATTACATTACAATGATAATGATACCATTAGGAAGCAGTGGCGAGGAGGAGCGATAGGGACTCAGTCCTATTCATCACGCTCGCTACACGTTTCCACAGGGAAGCCTGTGGCTACCGCGTTTAGGATTAGAGGAAGCTAGATGGTATGTGGGATTGGAATACTAAGGATGGATGGTGCAAGCAAGTTCTAGGCCACACAGCCACCCACACACATACACACACAAGTTTGTATGGCTATCTTCATGGGGACCAGAAAATATAAATTGCATTCTCTCTTGCCCTAATCTTAATCCTAAACCTAACCCTAACCTTAACCTAACCCTAATCTAACCCTAATCTTAACCTCAATAAAGTAACATTTACCTAGATGTAATGCCTAACCATAACCCTAAACTTAACCAACAACGCCTGGACCTTAAAGAAACCACAATTCTAACTCTAAAATGAATTGTAAATTTGGCCCTAATCCTAAACCCTGAGCCGGAAATTGACTTTTGCCTCATGGGGACCGGCAAAAGGTCCCCATGAGTCAATTTCTTTCTGATTTTACTATACTCGTAGGGACATTTGGTCCCCATGCGTATAGTTGGACCTTATACACACACACACACACACACACACAATGAAATATTAATACTGATATAAAAGTGCAATTCCATTACATGTTCACTTTTATACAAAGGCATACTATTACAAGCTATGATAACTGCTCTGCTGTAAAGTTTTTTTTTGATTAAAAGGAAAACTTTTTCCACCCTGTTGGCATCTCTTTCTTCAGCCCAGTGTCATAGACAAGGCATATAATAGTATACGTATGTCTGGGATACACAAATGGATGCGCGGTTGAGCAAGAAAGGTGTGATTCCGGAAAATATTTTGGGTCCGTTCTTGCATTTCAGATTCATTCATATTGCTAAAGTTAATGTCCACAAATGCTACTTGTTATTTTTACATTAAATGCTTGGCCAGAGCAGCCATCATGCCACTCCATACCTTATCGGCATGACACCGTTTTGTCCATCATCTTTACAGTTATGAGCTGAAGTAAGTTATTACAATTTCTTTTTTAATTCAGACATGTTATTTTAGGAGTATGCCTGAAGTACCCCCTCATGTAAATTTTACCATTAGGCCTGCAGTCTCATGAGTCTTCTGAAATACACCCTGTGGATTGGCCAAATACCCTCTGGGTCCAGTGCCTCTGGTTGGTAAGCACAGCTTTACCGCATTTATATGCTTCCCTCTCACCCTGTTTCTCTTTGGAAAAGAGTGAAAGGCAGTAATAATGATTGATTAAATAGGAGGAATCTTTTTCTTTGGACTTTGTATTTCATATACCTCACCTCCTTGTCCATTAAAGAAGAACTTTGCCTTTCCTTTTGTTTTCTGTTCAAGTTTATAAAGAAGAACATTAAAAGGATGTTTCCCTTGAACTCTGCACCTGTGTCCTGCCTCTTAAACCGTGACACATGGGTTAATTTTGGAGAAAACATGAAATTGCTCTATGCACGGTACATTCTACCATAGCTATGTAAACCAGAATTAACTCTCTTAATTATTTTAGAACTACTGGACACAAGCTGAACTGTACCAGTATAACATGAATTGGAGAAAAATAAAAAATAAATTGGCCATTTGGAATGATTGCTTTTTAAGATTCGAAAGCAGCTTTCAGTGAACAAAAACACATAAAATACATTTTAGCACTACCATGTATCCTGGAGGAAGTATATCAAAAAAGTTTATATAAACATGTATAACATATATATTATTCTACATATATGTTTTACGTTTTGCAAACACTTAACAAACAACACATTTAGGAATGTATTTCTGTTTATTAATGCATATTAGTAAATGTGTAACATATTATTTGACTGCTATTGCACTGGTAATTATCATGTAACATAACATATTAATATTAATTAGAATCTCTGAAACATACATAATGTTATTAAAAACCAAGGCCAAGTTGGTTTTTCATGGTATATGTTTTTTTTATTCAGGTTTTAAACTGAATGTTCTTATTTCAAGCAATGCTGGAAAGTAGAGGATACAGTCATTGTGTGGTTCTCATTGAGCTACAGGTGGCGGCAAGCTCTAAGACACATACATGCGCCCACATGGAAAGAACCTATATGAGGATATATGCGCATATATGTAACCTATATGCAGTCTATATGCACATATATGCTGCATATATACAGCATATATGCACATATATGATAATATATATGCTGCATATATGCGTGTATATGCCACATATAGGCAAAATTGAGGTGCATATATGTGCATATACAGGCCATATAGGTCTCCTGTATTGCTTCTTTATATCCACATATAAGCCCTATATGTACATACAAGATACGTCTCCTAGCTCATGGCAAGATCTGGTCATTTTGTAGCTCATATCTCACTTTGGAAACTGTCATACATGATGCCTAGCTCATATTTTCTATTATCAAGGCAATAACTAAGAAATAACTAAAAAAAATTATGCAAGAACTTATGTATGTGCGAACACGTGAAATGGGTATCACATCTAATTGGCATGTTATGGAATTTAACTATGGCACTTAAGTGAGAGGAGATGGAAAGCTATGATGTCTACACGTTTTCCTGAAACATTTACAAGGTCAATTCTTTCTTGTATGAAAATAGTGGAAAAGAAGGAAATGTATAACAAAATGGTTTGTGTTTTTTTTATTTTTGTCAATCAAGCCTTTTTTCCAATTTCAAGTCACTTCCAGATTCACATTACAGCTCATACACATCCACACATTCACCGTTACATCCACCAAATGCAATGTTTTCTGTATTGTCTTAATGCATTTTCCAGAATATGGCTGAAAGGTCATTACAGTCTGAATGTAGCAAAAAAACTAACAAAAGAAAAGTACATAGAACATACATTCAGGTAATCATCATCATCCCACATCTATCTGAGCATTTCACTGTGGTTAATGAATTTGAAGACAATGTCAACATTTCTGTTCACAGTTTTAACAAACAGACACTTTTCTTTTATCTGAGATGCTTGTATAGCAACTAAAGGCCCCAGACATTTCCCTACAGGGATGAAATAACAAGGATTCTTAAATTGACCGCAGATGTCCTGTTTCACTTTTTGGTAGTACTTCCCCACTGCATAACATGTCTCCCCCTGCCCCAGATCACAGACAATGAATGTCTTCACAGAGAAAATACTTTCCTCTCGATCAGAAAGAATGACAGTGTACGAGTTTCTCCGAAAAGTACGCGAGTAGTTTTGTGAATGAACTATTTCAAGATTAACCACTACTCTGCAAAAATACTTCACAGTGACTCTATTTTCAAGGTTGCTGATGCTGTTCAAGGCCAGAAAATCATCATTTCTGATCATACAAATTTTAGGCCTACCCAGAGATGTAACACCATGACAGCGACTTACTTCCTGCACCATTTTTTTCTCAACTGAAAAAGACTCTAAGAGAGCTAAGTAATCATCAGAAGCTGCCACCATGGTTTTTTGGGAAAATGATGGAAATGCAAACTGTAGCCAAACTGTTTTCATTATCTGCAGAGAAACTCCCTGGCTGCTCTTTATCATATCTAAAATGATCCCATTGTATGACTCAAACACAAATGCAGACTGTGCCCAGAGGGGACCCCAGTTCCTCACAGTATTGGGCAGATGAAGGCACAAATGTACATTGAAAGTGACATTATTGATCCCATAAAGGGTCTCCATTTCCTGAACAAACTCTGTTAGCAACCCCTCAGATTCTGATATGTGCAGTGGTGATATATTCTCACCGAGTAGAAGAGAAACCCCCTTTACCAACTTAAACCAGTGCTTCAGATATTTTTCAGGTAAGACCCCTTTCAATGTTGGTATGCTGTAATAAAACAACCACATGTTCCACTCGTGTGCCTTCCAGAACTTTTTCTCTTTCACTGAGCGGGGGACACGGGAAACATTACAGGGGGGTTTAATAGAAGTTAAAATGTCATCAATCTGTTCTGTTGAGTGTCCGATATACCATGGCGATTGGTTGTTTTCAGAATGAAACCACAGCGTGGTGATGCTTCTTGCTACACCCAGCAGCACACTGTGCATATAATCTGGAACACAGCCATCAATGATATTAAAATCAGGTAGACAAGACAAAATACTAGGCCCTTTCACTCCCTTAGTGGGGTTTCCAGCAAGAGCCTCTTCCACCAGATCATCAGTCTGGGAGGGATTCCTCAACTCTGCTTTTTCATAGGGATAAGCCCTTACACGCCCCCTGCGTTTTAACACACTTGTTCCTTTCTGCATACAAAAAGAACACCCAAACTCACCATTAAACTGTTTAAAGTTCTGAATCAGTGGCCGAGCAACTGAATCTGCCACCATGGTAGTAAGCAGTACTTTACTTGTGACAATTTCCCCACTTTCACTTTCCCATATAAGACCATTAGAGTACAACTCTATGCATTCATCGACAAATGGTTTCATGTAAGTGTTCATATTTGGTTTGTTTTGACCAAACCACAGGCCACAAAGCATAACATGTTTTGCACGTAGCTGTATTGGCAGTTCATTAATAGTACACAAAATTGGCCACAAACTTTTTGTGTTTGATTTGTGCACTGGCACTCCATCACAGTTGAAAGTCAGTGATATGCTGTCTGGTGATGCAAGGGGTGATAGTTTTTTGTATAAATGTCCATCATGTATATCTTTGATGGAGGCATCCTTCTTCTCAAAGCGGTGTTTCAGGTGTTTCCCTAATTGGTGGTCCTCAAGCAGTTTTTTAATTTGGTATTTTAGTGGCAAGTACAAAAAACACTGGTCTTTTTGTGCATGCGCTTTTGATGTGTCCTGGTCACAGACTGGGCACTTGACATTAAAGGGACCTTCCTGCATGCTTACCTTGCAACTCTTGCACACATAATGTACTTCTAATATGTCTTTCACTGAATCAAATGCTTTGTAGAAAAGGTACTTTGAGCCACTAACCAATTCCCCACCAGGACCAGCAATAAAGTTGATAAGATGCATGATGTCCTCCAAGGCTCTATTTGTTAATCCGTGTTTGAGTTTTAATGCCAGCAGCAGGAGTTCCACCTGTTCTTTTGTTGGTTTCTGGTCTAAAGTTGGACTTGTGGGGTCTTCTAGATGTTCCTCTACTGCTTCCCCAGGTGAAGAGCTAGGGCCAGGTATGGGTTGGTTCATCTGTGAATTTAAAACATTGGATTAGCAATCCCAAATTTGCACAGACTCATACAAATGTACCATTTCATGTGGTTGGTAACCACTTGCATTTGAAGGCTCAAGTGTCTTTGTTTATTTTTTTAACAGTCTTCTCCAAATTAATTTTATGCCCCCTTTTGTCCACATGTATATTTTTCTGACACTTTAAGCAACATCAGGAAGAATTGGGTTGTGGAATTATCTATGATGATTTACATTAACTAGTGTGCATGCACATGCACATGCACGAACAAAACAAAAAACACCTAACTTTAATATTTTTGCCATTTTTAGCCACTTACTGTGTCATCAGAAGCAGTAGACACCGGGTCATCTTGATTGTCCTCTTGGGTGAGATACCTAAAATAAAAATCATTCAGCAAGAAATATGTAGGTTTTTTAATTTGGTATTTAATTTGGTGTGCGTGTTTTCTACTTACTGAGTTGTAGAAGAAGAGGCCACAGCTTCTTCATCATCACCCATATCTTCAGAAATGTCCCTAACAAAAATGTTGTGGTAATGTTAAAACACTTCATGCATCACTCAATATAATAGGATTGATATGACTGATTGATTAAGTCCAAGCAGGAAAATTCCATTCATGAGGTGAAACCTTTAAGACTGTAGATTCAAAACACACAAAGTGAAATATTTTCCTGGCTAGAGTTCCAACTTGAACAGTTTTCTTTATTTATTTACTTTGGACATGGAAAGGTACAGTGGACATGGAAAGATACATTTTACCTTTATACAAACATACTTAACATACATTAAGGGGAATTATGCCACATGCGTTTACATGGTAAAGGAAATTATCTGTAGCTGGTAGCTTTGTTAGCTGGCTAATTTAGCTAGCTAGCTTCTAGTACGTTTTGTTACAAGACTTACTTTCGTTTACGTCTTCTCTTTGTTCTTTCTGGAACGGGTGCTTCGTCGTCAACGAGGTACCTTTTGTAACGTACTGGATCCATATCTATTGCTTTTCTTTAATTGCGTCTAAATTGCATTTCTCCACTCTGCTGCCACCGATCAGCCGCTACAGCGTCGCGTAGTTGATGACGTCATCCGCATGCGGCCCAGCACACTATCTTTCGCGCCGAAAGATAACGGCTGGGCGTAAAAATGGCGATATCAGCGTTGGAGATCCGCTATGTCCTACTTGAATGGACTGAGGGTGAGGATAGAGGGGCCCATAGTATTTTGGCTCTCGACTGTGTCCGGAATTTTTCAGTAAAAAATTTTCTTGAAAGGACTGAAAAAAACGAGAAGCTGGTGGAATGGCGAAAAGGCCGCCAACCCTGGCCGGTGCACCGAGCAAGAATTATTGACGTGGCAAGTATGTTACATGCTAACTTTATCTGACGTTATGTAGTTACATACCACATTTAATGTTTTTTCTCGCTCTTAAAGAAGTCTAAAATGGATCTTGCTAGGTCCCTGGTTAGCAATAGCTTCGCTTTCTGGCTCATGTTAGCTACATAATTTGCTAATGTAAGCGAAGTCCAATTGGGACTAATGTTAGATTTGGTAACGTTAAGCATGATTAGACAAACGTTTGCAGTTCATGATAACATTTTAATTTTATTGCACCAGAATTTGAAAAAACTCTCCAAATTAAACTGCGTGGGATCGAGATGGAGAAAGAAGTCACACAGCAAACAAAACGTCCTCACATCCCAAACTCAAAGTACCGTGATCAGGGGCAGACTGAGAAGGCTTCAAAGAAAAGGGTAACTGACTGCACCAATTGGTGCTTTACTTATATGATCTCCCCCTCTCTCTCTTGTTTCTTAATGTGTAGGCATGTGTGTAGGTTTGTAATTGTGTCATCTATGATGATTTCATGTGCTTTGTTGACAAGATGTATGTGCAAGGTGGTGTAACGTAAGTTAATAAGAGTTGGGCTAAAAGTCAGTCTGTTTCTCTCTGTCAAGGTTGACAATAAAAAGAGATGTCCTTCTAAATACAACCACGAGGAGAAGGAGGAGGAGGAGGAGGAGGATGAGGCGCGTCATGACAGGCCTTCAAAGAACAAGGTACACTACCAGTCTGCATCCAGTGTGTGTTGTTACATTGCAATACAGTAAAGATAAGTAAGACTTTTATAATAAAGTGCATTACCAGTAGCTGTAACAAGGTATGACACCGGCACAGTAGGCAACTTTGTCCTCTCTCTTTCTCTCTCCCTCCCAGCGGGCCAGCGAAGAGGAGGAGCGTATTGGGGATGAAGAGGACATAGTACCACCCTCTAAGAAAAAGGTAGCCTAAATGATGACATCCATTGTGTGGTGTATTACATACATACATTACATGACATACAAGATGAGGAAGTTTCATGTTTTAAGTAAGGAATAACCACCAGGAGGCCGGACAACCAGTTACATATAGCCAAGTGGAGGGACTTCTGCCCTAGACTTCTTGCCACCTTCCTCTTACACCTCTCGTGACATCCTCCCAGCCAATCAGAATCAACCATTTACAAAATAAGTTATATAACAATTAGCTGTTGTTCTTCTCTCTGTCTCTTTCTCGTAGACAGCTGCTGAATTTAGAAAACACCTGGATGAACAGATGTGGGAGAGAAGGAAACTTGACCAAATGCAAAGAAATTTGCAGGAGTTGAGAAATGAAGTCCATTCTCTTAAAAATGAAAATGCACGTCTGAAAGACATTATCATCAATCGTAAGTATTCCTAATTTTTATATTTATTAGCAAGGTTTTTTCTGGAGATGGATATTGCGGTGGCAGAGAAGTGTAAACTTAGAAATGTTATGGGCTGAAACACGTGTTTGGCAAAATATGTTGTTAGCTGGTGAGGTAGTGTGTGTGCTCATATAGCCGTTGATAAGATTCAAATTAGATTTATATTTATTTGTCTCTTTCTGGAGGAATTTGTAGAGGGTTAACAAAAGTCATGGCCTAGAGAACATACAGTTCATGAGAATAAATGATGCTTTTCTGCCTTCAACGGCTCAAGAAGGCAATCGGCTCCAGAAAAAAACCCTGGGGAATTAGAATTTGGGAGAAATTGGAGAAAGAAAATTGCGTTCACAACCAGGTTTCCTATGCAGAGCCTTATCAATGGGCTTTGGAGGGTTTTAGCTTGAGTTCACACCTGCAGGAAATGTCTTTCGAAGAGTAAGGGCACTGAGTTGCTGGGTGCTATTTTGATCTAGTGATTGTAATTATAGTTTTTTCTTTATATAACCTCTTTCTAGAAATCCCTCAAATGAAAAGTGACATCGCCATTATTGCTCAAAAGGTAAGTTCCTCTGATTTTCATTGCTTTTTAAAATTGTTTCTCAAGCAGAACTGGAGAGACTTGTGATGTTGGGCTGATTGATAGTGTTAATTTTTTATGTATTTACACTTTAATTTATTTAAGAGAATAACTATATTTTTCTTCTATGAAGAAGACTGGAAGGACTCCTGTGGAGGATCTAGATTCCTCCTTCTCGACTTTTGGAGAAATGCAACCGGTGAGTAACCCCCTTGCATTTTTATTTATTTATTTATTTTACTTGTTACTCAAACAGAGCTATATGGATTTTTATTATGTTTGGCTGATTACTTTTGCATGTAACTTTAATTTATTGGCATGTTTAATGTTTTTCAAGCCCCCCTGTAAATAAGAATCTATAGTGGCTTGCTTGGATGAATAGAAATTGTTGAGTTTTACTATGTTTCTTTCTTCTCTAAGACTCCAGAGAGGAGACAGAGCCCAGAGGACAGCGAGCCCTTTAAAGAAAGTCCCATGGTGACTGAGCGCTTTCGAGAGACACCACAGGTGTGTGTAACCCTTTTATACCTCAGATTTTACTTAAGGCTCCAACTGAGCTATAGGGATTTTTATGTTGGGATAGTTAGTGGTAATATGTAATTTACTTGCCCCATATTTATAAAATTGTTGAAGAGTTTAACAATGTTTTTCTTCTCTAACAAGACTGCAGCAACAGCTGAGACCTCAGCGAAAACACAGGTGAATAACATATTATGTAGTAAGGATGGGTATAAACTGTGTGCTTTGTAGGAGCCAATTAGTGTTATAAGTGACAATCATCCTCTCCTCCTGCCCCCCTTCACTCCTCTCCACCCACTGTCTTTTCTCCTTCCCTACTCTCCATCCAACCTCCTCCTTTCCCCCCACCCTGTCCTCCTCCTTCTCTCCTTTAATAACGTTTTGGGCAGTGATTAATTTGTTTCATTTCTTTATCATTCATCTGCATTTATACATATCATTAATCTGCATTTATACATAAAAACCTATTAACTATTGGGAAGCTAAGCATAAGAATCAATATGAAACATGAAAAAGTTTCTAAAAATTGCCAATAAATGTATATTGTGATGTGAAATTATTTTTCAGATGGAAGTTATAAAGGGCTCTGGGGTGTTTTGCCAGGCAGAAGCGTGGAAAGCAGCCCGCCTTGCCCCCTCTGCTACTGCCATGGTGCGGAATCTCCTGCTGGGCACCTTTGATTTGGAGACTTTGCTGAAAAGCAACCTGAATGGTACAAAACAACATGTTCCTAATCTCTTCTGTCCTTGAAAAAAAAAAACAGTCATATTCTGTGGAATAAATTATGTGTGTGCGGGCATACCATCGCTTTTTTACTTGGCATTTTTGTATTTCCTTGCACCTCAAGAAAACATGATGTGTATATAAAAAAAACTCTTGCTTTCTCCACCTTCATTTTACACCCCTTTCATAATAATTTTGAAATATTACTTTAAGGTGGGAAGCCAACCAGAGGGGATGGGGAGCAGCTGGTCGCACTTGACCAAATTAAAAAGGCAGCCATTATTGGTGAGTAAATGCATAATGCATTGAGAAGGGAAAACCAAACTTTTAAGACTTTATAAGTTCACCACTTTAACCATAGCCTACTTGTATCAATATTTATTAGGCATCAATGGAGACTGCATAAAGTAGGGCACCAATTATTGTTACTGTATCTGCTTGGCACCTTTAATACTAATTCATCGCTTTCTGACTTCTTGATCCTACCTTTCCTCTTCTAAAGCCACATTGCTGGGGTATTGCGCTGTAAGGTGTGTAGTCTTCTATTTTGTAGAACATATAGTGTTGCAAATAACCTCATGGCATATTGTTGTCGTCTGAAGTGTTCTTAAATAATCATATTCACCCCTCCTTCACCTTAATCCCCTCTGTCCTGTGTTTGTGCCTTATTTTGTCTATACCGGTAATTGATTTGCTTGATTTTATTGCTTGATCTTATTGCTCTTCGAGTAAATCTAGCATGGCAGCTCGCGGGTGGAATGTGTGTGTGAATGGTGGACATTGTAATGTATTTTGGGGGTGCAGGAAAATGCTATAAAAGTGCAGCCCATTGACAACTAGATATGTTTACATGTGCAAAGTTTCTTACATCAGATAAAAAATTTGAGGGATTAGAATATCTGAATCTGTTTACATGGAAACAAATAATCTAATCATGACGTGCATAAACATGCACCAAGCCTTATTCAGAATAATAGCATTTTGACATCCGCAGAGCGGTCTTAATTTCCCTAAAACAACTGCAGAAGTTGTACTTCACCTGTGTTTTAAGCTAAACAAAAAACTCGGGAGTGGCAACATTTTTCCTATCCATGAATTTTCTCTGCTTTGGATGCACATGATTGACTGTGTGACTGTTAACAATGCAGTTCCCATGACGGACGTGTGCATATGAAAGAACAATGCCCCCCCCCCCAAAAAGGGGGGGTGATGTTTCCAATCAGAATTTCTTTCAGATTTAGCAGAATCCAATCAGAATCTTCCAATTGACGTGTTTACATGACACATTTTTTATTATGGTCAGCCCTTTATCCAAAATATGTCTCCAGTCGCAGCTGTACTGTAAGCACTTTGGGTTCCTGATGAAGCACTATATTATTATTATACTGTCTAATTATTTTTGTCTTCTCTAGATGCTACATTGAAGAAGTGGCCGGCAGCCAGCCGAGGGCAGATAGGCACATCTATCAATTCAAAGCTCACGGAGCTGAGAAGATCAACAAGATAAATAGTTTTTTTTTTCTATTCAGTTTTTTGTCTTGTTTTTGTTCTTGTTCTATTTGATTGTTCTTAAGTAAATAAATAAATGTACATTTCTACATTTTGGGCTTTTATTTATGTTGCATAGTAGCTATGGATTTTAATAATTTTACTAATATATAGGTAAACATATAGGTGCATATATACATGCATATATGCACCCATATATACTTGCATATATGTACCTATATAGGTACATGTATGCACGTATATATGTACCCATATATGTACACATATGTGCATATATGGGTACATATATACGTGCATATATGTACCTATATAGGTACATATAAGCCCGTATATATGTACACATATGTGCATATATGTGTACATATATGCACACATATAAACGTGCATATATGTACCCATATAGGTACATATATGTACCCATATATGTACATATATGTGTATATATGTACATATAATATAGGAAAACGGCCAATTTTATATATGTCACATATATTAAAAACATATATCAAAACCTATATTTAAACATATATGTTTATATAGGTTATTTCCATGTGGGCGCACACAGTGAAATATTAACTACTGAGATGAAAGTGCAATTTCATTTTGATACATGTTCCATTTTAAACAGAGAAGTATTATTAATTCCCATAAAGTCAGTGCGCTGTATCATTAAAGCACTAACCGCACATCTTTTCCTCATGGTATACTGAAGGTTTTCTAATGGAGGATTTTTTCATAAGAAAAAATAAAAAAGTCATAAAGAAAGTTTTATTCCGTTAAATTAATTACGGACTCAGTCATGCACAGAAGAGATAATTTCCTCCTTGCTCTACATTCTTGTTCCCTTCCAATTATTCTCGAACCCCACTATTTAATTCAATCTGTAATGTAATTAAAATGTAAGACGTGGTTGGCCTTACCTGCAAAGTAAGGAAGTCTGTACCTGTCTGTACTTGTCAATGAACACCAATCCAAAGCAGACTATGTGGCTTGACAGATAAGAGCTAGAGCCTCTGAAGCATTCATTAAGTCTAATTTTTAAATTTCAGTCCAGGACTGGGATAACCTAGGGACATGTTTATTTTTGGAGAAGAGATCGTCCTCCGGCTCTTGAAAGCCACAGATGTTATTTTCAAAATAAATCGCATAGCGAGCGATACGATGAACTGCATGCTTGTACCTTTCATCTATCTTGATGAGTTTTACCACAGCAAACTGGGAGCAGGAGGCAATTTAATCGCCTGTGCTGTCCTAGAGTCTATCGCTCCTTGTCAGACAGACAGAGACCTCTTCACTAGTTCAGATAGCAGATTCGCTCTGACTGCAGGTGAGGAATTATTGTGAAGAAAGTGGAGCATCTCACAGTAAGAGGCTTTCTCCCCCTCCCCATAACTTCTCATATGTTTTCCTCTTCCAACCTTTTTTAACATTGTCTCTCCGACAAGAGGAAAGTATGAGAGCCTTTGCGATGGCGGTGGAAACTGGAAAAGTTTCACCCCGTTAAAATGCAATGCAGGCTCTTCCTGCAGTCGTTTTGTTATCTGCCGGGACATTAGCTACAAAGACACTAGGGAGTGAAACAACGATTTAAATGGTTCCCATAACAACTGGTGAGCGAGTTGGAGACCTGCGCTTGAGTCCTTCATCCATCATTCCGAGCTTCTCCACGTGCTTTGGAGAGTGGAGTAGGTTGGAGATGAGAGCGTTCGGCCAAAGAGGAGATTTCTCCTCCTGACTGTGCTGAAATCGACTTAATCCACTTCCCTCGTCCAACCAGTGCCGTTACCGTGGCAGATGTACTGTATGAAAGTGCTGTCATTTTTGTGGACTGCATACAAAGTAGTGTAGACGCATCGAAAAGACAATTTCACAGAATGTGTGCTATTTTAAAAAAAAAAAATGCGTGTACGTGTGTGTGTGTGTTATAATGTGTGCGATGCAATTTCTATATACATCATTAGGCCTACAAAAATGGAATGACAGCTCAAAGAAGAGTTAATCTTAAGGATAAAATGCTTACTAGGGCACATTTCTAAAAACTTTATTTTCTCTGTAGTTTGTTAATTCAATACAGGCTAACTGCAGCAAAGGGAGCCAGAGAATATTACATAGTTTAAGGGGAAGTGTATGATTGTACTGCATAGCGCATAATATGCTGAAAAACGAAGTCAGCAGAAGTTAGGGTCAATGCAGCAGAAAGAAACACTCTCCATGTATACCTTTACAAAACATTATTTAAATGAAAAAAGAAATCAGATCCATACAGGTGTAACATCAAATATCACAAATATCTGGAGTGCCAAACGGGTTCCCTTGGTGGAAGGCACTCCCTTCCTTCCTCTCACCCCTCAATCTGGCTGAAATGACAGGGACTCACTGAAGCATGGAACAAATAGATGAGCCGGTAGTCAGCACACTCTCACACACACGTTTCCCCTGTAGAACCCGCCACAGCAGAACTAGAAAACTGATGGATTCCCTGCTGTGGTTCAGAGTGTTTTATAAAGCCAGGGACAAGCTGTTATACTCACTACCTCATGCAAGAACCAAACACTGCCCCCCCCCCATCCCCACAAGCTACAAGCAGCGCATTGTGTAGAGTCTGTTGCCTGGAGTATATTTAAATAACATCCAATGCTGAAAAACTCTCTTCCTAAGGAGAGAATAGAAAGGACGATGTTCAAAACAGAAAAAGTGGAAAAAAAAAGAAAAGAGAAAGAAATGTAAAGAACTAGGACAGAAGGGAACAAAGGTTGTATTTTTTTGGACACACTATCCTTCATAAAAATAATGGCTCTGTTTTGACCAAATATTCAGGAACAAAGTCTTCTTTTCAGAGGCAGTGTGTAACCAGCTGTCAATGCGCTGCCTCAACCCTCTGCCTCCACTCAGATGAAAGGTTTCGAGATGCACTTTCTTGGAGTAATTTCCTATTCCTCTCTGTTTTGATGCGGGGTTTCTCTAAGTGCTGTCTAATAATGTCAAATCGTATTATCTGTCTGTTCAAGCCCTCTGCCCCTTCCCTCGTGGCACAGAGTAATGGCTGACTAATTGGACGATTCATTACCGTGTCTGTCATCAAGGTAGCCCGGACACAGATCAGTTGGAGCGGTCTGGCCAGCACCAGCAGTAATAAGGGCAATAGAAGTCGCCAAGGAAGTCAAGGTACACTTGATTCATTTAATCACCACAACTGCTATGTGTGCTGTATTAAATGGACGGTTTTACAGTTTTTCTGTCACTTTGGAACTATAATCAACAGGGGCAATTACAAAAAGGGCCTCCCCAGATAAATGCAAGCCGTGGAACGAGCCGCTAGCTTCTGCGGTGCACGTCGCGCTGGCGGGCATGGCACGCCCGTCTGAGTGAATGACGCGTGGCACGCAGATGGAATGCGGGTACCTATGGGCAACAAGGGCACATGATGGGTCTGAGGGGAGGGGATGCAGGGCTCAAGCCCCACCTCCTAGTTTTGAAAAAAAGGCATTTTGGACAATCGCAATAACAGTGGTGATATATTGCCACATATTCATGTGAGTTGTGCCAAATCGACAAAAAATATGTAAGCAGTAGAATATGTTTCAACCCTCTAACACCCAGCAATACGGAAATCCACACGCACTCAAATCACTGTTTTATTCGTCTGGCCTTAAAGTACAAATTCTTGCTTGGATTTTAAACTATAGCATTAACCCTCATTTAATTCACACAACCACATAAAAACACTGCCAGCAGTCACACGAGGGACTTCCCACTCTCACTTGTGACATGGTTTTGCACCGGAAAATCTGTTTATTTATAGCACTAACTTCCTGCTTTTTCACATTGCCTGCTCTGAGATTGGATTTAACCACCTTTCTTTCAGTTACTGATCGGATTCTGAAACCGCTAGGCCATCTGCCAGCACAAAGTAAGTGTAAGACAAGGCTTTAATTACCATTACCTTCATGGATAATGGTAATTAAAGCCTTTTTTTTACCGGACCACGTAAGCGGAGCCGGCTTAGAAGAGGAAATGTCTTTTACTGACTGACTGACTACCCCTTGTTAAAAAGCAAAGTGGTTAGAGAAGCGGACTTGTGAAATATCGGTCCCGAGTTCGTGTCTCTTCGCAGGCTAAGCGAAGTACGCATTGTGAATGATTCCGTGTCGACGACTAAAATCAAAACTATATGGTTATATTGTGATTGTTTCTGGCATGGAATAGGTCATCTTCAGTCACGCTAGCAATTGCTGAATTCTTATGATTATTCCTAGGAAGTTAGTAGATACTAGTAAGCCTATTGCTAATAAGCTGTTAAAACAGCCAGTCGTAAAAGCAATACAGACGCTATTTGTGGAGGAGGTAAACTTAATAAAAAATGTTAGTCAGTTTTAGTCACAATTCTCAATGGAGTCTAGACACTGCTGAAACATGTAATGCAGTGGCGTAGTGGTTCAAGGCAGAGCCTCTCATGTGGATGTCTTACGTTTGAATCTATTGAGAGCAACGACATTTATTAATTATTTGTGGTAGATTCCACGATTCACAAGTCTTTTCATCACTTGAGGAAAAAGTTAGTTTTCCTCGCCTTCATTGATAGTTATTGTATAAATATCATTCCCAAATAAAAGAAAAAAGTATTGTTTTGCCTAGAAAGAAAAAAATAAATTCTTATGCCATGAAATTAAATAGCTATAGACAAGAGGCTATACTGACACCCAGCAAGTGTACAGATCTGTGATGTAGTGGTTAATGACACAGCCTTTGAGGTGGGTGATTTGGGTTCGAATCTCAAGGTAGTAACGTTTCCTATTGCAGGCCGACTGAACTAGGCTTGCCTGGTTTATTGGTTATTTCCTTTATTTATACAGAGTGTCAGACTGAGACCTTGCAAGGTCTCTTTTACAGCTGAGCCCTGTCCACAAAAATCCCACTGACACAGAAACACAGTAACACAAAACTGTTGCATTCAGCACCAATACGTTCATTTGAAATAGCTCTACAATTTCCAGTCGAAACCAAGACATCAAGTATAAGTCTTTTTTGGAACTCATTCCACGAACGAGGGGCATGATACACAAAAGCAGTTTTACCCAATTCTGTATGCACCTGGGGAACATCCGAAGCTAACCAATCCTTGAAGCACGTTTTATAACCACCAATAATCCAGGTTATTTTAGAGGAGAGATTATTTAGTAGGTTGTGCATTATAACTGTATAGAAAATATCAGCCAGTGTCTGGCCCTCCTGGAAATTAAGGAGTCCCATCCAACCAAAGAGTACAGAATACAGTGATGCATATGAAATTTGGCCCCCGTTATAAAACAAAGAGTTGCGCGAGAGACCGCATCCAAGTGCCTCAACACTGAAGCCAATACATGCATATACAAGAGATCAAAGTTAGCTTCAACAACTTCAAGTCTATGCTGAAAGGACAGACACACATTGTTTCTAGAAAAGAAACCGATTTTAAATCTCAGTTTCCTCACCAAATCTGTAATATAAGGAGAGATGTTCATCTACCTGGATACCAAAGTATTTATATGATTTAACACGTTCTATGACAGAGCCTGAACTAATCAGTTCAGTAAAATAATTCAGTCTGCCTGCAGTCCAGACCTGTCCCCTATTGAAAACCTTTGGCGTATTATGAAATGACAAATACAGCAGAGGAGACCTCTAACTGTTGAGCACCTGAAAACCTATATCAAGCAAGAATGGAAAAACACAAAACTAAAGCAATTGGTCTCCTCAGTTCCCAATCACTTACAGACGGGGCTGGGTAGGTTACTTTTTAAATGTTATCCTTTACAGTTACAAGTTACCTGTCCACATTTGTAATCAGTAACCAAATTTTTTGATTAATCAAACTCAGTAACGTAATCCGATTACTTGGAATTACTTTTAGATTACTTTAATATTAAGAGGCATTAGAAAACAAATAGGAATAGCCTATAACCAATTGAATACATTTCGCGGGATCAATCAATGTTAGTTTACATAGCTGGCCAAAAACGGAATTCACTTGCGTAAACTAACTCTGCAGTAGTCTGATGTTTTGCTCCACAACCACAAACGTTGTCAAAACGTTGCAAAAGCCCCTGGCATGCGAATGCACGTTTGCAATCATTTTGCAATCGTGAAATCCCGCACACAAATACATTTTACCCCGTAAAGGTAACCTGTGATTATTAGGGACCCCGGCAATGGATTTTCAAAATGCAAATGAAAGAAATAAACTGTGATTAAACACTTGCACTCTTATCTTAAATTCAATGCGGTCAGCAGCCAATGATAACCACAATTTGATGAGATGCAATGCAAAAGCAGGATCACATGGCCTATCTGTATGGACGGAGTTGAGGTGGCTGCGTCAAATCAAATCATCATCCTTTGGCAAAGTGCTTCCCAAAAAATGTTCTCCTCAAATGTCGTGATAAATTCCTTATAATGTTTTATCTTGAAGGTAGTGGCATCAAAGAACTAGGACAGAATTCCGGTGCAGTTAATGCAGGTAACGAGTGGAGAACAGGAGGGCTTCTTAAAGAAAAACTAACAGGTCTGTGAGAGCCGGAATTCTTACTGGTTGGTAGGTGATCAAATACTTATGTCATGCAATAAAATGCAAATTAGTTACTTAAAAATCATACAATGTGATTTTCCAGATTTTTGTTTTAGATTCCATCTCTCACAGTTGAAGAGTACCTATGATAAAAATGACAGACTTCTACATGCTTTGTAAGTGGGAAAACCTGCAAAATCGGCAGTGTATCAAATATTTGTTCTCCTTACTATAATCATATCTTTTTTCAAATTACAATATTTTAGTTGGTAACGTAACATATTACAGTTACATTTTTTTTTGTAATATGTTACTCCCCAACTCTGCTTACAGAGTATTGTTAAAAGTAGAGGTGACACAACACAGTGGAAACATGCCCCTTTTTTTAAATGTGTTGCTGGCATCAAATTCGAAATGGGCATGTATTTTTCCAAAAACATTACAATTTCTCAGTTTCAACATTTGAAATGATGTCTTTGTACTATTTTCATTTTATGCAGCGGAAATGTCCAACCCCATTTCCTTTTTTGGAAACGAGTTGTACATTTCCGACAGTAATTACTGAAGGACAGTATTGGGTTGCACTGAAAATGTATATGTCTCTATGAAACCATTGTGGTAGAAATTGTGTTATTCCATAGTACAATAAAATCATATTGCTTATTCTACATATAATCAAGTAATTTAGTAAGGCCATTGTGTGTTTCGGCTCTGTTCAGACTCACCTTTTTACCACTCCAATTCAAAGTATTTAAATTTGATAGGTAAAAAAAAAATATATATATACATATTAAAATAAATCCAAGTAATTTCCATTCAACCATGTTTTTTGGGATTGAGCATAGAGGTTCTGTTGAGCGGGCATTCACCCCAAATACCTGCCCACAACTCCAGGCCTGGTGGAGGCCCCTAAAACCATACTGGATGTAGGCAACTTTAACTGGTTTTGAAAAATTACAGTAATTTGTAATGGTGGAAAATATCCAGAGGCACCTCTATTAATTTGGTGTGTTTGACCATTTCCATATTAAAAAGAGTTTTCATAATTTTTCTTCTGAATAGGTAGATTACATACTCATTTGTAACCTTTCAACATCAATCTTTTTTCCCTTCAAACCACTTTGCATTAACTTGCAATCAGTGCATTTGATTTGCCTGCAACCTTGGTCCTTCAGCACCAAATCTGAGTCAAACTGGTGAAATAAGAGATGTCAGAGCATTTCCTTACTGTCAAAAGTTTTGAGTGCTACAGGATTACACATTCATTTGTGCCAGACTAGGAAGAACAACAGCCCGTTATCTTAGCTACATTAACTCCTCCCACAGAGCACAATAAAGCACCTTCATAAGGAACCTCTGCATCAATTATGCAAATGACAGAGTTGAACTATTGGGAAAATTAATCCTTGCAACATGAAGACCAGTGTTGATGTGTTTAACAAAAGTTAAGCTAGAGAAAATGAATTACAAAACATTATGGGTACACTCTTGTGGGTGGATTGACTTCCTGCCTGTTGAGCCCTGTCCAGGGCCTGGCCCAGATAGGACCACAGTGTCACTGTACCCCCCAGTCTAAACCCCAAGGTTTTATGCTGCTATATTATTGTGCCAGGGGAATAGAGTCAGTTCTTAACCGTAAATCCTTGTAAATCTAAGGAATGCCCTCTTTTTCCTTTTTCCTTGATATTCCCTTGTCTCCTCCTCCTTTCAGGAGGACATGAGGTCTTGGCCCACACCTCTGGAGAACCAGGCTTGAAAGACCCGTTGCTGTCCCTGTCCAAAGTCCTCCTGGTTGTGTTGCAGATCAAGATTATACCTGACGATTCCAGAAGCCAGTCAACTGATGGGTTAACACATTAGAACCTGAGGTGCCCAGCTCACAGCAGAACAAATATCGACCACAGTCCACCTTTTGAACAGAACTACCACACACAACTGGAGAAAACGGATAGGCAACCTGGTTAAGCAACACTCTGCAATCCAGGGGGACAACCGCTACTTACAGAGTGCCCTACACAAAGGAAAATTGACACAAATCTGGTTGAATTACTGGATCTTTTGGGTCCGATCTATTAACTGTATTGGCTTGACGTATGCACAGAACACAGGGCTTTTACCTCTATTGGTCCTTGAACACAAACAGGTGGAGCTGAAAAGAGAAATAGTTTGAAGGCTAAAGTTCTGTAGGATATAGACATGATACTTGGTGTAAAGGCTTCATTTGGAAGGAGTGTTGCTTTCTTCTGTTCATGGGCCTTGAATGGGACTTGGGTCGTTTCCATGGTACAGTAAGTTTGTAATATTGTCACACCCTGCGCCTTTTCCTTGCGAGCTTTCACGTGTTCTGGTGTTGTGCTTCTCTCCCACCAGGTGTTCCTCGCTCCCCTGATTATCCTTTGTGTGTTTGACCTGTCGCCTCTGTTTGTCCCATGCCAGTTCATGTTGTGTATCCTGCCAAGCGTCCTCACATTCTATGCTTTTTCTGGACTTCCGTGTACCGTGTCCCTGACTGTATATGTCAGGGATATTGTTGTCCTCTGTGGCCACATACTGAAGACTGTTAGTTCAAGAACTGTGCGGTTGCATTTACATCTCTCATAAACCACAAGCAGCTGTTGTTTTTGATCCATTAGGTATAATGATTAGTGTTAGCTCTTGGCTCATAAATCCTTAGGCTCTAATCCAGCGGGCAACCTGATCCTTGAGTGACATCAATAGCCTGGGCTCGATACGTTTTCGGTTTGGATTATACTGTTTACTAAATTGGATCATCGATGAGATGGGGTTTCTATGAATAAGGCATTCATTATTCCTTATTTATATGCAAAATAACCCTCCCTCTGGAAGATGCCACAGGCTCATGATTCTGCTGTGGTTTGATGGATTGTGGGTTCGTGTCATCTGTCATGTCATTCCTGTCGTACGCTGATATCCCATCATGACGGATGCTTCTCGTCACTGACTCAATTGATTGGAGGATCTCTCTTAGAAAAAACAACACATACACAAGCACACAAATAAACAAACCCAAACACACATGTTCACACACGTTCTCATCTTTTGGTTATGCGTGGTGGGTAGATATGAATGAGTCTAATAGAAAGACACTTCTAATATCTTTATATGATGGGCTTCCGTTCCAAACCTGTAGCCGTTTTATGCTAAGTGTCGTTCAATAGGCTGCACACAGTGTATCCCGCAGTTTCTCCAAACACGACTCAATCCGTGAAAGTACAGGACGTATTAGTCATAGTTTTGAAGGCTTTTCTGCTTTTATTATTTGGAGAGAGTTTGTTTAGCTTTTTCTGTGGCTCAGTCTGTCTCTCACATATCGGGGGGGGGGGGGTCATATCGGTGGACTTGTAATAGCGGTCTACGGTGACAGGTACCTCAGATTACTTCAGCGTTGAGTCAGGGAATGATGTGGAGCACTCAGTGGGTTCTGTCCCTAGCAGACGGATGTCTCAGCCAGCTTATGTTTAACTTGTGCCCAGATGTTGTGTACCGCTTGTCATAATGACACTCCATGGTTGCCAGAATTAGCTCAGAGGAGATGGGCTAAGTCTGTGACATTCTGGGGGGAAGCGAGGTGAAGTTAAAGTTTCAGGAGTATGGTTTGCCAATCTGGGAGTCAATAAAAGTTTAATTTCATATTAAAACACAAAAAACAAGTGTGTTGTTTTTCGAGTCAACCCTCACACTTGACATTTCTGGTTTCTGGTTTTGATTGATAGTGGCCTCAGGCTGCATACAGAGGGGTTTTCATTGGTCTCCAGAACGTATATATATCGTCTGTATGACTCATGTACAAATAACAACTAAAATGGGTGTCTGCATTCAAGTCAGTGATGGCATGATGGGTGGGATGGTGGTCATTGCAAGTGTATAGCAGCAAAACAGGAAGTGAACTCTGTAAGAATACCATTGTATCTCTGCTGTGATTGGTCAAATCAACCCAACTAACATTACAAAATTCTATACTGTACAGTAAATTCCAAAAGCATTTGGACAATGATAAAAATATATACACCGATCAGCCATAATGTTATGACCACTGACAGGTGAAGTGAATAACACTGATAATCTCGTTATCATTGCACCTGTCGGTGGATGGGACATATTAGGCAGCAAGTTAAAATTCTGTCCTCAAAGTTGATGTGTTAGAAGCAGGAAAAATGGGCAAGTGCAAGGATCTGAGCAACTTTGACAAGGGGAAAATTGTGATGGCTAGACGACTGGGTCAGAGCATCTCCATAGCTGCAGCCCTTGTGGGGTGTTTCCGGTTTGCAGTTGTCAGTACCTATCAAAAGTGGTCGAAAGGAAGGGAAAGCGGTGAACCGCCAACAGGGTCATGGGTGACCAAGGCTATGGTCCGATCCAACAGACGAGCTACTGTAGCTCAAATTGCTGAAAAGGTTAATGCTGGTACTGATAAAATTGTGTCAGAACACACAGTGCATCACATTTTGTTGTGTATGGGGCAGCGTAGTCGTAGACCAGTCAGGGTGCCCATACTGACCCCTGTCCACTGCCGAAAGCGCCTACAATGGACACGTGAGTATCAGAACTGGACCACTGAGCAATGAAAGAAGGTGGCCTGGTCTGATGAATCACGTTTTCTTTTACATCACATGGATGGCTGGGTACGTGTGGGTCGCTTACCTGGAGAACACATGGCACCAGGATGCACTATGGGAAGGCAAGCCAGTTCTGCTGGGAAACCTTGGGTCCTGCCATTCTTGTGGATGTTACGTTGACATGTACCACCTACCAAAGCATTGTTGCAGACCATGGCAACAGTTTTTATTGATTGCATTGGCCTCTTTCAGCAGAATAATGTGCCCTGCCACAAAACAAAAATGTTCAGGATTGGTTTGAGGAACACAACAACCAGTTCAAGGTGTTGACTTGGCCCCCAAATTCCCCAGGTCTCAATCCAATCGAGCATCTGTGGGATGTGCTGGACAAACAGGTCCAATCCATGGAGGCCCCACCTCGCAACTTACAGGACTTTAAGGATCTGCAGCTAACGTTTTGGTGGCAGATACCACAGCACACCTTCATGTGTTTAATTGCTATCAGCTTTGATTTGAAGGTGTTTAGAAATTACATTGTGTTATGTTCAGTCCCTTCATTTACGGTACCAAAAGAATTGGGATGTGTAGACATTATGTACAATAAAGTAGTAATGTTTAGTACTTGGTTGGATAACCTTTGCATGCAATGACTGCCTGAAGCCTGCAACTATCACCAGCGGCTGGATATCCTCTCTGGTAAGGCTCTTCTGTTCCTGCTTATTTCAGGGGTAATTTGCTTCTTGTCTTGTCTTCAACAAAGGCTCTCTTAATTGGATTCAGGTCAGGTGATTGACTAGTCAAGAACTTTCTCTCTCGCCCTGAAAATCACCTTGGTGGTTCTGGTGGCGTTTGGGGTCGTTGTTCAGCTGCATGACAAAGCAATGTCCAGTATGTTTTCAGGCAATGAGCACTGAGAAGATTGAAAATAAATAAAACTACGGGTCAAATCTGAGGAAAGACAGATCAAGGGATGCGTACAAGATTTCAAAGGCTTTAACTACCCCTGTGGAAGATGGAAGGTGTGTGGCACCACCAAAACCCTGCATTAATCAGCCCATCCCTCCACACCAGTTTACAGAGCAAGTTGCCTAGTATGATAGGGTGGAAAACAGGAAACCATTACTCAAGAATGCCCCGACTTGAATGCCTTTTAAAGTATGCCAAAAAACACTTCTGAAGAAATACTATGACAGAAAATGTTTTGGACTGAAATGAATCTTTTGGCTTAAATGCAAAGCCATACGTTTGCGGCAAACTCAAAATGACACATATCCCAAAGAATCATCATGTTAAGATGCCATTGTCAGGCACTGAGGCACTTGTCAGGAAACAAAGGAAAATGATTATTTGAGCAGGGTGCAGAATCGTCCTTCAGGAAACCCTGCTGCCCTCGGCAAGAGATCTGAAACTGTGATGGAAGTTCACCTTTCGCACGACAATGCCCTGAAGCAAGTCACCACCGCAACCGTGGAGTGGTTAAAGGTTAAAAAGGTTACCTCCTTGAGTAGCCCAGTCAAAGCCCAAACCTAAATCCAATCAAATGAGTTGCATGACTTAACGACTTCTGTTCAATGATGGTGACCAAATAACTTGACAGAGCTTGAACACCTTTGTAAAAGGAATGGTCAGGTATTGTCAAACCTAGGTGTGCAAAGTGATTAAGGACATATACAAACAATACATGAAACTCTGAAGCGCTGTCATGATTAATGGTGAAGTGGAATCTTGAATGGGTACATACTTTCTGTGGGCACTGTAGCAAATATTTCTATAAACGGTCTTGTGTATTTCTGTAAATATTTTAAATATAAAACTTCTTGTATTTTCTATTTGATATGGATGTTGCGGAGTGGTGAGTTCTATCAAATAAGTACAATATGCATAATAACAAAATAATATTTCTGTTTTCATGCAGAAACAGCTGTAAAAATGACACATATGATGACATTTTTAATTGTCAGTGTTTGTGTTGAAGTGATTTTATAGACGCCTTCTGGTTACTGAGTGCAATTACTAAGGATCAAATTTAAGAGGTTTGAAAAACTGTCATTACCTTGTCATTAAAATGTATAATGTGAAGTTAATTTAAGGCTTTATTCTGTTTTAATTTAATAATTTATTCAATGACAGAACTAATTAGGTTTCTTAGAATATTATTATTATTTATTTTTTTATCAGAGCTCCTAATCATCTTCAAAGTGGCTTTTGTATTACAGGCTTCACATAACTATGTATGTATGGCCCTTGGAGTTATGTGTAATGACACTTGTTCATTTGTGCTTTTTTAACAATAGTGAAATAACAACTCTGTTGAAAGTAAAGCAGATCTAGCCTACAGACTCGCAATGAAATCCTTCCACTGCTTTGACAATCGTCACATACTTCAGTCTAAGACGGCTTCGATTGAAGTTGTTCGTGTGGACAAAAATAAAACCGATGGATGTTGTACAATTTAATTACCACCGCTACACAAGGAATGTTCTTCCAAAAAAGTTATATATTGAAATGTACCAGCAACTGAAGAAATGTCATTTTATAAATATTTCCAATTGTTTGGTCCTGTTCTCATTTCTCCTCGTCTCTTTCTTGAACCTATTAGAAGTAAGAGGGAAGGGCCATACAGCTCTCTCCTCCAATGGGTTTTGATGAGGAGATGAGAAGGTATTGGATATGCAATTGAGAATATTTCTTTGGTAGCTTGATCACTTTTATTTACATGTACATTACAAGCTTAACAACAATAAAATATATAATTGCTCAGCAAAACTCCACATTGTTGTAACAAAAAACACATAAGGCACGCTGAGATGTCTATTGATAAGCTGAATAGGTTTTCAATAGGTTTTTGGGCAGAAGAAACAGACAAAAAAGTTTATGCCATTAGATAAAAGGATTGTGATATGTGTTATGTTTTTGTATTTTTACAGTGTTTATACATTATATTAAAGTAGAGGGACAGCGTTTACCATCGCCAATCGATTGACCCAGGTCCAACATATGTATCTAACAGAGGTCCCATTCTGCCCTCTGTTGGATTTACTCTGTAAATGCAAGGGGGAAAAGACAACACTAAGCAGTATTGTTTAGGAGTAAGCAATGTTAGTGTTAACAGTGTGTTGGCCAGAAAGTGTGTTTCATCAAATGTTAGTTGAGCTGACAAAGAGACAGGGAGGCACAGAGAGGCAGTGTTTCGAGACATGCTTTATTGTTTATGTGACATTAATGGGGTAAAACCACAGCTGTCACTGGGCAATACGGACTTTCAGCTCCCTCCAAAGATTTTCGATTGAGTTCAGGTCTGGAGACTGGCTAGGCCACTCCAGGACCTTGAGATGCTTCTTACAGAGCCACTTCTTAGTTGCCCTGGCTGTGAGTTTCAGGTCGTTGGCATGCTGGAAGACCCAGCCACGACCCATCTTCAATGCTCTTACTGAGGGAAGGAGGTTGTTGGCCAAGATCTCGCGATACATGGCCCCATCCATCCACCCCTCAATACGGTGCAGTCATCCTGTCCCCTTTGCAGAAAAGCATCCCCAATGAATGATGTTTCCACCTCCATGCTTCACGGTTGGGATGGTGATCTTGGGGTTGTACTCATCCTGTTTCTTCATGATCATTGATGCCCCACGAGGTGAGATCTTGCATGGAGCCCCAGACCGAGGGAGATTGACCGAGGTAGATTGATCTTGAACTTCTTACATTTTCTAATAATTGAGCCATCCCAGCCTTGTGTAGGTCTACAATTTTATCCCTGATGTCCTTACACAGCTCTCTGGTCTTGGCCATTGTGGAGAGGTTGGAGTCAGTTTGATTGAGTGTGTGGACAGGTGTCTTTTATACAGGTTCAAACGGGTGCAGTTAATACAGGTAATGAGTGGACAGCAGGAGGGCTTCTTAAAGAAAAACTAACAGGTCTGTGAGAGCCGGGATTCTTACTGGTTGGTAGGTGATCAAATACTTATGTCATGCAATAAAATGCAAATTAATGATTTAAAAATCATACTTGATTTTCTGGATTTTTGTTTTAGATTCCATCTCACAGTTGAAGTGTACCTATGATAAAAATTGCACACCTCTACATGCTTTGTAAGTAGGAAAACCTGCAAAATCTGCAGTGAATCCAATACTTGTTCTCCCCACTGTAGTTAAGCAGCATTTATTGACCTGCTTGTCACCAGAACAAGCAAAAATATTGTCATGAGCCAAAAGGTCATGTGCTCTTACAATCTTCACTGACACAAACAGAGGAGGACTTGCCACCCCTAAGTCCGCTCCCTCTCTAGGTTTCTTAAAAAAATTCAACCCTAGTTTCTCCTAGCCACTGTGCATCAACTCAATTGTTGCTTGCTGGGGTTTCAGGCTGGGTATCTGTAAAAGCACTTGCTGATGTAAAAAGGGCATTATAAAATACATTTGATTGATTTATAATATCCAAGTTGGGTGCGGAAGCAGCACCACCTGAGGAGATTCTGGCTACCAATAACTGTGGCTAGGCCGTTTGATGGTAGACGAGGCGTGCATCATTATGGCCTACGGGCACGCGTCCCCGTGCGTTCGATATCGATTCAATCCAATCACACGATAAAACATTATTAGCACTCCCGGCTCAAAACGTGTTCACGAGGCCATGTAATGCCTGGCTCTAGACAAGTGCCCATACCATCTGCCTAATTTCGAGATGTAGAGTGTGGGTAATTGTTGTAAAGAGTTATGAATGTGTTGGGGTGTAAAAGCGCATCTGGACCACTTCGAAGTGGTGGAACACATAGTGGTGAAAAAGTTACTTGATTTAATAATATAGCATAGGTATAGTAATTTCACCTGGTAACTTCATATTTAGTTAAAAGCCGAAATTAGTAGAGTTCCATTCGATTTGCATTTTGGCATCTATCTAGAAGGGGATGCGACCATTGGAGAGAGGAGTGTGATGTCACAGGATACGGTTGTAGTGAATCAATTTCGACCTGACAGCTCGATCTACTTTCCTTGCGTTTGCAGAACAGCACATTGGACTTAACCCTCAACATACGAACAGCAGGATTATAAGGATTCTGGCAACAGCCTGAGGAAAATATTTTTTCTTTGATTTTACATTATTTATTACTCAGTAAGGTAAGAGCCAAATCTAACTGTAACACCATCGCACGTTTTTTTCTTTAGATAAAAATGACGTATGTTTTACTAAAATTGGTTGTTTTAAGGGTTTAGCTGATTCACCTTGAAGTTCCTACATCTTAGCCTCATTAAAGCAGTGTAAATATATATACTCTGCCGAGATTATGACCAATTGAAAAGTAATTGAATAGTATTATCTACTGAGTGCCTTCTAATATACAGTACCAGTTAGAAGTTTGGAAACACTTACCTTGTGGGTCCAAACTTTTGACTGGTACTGTAAATTCAGGCCAATGTGTCATATTGGTTGAAGAGCCTATAAAGTCTGTCAAATATTTTGTTTTTGTTTGTGCATTGTTATGTAAGAGGATGTTTGGGCATTATGGAATGCCGAGGGACCACATGGCTAGAAATAGCTGACCATAAAATAATACAGTGGCGAAGATCAGACAGCTCTCAGACAAAGAACCATTTCCACATGGTAAAGTGACAAAACAATTTGCAAAAGCTGTATAATGACTAACAAAAAAGGCCAGGCTATTGAAGTTCAACTGCTTGTCTTTCACTAAGTAATCTCCCTCACTTACTGTCTCTAGATTCAACATTAGCTGTATCTTGTTCATTGCATCCCAGTGAAAGTTTGTTTTTATGTTTTTTGGGGTCAGCTTACTTGATTCTTCAAAGGTGGCATGGGTAGTCTCAGGACAGTAAATAAAACATCCTCACAAGGCCAGCACCATATCAGACATACAACTTATTATTACTGTTGTTATGTGATTGATTTTGCCTCAATCCATTTATGTCACCTAAAACATACCAAAGAAGGATGATCTGTGCTAATTCTATTACAATTCAGCTTACAGATGCAGGGCATGCTCTATAACAGCTAGTTTAGTTGTACAATCATCTTCAGATGTGATACACAGTAGAGAAAGTCCTGTTAGTTAACTAGAGATGCTGGACAGTGGAAAGATTTGGGTACATTTCCAGGGGTGTGTTTAACAAGGACATACATTACAAGAACTGTCAGAGGGCTTCGTGGGTTAAAAGGGTGGGGACTGGGATACTTCAGGAGTTAGAGGTAAGAAAGAGGAACCTGGGAAATTAAATACTTCAAGTGCTTCCTCCACTCACACATTAAATTTTACTATATCCTTGTGGGATCCCACATTTTTTCCCATGTAAAATCCTATTTTCCTGCCTCGCAATACAGCTGCGTCATTGGGACCTAGGAGTTCAAATCATGGTTGGGGCATACCGATGATGCCAGGAGCCTCGCATGTGGTGGTGGAAATTGGTTGAGTTGGTGGGGATGCCTTGCCTCGTCGCACTCTAGCAACTTCTAGTGGTAGGTCGGGCGCTAGCAAGCTCCATCATAGTTGTTGGCGGGTCAATGTGTTCTTTTCCAAGCTTGTAGGTGCTGGCAAATATGTCCTGGTTTAGCTGGCTGTGTGATGAGACTCAGAAAAGCTTATTGAGATGTTCTGTCTCAATTTACTACTCTCCCAAGTCAAACTGGAGTTGCTAAAATGAGGCAAGGCCTTAAGCACTAATTTGACTTCACAAAACTGTGTTTGGAGAATAACATGATAGAATTGGGATAGAAATAATCATGTTTTCTATGTCCCCGATTCTAAACCTCAACGTAAAAAACCATAATGTTAAACTTAACCCTAATCCTAACCTCAATTTTAACTTTTAACCAAAACCTATCCTCTAGGCAGAAAAATTTCCTTTTTCCTTATGGGACAAAGGTCATTTTTGGTACTGACCAGGAAAGTAAAATCTGTACACACACAATCTACTCTCTCTCTCTCTCCCTCTCTCTCTCTCTCTCTCTCTCTCTCTCACACATTCTCTCTTCCAATCCCCTCATGAATTCTATTTGTTTAGAACTGTTGAACCTTTGGGGGTATCGGCTGACTCAACCCCGCCATGTTCTGACCTAGGAAACCTTAGACAGGAAACTCTGACATCTCCCTTAGGTCCCTCCCTTCTGTTTCTCCCTGGTGCTTCAGGAAGGGTACAAGGTTATCACTATCGGGGCCGCTGTTATTCTGATCTTCTTCAGAAACGAGAAGTGCTTTTGTTTTAAAGTCAATGGTTTAAACCTGACGCTGCAATGTCTGGTGACCGTCGCTCTGTTTTAGAACTATTGCTAACGCTTGGATATCCAGGGGCGTGAGTTTGAGTAGCCAAGCTCCTCTAGGATTTATGTGATAGACAGATTTATCATTCCCAATACTCGCTATGTATCTTACTTAGTTGGTTTTATGGGTAGTGTTGGTGCCGTCCCTTTCACAGATGTCATTGGGTTGCGCCTCCATGTGTGTTTTATTAATACAGAATGAGCCAAAGAGGCCCGTCCTGGTTTCAAGAACATCACATACACATGAGGCTCTTTACTTCTTTAAAGCTAAAGGGCATTTTCAAACACACTCAGACATTTTGTTTTCTGAAAACTGTGTGATAGAGTGGTTGGCCAGGTCAATGGTGACAGCACATTTATACAGTATGAGTGACATATGTAATTATGTTATTTATGAGTCATACAATTTAAGGCACATAGCATTAATATAGAATCCTCTTTAACATCTTTAGTTTTCTTGAAGAAACCTTTTTTTTTCCCTGATTGGTTATTTCTCCCGATCTCACTCTCTTTCTCTGTCGCTCTTTCTGAGACCGACAGGGTAATTAATATTGTAGCTATTCGTCTTTGCCCTGAGACATAAGTGTAGGTTAGCTTGGCTGGGGTTGAAATTCCTTCCATTAAAAGGCTGTCCACCTTTCACAGAGCTGCAGGCGTTTGTCTATCTCTCCTGGACCCATGGACAGTGGAGCCAGAATGGATGCTAACGCTATATTTTTCCTTCTGTTGCTGTGTTCTGTCACTGAGGTAATATGCTTGTTCGAGTTGTGAAATAATTTATCCTTTGTCCTCAACATGCTGTTTATAAAATTGCAGTGGTATCTAGTGTAGTCCTCTTGAAAGATTATTGTTATTTCAACTATTTATCCCACTGGTAACATACATTATACTTAATACGTGTATATTTTCTGCCCTCCTCTATTTGCCTTAATTGCAAATTTAGTATTTGCCATCTGTACTGCATTTGCCTTAATTGCACATCTATACATTCCACTTGTAACATACATATACTTAATACTTGTAAATTGTCTGCCCTCTTCTATTTGCACTTCTGGTTAGATGCTAACTGCAATTTGTTATACTGTACTTGTACTTGCTCAATGACAAAACAGTTGAAACTAATCTAATCCAATCACAATTTATGCAATAATAATTGTACATTAGATTACTTTTATTTTTTTACGCTAAATATCATTGACGATTATCTTCCTAACTGCCCAGGAGTGTGTCATTTAAGTGTTTTTTGGTCTTTTATCTCAGCTGTTTGTGGCGGCGACCTCAGAGGCAAATGAATCCCAGCATGAGCAGATGCACCCACAGCACGAAATCGAGTTCAGTCGGAACAGTATACTCACAGCTCAGTTCGAGTGCTACCAGAATATTATGAAAAAGGATAGAAAAAAAAATGCAGGTAGGTTTGACTCGGAGCAGAAGGTTTTAATGGGGTCGCTAATTTTCAATACCATGATTAGCACAGTGTTTCTATTTGACCGGACTGTTACGGATTTGGCAGATTTTGTTGGATTGAAATTATCTTTAGTCTTAAAGGAGCATTTCAACCAGTGAGACCTTTGGTGTTGTGTATCATGTCCCAGAGATTTCTGAAGCAGTGAGATGTGTTTCACACATAATTGTTCACACGGAGAGAGGAATATTTTTTGCATTCCAAAATCTCTGCTTTATTACAACTGTGTGGATTAAAGGCAGAGATCTGAAAAAAATTAATGATGTCATGTTTTAAGCGTCCATGTTAAACCGATTGTGCTTCAAGTCAATTTGTAGATCCCTTTGTCCTTGAATGAATCAGATGTCTTTCAGTGATGTTCCTGTCAGCAGCTCTATAAATTTAGAAGGTGTCATTGTTTTTCCTCTTTCAAAAAGGCTACAACTCTGAAGCCATTACTTCATGCTCTGACATAGTCCCTACCCTTTTTTCTTTTAAACATCATCCTGCAGTAGACTTGCTAGCTAAATAACTAACTTTACAATAAGTAACACTGGATATTATTGGGATTGTCCTGCCTAGTGAAATACAATCAAATACGGATAGAAGCAGGTATTTACTAACTGCGTTTGCACAACAACAATTTAACCAAAAGCCAAAGCAGCGAATATGTTTTTTCTATTGATTTGAGCCTTTCTTCTTACTAAACAGTGGGAATTTACTGCTTATTTTGTGTAGGTTAAAAAGCTAACTATTGAGATCTGTGGCTAGTTATTTGCTGTAAAATGTATAGCCTAATCTTTTTACATATGGCTAGTTACTGTCGTTATACTGGCAATTGATTTAAGCCTTGCTTATTACCATGCCTATGAAATTTACTACTCAAATCTGTGGCCGGCATTCTGCTGTATAAGATATTAACAAACGCAAATGCAGTTACTTTCCTGTTATTCTGACTACTTTCTGGACATTTAGTACAGCAAACTGTCCCTTGCAGTCTAATGCACAATGCATGCCTACTCCTTTTAAACCTGGTTACTCAGCTGTTATTGCAACATACGGTGGCGTCGGATTTAGTGTGAAGTTGAGAGCATTCATTCTTATTTCTACTGGTTAACATGTGTTAATGTTTGCCCCTTTGTCAGAGATCTTTATTGCTAACATTAATAACATTCAGAAGTTGTGCTGCTGTGAAATGCCCTTTTAACTGGTATGGTCCTAACCCCAGGGGATATCCCACTCCAAGGAACCAATCTCCTAGTTTAACTTAAAAAGCTTGAACTGTGTGTTCTGTCAGGTCAAGTGTGTAATGAGACATGGGATGGCTGGCTGTGTTGGGAGGAGACAGAGGCAGGCTTCACTGCTAACCAGAACTGTCCAGAATATTACCAGGACTTTAACCCAGCAGGTTTGTTTGTTACTCACCATCTGTATCGCCTTTCCAACCAAGTGACATTGAACAGAGGCCAATGTCTCAGTTATAAGCAAACAATTAAAGAATATCTAATAATTATTTAGGATACATGCTATTCTCAGATATGCTTTTAGAAAAGTAGCATTTTGTAAGCTGTTTAAAAATGTATGTATGGATATGTAAGGGATCAAAGGCATTCTCATGAATTGATATTGTTCTTCTGGAATGAATGCTGGTGGTGATTGCTGACATGATCTACTGTTGACCTGTCCAGTCATGTTGTTGTATTTTGTGCTTATGTTCTACGTATCGCCACCAGAAATGGCAACTAGAGTGTGCAGTGAGACGGGCCATTGGTTTCTACATCCAGAGAGCAACAAAACATGGACAAACTACACAGAATGCAGTGCACACAACGATGCCCTTAGAGTGGTGAGAACATGTGTTTTTATCCAGTATGTTCCTGTGAGTACTGCAATGAATACGCCAACCTCACCCGTCATGTTAGAGATACCAAATGTTGTTATTTGTGTTAAAGTGATTTTTATCTATTCTCTTGCAGACAGCGATGAATCAATACTACTTGGTTCTGATTGGTCATGGACTTTCACTAACATCATTGCTGTTATCTTTGGGAATATTTTTTAATTTTAAGTAAGTCACTCTGTTACCCCATGTGCATGCTACTGTTCTAAATGAAGGTTTTCATGATTAAATTGATTTATTTGACTAATTTAAATGCAAAAAAGGAGAACAATTATAATCTACTGACCTAATAATGAAGAAAGTATGGAGGACCAAGGGGGTCAAAATAAAATAATTAAATAATTAAATGAACATATGCATATTTAAGTGGCACATTATTATTAAATATACTTGTAAAAATAATGGTATAATATTTCATAATAATACATATTATGCCCCAATCTTTTTTTCATTATAAGATGTATTTCATAATATCATGGCCTTTTACTTAATATTGTATTTCAGCATTTCATAATTTAATGGCATATTTCAGCATTTAATGGCATACAGCTCCGGAAAAAATAAAGAGACCACTGCAAATTTTCAAAAAAGTTGAAAAGGAAAGTTTTGCGTGAAGAAGTGGTCCCTTAATTTTAACCCTTCTGTTCCTCACTCAAAACCTTCCTTTTCAACTTTTTTGGAAAGGGAAGAAAAAGGTGCAGTGGTCTCTTTATTTGTTCCGGAGCTTTATTTCAACATTTAATGGTTTCAAATGTAGTGGTTTTTCACTGCTGAAAGACCAATCCAGCAACACTTGCTTCACCAACAGTTGCTGGCTTTTGAATTCAACTTTGCTGCATTAGTTGCGCTTGAATTATATGCTAGCGAGCAAATGTATAAACAGTGTTGTCTACCTGGCAACCCCTGTTCAAAACTATAGTGAAAAAGTTAGGTTTATTTCAATGGGTGAGCAATGTAGAACTAGGAATGGTGACATTCCTATTAGCCAAGGTAAATGTCCCCGGGACACATAACGACATTAGACCGTATGGTGAGAACCATCTGGATGAGACAATTTCGCTCCTGCTCCTTTCAAGCGAACTAAAGTACTTCATATTATATTTGTATTGTTGTTCTCCGCTACAGGAAACACCGATTTGCTTCCTTTGCGAGTCACACTGTCAAAACAGGTGCGCATCGTTGCTGAAACAAGCGCGATACTGTTTAGCATTAACAACCCTGCGAAGTTTCACTAAAACTTGCGCTATGAAAACGTCTGCTCTCGTAGAGTTCGTTTTTTTGACCCATTCTATTTGCCTTAATGCCAGCTCAAAAACCAGCAGCCACCTTAATTTTATTATTATACAAAAAGACCCTGGGCTCAATAGCCCCGGAAGCCCAGGCCTAATGACTGCATTGGCAGTGATGCCCAGAATTTTCATTTGCTTTAGCATTTCTATTGCCAAATATGTACATAATAATAGTGATTTTGCCAGAAATTTCTTCATACAAACTTGGATAAATTGCTATAACTCAGTACATTGCTAGTACTGCAAAATCCTGCTTGAACGCCTACAACCGAGCAAACTGTTGACAGGGTTGCCAGATATAAGTGACTGTATACAGCACAATCACACGCAGACTCAACAAAAACACTCCCCAATCACCATTGTTTTTATACAACCATACCTATAAATCAACTCGTCCAAGGCCATTTTTGCCTGCACACGGTCATCAAAAATGGCCCAATTTAGGGAAACCCCCCAATCTGGCAACACTAACTGTTGGTGAAGCCAGTGTTGCTGGATGAGCCTATCAGCGGCTAAAGACCATCCACTTACATTGATTGACATATCCCTTGTGATCATGAAATACGCTTTGAAGTATGGCATTAATTGTTGAAAAAGGTCATTCAATGTTGAAATATGCCATTAAATGTTGAAATGTGCCATTAAATGTTGAAATACGACTTGAAATTATGAAATAGGTCATGATATTATGAAAAAGGCAATGATATTATGAAATGTATTATTAATTAAATGTATTATTATGATGAAAATAAAAAGATTAGGAAATACAATGTATTATTATGAAATATCATACCACTATTTTAAAAAGGGGATATATAAAAAGATTTCCTATCAATGTGGCACTTCAAATAATATATTATTTAATTCATTATTTATATATTTATTTCATTTTGACCCTTTTGTCCTCCATAAGAAAGATGAACAAAAAGCTATAGTTTGAAAAATGGGAGATTTGCATTGAAAAAGGCAGTACATCGTTTCCTTCCCTTTGTTGTCCATTTAACATAAATATGTTTTCTTTGGCTAACAGGAGTCTAAGCTGCCAGAGGATAACACTCCACAAAAACCTCTTCTTCTCGTTTGTGTTGAACTCAGTCATTACTATCATCTGGTTTACAGCGGTGATTAAAAATCAGGAGCTAATGCAGTCTAACCCTGTGAGTATGATAGGCAACAACTGTTTTCTAGTGCAGAGCAACCTTATTACTTTCCATTGTAGCAGCACAGAAGCACCCCTCCAGGTTTGCCTCTGAAACTAAGCAGGGTTGGTCCAGGTTGGTCGCTGGAAGAGAAATCAGATGCTGCTGGAAGTGGTTTTAGAGGGCAAGTAGGGGGCATTCTTCCTTCTGGTCTAAATATCAAATCCCAATGCCCCACGAGCAGTGAAGGCAACATTGCTTTGCGTAAGTGCCATCTTTTAGATAAGATGTTAAGAAAGTGTCCTGACTTCCTGTGACCTCTCATTATCCCACAGTACTGATCGTAAGAGTGGGATGTTAATCTTGTGACCCTTACTATCTGAACACAGGGACACATTATGATGCTCAGCCTCCAATTCATACTAAGTGCAACTATCCTATTCATAGCAAACTATTCAAATAAAAAATAAAAAAATATTAAAGTTCCCACAGTTCGACAACCTTTATCCCAGGATTACCTCTGGGCGTAAAGAGTGACCAAACTAATTTCAATAGCAGTGGATTTGTATGTATAGGTAGAATGTCCACTTTACCACACACTGTTGGTTGAGACTGACCGTATTCCAACCTGATACTAATTACTGTGTTTCCCCACTGCCACCAGGTCTGGTGTAAGGTAGTGAACTTTATCCACCTCTACCTGTTTGGCTGCAACTACTTCTGGATGCTTTGTGAAGGCATCTACCTGCACACACTCATCGTCGTTGCCGTGTTCGCAGAGAAACAACCCCTGAAGTGGTATTACCTGCTCGGATGGGGTAAATCATGTTTCTTTGTCAGACCTTTTGTCAGACCTTTTTCCACATTTAATGTGACCTATAAAGTGAACAGTTCAATTGAAAAACAAACAGACATTAAAGAAAAATACTCACAATAACCTGGTTGCATAAGTGGGCATACCCTTAAACTAATACTTTGTTGAAGCACCCCCCCCCCCGGTTCCAGCTGAATAAAAACAGCCCCAAAGCATGATGCTGCCACCTCCAAGCTTCACTGTGGGTATGGTGTTCTTTGTGTGATGTGCAGTGTTTTTTTTGCGCCAAACATACCTTTTGGAATTATGGCCAAAAAGTTCAACCTTGGTTTCATCAGACCATTACACATTTTCCCACGTGCTTTTGGGGGACTTGATGTTTGTTTTTGCAAACTTCAGCCGGGCTTGGATGATTTTATTTGTAAGAAAAGGCTTCCGTCTTGCCACCCTTACCCCATAGCCCATTCATATGAAGAATATGGGAGATTGTTGTCACATGCAGCATACAGCTAGTGCTTGCCAGAAATTCCTGCAGTTCCTTTAATGTTGCTGTAGGCCTCTTGGAAGCCTCCCTGACCCGTTTTCTTCTTGTCTTTTCATCAATTTTAGAGGGACGTCCAGTTCTTGGTAATGTCTATTTTGTGCCATATTTTCTCCACTTGATGATGACTGTCTTCACTATGTTCCATGGTATATCTAATGCTTTGGAAATTATTTTTTACCCTTCTCCTGACTGATATCTTTCAACAGTGAGATCCCTCTGATGGTTTGGAAGCTCTCTGCGAACCATGGCTTTTGCTCTGAGATGCAACTAAGAAAATCCTACTAGAACAGCTGAACTTTACTTGTGATTAATCAGAGTCACTTTAAATGATGGCAGATGTGTAATGACTTCTATTTAACATGAGTTTGAATGTGATTTGTTAATTCTGAACACAGCCACATCCCAGTTACAAGAGGGTGTGCACACTTATGCAACCAGGTTATTGTAAGGTTTTTATTCTTAATTTTCCCCCCTTGAAGATTTCAGTTTGTTTTTCAATTGAATTGTTCACATTATAGGTCACATTAAAAGAGGAAAAAGTTCTGACATGATTTATCTTTGTCTCATTCTTTTACAAAACCTGCCATTTTAATAGGGGTGTGTAGACTTTATATCCACTGTATATTTAATGCTGACTTACAGCAGTTGGTGTCAGAGTGGTCCCTTGTGTTGTTTAAAAAAAATAACATAATGATAATCTTCCAGGTTTTCCAATCATACCTGCTTTGATACATGCAATAGCACGCAACAATTACTACAATGACAAGTAAGTTCGTATAAGCTTCTCTCTGGTCTTTGATAGGCATACCATTTTCTGACATAAATCTTGTGAAAGCCATGTTGTCCATGTGATTTTCTCTGGAATCTCCCTTTCTCTTCTACAGCTGTTGGATCAGCTATGAAACATCTCTGCTGTACATCATCCACGGTCCGATCTGTGCTGCCCTGCTGGTGAGCCCTTAATGAAGCCATAAGAACAGCTAATAAAAACACTGTAACAGTTACAACAATATACCTGTTTGTTTCCTGATGTGACAATTTAAATCAATGGTTCTCTAACCATTCCATAGCACTAGGCAGATGATTTCCGAAGCTAGCGCTATTAAATCTCTGCTAATGATCAAGTCCTTTATTATTCAGAATTATATGAATGCATGTTTCATTGGAAGTTAAATAGATTATGAGAACAACAGAAACATCTGTGTTTAGATTCTCTCTATGTAGGTCACATTCTGCCAAACTCAGGAATGTGAAATGTCTTCACTGACAATTTGGCATGGGGGATCTTGTGGAAATGTGATCTGTGTTAGGTAGACACGCCTTTCAATGTATATACCAGCTAGCAACCATCTTTACATTGAAATTGATTTGAACAGCCAAGAGGCAACATTTACTGCAACATAAACTTCAATAAAAGTTTAATTCTCTCCCTTGACTTTCGACGGGTACACGATTAATGAAAGAGACCACTATATAAAAAGGCTGTATTTCTTACAGTTACTTAATTCAACCATGCTACCTTAGGGCTACAACTAAATTGTTGAGATGTCTGGGGTTCTCCCTTGAAAACCAACTTCTCCAAACAATGTTGTCATCATGGGTTTATTTCCTTTATTCACCTTCCCTATGAAAGTGATGTGTCCTATGACATAGGACCGTATCCATATACATTATATTTTTTAATGCAATTCAATATTTTTATCTGAAAATTCATGAACATCACAATAGTTAGGGAAGCCTAGTTTCAACTACTCATGTAGCCCCGTCTAGCTTGCAATAACTTGCCAGCTTGCGTTAAAGACCTGTAGGACAGCAAAAATCAGAATGGTTCAGCAAGATTTGATTTACAGGAAGCATGTTTCCTGTAAATGGAATGTTACACAATTTAGCCTGTGTTAACTTTGTCTATTTCATCCCAGATATTTTTTTTTACAATAGTTCAAAATGTGGACACATGATAACCAGCAATGTGGTGAAAATGTAAATGGGAACAATGTGTAGCACTTCGACTCGTTTTCTGTTTTCTCATTACAACATTGAACTATGGTACCAACCTCTAAATCTCCCCTCTTTCTTTTCCTTCCTTTTTTCTCTTTCCTTCTTCCATTCCCCTCATCTCTTTCTTGCTCTCCTTCTCTAGATTAATCTGTTTTTCCTTCTGAACATAGTGCGCGTCCTCATCACCAAACTTAAGGTAACCCACCAACAATCACAAGGCAGATTTACATAACCCCTTATGTAACGATCTGAGAATATTGTATTCTGGTGTAATGTAATATATTCAAGGTGACCCACCAGGCAGAGTCTAGCCTCTACATGAAGGCTGTAAGAGCCACCCTGATCCTGGTCCCTCTACTGGGTATCCAGTTCGTCCTGTTCCCTTACAAACCGGGACGTTACACCTATGAGACATACGACTACATCATAACAATCCTCATGCACTACCAGGTAAGTAAACCTTTGAACTTTCACAAGAACTCTAGAGGAGCTAGCTGGTGAAGTTCTACCTTCATTTTTGAAGATTGGTAAGAGTTATGTCCTCAACTGTTTAGCGCTGTTATCTTCTTAATGTTGAAGATTCCCTTTCTGTCCTCAGGGTCTCCTGGTTGCCACCATTTTCTGCTTCTTCAATGGGGAGGTAAGAATTGAGCTTGATGTTATGTCAATTCTGAAATAATTGAATATATGATATGAAATCTGGAGCTATTGCCATGAAAAGGTTTACGCTGACACAATCTTAATGCCCTTTCAGCGTGCCCTTTTCAAGTTTACATTCAATACCTCCTGAAATGTCAGCTTGTTAGGTGGAATAAGGTTTTGCCCAGTAAGTTAGTTAAGGAACAAACAAGAAAAGCCCTAAACGTTCTTGCTTTAGAAATAGTTCTTTGCTAAGCAGCCATTTTTTAAGACAAGTTTAACTTTTCTCTTTTTTTTTCTTCCAGGTCCAAAGCGTTATGCGAAGACACTGGAATCAGCAGAGAATCCAGTTTGGCAACAATTTTGCCGGTGCAGACATCTTCCGCTCCGCCTCATATGTGGCGTCCTCTCTGACGGAGGTCCACCGCTGCTACAGTATTGACGGGCACACCGAACTCATGAACGGCAAAAACAGCTACCATGACATTGAGACCGTGACACCCACCATTCTCAGGTCGGAGAACCCTTTTGCCTAAAGGTTGAATATCGGACATTGGTTTTTCTTTGTTTTCTTTGCTGTTAAGACATTTTACAAATTGATGGAAGCCAAGGATTATACAGGAAGAGAAAGAAGTGGAAGGAATTTCCCTCATCTTCGTATGGATGTCCTATCTAGCTACACAGTACAAGTTGAGTAGACAGCTCAGGACTCTTTTCCCAAGTCCTCTAGAAACCTTTTGGCTGTAGCCTTCACAGTGATAAGATGCATCGGGGTAAAGGACATTCATGTTTAGGGTTAAGACCTTTCTTAACCTTTCAGTGTGCTAAATATACTTACCTTCAACCGTTTAACTTTAAAAAAGACTGAATTGGCACTTAATTAAAGACAACTCTGCTAATTAATAGAAACTACCTAGAGTATCTTGCAGGCCTTAGTGTTTTGGCATGGCATTTCACTAATTTCCTGTGGACCAAAGAGCCTTGTCTGTGCAACATCCTCTAACCTGAGATGATGAGTAAGTACAGTAAAATTAACTTGTTGGGCGTACTGGTTATTTAATTCCATTTTGTCCTTAAGGACAAATTCAAGCTACTGTACTTGGACCTTAAGCACTGGACTATATTTTACAATATGTTTTCTCAAAAACTATCTAATAGTATTTCGGTTATTAGCCCACTGATAATACAATCCCCAAAAATGTGTATGGGAGTAGTCAACTTTTAAAGATAAAGGACTTTCATTACTGAGAAAAAATCTCACAATGATGCGTTTTCCAGAATGTACGACTCTCTTATTAGGCAACATGGGAAATGTTGTTTCGGAGGGAAATCATCGTTGTGTATCTGAGGGCCAAGGTGGAATTTTATTTTTCACAGCAGTTACACATATAATTTGTTACTTTATGTTGTTATCTGTGGTCTGAATTGTTTATTTAAAACCCTACTGTGGCAGTACTTCTCACTTTATCCCCCATAAGCATGTACACTTGTGGTCAAACATTTACATACACTTGTAAAGAACATTCATGTCATGGCAGTTTGAGTTTCCAATAACTACAACTCATAATTTTCTGTGATGGAATCATTGGAGCACATACCTCTTTGTCATGAAATTTGTCATGAAATGTGGTTCTTTTATGACTTCATTATGGGTCTTCTGAAAATGTGACCAAATCTACTGGGTCAAAAATATACATACAGCAACTTCAATGATCAATTGTGGTGATAGTTGTATCAATCAAATTTGCTTTGTGACATGACCTCTTTAACTTCTCACAAGTGATTATTATTTACTACAGCTGGTGACTTCTCTGAGCCCATTTAAATGGGGCTTGTTTGATACACTAATTAGATTCAACCAAAACGCTATGATGGGCAAGTCTAAGTAGCTCGGCACAGATCTGAAGAGGCAGATCATTGACTTGAACAAGTCAGGAAAGTCACTTGGAGCCATTTCAAAGCAGTTACAGGTCCCAAGGGCCACTGTGCAAACAATTGTTGGTAAGTATAAAGTGCATGGCTCAGTTGTGTCACTGCCACAATCAGGAAGACCACGCAAGCTATCAACTGCTACTGAGAGAAAATTGGTCAGGATGGTCAGGGGTCGACCAAGAACCACCAAAAAGCAGGTCTGCAATAAATTAGAAGCTGCTGGAACACAGGTGTCAGTGTCCACAGTTAAGCGTGTTTTACAGCGCCATGGACTGAGAGGCTGCCGTGCAATAAGAAAGCCCTTGATCCAGATGCGGCACCTTAAGGCTCGACTGAAGTTTGCTACTGATCACATTGACAAACAAAGGCCTTCTGGAGGAATGTTCTGTGGTCAGATAAATCAAAAATGGAGCTATTTGGCCACAATGACCAGAAATAGAGGAGAAAAGGTGAGGCCTTTAACCCCAAGAACACCATACCTACCATCAAGCATGGTGGTGGTAGTATTATGCTCTGGGGCTGTTTTGCTGCCAGTGGAATTGGTACATTACAGAAAGTGAATGGAATAATGAAGAAGGATTACCTTTAAATTCTTCAGGAAAACCTAAAATCATCAGCCAGAAGGTTGGGCCTTGGATGCAGTTGGGTGTTTCAACAGGACAATGACCCCAAACACACATCAAAGGTGGTAAAGGAATGGCTAAATCAGGCTAGAATTAAGGTTTTAGAATGGTCAAAGATTCAAACAGAAGCTTGTCAGAAGCTTGTGGATGGCTACCAAAAGGGCCTAATCGAGGTGAAAATGGCCAAGGGACATCTAAACAAATATTAAAATTGCTCTATGTATATTTTTGACCCAGTAGATTTGGTCACATTTTCAGAAAACCCATAATAAAGTCAAGTATGTGCTCCAATGATTCCATCACAGAGAAAATGTAGTTGTAGTTATTGGAAACTCAAACTGCCATGACATACATGTTCTTTACAAGTGTTTTAAACGTTTGACCCCAACAGTACATGTCCTGTCAATCTATTTCCCTGTTTGGTTGGCCCATCACTTCTGTCTGGACTAGAGTTTAATCCCTGATTTTATGTCTGGCACATGAAATGACCTTGACTTGCCTCTGTTTTATCTGTCATTATACTTAAAGTAAGTATTTTTTTCCATAGAGAGTTGCTTCATATCCAAATGCTGGAAAATAATTCTGCTCAAACATGGATAGTCCATGTGGAGGGAGAGCGAGAGAGACAGGGAGAGAGAAAATGAAAGTGTGTGTGTTTGCATCTCCTGGTTAGAGTTCCCTCCATAGTTATTGGGACAGTAAAACATTTTTCTTCTTTTGGCTCTATAAGTAAATTGTTACTGTTATGTTAAAGTAGAGATTCTCAGCGTTTTGCAAATGTTGGTGCCCTGAAAGTCATAGGTGGACCATATGTAGTGTTATCATTCTTAAATAGTGAAACAAATATGAACACCAATCCCCTCCAATGAAAGCTCAGAATCTATACTTAATATGATGTTGATGCATTTCAAATCCAAACATTTGCAGTATAGAGTATATATTAAGAAAAGTAGTTTATAATCCCAATAAATACAGAAAGCATATTGTATATTTATCTTTATGGGCAGATCAATATAGAAATATAATAGAAGGATGAGTCAAAAGGGTATTTATGTTTTTAACTACTCAAATGAATTACCCATCAACCCCACCATGGCATTCTGAATGTGTCATTACTGTTTTCATTAACCTTTTGTACAATTTTATAGTCTATATTATTGAGCATATTGCAGTTCTGTTTTCATTATACATCATCACTTCTAGCTGGGGTGGACACAATATATGGTGTCATGTCCGTTTTATCTTTGATAGTCAGTGATTTTATTTAGAATCCAGAACCAACTGTTTTGTTTTCCACTCAGTTCTGAGTTCTACTCAAAAAATCTTCAGGCATTTATTTCTGTTTTTCTATGAGTGTATTGTTTTCTCTTGTACAGGGTGTTGACTTTGTATGTGTGCCAAATTGTTTAACATTCTCACTGTGGGGAATGCTGTAATGAATTGTTGTGAAGTGTAATGCAATTATATGTCATCAACAAATGTTGCTTTGGCGCTGCTGGCTTTCGTCATACTGTCCAAAATTGTGAAACCAACACTGAAGAGCCATGGTTTAGGCTGTGTACACAACTGTGAGCGCACATACACACACACACACATAACAATTCAAAATGATTGACATGCTGTTGGTCTATACGGGATATTTATCACAACTTTCTGTGTGGTTCTATCAATAGTCCATTGCCTGGCATCAAATCCATCTCTTTTAATCAAATGGTGATTTCAGCAGTCCAAACAACACGTGAGGTTCTGTGCTTGTGGATACGCTGCATGTGTGGTCCAGGGTTTTTGTTGTTGCATGACACTAGTATTGATTGCTACACTACCAGCGCACCCAACTGGATTGATGTTTGGGATCCGTATGTTAGCTAGATTCCAGATAGGGTGGATATTCCTTGTATGGAAGCAGTTACAAGTTAATACTGAATACATGAATTGCAAACACACAGGAGAGCAAATTCCATCAGTAGGAAATGCAGTATCTTCAAATGATTAATGCTGGGAAAACATTAAAGTAATGAAATTACTTGTAATGATTTAATCATTTCATTCAACGTGTAAAACTATAAACAGCTGTTTTTGTTCAAAGCTAATTTGGAATTTCCTAGAACAATAAATAATGACTATGTTTCTTAAGGCATAAGCTCCCAGTTATTCAAACATCTGCTGTGCATGTTCTTTGGGGGGCAAAAGGAAGTTTTATTTCTCCATTCCATATAATGAGGACCAATTGAGTTCAGAAGAGGTACATTATTAGGACATTAACTGTCAATGACATGCTACAATACTCGCCTCAATACTGTGCTTTACTACTCACCTCAATACTGTGCTTTACTACTCACCTCAATACTGTGCTTTACTACTCGCCTCAATACTGTGCTTTACTACTCGCCTCAATACTGTGCTTTACTACTCGTCTCAATACTGTGCTTTACTACTCACCTCAATACTGTGCTTTACTACTCGTCTCAATACTGTGCTTTACTACTCGTCTCAATACTGTGCTTTACTACTCGTCTCAATACTGTGCTTTACTACTCGCCTCAATACTGTGCTTTACTACTCGTCTCAATACTGTGCTTTACTACTCGCCTCAATACTGTGCTTTACTACTCGTCTCAATACTGTGCTTTACTACTCGCCTCAATACTGTGCTTTACTACTCGCCTCAATACTGTGCTTTACTACTCGCCTCAATACTGTGCTTTACTACTCGCCTCCATACTGTGCTTTACTACTCGCCTCAATACTGTGCTTTACTACTCGTCTCAATACTGTGCTTTACTACTCGTCTCAATACTGTGCTTTACTACTCGTCTCAATACTGTGCTTTACTACTCGTCTCAATACTGTGCTTTACTACTCGTCTCAATACTGTGCTTTACTACTCGTCTCAATACTGTGCTTTACTACTCGTCTCAATACTGTGCTTTACTACTCGCCTCAATACTGTGCTTTACTACTCACCTCAATACTGTGCTTTACTACTCGCCTCCATACTGTGCTTTACTACTCGCCTCAATACTGTGCTTTACTACTCGCCTCAATACTGTGCTTTACTACTCGCCTCAATACTGTGCTTTACTACTCGTCTCAATACTGTGCAGTGTCCCCAGGAAAACAGCATATTGTTTAAAAAATTTCATTATTTTTGTCTTGTATCTACAGTAGGACCAAGTCTGGGACTGGTGGAAAGTTTTGAGTTGTTTGTTATGAAAGGACACTCGCGCCCTTCCTCATTTTGAGTACCCATTTTCCCCCTCAGTCACTGGGTTATAGTTATTTAAGAGTTACTGTTTCCTGTGACCTTTTAAACCTTAAAAGTAACTTTTCAAATACATGATAACGGTAAGGTTGTTGTTCTTGAAGGGATTGTTTCGATACATGAGAATCCTTAACAATCTTGAAACTGTATTGTTGTCTCTGTAGAGGTCTGATGTGTTTACTCAATACGGACGACTGACTCATTTCCAGTTCCTAATACAACGGCTCAATTTCAGGTTATCTGTCCGCTCTGGGGTTCACAGTCACTAACAGTTACTTTTGACTGTTACTGTTTACTAGGTATTGCATTCATAGGCTCAGAAATAATCTGGGTCCTGTCAGCTGTCTAGTCATCGGCTCTCCATGGACGTTTTAATTTCCATGGAAATAAATCTCAAAAATGTTCAATGCAGAATGTTCATGTTCTACTTGATCTTCTCTCTCCAGGTCCAATACTGACTTGAACTGTTAAGATGAAAAGCCAAAATGTTGCTTACAACCAGTGTTGACCACCACTTCAGGGCAATTTAAAACCCAGTTAGGAGTTGGGGGCTATGTCATTGTCTGAACCACTGGAACGTGACTCCAAAAGTCACCAAATGTTGGGAGGATTGACCTCTGCCATGACACAGTCACTTCCTCGTACTGTTATCAGCCTTCTTGGATGTTGTCGAACTTTACAAAGAGCTCATGCGTAGCTGTGTGAAGGAGAAAGGGAGAAGAGGGAGAGAGGAGTGAGGAGAAGAGAGAGAGGAAAGAGAGAGGATAGAGACATTTGAACCCTGATCCAATACCTTTAGTTCTACATAATGGCTTTCAGAGAGGATGATGACCTACCCTAATCTGACTTCCTTCAGGGTCTAACTCGGGAAAACATTAGCATTCCTCTTCTAACTTTGGGAGAAGAGCAATGAAACGGAATTCCAATACCGCTTAAAGAATCTTTGAAAGTATGAGGGGTCACAACCTGGCTGTATACACCATAGTTTGTTCCAAACGACAGCATATTCTGAATTAAGTGCACTTCTTTTGACCAGTGTGGTACGACATGAAGGGAATAGAGTGATGCCTCCTATATCTACTATAGACCCACATATCCTGTGTGTGTCTGTGTGTTTGTCTGTGGGTCCGGGTGAGAGACAAGGAAGGGTCAAATGAAGGCTTGGACTGCCTTCCATGGAAAAGAGACAAATCTTCTCTGAACTACGTAGCTGTGAAAGTATGCGTGGGTCATTCTTCTGGGGTTTGAGGAAGGCCAGGTCGACAGAATAATCCCTTGTCCACAACAATGTAACCTAATGTCCCAAGCCATATTGGGTATTAATGCTAATCTGCTTCAACCACAGTTTGTCTCTGATAATTTCCGCTCACACGTCACCACCATAATGACAGCTAAAGAAAACGGCCGTGATGACGTGACGAACCACACAAACGTACTGCACTCAAATGCCCGAAGAAGACAGACACACATCTGTTTAAGAGAGAAATGTGTAGAACACGGTCTGGGCTTGCCAAGCATAGGATGTCTGCTCTCTTGAGAACAATGGAATGAGTTCTTGGCTGTGGCCAGGGTGAGGGTGTGGAGGGCGTGGAGTGGTTAGGGCGAGTTCGGGGCTCCGTGGCCCAGCCCAGTGGATGTGACCTGGGCTGGCTGGGCTGCACGGCTGGGTGGGGCCACAGGAAGTCTGGTGCTCCTTCTGCCAATTAGGCGACTCGGCCTTACCAACCAATCGATAGTCTGACACAGGGCCATAAATAATTAACTGTTAATCTTTGATGTGTCGTTGATGGGTTGCTTGTAGACGTAAGCGTAACGAGCAGCAAATGTGAAAACTTGTGATGACTTACCAGGCTCTGACTGAAGTAGTCACAGAATTCTCTGTAAGTTATGGGCAAATCGCAAGCCTAATGGTTAACAGGTACTGAATGCTGAGTATTAAGTTAGGATGGGGTCCTTACTGTTGTTTTTTTCCCATATTGTTCATTAAAAGAAATATATAAATATATGAAATGTATGTTTTGTTGTGGGATTTCTTCTAAGGAAATCCCTCCCCAAAGTGAAGATAATAAATTGTCACTTACTATTGTTCCAGGAAGTAATTTTGTCTTAACTAAACCATTTACAGGACACACATTGCTGTCAATGCCTGCATGAACAAATCGCAAATTACAATTTTGTCAGATCATTGGAATGTAGAATCTGTTTGTATTCAACATTTGATGGCCCATTGGTTATCGTAGCCTCCTCAATTAACACACAAAAGCTGTTTTAAATCCAAATGTTCTCCCACACAAGACCTACGGCCTTGGCATAACCAAGGATTTTCCAGACATTTAACAAGTTCTCAAGGACAGAACAGATAAGCCCATTCAGACATTAGAGAAACAATACAGGGGCAAGAGAAGTTCCTCTTCTGTTTCGAGGAATGCTAAGAGCCAGCTAGTCAATCCATTCACACAAGATGAGCCTTGCTCTAGCATTTCAACTCTGCTCCATGTGGTCTCCAGCATTTACTTCCAGAAAACTCTCTCACTCCTCTTCGTGTTTCCTCCCATTGTTCTCTTCCCTGTGCCGATCCAGACTCCTCCCAAGTATACGAGAAAAGGTAGGATGTTAAAGCCCAGTTTCCTGTCAGCCAGTGAGGCCGAGTGAGAGGTGTGGGGGGCTGTCGGGTGTCCAGATATGACCTTCAGCTCCTAAAATCAGGCAAGTCATTTTCGGAGGAGGATCCATCAGAGATGGGAAAATGTGTCAGTCAATGCATTAAGTAAGGCAAAACGGGAGTCTTCAACCCTGGTTCCAAAAAACCTGGGAGGCTGCATGAAATGCAAATATTGGTTTTTTTGAAAAATACATGCCCATTTTGAATTTGATGCCAGCGACACATTTCTAAAAAGTGGGGACAGTTTTCGAATCTGGATGATATCATTTTGCATACACTCACAAACCAAGTGTCATCAGCGATGTCATGGGTTTGTTCAAGCCTGATTTCATTTATCCTTGGCTTAGAGAAGACAGACAGATAAATCATGCAGACTTAGAGATTCTACTGAGCCAGAAGACTGCAGCCAGATGTTATACATAACCATTACTGTTACTCAGTGAACTTCCAGAGAATAACTGCAGCTTCCAGCCGTTATCTTCTGGTGGTTTGCTTGTCCAGTGGTAAAGCATGATTAAAACTAGAGGTTTTTATGGCTGTGTGGCCATTATGTTATGAGTGTATCAAAGGCATTGTACATAAAGTGTAGTATTACGCCATATTGCCCTATTATTAATGTCCATATCTAAATATGTTTTATTGTCAACAAGCAACAACATAATGAGGTCTAATAAACAGGTGGTCTATGTGCTATACAGCCCAAAGAGCTTCAGAAGCCCCTCACCCACATTTTACATTTAAATATCATGGTGGGGAACTTTATTCCAATTCTAAATCTAATATTCCCTAAGCCCTAACTCTAACCCAAACCCCAAAAATGTAACATTAACTCAAAATCTCAACAGTGAAACTTTCTGAAACCTTAACACAAATTGTAACTTTCACCTAAACCCTAATCCCTACAGTAAATTGAAAATATACCTTTCTTCATGAGGACAGGATACATTTTCTCATTGGACCAACTTATTAGACTGTCCTATCCAAACACACACCCTAATATATACCAGAACGTAACACAGTTTTAATGCCTAACCTGAACCCATCTAAACCTAAAAGTAACACCAAAGTTAAGTTTCTACCTAAAACTACATTTTCTGCTGCTAATACAAACTGTGAAATGAAAATGCACACACACACACACACACACGGAATTATACTGTACAGACGCCATGTCTACATTTAAACCAGTTCCTCACTTTAAGACAAAATAATCTTGCATCAACTGGACATTTAGTTGGTCATAATTTTAAAGAGGGCAATAAAAACTCTGAAAATAGTTTAAGTAATTCAGTGCCGTGTTTGCATTTATACATCCACACGCCAGCTGAACACCAGAAGATAGATGAACAGATTTAGCCAAAGAGCTTGTACATTTCCCCAGGAAATGTGAAATGACTACTTCCTCTAGGAGATGAGCAGGAACATAGCCTGTAGCTGTGAAACTGTAAACCCGAATTAACTGACGGTCCCAGTGGGTTGGAAAGGAAGGTCCCAGGCCCTGGCTGGCTTCCTGTCACAACCACAGGGGCCACAGAAGGTGCACAGCGCCACCCTGTGCCTAAATATGTTTAGAGCAAATATTCTGTTCCAAGTGAGACACTCACACAGGTGAAAACCATAACGTCCATAAGTCATAATGCTTTTATTAGTCATAAGACTACATCCTAGCCTTGAAGGCTTTGACGTGTCCCGGCAGGGACCTTCTCCTCTGACTAGTGATTTTAAATCCTCTGTGCTTGTATGCCAATGTAATAATCTTACACTGACAGACATAATATTTTAATGTCTTCCTCTGTCACAAGACCGCATATAAATCTAAACCAGTGAAATCTTCAGGGACTAGGTGTTATTAACTCTGCGGCGAACAGGGATGACTGAAACTCTTTAGCGGATGATTGTACAGTGTTGAGACTCTAGAGTTGAGATAAGTGTTCAATTAGGCATGCTGGGTTTAGAGGGCTTGAGGAACCCTGTAAACATTTGTCTTGTCCGCAGGAAACATTTCAGCGCCTCTGGACAGCTCTCTGGCCTGCACAGCACCACAGATGTACACGGATTCCCTCGGCACCGGTATTACAGAGATACACAAGTTAGCACTTGCACGCAAACACACACAAGTACACGCACATGCAGGTGCACACACACACCCACGCGAACACGAGTTCACGACACTCGCCATTAGGTTGTGCTAGCCTTAAAGCCTGCGTGGTGGTTCCTCCTTACAGTGAACCTCTAGAACCAGGAAGTGTTTTGGAGAGTATCAGTGGTCAATGTCCCCGTGTGCCTTGGTGTTTGTTTGTTTGTTTGTGTGGACATTAACTGTATTCCGAATGAGGTCCGTTCTCAAGGTCATTAGGAATCCCTCAGCTCCGGCCTGTCCTGTGAACTCCCAGTGCTGAGAGAAGGGCGTAGCGGGCTGCCATTGTGGTGGAAGAGTAAACATCATTGTCAGTGTGTGACCAACCCTCTTATGTTGAACATATACATTGTCTTGGAGGCGGCTGGTGGACTACTTAAGACAAATAGATATTTCCTTGCTCGTACACATTTATTTTCCCTAACTGTGGGAGGGCTCCAAAGCCATTGGACGGCACAGGGATAGGAAAGAAACACCAGAGGGTGTGGGTCAAAGGTCACCAGCTGGGTCCGGGCTTGGTCCTATGTGGCGTACACCTCTCTTGGCCTGACTGCTAAACTGAATCCTGACTTTCACAACTCCCTCTGTCCATCTTTCTCATTTCACATTCTGTCAATAAAACAAATACTTTATTTACATAGGAAAGGTCTTTTGACATCAATGGCTTTAATGCATTAATTTCAAGTTTCTATGGTAACTAATGACAGACTAATGTGGGCGTATACATTCAGGTTCAATTCCAAGGGTGGTGCAGAATACGAGACAAGAAAAAAAGGTAGTACTCACCCCTTATTTTCAAATGTTTTATTGCATGACAGTTTGAAATCAGATTGGATTTAATAAAGAGATCTTGCCTCTAATTAGCACACTCAAAAAAATACTGAATGTCAAAGTGAAAAATAAAATAATAATGGACTGCGCAAGTTTTCACTGTACGTTTTGCAGAAGCCTAACACCACACATCATCCTGAGAACACCATCCAAACCACGAAGGCCGCTGGGGGCTGCATCATGCTATGACGACTGGGAAGCTGGTTAGGGTTGAGATGAGGGTGAACGGAGCAAAATACAGAGACGTCTTGGAAGAAAACCTGATCCAGAAAACACATGACTGTTGCGAAAATTCAATCTTTCAGCTTGACAGCGACCCAAAACGCACAGCCAAGGCAATGCTGGTGTGGCTATGAGACAAGTCTGGAAACATCCTTGAGTGGCCCAGTCAGCGCCCGGACTCAATCCAATTGAGAATACGTGGAAAGAGTTGAAAATTGCTGTTCACCACAGGTCCCCATCCAACGTGACGGAGCTTGAGAAACTTTACAAAAAAGGGCAAAAATGTCTTTGTCCAGATGTGCAAGGTTGGTAGAGACTCATCCAAATAGACTCTGTCAAAGATGCCTCTGACAAACATCGACTAAAGCGGGTAAACATGTAAGCAATCAATTATTTTCTGTTTTACATTTGAAATAAATTTAGAACAATTTGCTGATTTTACTTTTGTACTTATTTATAATGAATAGCAACAATCAAGTTTGACTTCATTTTGTCATTGTATAAAATCTGGAAAAGTCAAAGGGGTGAATACTTTTGAGAGACACTCTACACAGGACAAAGAGATAATAAGCAGGAAACCTGTCATCAGTCCAAATCTCTCATCAAAGAAAGGTGAAAGTCAAACTTATTATATTTTCATTTTACATTTTATTTGAGTTGACAGCACTTGTAGGTACACGTTATTCTTGGTCAAAAAAGACAACTTTTCAGGGGGTGTACTTATGTTTTGACATGACTGGGTATACAAGTAGCCTATACAAAGAAGAATCAGCCATTGCAATTCAGGCATTAAATGACACATTTTACAGACATTTAAAACATTATATTAATCATTTATAAAAGATAATATCCCTGATTTTAGTTTTAGTAGTATTGTGTTGTATAAACACTTTCCAATTAAATGAGGATGACTCTTCAACCAATTATACCAAAGATATATCCCCATCTCTACCATAGGAAACCCTTAAATGTGTATCTGAGCAGCTGTATCATATCAATACAGACATCCAAAAAGGAAACAGGGCAGACTTGGAGTATCCAGAAATTCTAATGAACTCACAGGATAAGGAGAACAGTCATCATTCAGCTACAGAATAGGAAATATTTTGTATTTAAAATGCCAATACACTCCGATTTTCCAGTTAAAATTAGTATATCCTCTCTTTATACTAAACAAACATATATTTTGTTCAGCGACAAACCAAGGAAAGACTTCCAAAGACATATACCTTTTTGTAATCTCCTGGGATGAGTCCAGCTCACTGATAGTTCATGTGGCTAAGACAAGCGTCATCCCTAACCGGAACTCCCTATCTTAGGCATCTCTTTAATACAGCTTTAATACAGTACATTCCCAAGGGTTATCTAATGTGGATCTCATGGTTAGATGTCATTTCATGTCTGAAAATGCTGGAACGGATAGTCTCATCACTGAAAACCATCAGATAGAACAATTTGAACAATCTTTAAAAATACATTTGTATCATAACACTTACATCTGGATTTACATGCAAAGACACTCAAATCACCAAATATCTGTTTAGTTGCCATACCTTTTATGGTTTCATTACATAATCAGGTGTTAAGCCCTTCTATTTTAATAGTGGTAACCTAAAAATGTATGTCTCAACCTAAAGCCTGCAGGTCCTATCCTCTAGTGAAAACTCAGGGTCTCTAGTGAAAACTCTAGAGAAACTCAGGGTCACGTTTTTTACGCAAGTTGGAAACAACAGGGCGACCCTGCAATGTGCTCGCTGAACTTTAGCACTTTCTCTTCCTGTTGGATGCCACTCTCTGACTAAAAGACCCACAGACAATGAAGGCTGTGAGAGAGGTTCAGGAAAACCGATGCATCAGCCCAAGTTTTGTCAAATTCCCGAATGCTTTAAGACAATAAACACTTTGGATTGGAAAGACATAGATCAATACAGTTATTGAACACATTTTGACAGATTTCTAGTAATTTACATTGCATAGGGAAAACGGTTAAAAAAATATTCTGCTTAATATGTCTTTCATAGAAAATGTTCTGTGACATAAGAGCCATAAATACACAACCAGTTTTTTTTATTTCTGGTTGACAAGTGTTATTGCTATCAGGCTGTGTCCTTGTGCAATAACTCTCAAGAACAAACATGCAACATCACTCATTAATTTGGAAATATGTTTTGCTGGGTTTAAACTGTCACATGGTATGAATACTTCCCAGATTGCGCAACAGCCTAATAGAGCTACATAGATAAACAAATGTGGTTGGTACGCTTTATTAAATGTAAGATCGCATTACTCCACAAGGGGGCATACATGTGCCAAATCATCTGTCTCTAAATTACCATGACTACGGCTAACAGGTGTCTTTGAATTGCTGCGTCGTCGGTTTTCGGGCGTTTAGCCAGAAGCAAGGGTATTTACAAAACCTTTGCTGATACAGCAGCAGGCACACACATCGAAACATTGCTTTTCTCTCCTTTGCACTCTTACTTGGACATTCCTTGAGTGTGCTATGTTTAGGAAAACTGTCTGGAAGAATACCGTGAGTGATGCCGTTAGCTGGCATCAGGACCAAGCACTGAACACAACCATACTTATCCTGAAAGAGTATGGTCCGACCGGATTCCTACTTAAAGAGGAAGGCGAAACCAAAAACTTCAAGGTAGGTATGCCAGTGTAACATGCCAACTACCCGTTGATCCTGATCAGAAGCATGTACATTTGATATTACTGTTACGTTTCGAAATGTCGTCACTGCAGACTTCGCATTTACTTTAATGTTGTGAATTCTTAATCTAGTAGCCGTTTCTCATATTACAAAGGTGTGCTTGGGAGACCCTCATACCTGTGCTTGTTCAACATTCAACAAAGAGAGGGACCTCTGCAAACATATATGCTGGTAATAATGAAGATAACATACTGATCGCACATTCGATTGTGCGGTTATTCTGTGAAATAACACTGGGGAACACAATTTTCGTTGAGTTAGATCTGACATTTGTTTTTGACTAACCTTTGGCCTCTGAATCCAAAAATTACCCCGTTTTTTCTATCACATCAACTTTTTGAGCTACAGGATACCCTCACTTTGTCTCACGAATCAGGGCTGTATAGGCACTTAGGACAAGAACTAACAGAGGAAGCCATGATCTTAAAGAAAGGAGATAAGTATGTGAATACAAAAGAAGTTGAAGTCACAAGCTTAGAAAAACAAAACAAAAAAACTTACATTAGGTCTGCTAACCCCTTGTATTACAGACTTTTATGGAAAAACCTGTAAAGGGCTGTATACAAGAGGTTAGCAGACTTTATGTACGTTACAAAAAATGTCTACGCTTGACTGTTCAACTTATTTTGTATTCACAAACTTATGTGTTCCCCAGTGCAATACAAATGTTTTGCCTATTCAGAATAAACTGTAAAGAAAAAACCTGACGTGCTAGAAGAAAACTGACTGTATTTTTTCAAATCAGCAAGCCAAATTTAGTCTAAATCAAGTGAAAAATCTAACTCCAAAGAAATGAGGTACAAAATTGTTTCCCTGTGTAATTGTACTTTTGTTTCAGGGTTTTACTGCGAAAATTCAGACTGCCTAGGGAACATGAATGTAAGTTCCAATTTGGCTAAACGACATTATAAAGTATAAACTACATTGTATGCCTAATCACCATAGCAGCCCATTCCTGAGGCACTTCATGTAGTAACTGCTGGATATGCAATAATACAGTGTTAATAAGCTCTACTCTCCTCTGGTATATACACTTCCAGATTGCTTTCAGCAGGGCCTAGTGGAGAGACAAATTCTGGAGTTGCTACAGGGTTCACACAAGAGCAGAACACCTCGACCAGTAGACCCACCTGGCTCTGCGGCTAAACCCACCAGACCAGAGCCAGATGACGGGGACGGGTCAGTCAGGCGTAAAGAGATTGAAGCTGACGATGTGTGTCCCATCTGCCAAGAGGACATGCTGGCGAAACGGCTGCCTGTGTGCTACTGCAGGTTAGGTCATATTTGTACGACTATTTCACTACACTGACAGGGCCGCAATTGGTCATGGGTATTATACCTTCAGAGCACTTATTCATACAATGGCGAACGCCGAAAGAGCTTTGACGACGGTTGAACAGTGTCATTTCTTTACATAAACAGTAGGGGAAAAAATACTCTGGAGAAAAACACCTTCTGCCACCAAACCATCCCGTCTTCTAACTCAGGTACGGCTGTGGCAACAGCGTCCACATCTCCTGTATGAAGGTGTGGGCCGACCACCAGGCGCGTCCTGAGGGGGAGGCCGCGGTTAAGTGCCCGCTGTGCAGGGAGGACTTCGGGCCGGTCGAGCTGCTCCTGGAGCAAGTCAGGACCGCCGCAAAGCTCTTCACAGCTGCTGAGAGGGAGAGGCCCGACAGGCACCTCGGGGTGCTCTGCAACAGCTGCGGGATCGGCCCGGTCACCGGCAAGTGTTTCAAGTGGGTCGCCCGCCTCTTATCCCGTTCTCCGTAGACCATGAGCTCAAATGTACAGACGTAGTTCCACTCACTTACCCGTGGATAACCAATGTCCACGGCTCCCGCGTAGATGCACCGTCTGCCGTTACTATCACCTCTGCGAGGACTGCATGGGGAGGAGGCGCCACCCTCAGCATGAGTTTGCCTTTCGTGCGGTAAGCCGTGTTCGAACGTCGGTGCTCACGCTGGGTCACGGCACACCGTCCGATGTAATGACACGGTCACTTGTTGCTTTTCTCTGTGTTGTTTTATTGTTAGAAGAGAAGTCAGAAGTGGCAAGGCAGCAGCGCTGCGGACGGCGGCGTGGTCCGCGTCGAGAGTGACCCGCTGCCGGATCACGTGTTCAGGAGCCTCCCCGCGGTCAGAGTGCGGAGTGGCTGCCGCCTGCTGGACCCTGGGCAGCAGTGCAGGATCTGCCTGAAGAGCTTCCAGCAGGGTCAGCGGGCTAGACACCTGCCCTGTCATCACAGGGTGAATACTGCACTTCGCTTCACTTAGCCAAAGAGAAGTGCCGGATACGGATTCTTTTTCCGTATCTGATCTAGCTATAGACTTTCCCTAGCGTGAACAATACACAAATAGAATAATAAGAAAAATGCTTTCAGGAATGTTTTGTTCTGGACTGGGTATGAGTATATTATTTTTTCAAAATATCTCCCCTAACACAGTTCCACACAGGCTGCATCGACCCGTTGCTTCGGCAGTCCAATTCCTGCCCCCTGGATGGCTACGTCATCTACAACCCCCTGACATGGAGCTGTGCCGGGGGTAAGGCCACGACCAGGCCGGCCTCCCCAACCCATGCCCAGGCTAAGCTCACAGAGCAGCACAGGCTGGAGCTGTTTGTCCCTGGAGTAGCCCTCTTGGATAGGGCCGCCAGGGTCCTTCCCTCCCTGGTGGCGGATAACACCGAAGCCCCAGCCAGTGCCCCGGCCCCCCTCCCTCGGGACACTATGGTCATCGACTTACAAGGTCTACGCATCCATAAACGAAACGCTGAACATATAAAGAGAGTGGCCAAGAAGGATAGACCTCTTCTCCAATCCGTTATCCATCACAAGACACTTTCCTCCGAGCATCCAAGGCCTGACACGTGTAGCATGAGGCTAGGCAGCATCAAGTCACTGTCCTTGGGTAAGGGTTTGACCCAAACACATGCTACCACAACTAACATGCTGGGGGAGGTCCACAGAGGGACGGAAAGGGAGCTGTTTGTAGGTGTGAACAGGTCAGATGGAGACACGACGACCGCTACTGGTGCTCAGCCCAGAGCGGTCGTTTCCCTGTGGAAACCAAGACCCAGGAATGCCCAACCGGGCACAGGAGACAGGCAGAAGACCTCTGGTCTGAGAATGACAGGGGTGGTGATCAAACACCAGAGGGAAAAGTAGGCGGTAGATTCCTAAGTATATAGAAATTGTTGTTAATGCTATTGCTATCGATACTGGCATTTAAGAGTATGTCAAAGCTTTATAATTTCATGTTTTTCTATAAATGAAATTGGAAAACAATCACTTAACTGTTTTGTTTATTTGGTTGTGTGTGTGTGAGTGCCATCATTAATAACTCACTATTCCACCTCCATTAGATTAATTCATAATTCATTTAGAATTTACATTTTCCATGAGACCTACTGAAGCAGTGATTTTAATATATTACATTCAAGTGGTTCAGGAGATTCCATCACTGCATATATTTTCAAGCTAGACTCCCCATGGGATTTTGAAATTTATTTATACCTTTATAGTTCCATTATAAGCATTCATCTAGATCAGGGGTCGGCAACATATTGCTCATGGGGCTAATCTGTTCCACTAGTGATTTTTTTTTGGCTTTGTAGAGATGAGTTAACCATACCAGTAGGTCTGGGTGCTGCTGTTAATTCCTATGTCTACCCATTGAAAGTAGGGGTGCGAGATGGTTCGATGGGGGGCGTCAGTGGTGGTTGGGAAGACTTAGCAGTCCAAAATGTTCCTGATGAGGTGAAACTTCTTTAGTCCGTCCAGCAGAAAAAGTCTGTTTTTCAGGAACTGAAACTTCAAACGAGCAGGAACGGCGCATTCCTCCAATGACTCAGACACCCTCAGTCCAAGCTATATGCGCTGCAGATTTCTGTGTGGCAACGTCCTGAGTCAGAGCTGCAATGGATAACACATTACCACTGAGAACAGTGATCGTCACTGGAGGCAGCGCGACAAGTGCGTCCTCAACTTCCTTCACAGACTTCAAATCCTCCCACAGAACCTTTCTGATCACTCTGTCCTCTACATGAAACTCTCTGATCAGACTGTCCACATCAGACTGTATGGAGAGGTTTCCTCTGAATATATTTTTTACACTGGATGATATGTACGTCATAGGGCACTTCTCACAAGTCACGCTTCTTCCACAGGGGTTCACCCTCTCCAGCGGGTGTCCTTGTGGACAGGTGTGCTCCTCGGACAGCAAGTGTCCAATGATTTTCCCTTTGAACTCCTGACAGTCAATCATTCCCGGTGGCACATTGCATTTCCCACCACTGGGTACGTTGGCAAGAGTAGAGTCTGGTGTTGTGTTAATGGTAATTTGATTCCTGGACCTACCTACAGAAACATTGGTAACTCTGTACCATTTCCCCTCTTCAACTGTGTGTTCATGGTTCCACACGACCAGGGTTGCAAGTGTAGTCTGATTGCCATCCATATCACCTACAAGGTATTTCACCATGGGAAGCCTTTTTTGGGCTCTTGTTACACAATGGCTGTCTTGCAGTCTCTGAATCACCTCCACTGTAACGTTCACCTACAAAGCAAGAGAAACCAACACTCTCACTTGAAGTAAACTGAAGTAAACAAGAACAGTATTCAATGACCACTGAATTATCATTATACCTTAATTGTTTCAGCATTTTTTTTGTCCACATTATGGGCAGCTAGGTTCAGGGACATATCCTCGACCCTTACATTAATACCGCTGTTATATTTGAAGGGTAAATCCTCAAGGATGGAAAATCTAGATATCTCAGTAAACTTGGTTGACAACTTGTAGTTTGGCTGGAGCACCACTTTTTCCAACTTCACTGGAGTTCTTAAAAGAAAAAAGAAAAATGCATTGTAAAATATTTATGTAAACAGATATTACTTAATCCCAAAACCTTAAAAGCCTGTAAAAATCCATGTAAACATACCTTTTTCTCTCTGCCATGACAAAGCGTTCTTGCAGCAGTGTCTGAAAAACCATAATAGTCCTGCTCTCGTTTTCCTCCATTAAAACTGCAGTGAAATATTGTTTCTTCTTCCCTCTCTTAATAGCTGAGACATTGTATAAATATCCACAGTAATCTCTTGTTCTTGTGTGCCAATTCTCAGTTTTGGACCCTGTTGAAGATATTTTTGACATGAAAGAGGGGGCATATATATTTAGTCAAAGAAAATCTGAGTTTTACAAATTTTAATTGCCATGCTGGCACAAAAGCATGTTCAAAAACATTCAACATAAGAGGGGTAGGGGCCTACTTGTTTGGGTGCTTGATGGCGCTAGAGATCTGGTGTCCCAATCCATATCTCTAAGTTTAGGCATGGTCTTAACTATCTCTGGCGACTTTAAGAGGTCCAGAAAACCACAGCAGAAATCCTCTCCTTTTTGACTCAGTAAATCAATAAGGTCAATGACAATCCTCTCCTGGTTTTGACTTTGCACAAGTCCATGAATGTTTCTGTATTCACGGTCTGTCAATAGTTTCTCTGTCTGGGTGTACTGGAGAATAAAAGAGGCATTCCCTGACAGAGCCTCAATTAGAAAAATCTTTTTCTCGCACATAAACTCTTTGGCCATTGTCCTTGGGGATGATGTTAGGTGGTTTTCAATCAGTAGCACAATGGAGTGCAATGTTTAATGGAACAGCAATGTTCTGAATGACCACTTGAAGTATGTGGTGATTAACCAGAATGCAACTGCATGTACGGCGTAATTTCAAATGGTCATGATTTTCAGGCAAGGCTCCACCAGACTCACCAAATAGGAACAAAGATACGACCACTAAAGGATGATACTCACGGTTTGGGTAACGTATTGCCTGATACAAACTGTCAAGCAACGTAGTAAAGCAATTAACTGAAAGCACTCCTGTGTCTCTGGTTGCCACCATCTACTTCCATTTGGTCTGACTGGTTTGATTTCTTGTCAGGGTGAAGGTCTCTAGGTGCCTGCCAGTCATGTGAACTCAGACAACCACCTTGAAGATGAGATGGAAATGTTTTATTATTTACTTAGTCAAATCTCAACATAGTGAGAACAATAAAATTAACCATAGTAGTTTTAACATACAACAAAAACAAAATGTTATTTTACAGAACCATTCCAGAATATTTGTATACATTTAGCCAGTACTCATTAAAGTTGTGTACCTGACTCAAAATGGACCCTGTGTACTAAATCACCCAATTTGCATAAGGTTACAAATTCTAATTGTATCACTTAAGAGAAGCTGGGTTGCTTCTTTAAGAGTAGTAACATGAGAAATACTAGCATGCAGGGTCAACACACGACAACTATGCTGTAGCTGGGTTATTAACTGACATTCTGTTGCATGATTAACCACTGATCTTGACTTGCTTTTTTAAAATGTATAGAAGTAAAGGGTAAAAGGTAAAAACATACATTGCCCAGATAAATGCCACTATGACATAAAACGCAGTTAACAAAAGTTGGTAATCTAGGCTGACGTGTACACGCCTACGCCATCATTAATGCATTGTTATTTGAGCCACAACAGGCAGATGGTGTGTAAAGATAGGTATTCACCCACACAAAACTAGCAGAAGGAATGTCGCTATGCACTGATAACACCGGTTATTCCTTGAAGGTTTTTATTCCAAAAAGTAAGTCTTGATATTTTGTTATTATTGATTTATTACTGATGTCACATCATATGTTTTCCAGAACGTTTTGTTGTGTACATTGGATAAAAAGGTCTATCCTTCAAAAACTTCTTCCTCTCAAATGATCTTTGTCAAGATAGTTACGGCATTTCAAGAAGCTGATTAAACATGTCATTACAATGGTTCACCTTCCGCTGGGGACAATAAAAGGCCACTCATGTATATAGCTTTAGATGGTCTGTAATATGTTTTGTGTCTTCCACACTACTTCCTGCACAGCGAATGCTGACCCAGTACCACCTCTCCTTGTGTCTTTTGACCCATCTGTATAAATTAACACATAATCCTGCTATACAGATGTGTTTTTAATAAATCAGACGAGCCAACCACCCTCCATCCAATGCTTCTAGATTAACTACTGGATCTCAATGTGTTCTGCCCAAGTCAGCCTAGGATCAAAGTACACTCCAAGATGGCCCTGGGTCTAACATTCTAAGCCCTATGTCCAGTGAACATGCATTGCAGCACAGTAGGTTCAAATCTAGGATTAACTCCAAATGAATATCCATGATTATGAAAGGAAATGGTCAATGGGGAGGTGTCCATATACTTGAACAATGTGATAGTATATTACATGTGTTATGTGTTGGAAATATAAAACATTGTAAATACTAGTTTGGTAGAGCTTTTAGATAGAAACAATCCTAATGATACATGCAGTGCATACCCACAATGTGAAGAGACATTCACCCACCCACAGATGCATAGCGTGACCCTTTTTATATAATGTAAGAAACGAAATGTTCACTTATATACTTATATCATATTTAAATGAAGAACACCTGGCTGAATAAACCATAAATCAACTGCCAGCAATAGCTTGAATTAAATTACAGTAAAAATCCAACGGTGCAACTTAACTTGTAATTGGCATTTATGTACTGTACTTTGCACACTCGGCCTATACAGCAACTGCGTGTGTGTGTGTGTGTACATATATCATTTTGTTAAGTGTATATACACACACATGTATAAACATACACATATATTTATGCATCTGATTTATCACATTCACAAATTACTTTGTTTTCACAATACACTGACCTGTTGAACTTATGTACAAAGAAAGGGATTCTCGAACCTCATCTCGATTGGACTAATGACCAGACAGACCACATTTCCAAAATAGAGGAGACACCCAAAAATACTGTAAAGGGTGTGTAAGAAATTAGAATTACAATCTATTTAGCTAGCTACTTCCTATTGACAGGAATTTGACCTAGAAACATCTCTCTCCGATTAAAATGCACACAAACCGACTTTGCAAATAAGGGAAACTTACCCAGAAACCAGTTTCAATAAAGTAAACGTGAATCATTTAGTATGGAGCCAGTCTTATTATAATAACTATGAGGACGAGAAATGTCATTAAAAGTCAAGGGCCCTCGTTTATCAAAAGTGCGTACACCAAATTTCCAGCGTACACCTGGCGTACACCCAAAACCACGGTGACTTTGAGATTTATCAATATGGACGTTGGCGTACGGGACTCTCAAATCCTACGCCAGCTCAGGAGGTGGTGTACGCACGTTTTGAGTTAGTGCGGAAATGCGCAGAAAAAAAATCCTAACGCACTGACGAACTAAAATATATGATATATTATGACCAACTGTAAAAAAAAAAAAAAAAAACGTCAGTGTTTAGTTTTGTGCAACATGGACTTCAATGTTTAATTTGTGTGACTTTACCAAAGCATTTGATTTATATGTGTTCCTTCAGATGCGAGCCTGTGCGCTTTATATGACGTTTCAGGGTTAGGCCCGGCAGTTGCGCACGGACTGGGTTCAGTAATAAAAGGCTTTTAATGACCAAAATATAATTCAGACTGACAAAATAATAAAAATGACAGTCTTCTTTTAAATAATAATAATAATAATAGAAATAATAATAATAACGACATTCTTCTTCTAAATAACAATAAACGTAATTAATAATAAATATCATAAAATAATAAGACGAATATTACAAATTGTCATGCAATTATTAATGTGAATGTATGGTACTCCACATCACATCATCATCTTTTATTCCGCTTTTTAAACTGCCAAATGAAACAATTTTATTTATTTCAACCTACCTGGTGATCGTCTCTATCTTCACGTCCAGAGAAGTTTCTCTTTTTTGCCGTCTTCCGTGTGTCCATAGCGTAAAATGAGGGCGTGGGGGAAGTGGAGACTTGAATATATAGGGGCGTGTTATTCTAATGACGGTCGTTTTCAGCCGCGGCATTTATCAAGGGCAGGTATTGTGTACACCTGGATTTTAAAGGTACGCACAGCTTCATAAATCAGGCGGTGAGAGGAGTGTAAGCAAAATCTTACGCCAACATATACACCCGTTTCTACGCAAGAATGATAAATGAGGGCCCTCGTCTTATTATTTTAATATTCGTCTTATTATTTTATGATATTTATTATTAATGATGTTATTTAGAAGAAGAATGTCGTTATTATTATTATTTCTATTATTATTATTTAAAAGTAGAAGAATGTCATTTTTATTATTTTGTCAGTCTGAATTATATTTTGGTCATTAAAAGCCTTTTATTATTGAACCCAGTCCGTGCGCAACTGCCGGGCCTAACCCTGAAACGTCATGTAAAGCGCACAGGCTCGCATCTGAAGGAATACATATAAATCAAATGCTTTGGTAAAGTCACACAAATTAAACATGTTAAAGTCCATGTTGCACAAAAATAAACACTGAAGTTTGTAATTATTATGTTTTTTTTCAGTGGGTCATAATATATCATATCTTTTAGTTTGTCAGTGCGTTAGGATTTTTTTTTCTGTGCATTTCCGCACTAACTCAAAACGTGCGTACACCACCTCCTGAGCTGGCGTAGGATTTGAGAGTGCCGTACGCCAACGTCCATATTGATAAATCTCAAAGTCACCGTGGTTTTGGGTGTACGCCAGGTATACGCTGGAAATTTGATGTACGCACTTTTGATAAATGAGGGCCATTGTGTCCATGTTATCCAATGGCCAATGAGTGCCAATGGCCTTTTGTTGTTGTTTCAATTCAATTCATTAATTTGTTAAACATGCACTATTTTATTATCGTATAGATTTTACAGTGGAAACTGTTCAACCTTTTCAGAGAAACGCATGTGTTGTTCTGAACACTGGCGTAGTGTGGTGACGCCGGGCCTGGGTGCAAGTTGTCCTAATGCATCGCGATAGTGGCACTGAAACACAGTGAAAATACAAACAATAATTTAATGACAGAGGCAGAGCACGGACCCCCCCATCACCCCCTGCACCCCCAATAGCTATGCTCATGGTTCTGAATTAAACGCTCTTTTGTTGCTTCAGTTTAGAAAATGACTGTAGACACACACAATATACTGTATTTGTGAATTTGGTTGAACAATTTTATGCACTGGAAAATAGTAGGCCCTACTTTATTGTTCATTGTGTGTAGGTGGTGAGTGTGTGCGCACGGTGGAGGGTCATAGTCTGACTGTCCCATTTTTCACCCTATTAAATCTGGTCACCATGTAACAAAAATAATTAACAGAGGAGCTCAAAATAAACACAAGTCCTCTTTTATCCATTTTGTCCATTAATGTTTCAGTGCCTGCAAAATTATTAAACAAAAACATGAATGGGGAGAGAGCATCTTGTTCTTCCTCTGGAGTTGAGGCCTCTCTGCATCTACACAACACCCTCTATTTCCTCATCATTCAGGGGTGAGGACTTGTACCCAGTCTCAGAAGAGGCCCTTGTTGGCATTTATCCCAGCAACAACATCCCCCGGGTCAACAACGCATCCTGGCAACTGAAATGAAAGATCACAACAATCACATAGAAGATGGACATTATTTTGTTTACATCTCTAAATAATGACAACATAGTGTATATGAAGTTACAAAATGGATCTTGCCTGTTTGTATATAGTGAAGGGTGGATAAGTGTCATCGTGCAACCTTAGCTCGTTATAACATACCATAACTGACTAGAGCTGGCTAACACAAAACCTACCTTGTTGCAAAGCTAGCTATCTTTAAATGTAGCTACAGTATAAGGGTTGTAGTGTTCCCTGTGTTCAATAACTAGCAAGCTATTCAAATCTCAGATTCAAATAAGGAAGTTAGTAGATAAGCCACCTCCCAAATCACTAAATACAGTATCTCACAAAAGTGAGTACACCTCTCACATTTTAGGAGTGTACTAACTTTTTTTGCCAGCGGTTTAGACATGAATGGCTCAGTGTTGTGTTATTTTGAGGGTACAGCAAATTTACACTGTCATACAAGCTGTATACTCACTACTTTACATTGTAGCGAAGTGTCATTTCTTCAGTGTTGTCACATGAAAAGATATAATCAAATATTTGCAAAAATGTGAGGGGTGTACTCACATATTTGATTATATCTTTTCATGGGAAAAATGTAAAACCTTTCAATAACCTGGTTGCAACTCCAAGAATCCTTTGCAGGCAATACCTGCTTGAAGTCTGGAACACATGCACATCACCAAACGTTGAGTTTCCTCCTTTGTGATGCTTTGCCAGGTCTTTACTCTTTATTGCAGCTTTCTTCAGTTATTGTTTGTTAGTGGGTCTTTCTTCCTTAAGTTTTTTCTTCAGCAAGTGAAATGTATGCTCAATCGGGTTGAGATCAGGTGATTGACCCTGCTATTGCAGAATTTTCCACTTCTTGGCCTTAAAAATCTACTGGGTTTCTTTGGCAGTATGTTTTGGGTCATTGTCCGTCTGTAAAGTGAAGTGCCTTCCAATCAACTTAGCTGAATTTGGCTGAATCTAAGCAGACAATATATCCCTATACACTTGAGAACTGATCTGGCTGCTTCTGTCACATCATCAATAAACACTTTTGACCCAGTGCCATTGGAAGCCATGCATGCCCATGCCATCACACTGCCTCCATTGTGTTTTATAGATGATGTGGTAAGCTTTGGATCATGAGCTATTCCAAGTCTTCTCCATACCTTTTTCTTCCCATCATTCTGGTACAGAATAATCTCAGTTTAATCTGTCCAAAGAATGCTGTTCCAGAACTGTGCTGGCTTTTTTAGATGTTTTTTTATTCTTGAGGCTTATGAATTGTTTGCACCTTGTGGTGAATCCCCTGTATTTTCTCCTTCTCCACTATAAATCCTGTAGATCTAAGGAATGCATTTTAAAAATGTTCCCTTTCTCCTGCCCTGTTTTAAACTTAAGAGGACATGAGGTCTTGGCCCACACCTCTGGTGTACTAGGCTTGAAAAACTAATTGCTGTCCCTGTCCAAAGAACTCCTGGTTGTGTTGCAGATCAAGACGATAGCTGACGATTTCAGCTGCCACTCTGCTCATGACTCTGGTCATGCTTCTGACTTGAACTAGGTTAAAATAGACTCTTGGACTCAGCCCACATGCATTTATTAATAATTAATCATTATTAATCATTAATCAGTACTCTTCATATGGTCACCCGGCACAGCCAAAAGAGGACTGGTCACCCCTCTGAACCTGGTTCCTCTCTAGGTTTCTTCCTTTGACCGCATGTTGTGGGTTCACAACAACAGCTTCCAAATGCAAATGCCACACCTGGAATCAACTCCAGACCTTTTACCTTTTTAATTGATTAAGAAATAATGAAGGAATAGCCCACACCTGTCCATGAAACAGCTTCTTTTTTTTTCTTTTTTTGGACTTTTGGTCTCTTGAAAAAGAGGGGGCTACATATTACAGAGCATTAATTCCTAAATCCTTCCTCCAATTTGGATGTTGAAACATAATGCTAAAGGACTGCACTTGAAGCCCATATTAATTATTTAATTGAATTATTTAACCTGAATATATATATATTGGTAAACAGGTAAACATATTTTACTGACATAATTTCCACACTGTTAGGTACAGATCCCACCCTGTTAGGTTGCTGCCCAGTTAAAAAAGGCTGATTTAATGTACAAATGTTTTGGTATCAAAGAATAGATACAAAATATGTTAACATAAATCAGGTTCCTAAAGTGTTGTCTGTTGTTTGAGAAGTGTAATGTAACGTGTATAAATCACCTTCAAAATGTACTCAGGTACAAGCGGAATTGTCTACCCTCATGGATCTGGATTGTATTGGTAAGTTCTATGTCGGAGCTCAGAGGCTTACGTAAGTAAATTGTTCTATGAATATTCAGTTTTATTGCTTGAGCAGACACTAAAATAACTTTCCAAAGAGGTAGGATGTCAGGCGGTTTTGGAAGATAGGAAGGGATTCTGCTGTTTAAATATTACTCCAGCATTCAAGTGCCAGGGCATAGAAAGCCTTGGACTTGGCAAAGTGGGAGCTTCGCTTTGTTGGGAGACATAAGAGATGTTGTCTAAATGAAATGCTAGGGTTGGGATGTTGGTTTTGAGCAAATCATATTAGGGAGGGACAGTTTCCCATAACGCTCTGCAGGCAAGAACCATGGCCCTGAAGATGATGCACTCTGGAAGACATTGGGGTGTCCAGACTAGTCAGGTGGCATGGGAGACCATAGGACAGTTGAAGCCTAGACAGGCTGTGGTGTTTTGGACAAGCTGCAGGGGTTTGATGGCCCACGTGGATTGCCCAGCCAACAGAGTTTTAGTTGTTATGGTTGGAAGATGACAAGTGCCTGGATTATTTCCTCTGCTGTTTTCTGTTGTACCCTACGGATGTTGAAGAGCACAAACCTGAGAGCAGTAAATTTGGTGTATGTAGATAATGATCAAGTGTACTGTCACCATTTTGGATCTTGGAGAGCTCAAAACAGTTCGGTTCTGTCAAAATTGAGGTTAAGGTGGCAATGGGCTGAAATCCTGGCTGAAGTATCTTCCAGGCACACAGAAATGTAAGTCACTACCAGGGTGTCAGTAGGATGGAAAGAGAAAAGTAGTTCCACGTTATCATCATAGGAATGATAGGAGAGGATATTCAATATAAAACTGAGCCAAGTGACTTCGTGTAATGAGAAAAGATCATAGGACCTAGAACTGTACCCTGGGGGACCCCAGTAGTGCAGACACACATCCTCTCCAGACAGGTAGAAAGCCGTCCAGGCGAGCGCCGTGCCTGAGCAGGTGGAGAGGAGGATCCGATGGGTCAGTGTCCAAGCCAGTGGATAGATTCAATAGAATGAGACATAGGCACAGGCTCATAGGCTTGTGGTCTATCTTGGCTTTTATTTGTTTGTGCTTTATCTTGTAACCTTAGATCATAACTGGGTCAACAATGCTTGTTTTTGTCAGAATGTTCTTGTATTTGAAGTATGCATTGTATATAAGTATGCATTTTACAATGTGATTAACAACCATTTGCTTTTCATAGACAACTGTCAGAAATATTTTGCAAGACTCATGAGGCTATATCAAGTCACATCAAGGCCTTTTGCCTAATAATTCTTGCTTGCATGTTTCTATTCATTTGTATCTTTATGGTGTCAGATACAGTTTTACTAAATGTTTCTACAATATCCTATGAAGTTAAACTTCACTCTGACCTCATACCGTTTAGTCTGCTTATCATAGCAGGAACAGGTAGGGGCTTCTAGTCCCAAGATTGTCCCCACCAAGTGTGTCCTGCTATTTGAGTGGCAAATGTTCCTGACATCTTCACATGCTAAGGCACCAACTTTCATCTCACTACAGTTCTGTGGTCCATGCACTGTGTTCTAAGACTAGTGTTTTAGTTCTACATTCTGAGTACTTCAATATTCTGTCTGCTAGGTTCAACGAGCTGTTTGCTCCTTGAGAAGTAGATCACATTTTGTGTTTTCCTTCCCAGAGGGATTAAATGAAGTGCGTCCCTCTGTGTACCGCACTGCAATGAAGCTCCGCTCCTTACAGAAACTCTGCCATAGTAAGAGTGTGTGTGTTTAAATTAAATGCTCCTCATGTGTGTGTAATCTGTGCCAGTGTTTGTATACTGTGCTCTTAATGTATGTGTTTCAGTGCATGTTGTGACTCTGCGGGAGCTCATCCCAGCGCTGCGCTCTCTGGGCGGAGCCAGCAACCCTGGGGCAGGGCTTAGTAAGCAGGAAGTGATGCAGGGCATGAGCAGGATGTTTCAAATCGTGGAGCAGGAAGTACCTGGTCAGGTGTCGGCTGAGGCACCAGAACAAACCTGCAGACTGCTGTATAGACTCTATGACCGGTAAGGACACACCAGGGTCGGCCCTAGCATTTCAGGGTCCCTTGGAGATATATAGTTGAGGGACGTTAACCACACTGTAAAAGGTTTTAAGAGTCACTCTTTTTAAGGTGGATACACATTTTCAGATAAAGGTTATCTTCCTGGAGTTCTACTCATTTTGCAATAGGGCTCAGAGAAATTACGCTGTTTTATAATACACTCTCTGCAGTTCTCCCCATTTTGCTGTGGGCAGAGAGAAATGTTGTCATTAAAGAAACTTTGCTACAATTATGATGTTGATTGATTGATAACCAACCAACGCAACAGGATTTCTGAGAGAGAATGCCCAAATTGACTAAGATTCCAAAAATTGTAAGCTGACATGGCTAATTGAGTGAATGTCACTGATTGACATAACAAGCCACAACTGCACCTGGTGTATCTCAGACTGTTTGGCAGCAGGCCAGCCCTGACACATACACAAACACATAATATGTCCTGAATCTGAAAAATAATTGGTGTGTGTTTTTCCCAGAGGACAGGCTGACACTGTCTGTTGCAGGTCAGTCGAAGCTGCACTCATCGCTCTCTCAGCAGACACGCTATCAGCCAAACACAGGGGTGAGTTAAGATCACTAACCCGTCCCTATTCCGATATTTTTTCCTTGTCAATTGGTCTTTCGTCTAATCCCATCCGGATCATTTCCCAGTAAGTCTTTTTCAGGGCTGATCTGACTGGTAAAAGCCGGTATTGTTCCGCCGGTTTAAACACGGCCTCTTTTTGTTGCAGCTCTGGTCGCTCTGGCAGAGAGGTGCAGTGGGAGGGAGGGAGGCATGGTCAGCAGGAGCGGTCTCAGAGTCCTGCTGCAAGACCTCAGCCAGGTCTGACACACCCATAAATACACACACAAAAACCGACAGCTTTGAGCTGTCTTGCATGATTAGCTTCTGTGCACCTTTCTGTGTGTGTGTGTGTGTGTGTGTGTCTGTGTGTGTTTGCTGTAGGTCCCGGCTGTAGTGCAGGAGAGCCATGTGTTCGGCTCAGCAGAGACAGCTGTTCGTTCCTGCTTCAGTGGGGTAAGTGTTTAATGCGTGGTGTTTCACAAGGTGGGTGCTCTCCCAAGCACCTAAGAGTTAATAAAAAAAAAATGTGTGTGTTATTTATTCAGCAGAGACACTTTAGAAATTGATACATTTTCAAAAATAAAAAAGTAACATTAGACTATTTCAAAACCACCAGCAACTAAAGATACAAAACTAACAGAACACCTCTGACTCAGTGATTAAATTATTTTCACTGGAGTTTACGTGCTTTCACTTGACCACCATAGCAGGTGTTCAGGACAACGCTCTCTAATCCGAGATAGCATCCATCCCCCTCCCCAAAAGACTTAACATGGCTGTGGATGAATGCACAGACTGCAAGTGGCTCTTGGTAACAGCGCCTGCTAAGTGACATGTGTCATGTCTGTGTGTGTAGGTGCTGAGTGCAAGTGTGCGTGAGGAGCACGTCCTCTCGTGGCTGCAGTGTGAGCCCTGTCTGCTGCTGTGGCTCTCCACCCTGTACCGCCTGTCGGTCAGCGAGAGCGTCACACACTCCGTCCGCTGCCACGCCTGCAAGACCTACCCTATCACAGGACTCAGGTGTGTGTGAGTGTCTATAATGTCTGGATAGTGTGTGTGTGTGTGCACGTATAGTAAGCGTGTTCAGCCTTTCTCTCTGTTTTCAGGTATCGCTGCATGAAGTGTGTGAACATCCACCTGTGCCAAACCTGTTTCCTGACGGAAAGACACACTAAAAAACACAAGAGCTCCCATCCAGTTCTAGAGCACTGCAGTCAGGTACAGACACCCACACACACACACACACACACTCTCTCTCTCTCTCTCTCTTGTCATTGACAGTTTTTCCTATCTCCAGCCCTCCTGGAGAGAATCCCTGGCCTCCTTAGCATACAGCGTACGACACACCTTGTTACCACGGCGCTACACACAGAGGAAAGCAGAGAGGAGGGGCCTAATAAAGGCAGAGACGCAAGAAGAGCCACACACCAGGTAAATCAGAAATGGATTGCCATGTATGTAACAGTCAGACAATATATATTTTGTATATTTTAATTGATACTGTGTAATGCACTAATTGGATAGTGTTGTATTCCCTGTGATTACAGCGTTATTACCTCTGACCCTTTACATCAGTCAGAAGTTTCACCCGCCCCTGGCGACATCCCACCAATGGACATAGCACCTTCCATTAGCCCTCCCCAACCCCTGGACACACCCCTAGCTGTCATTATGAGAAAGACATCTAAAGCCCTCCAGACTGAGTCCGAGCCTCAGGTAACCTTACACCTCATCCGTCTCCCTCACACCACATCTCTCATGTTCAGTATGGCTCATATGAAATAAATAATCCAGGCCCAGTTTTTCAAACGTTTATCTATCAGATGGGATGAAAATCACCAGAGTAGATAGACAAATCAATATCTTGAAATAATTCAATTTATTTTGTTTCTACACATTTCATCCTATAAAACAGCTGAAATCCTAGTGGAAATCCTTTGAAAAACTACTTGATGATGACTAGCCTGACGTGTTATTTAGGTCTGTCTTTTTGTCCCCAGAGAAGAGACTCTGTCCTCGTGAACGACATCAGAGACCTACAAAGGGACAAATGGTGAGCTTCAATCATTGTTACCCTTTAACCTCCGAACCAGTCTGGGCGGTGCTTTGTCACCCGTGTTTGTGTGTGTTTGCTCAGGCTTCTGGAGAGGCAGCTGCAGGTCTGGAGGGTGGCGGTCCAGTCCGAGCAGGGCAACCTGGAGGACCGCTGCTGTGAGATGGAGGCCAAGATGGAGACTCTGAGAAAACACAACCTCAGACTGCAGGACATGCTCTCAAAGGTGGACACCTATGCGTGCACAAACAGACACAAAACACTTACACTTCAGGCTTGACACTGTGCTGTCTTCCTTTTCATTTTAAAAGGCTACAGGCATGTCAGGGACACACACTGATGTTGTTCCACCTGACCCTGTAACGTCTGGTAAAATCAAGGCAGAGAGAGATACAGCCTCTCCTCTGAGTTACGTGAGTTCTGAATCCTTCTCCGGATCAAGAAAAGAGGAGAGGAAAGAAAAGGAGGAAGAGAGTGGAGACGAGGACTGCAGAGAGAATGAAGAAAGTTACCCAGAGAAAATGCACAGAGTTGAGTTGAAAAGAGCAGAACAGAGAGTCGTGGTTGATGATGAGGATGAGATTGTGACTGGCTCAGCCAAAGAGACTCATACTGCCACAATGCACTGGAGAGAAACCTTTAACCTTCATACCTGTGATGGGGAGAAGCGTATGCTAGATGGGCAGGTCACAGGACCAATAGAAGACCAGCCTGTTTCAGAAGAGAAGAATTCTGGAGTGTGTAGTTTAGTGGAAGAGGAGAAACTGTGTGAGCTGGTCCAACAATTAAAAAGCAAGCTGTTGCTTGACATTCACACACATACAGGTGAGTGTAGAAACACACACAAGCTTTGCTTGTCTACACAAACACTCTTACATGTGGACAGGTGTTTGTGTACATGTGTGTGTACTAACTTGTCACCCCCTCCAGACTGCAGACAGGAGCCAGGGTTGTTGGAAGCTGCAGAAGAAGTAGGGGATTCTGTGCGCTGTCTCGTAGCTGCAGTGAAGTCACATGCTTACCCTTACTCAAACACACTACACACACACTCCGTTTCAAACTCATGCTACAAACACACTACACACACACTCTGATTCAAACTCATGCTACAAAGACACTACACACACACACTCTGTTTCAAACTGATGCTATAAACACTCTGTGACCAGTTCTCGAACACAAACGATCCGGAGAATGTCTCCAGAAGCATTACCAAGCCTTTGACGACTTAGGATGCAGGTTACTGTACATAACGGTCAAGGTTTTCTATATAAACACAACAGATTTTTGTTATACTCAAATGGTTTAAAAACATTTGTTTTAGTACTAATAAAATATTCTCACAGATATACATAACAACATGTTTTAATCACTGTACATCATTTATTCAATAAACAAGCTTTTGACAAAAAAGTCTTTATAAACGTAAAAAAAATACCCTCATTGTAAAAACAACAGAGAAAACAACCACCGACATTACAGTACAGACGGCTAGAAACGTGTAGCTAACTATTCCGCTGCTGGTTTCTGTGCAAAACATGACAGTATGAGGGAGAGATGAGGGGAGGAGGAGACTGTCTCTTCACTTCTCTGTTCACTCCGCCCCCCGGTCTCTCCAAAGGACCTGGGTGCATCCCAACAGATGCTTCCCGCCTCCTCTCCTCCATCTGCACTGAAAAGAAGTTGAAACATTCGACTCTTCAAGTAGAAACAGAAAAAAAATGCTGTATCAGTAGTGACGTTTGTATATCTCAGTAAGAACATTCACAATCTAAGTCAGTGCAGCTGGAGGAAAGGAGATGAGGAAAGGAAGCCACAGTATACTGTTGAGATGCTGTCATCTCCTCGTTCTCCCTCTCAGCGTCGGGGTGGGCTGTCGGGCGGGGCTTTGTCGGGGGGATGACCGGAGGCCTGGTGTTCTGATAGCCTGTTTCGGAGGGGTTGAGGTTGCTCGCTGAGCTGAGGCCTTGGCTGGACTTTTGGGGACTTTCTTACTCTCTGTGACCCGTCTTGAGGGCCCTCTCCTGGGCTTAACGGTGGTAGATATGTCCTTGGGTGATGGGGGAGAGCGGATGTGAGGTAGTCGCCTCCTTTTAGAGCTGCGTGTCACCGGTTGCTGCTCTCCCCGCCCACCTCCCTGCCTCTCCCTCCTCCCCCCTGGCGTCCCAGGCCTGCACGCAGTTGAGGGGCTTTTTTCTGTGGTTGGAGGCTGACCTGTCTGTAAATTCCGTCCCTTTCTTCCTCGGACCACTCTCCTGCCCTGCCGCTGTGTCACTTCCGGGTTAGAGGTCGAGTCAGGAGTGAGAGTGCCCAGTAGGAACCGGCTGTTATTAGACAGAGATGAGCGACTGAATGGCGTGGTAACAGATGACCCTGCCTCTGATGACCCTTGACCTTTTGACCCTAGTGACCCGCGGGTCTCTAAATGCGACCCAGATGCCACACTACCCCGACTACGACCTCTCCTCCTCCCCTCTGACACATCTGTCCTGACTTCCCCACCCTGTTTCTCAGAGTTGATGTCTGGACTTAGGCTCCTGAACAGCTGCCTGACCACATGGGACTGGGGGGGTCTGAGCAGACCGGAGGCAGTGGGAGTGAGGTGCAAACCCTTAGGGGGGGTCTTAAGAACACGGTGGGTGGCGGGGTCGTAGTACCTCAAAGGAACCCTCTTGTATTTCACCTTCACCCCCACGTCGCATGTCCTTTTCCTGCCACGGTTTCCCCTGGCTATGGGTCTGAGACGGGGCTTGGGGTCAAAGGGCGGGGTTTCAGGGGAGTTGAGGACGTAGACAAGGGCTGTTTTAGGCTGCAGGGGCGTCATGATTCGGGTGTAGGAGGCCGGCAGGCGGAGAGCGCACAGCCTTGTCTTCACCCGTGGGGTCTTCTCCAGGTCAGCACTGGGGTCCGAACAGGGCAACGCTCGGCCGTCCAGAGATGTGCCTGTCTGGTCCAGTGTTCTCTGTCGGATGGTAGGGATGACAGCTGGGGTGGTCTGGGTTCCGTGACTCACCTTCACCACCTGGCACCTAGATGCCAGGCGGTAGCTCCTACTAACAATTTTCCGCCTAAGCCCCTCCCTCCCCCTTCTGTGGCATTCTGGCTCATCGTCGTCGTTGTCATGGGCACCAAGGGGAACCCACCCTCCATCTTCTGCCTCTTCATTCTGACTACGCACCTTCGCATTTTGGCTTCTCTTCCCATACCTGTGAACGACATCATTGGAAAAGGGAAAATTAAGAGAGAATTTTTTTTTGGTTGACTTCAATTATGTGGCAATACAATCCGGATGAGTCTGGTTAGGATCTGCATACCTGGCCAATGATTCGCTTTCAAAGTAGCAGAGGAACCTTCCCTGTCGGAACTCTCGCACCATGGCCTCCACTTTCTCCTCGTCTTCCTGCAGCACCTGGGTCCATGTCTTTCCCACGAAAGATGCCGGGATGTGGGGGAGGGCCGGGAAGATCTCCTCCACCGTGGGCTCCCGTTGTCCCTCCCCCGGCCCTGCGTTCCTAGTCTCAGGGTGGAGGGCTGAGTCCAGCTGGCTGGTGTACATCTGGTCCTCCACATTCACCTGTACCTCCATTAGACAGGCCAGGTCTCTGCTCTCCAGCTCTCCTCCACCCTGCCCTGAGTCTACAATGACAGGGGTGTCCTTCCTGCCCTCCGTCCTCCCCCACAGAGCCACCCGAACCGGGGTGTCCCAGTCTTCGCTCTCCCCTGACCCAGAACCCGCGCCCAGGGAACCAGGGAGACTCAGGTGGAAGCTGTCCTTGTCGCCATCGGCCTCAATCCTTCTCCCCCCTGTCCATGTGTTGTGGTCCCTCAGATGTTGTGTGGGTCTGAGGCCATAGCAGTGTCTCTGGATCACCTCTTCTATGGTGTCTCCCACCGGGTCCGAATGGTCGCTGGAGAACGCCGCCTCATTCCGGCTCTCTGCCCGCCTCCAGGGGGGCACCCCGGCCCAGGCGGCCCAGCCGGTGTTTACCGTCATGTGCTTGGGCCCACGGGTCGGCTCCCTTGGCATGGAAGGAGGCTGGTTTTCTGGGGTTCTGCAGACCGTCACCTCCCTCGGGGTCAGACGCAACTGCGGAGAGGCGGGGGAGAGGTTGCGAGGGATGGAGGAAAAAGAGGAGTCGCTCCCTCTTGCTCTCCGCCGGTTAGTCTTCCTGTGTGCTTTCCGGTGGATCGACGGCGGTGTTTGCGGATGGGTACTGGGTCTCGTGGAGCGTGTCTGTAAGCGGTCAGGGGAAGGTTTGTGCGAGTGGGTCCCTTCCTCAGAACTTGGTATTGTGTGCACGTCTGGATAAGGCGGGGTTAACCTGTCAATCAACACCTTTTCAACTCTCCCCTCTCCTGGCAGGCTGGTCCTTGTTTCCGAGGCAACGTCCGCTTCCTGTACGTAAATAAGCTGGCAGGAAGAGTGGCCAGAGCTGGGCATGCGCTCTCGGGTTCCGAGCGACAGGGCGTCCTCATCGCTGTCACAGAGATCTGACAGCTCCTCTCTCGGTATGAGCGGGAAGCTCGGATTTGGAAGGTCAGAATGGGTAGGGCTAAAGACACGACAAACACAGAGGAAACAGCTCTGAAGGGAATATGAGGATGTGGAACAGAGGGTTAAGCCTGACATGGTTGATTTGTGTGTGTTACCGTGGGTCATTGTAGCGATGCGGGTGATGCTGGATGACGTCCGTTAGAAATCTCTCCATCAGGCTCCCCAAGGTGACGAGTGTACGAGGTCTTCGGACCACCTCCCTGTGCCCGGGGCTCAGGATGTGCTACGGTCCATAAGAACCAACCACACAAATAGTGCCCATGAGAAACCAGCACAGTCAGAGCGTTTCTTTCAATGTGGTTCTTTGGAAAATGAGCCAGAGATGAGTTCAGGCGTAGGTGAGGAGAGTGAGTGTGATAATTCGGGACAGAAGAGCACGGTATGTGCTTACTGCCTACCTGCTCCACACTGTTATACAGGACCTGGCAGCAGCTGCAATAGCCCTGCCTGGGGGCAGGCACTCTGGATGGACCGGGCTGTTCCTCCTCTCTCTCACCCCTTGGGAGAACAGAGACTACATTAACGCAGGCCGAACCGAAACGCCAACACAACAAATGGAACCGACCTGGTGTTTTTTTTTATCACCTGCTAACGGTGTCCAGCTTCTTCTGGGGATCGGCCTGTTGCTGTGCTGCATCTGTCACACACACAAATAAAAACCTAACGTAACCAAAAACAACACGCACAAGCTTGCCTGAAATGTGGCCAGTGGTACTATCGACTGGGATTTTTTCCTATAGCACAGCAGAGTGTAGGTTGTCAAGTGGGCAGACATGCGTATTCAGGAGATGGAGTACCAGATCCAAGTCAGAGACATTATCTTTATGTAGCTTTGAGAGACAACTTAAGCTGTCTGTATGTTGGGACGTCACAGTTGTTTTTCTGCTAAATGCACACAGACAGAAGTACACCCTGACAATACATTTATGCAGACACAACTGCTCCCTAAAACCAAATACTGTTCATATTTGTAAGGTAATGGTAGTTTCATTTTCTTACCGTGAGCAGAGGAGGCAGAGTGCTTGTCAGCAGGCATTTTGTGGCCTACATCTAAAGATAACATAAAAAGGGTTTCAAAAAATCTAAGTGTGTCTTAGACTGTTTTGTAATTCATATCCAAAACAGAAACTTACATGCTGGGGTAGGAGTTAAGGAAACATCTTCTCTGGCTTGCCAGTCACATTATGGCAGATCATCCTCCCATCTCCAAGCGCAACCTGATTATGGACCAACTACTGAAGTGGTCACACCTGGAAATTGTAGGAACCTGGCTGTCAGTTATACTTTCTAAAACTGTCTTACAGCTTTATAAAGGTTAGCTGCCTAGGCCCTGGTTCACAATTCAAGTTTCTTTATATAGACTTTCGATGGGATTGCATCGAAAGTCTGCAGCTCGCGCCAGTTACCTGGCTATATAGTAAGCTACCGCGTGATTGGTTGAAACGATGACACTAGCTACCGAAGGCCTTCTGTCCTCGATTAGCTTTCTCAAAACAAATTCCAGCACTTTCACTTATACTGTAAGGAGCTAGCTGGATACCTACAGCTTGCAACACTACGAAATGCCCATGCCTTTTCCCTATTCTGACATGCATAATTAAACAGGCAATAGCGCGTATGTATTTTGCTTTCTATTATTGTTTTAAAACAGTTGGATAGTCTGCTCGTGTTAGCTAGTAGTAGTAGCAGCACTCTTACGTTAGCTAGCCATGCTTGCAAGATATATTTCGAGACAAAAAAAAAAGCTGCCGGAGACCCATCATTCAGCTAAGATACGTAAAATAACGACTTTATAGTTTCCCAATCAACACAAAAACGTGCCTTCCCGCCTTTTCTGCAGTTTTTTTATTCCTTCGGATTCTTGTCGGCATCCGTATTTTGCTTCTCTTCCCGGAGAAGTGACGTTACCGGGCATTGCGGAGACACGCCCACCGCTAAAAAGTGCTGTGGGGACACCAATTACTCACGTGATTTTCGCCTGGCATACTAGTGGAAACGAGGTTGAAACTGCTTTCAAAATGAAGTAAACCACTCAAGTTCCCAGTTCACCCTTTACGTTCAGCAGACGCTATCATTCATAACATACAGGAGCAATATAAGGGTTAAGCATTTTGCTCAAGGGCAAAAGGTGAGGTTCTTCAATATCTGGTGCACAACCCATCCAGGAACTCTAGTTACTAGTACTAGACAGTATACCATTATCCTAGTACTCTTTCAACTTATGGTCTATACAGTACATTCCCTCAGCTTGTCACAGGATGCCTAGTTCGTCTTTAAACTTCTCCATGACCAATGAGCTCAGCTCTGAGAATGAGACTGTTAAAAGCATTGGAAAAAGCTAAGGGTGCCTGTCTAAACCTCAGATTGGATAAATGACAAACAACATTTTCCATTTGAAGTGCTTTTTTAATTGCGGCTTCCATGTGCATAGTCTTTTGGTGAAATGTGCGTTTAGATCTTGTTGAACGCGGCCACATCCATAGACTGAACGTAGTCCTCAAAGGCTGTGATCTGTTCCTCCAGCTGGTCTGTTCCCACCTTGTCGTCTTCCACAACGCACCCGATCTGCAGCTTCTTGATGCCATAGCCCACTGGTACCAGCTTGGCTGCAGGGCAAAGGAGGACAGAAGTCAATGTGTGATGGTGAAAGGAAGAAGCCAACAGCTGGATAATGAAACAAGCATGTGTTCTAACAGACATCTCAATAAAACAGACACTAAAGCCAAGGATAGTGCGCCATTCAGGTGGGTTATGAGGCAGTTTAGCTATAACTCCCATTCAAAACAGCAGTGTCCATGACAAAGAATGTTTGAGACCAAGCAATGCCTGCCATGGAGTGCAGACAGGGATAGTAGAAAACAAGTTTGTGAGCAGGTGGAATGACAAAGCTGCACTGAACAAGCTACATTGTAACTTCTGCAGCAGTATGTACACTTTTCACTGTTGCGTGAACACAAGTCAGGTTATTGCTGGAGAATTACCATCGGTCCCATTACTATGAGCAGTGAACAATTAAGTGAGAACACTACCCCCGCAGCTTCCACTGTCCTTACAGACTTCTTCCTACAGACTTACACTGTCCCCAGAGAAGGCCGTCCATGGAAATGCTACGGACACACTCCTCTAGTTTGGCCATGTCCGTCTCATCGTCCCACGGTTTCACGTCTAACAGGATTGATGATTTGGCGATTAGTGCGGGCTCTGGTGAAACAAGCAGAAAGTAGACAAGACTCAATATCAACCTGGAACTACCAGTGGCAACAACCACCTTTGTCTGGCAATACATCAGATTTGTTTTTTAATTGTCCATCACGATTCAGCCGAAAGATGGTGTTTGGATCATCACTGAATAGCCAGCTTTGTGAGCAAGGAATGTTCTTATTCACAGTATTGAGAGCTACTTTTAGGCTGGCTGCTTAAGTGCATAACGTACTCTTTGACTTCTTGGCGGCGTACGCTGCAATTCTTTCCTCCTTCAGCTTCTCTGCCTCTGCATCCTCCTTCAAGGGGTGAGAGGTCAAAGGTTAGAGGTCAACACATCCACTATTACCTAACAGTGACAGGAGAACACTGGGGCAGTCAGAAACTAAAAAGGCGTACATCACTTCATCAGCCGAAAGATGGTGAGTTAGATCATCATGTAACCCAGTCATGAAGGGGAAACAGAACTATAGATATACAGAGTCCAGAAACCACTCAACGCCATCATCGGTTAAAGGCTACATTCAGATTAAAGCACTTAAAACCCAATACCAGAATGACAGTTACACAACATTTGGGGTCTAGCATTGACAATAGTTTGGATCGCTCTGTACATCTACGGCCCTGTGTAGTGAGCATCTCAGATAATGTCCTGAAACAGGGTATTTGGTCACCTCGTCGTCAGAGCCAAACAGGTCCATGTCATCGTCGTCATCCTTGGAGTCTCCAGATGCAGGGGTCTTATCTTCCACCCCAGCAGGACCATACTGACCCAGAGATTTCTTTACTCCTGGCAGACTGCAGTGGAGGAAGATTAGGGAAAATAATGGGAGATTGGAGATGAAGGCAAAGAAAAGACAGTAGATCAGAAAAGATGACAGTAGGGGACAAGAAAAAAAGGTAGGTTAAATATAGTCAGTGTAATACACACCGATTCTGTTATACATGATCCAGATTTATCAGTAATTAGAAGTTGTGCATCAAGCAATCAGGCGAAAGATGGTTTGAAATCATCATATAAATCCCAGATCAGTTTCAAACTGCAACTACCACTAACCGATGGTGACAGATTGTGTACAACTCACCTGCCTTTCTGGTTCTGGAATGACTTGATGTGGTTGTACCAGCGCAACGCGTGGCACAGGTCTGCGGAGGGTGCGGAAGAGATGGCGTCGAACACAGCTACATCAGCCTGGGATGCCACCCAACTAGAGGTAAAATATAAAATGTACATCCCGTGAATACATGTTCCATTTGAAAATATCATGGAGTTCCCACCCCCCCCCCCCTCAAATACATTGTGTTTGATGCCACGAGGTAAAATTCACTCAATATTACAACCACTTTAGTAGTCATCATTCAACTTTAATCTATATAACATAGCAAATCTGAGACACCCTTAGCCTTGCAGTCCTCTGCCGCCACATTTCTAAGCAGTTGTCCACGTCATTCAAACTTAAGAGTTAAGCAATCAAATGGGGGCGAACTACAAAACGAAGTTAATGATTTAAAATTTACTGTCTGTTTACGTGTAGGCATATTTAAATTTACTAAGACGCATTGCCTGTTAAAACTGTTTACTAGGCCACCTATTTAAGTCATTACTAATGCTAACCGCGCTAGCGAGTTCGTGAATTGAGACGCCATAGTTGGTTAACGGTAGCTAACTCAATACTGTCCGGATAGCATACTAGATAGGGGAGGGCAATCGGTACAAAATGTCCACCAACCCTTCGATGTAGCTCTTATCGGCCAAAAAGTCGTTTAGAACCTTAAGGCCGGCAGGGGTTTTCAGATCACCAAAGCCCATTGTTCAAGACGCTCCCGAGACCTAGTGCTATACACGAACCGAGGAGTCACAGGAAGAGCGAAGGACCGATAAAGGAACACGAGGAGGATTTTATACTTGTGACGGCGCGAGTCGAGTGACTCCACCTCCTTGTTCCCTCCTTGGAATGTAAAATGTATTGGTGCAACCATGGGAAAAAATATTTCATTTTAATCACCCCTACAGTTTGTACTACAGATTGTAAAACGTTTATATGTTATAGTGATATTAAAAATGTAATTAAGTGCACCATTTTCTATGGTTACAAACTTATCTGCGTAAGGTGATGTAAGGGCAGTATAACCAGGATTTATCACTCATAACATTACCTGTGCTCATACTCTACTATATTTGACAATACTTTAGGTGAAAATTAAATATGGCTTGCTAATTTATATTGAAGAACATAACGTAGTTTTGTTTAAATAATAGAATCCATAGAGAAGGAAAGACGCCTCTGTGGCCATCACGCAGCAATTGTTACCATGTATGGCATCCGGCATTTTAAAGGGGCAATATGTAAGACTTTTTCCTGTACCTCTAGCATAAAAATAAACGTCTAGTAGATAAATGCAGATGATTGAAGTTATATCTCAAATAATATTTTGCTACAAAATGAATCAGAAAAACTGACATATTCCTCATTTAAACTTTCTATCAGTTTGCAATCTCCTTATACTCGCTTAAAACACACGCAGTACCCTAAACCACCCTGGACTAGTTAGTACTATACTTGTATCATTCAATAACAGGAAGACAAAAAGGAGACATGTTGTGTAATTGTTTAGAGGATTCTACCCAGTGATCCTTTAATATAATGCAATGTGTGGGACCAGAGATTTGTAGTAAGGGCAGAAGATAAGAATCTATCTCACAGCCAGTAATCATTGAATTTAATTTAATAGTCAGTATGCCACAAAAAAATCCAGAAACACCTATAAAAACAACAAAAACAACATTATAATATTTATTTGAAACACACATTGCATCTTCTCCAAACCAAATAAATGTTTTTGTTAATATTTGCCATAAATTCTATACTGCTGCAAAAACCCAATATACCATTATACCCAACATTATACCTTATTTTCAGAGATCTGATATAGTTGTTCTTTATAATAATGTTTTGAAAGTGTGGCATTATGTAGTTGTGATTTTCTTTTGCAGTTTCATGCAGGGCCCTGACTAAAAATCCTGGCCCCCCTAAAAAGATAAATGCCTGATCTCCCTAACTTACAGATTGACATTATTATGACCAGTGGGCCTCACGCAATGGGTCCCATGAATCATATCCATCTTTCCCCCTGTCAGCTACAGTCCTGTTTTCATGACTCATACCATGACTTTCTTCAAGGGATATCGTAATGGTTAGACCTATCAATTCCTTCATGCAGCACTACAACATGAACACCATTAGAGTCTAGATTCAGCATTATACTATCATTTTCTGTTTACACTGAAATGTATCAATTACATTTCTATTTTCGAATTTCTTAAGTATTTTAGAGTTATCCTTCCCAGTAACCAGGTTAGAGTCTTTTCAAAGGTGGTCCTCTTGACTGCAGAAAACTAGCGGACGCCTTCAATTGCTTCGTCCACGCCCTCACAATCCCGAAATTATGAAAGATATCCTGCGTTCTCTAACCGCCTCTAACCTTCTCTATAGTAAAAGCATATTCATTTCTAACCTCACTCGGCAAGCGCCTAAACCGGAAGCTTTATTTGGGGAGTGGGGGGGGGGGGTAAAGGTGAAATTATCAGTCGAAAAAGTAAAATATACTTATGATTCTGATATTGTTGAATATATGAATGTTTTAATAAATATATAACACCTTTTTATTAATAATTGTAGTAAAAAAATTATATTAATTCCTTTGATTTATTCTGGTGAATCCGTCATTTCCGTTGTTGTCACGGAGACTCACGAAAATTCACTAGGATTGCCTGCTAGTTCATAAGTTCATTGCTGTTCTGGTCAAGAAGGCCAAATAGCGACAAGGTAAGAATAAAATACTGTACGGCATTTTTATGAGGTCATGTCGATTGCATAGATAATGTTATTATGCATTCTTTACATGTCGTGACATAGTCAGTCTCGGTTAAATCAGTGATGTCCCGTGTCCTTGACAAGTAGCTAGCATTGAAGGCTAACTTGCTACTAAACGAGTTCAGTGGTTTGAAATCTCGACAACATGTACAATAAACGTTAGAGACAGGGGAGTCCTTTTATCTAGCTTTTACGGTTGGTGAAATTGTTCCTTTACATATTGTAGCGTGAATAGTTGAATATGTGACCAATTTTAGGAAGGTGTCTTAGCTAAGTAAACTTAGAAAACTGTCTCTTACACTCAGTAGTTCGCCATCTGCAAATGTTTGACTTGCGATCTCTCTTTCCAGCATCATGTTGCGTTTGCCAGCCGTTAGCCGAGCGCTAGCAGGGGCAGCCAAGGGCAGCCTGGCCACGACTAACAATGGTGAAGTTTATGTATTTGCCTCTTTCTGGATTTGTATCTGTGTATCACATTGATGGTTGGACCTTATTGGCCTCACGCACCCTCAAGCTACTTGTGTACTTGCCATATAATACATGGTTTGAACATACCTTTTCTCTAGGGTTTCTTACTGAATTTCAGTGATGTGTGTGTGCTTGCAGGGCGGACCTTAGTGAGAGCTGCTAGTAACATGGTGGAGGTGTTTGTTGATGGAAAACCAGTTGAGGTTCCCCCTGGAACCACTGTGCTGCAGGTAACCTTTTCTTTTTGTCATCACTCTGACACCAATCTGGTGACCTTTAGCCTATCTTTTACCGTGACGTGTGTGTGTGTGTGTGTGTGTGTGCGCGTGTGCACGCACGCACGTGCAGGCTTGTGAGAAGATGGGTGTGCAGATTCCTCGGTTCTGCTACCATGAGCGCCTGTCTGTAGCTGGGAATTGCAGAATGTGCTTAGTGGAGATTGAGAAAGCACCAAAGCTGGCGGCAGCATGCGCCATGCCGGTGATGAAGGGCTGGAACATCCTGACCAACTCGGAGAAGACCCGCAAGGCCAGAGAGGGAGTGATGGAGTTCCTTCTGGCCAACCACCCACTGGACTGCCCCATCTGTGACCAGGGAGGAGAGTGTGACCTTCAGGTAAACACTCGCATGCAAACACTCTTTCACTCACACACACACACAGACATACACAAACCGTAGCGTGTGTCATGTCACAGGACCAGTCCATGCAGTTTGGGTCAGATCGCAGTCGGTTCTCTGAGGACAAGCGGGCCGTGGAGGATAAAAACATTGGGCCGCTTATTAAAACCATCATGACTCGCTGCATCCAATGCACACGCTGTGTCCGGTGAGTACTACAACAGATTGTCCCTCTCAGCCACCATACTGTTCGTCCGCTCTGTTTGTCCCTCTCAGCCACCATACTGTTCGTCCGCTCTGTTTGTCCCTCTCAGCCACCATACTGTTCGTCCGCTCTGTTTGTCCCTCTCAGCCACCATACTGTTCGTCCGCTCTGTTTGTCCCTCTCAGCCACCATACTGTTCGTCCGCTCTGTTTGTCCCTCTCAGCCACCATACTGTTCGTCCGCTCTGTTTGTCCCTCTCAGCCACCATACTGTTTGTCCGCTCTGTTTGTCCCTCTCTGCCACCATACTGTTCATCCGCTCTGTTTGTCCCTCTCTGCCACCATACTGTTCATCCGCTCTGTTTGTCCCTCTCTGCCACCATACTGTTCATCCGCTCTGTTTGTCCCTCTCTGCCACCATACTGTTCATCCGCTCTGTTTGTCCCTCTCTGCCACCATACTGTTCATCCGCTCTGTTTGTCCCTCTCTGCCACCATACTGTTCATCCGCTGTGTTTTCCCTCTCTGCCACCATACTGTTCATCCGCTCTGTTTGTCCCTCTCTGCCACCATACTGTTCATCCGCTCTGTTTGTCCCTCTCTGCCACCATACTGTTCATCCGCTCTGTTTGTCCCTCTCTGCCACCATACTGTTCATCCGCTCTGTTTGTCCCTCTCTGCCACCATACTGTTCATCCGCTCTGTTTGTCCCTCTCTGCCACCATACTGTTCATCCGCTCTGTTTGTCCCTCTCTGCCACCATACTGTTCATCCGCTCTGTTTGTCCCTCTCTGCCACCATACTGTTCATCCGCTCTGTTTGTCCCTCTCTGCCACCATACTGTTCATCCGCTCTGTTTGTCCCTCTCTGCCACCATACTGTTCATCCGCTCTGTTTGTCCCTCTCTGCCACCATACTGTTCATCCGCTCTGTTTGTCCCTCTCTGCCACCATACTGTTCATCCGCTCTGTTTGTCCCTCTCTGCCACCATACTGTTCATCCGCTCTGTTTGTCCCTCTCTGCCACCATACTGTTCATCCGCTCTGTTTGTCCCTCTCTGCCACCATACTGTTCATCCGCTGTGTTGTCCCTCTCTGCCACCATACTGTTCATCCGCTGTGTTTTCCCTCTCTGCCACCATACTGTTCATCCGCTCTGTTTGTCCCTCTCTGCCATTACACCGTTTATCTGCTCTGTCCCTCTCATCCACCATACTGTTTATCCGCTGTTTGTCCTTCCCAACCACCATATCCTTTACCAGCTCAGTTTGTCCCTTTTAGCCACCATACTGTATATCCACTCTTTGTCTTTCTCAGCCACCGTACTCTTCTCTCATCAGTATACTTTCTAATGTTATTTCTTTATGTTCATATGCTAGCGTTGTCAGTAAGATTGATGTACTTTTCTTTTTTCCTAAATACTAGGTTTGCCAGTGAGATTGCCGGTGTTGAGGACCTGGGTACCACAGGCAGAGGGAACAACTTGCAGATCGGAACCTATGTGGAGAAGATGTTCATGTCCGAGATGTCAGGCAATGTCATCGACATCTGTCCCGTCGGAGCCCTCACCTCCAAACCATACGCCTTCACCTCAAGACCCTGGGAGACCAGGTGTGTGTCTGTAATTGAAGAGCGATCAACACTGAGCGGTCTACAGATGTCATCGATGCTAGGCAGTACAGTATGTGACGTCTTCATGCCCTGTGTGTTTGTAGGAAGACAGAGTCTATAGACGTGTTGGACGCTGTAGGCAGCAACATCGTTGTGAGTACACGCGGCGGCGAGGTGATGCGAGTGCTTCCCCGGCTTAACGAAGACGTCAACGAGGAGTGGATCTCCGACAAGACAAGGTCAGAAAACCCTGGCCAAGTCTGGCCGTACACCCAGCCCTTACCGGCCCATCACCTGTCACCTGCAAACGTTTATTAGACATGCGTCACACAGGTGTCTGGATGTGTGTGTTCTTACTGTGTACCGGGGGCTTGTATAGGTTTGCATATGACGGTCTGAAGCGCCAGAGGTTGACCCAGCCCATGGTGAAGGATGCGTCGGGACAGCTCGCACCCACATCCTGGGAGGATGTACTTACACGCGTGGCTGGAGCAGTAAGTCTGCACATCAGTGTGTGTCGGTCCAGAAACTTGTTGGACGTTGCAGGCCAGAACCTGTACGTGTGCATATAAAAATGTGTGTGTGTGTGTGTGTGTGTGTGTGTGTGTGTGTGTGTAGTTGCAGGGCGCCCAAGGTAGCGACGTGGCAGCCATAGCTGGTGGCATGGTGGATGCTGAGGCTCTGGTGGCTCTAAAGGATCTACTCAACAGACTGAACAGTGACAACCTCTGTACCGAGGAGGTCTTCCCAGACGCGGGGGCTGGGTGAGTCAAGAGGGAGGGGTAGAGGGGGGAGTCGAGAGGGAAGATTGAACTCCCTTTTAAATTATATTCTGGTTGGTTATGGTATGTTTAAATTTGGGTTGGGTTCTGGTTAGTAATTGTTGGATCGTGGTTGTGTTTTTTTGTAGCTCCGACCTGCGTTCCAACTATCTGCTGAACTCTCGGATCGCTGGCATCGAGGAGGCTGACCTGCTGCTGCTAATAGGAACCAATCCTCGCTATGAGGCCCCACTGTTCAATGCTCGTGTCCGAAAGAGGTAACTTAATCTAAAAATGACACTGAAGTCATTTATTCGCAATCATTTATTCATCAAAAATCAACAGAAATGCAATTGCATAAACAATAATTGGGAGAAATAAGTACTCTGATAGGCCTATAGCCTGTCTTAGACTGAAATAATTTAATGTAGCTGTTTCTTCTGTCTATAAGTCTCTTACATTCGGAATGGAGGAATGTTTGCCCACCCTTCTTTAAAGGACTTCCTCAACTGTGTTACTTTTGAGGTCTTACTTTCTTTAAGTCTCCTCACAGCATTATGATTACGATATGATGGCGATCTGGGCTTTGACTCTGCCATTCTGTTGTAGCTTTGGTTGTTTTGGATCGTTGTCCAGTTGCAAGATCCATGTTTGGTTCACCTTCAGCTTTTTGAAAGAAAGCCTCACATTCTGTTTGCAAAGCAGCCCCAAACCATAATGCCACTGCCTCCATGCTTTACAGTTGTTATGAGGTTCTTCTGTTCAAAGGCAGTGTTCACTTTTGTGGCTGGCATTGCGCAAAACAACTCCACCTATGACTCTGGCAAACGTCAGTCGTGTCTAGATTTTAAAAAGTTTTCGAACCCTTTCTGACCTTCCTTCTAGGCCAAGTTTGTGCAGTGTCTTTCTGACAGTTGAGTCATGCACTTCGACTTTGATTGTGGCAAGAGTGGCCTGTAGATCCCTTGATATTACCATGGTCTTCTTAGAGACTTAAATGAGCATCTTTCAGTCAGCTCTTGGGCTGAATTTGATTTTACCATTTAGATATTTTAGTCCCCCAACTTAAGATCCTTAATTAATAAATTAATTAATATATGAATACACACACCAAAGCAGAGGCTACACACACACAAACGCTAATCCTTGCTGTGAAGACCCGCTCGCTTCAGTGCATTTATCTAAAACTGTGTCCTACACACATTAAACGAAGTCTGCAACACACACACCAAGTCTCCCTAATCATCTGAACCCCCCCCCCCCTTGTCTCAGCTGGCTGCATAATGAGCTGAAGGTGGCCATGGTGGGAAGCAATGTGGATCTGAGCTACACCTATGACCACCTGGGGGACTCCACCCAGGTCCTGAAGGACATCGCCAACGGAACACACCCATTCTGCCAGGTAACCACGGCATTCAGACAGGGGAAAGGTGACATAGAAATGTCGTTTACAGACGTAGAAATCAACCCACGACAGACACGCATGACTGTTCTAAAATCTTGAAGATGTATTTCCATGTCTGTCTGGTTCTGTTTGTGGTGATTCAATGCTTTAATGTCACCTTTCCCCTGTCTCTCTCTCTCTCTCACACACACATGTGCCCCCTCTCTTTGTCATGCTCTACCCCCCTCCCCAGGTGCTGGCACAGGCCAAGCGCCCGGTGGTGGTGGTGGGCAGTGCATCTTTGCAGAGGGAGGATGGGGGAGCCATCTTAGGTGCCGTCCAGACAATTGCCCATGCTGCCCGGACCAGCAGCGGAGTGGATGACGGCTGGAAGGTCCTTAATGTGCTGCACAGGTTGGAATGCCACCCTAATTTCTAGTAGCATTTACCTTACAGCTAGTGTTGGAATTTAGCATCCAACTTGTACTAGCCTTCGCATACAGCTAACCACTTGGTAAAACTGTACTAGGATTCAATTGTGTGTCTGTATTCAATTGTGTGTCTGTACTAGCTTCCAATCATGTGTTTCTCTATCTGCAGAGTGGCCAGTCAGGTGGCAGCCCTTGACCTGGGCTACAAGGCGGGGGTGGAGTCTATCCGGAAAGCCCCGCCCAAAGTTCTGTTCTTGCTGGGAGCTGATGGAGAATGCATCACCAGACAGGATCTGCCCAAAGACAGCTTGATCATCTACCAGGGTAAACACACACACACACACACACATAAATGCATGTCAAGCTACACTCATTATTAGGAACACCTGTTCAATTTCTCATTAATGCAATTATCTAATCAACCAATCACATGGCAGTTGCTTCAATGCATTTAGGGGTGTGGTCCTGGTCAAGACAATCTCCTGAACTCCAAACTGAATGTCAGAATGGGAAAGAAAGGTGATTTAAGCAATTTTGAGCGTGGCATGGTTGTTGGTGCCAGACGGGCCGGTCTGAGTATTTCACAATCTGCTCAGTTACTGGGATTTTCACGCACAACCATTTCTAGGGTGTACAAAGAATGGTATGAAAAGGGAAAAACATCTAGTATGCGGCAGTCCTGTGGGCGAAAATGCCTTGTTGATGCTAAAGGTCAGAGGAGAATGGGCCGACTGATTCAAGCTGATAGAAGAGCAACTTTGACTGAAATAACCACTCGTTACAACCGAGGTATGCAGCAAAACATTTGTGAAGCCACAACACGCACAACCTTGAGGCGGATGGGCTACAACAGCAGAAGACCCCACCGGGTACCACTCATCTCCACTACGAATAGGAAAAAGAGGCTACAATTTGCACGAGCTCACCAAAATTGGACAGTTGAAGACTGGAAGAATGTTGCCTGGTCTGATGAGTCTCGATTTCTGTTGAGACATTCAGATGGTCAGAATTTGGCGTAAACAGAATGAGAACATGGATGCATCATGCCTTTTTACCACTGTGCAGGCTGGTGGTGGTGGTGTAATGGTGTGGGGGATGTTTTCTTGGCACACTTTAGGCCTCTTAATGCCAATTGGGTATCGTTTAAATGCCACGGCCTACCTGAGCATTGTTTTTGACCATGTCCATCCCTTTATGACCACCATGTACCCATCCTCTGATGGCTACTTCCAGCAGGATAATGCACCATGTCACAAAGCTCGAATCATTTCTAATTGGTTTCTTGAACATGACAATGAGTTCACTGTACTGAAATGGTCCATACAGTCACCAGATCTCAACCCAATAGAGCATCTTTAGGATGTGGTGGAACGGGAGCTTCGTGCCCTGGATGTGCATCCCACAAATCTCCATCAACTGCAAGAAGCTATCCTATCAATATGGGCCAACATTTCTAAAGAATGCTTTCAGCACCTTGTTGAATCAATGCCACGTAGAATTAAGGCAGTTCTGAAGGGCGAAATGGGGTCAAACACAGTATTAGTTTGGTGTTCGTAATAATCCTTTAGGTGAGTGTATATAGTATGTATTGTGTGTCTGAGATGTGTGTATGTCATTGCCAGGTCACCATGGAGATGTGGGTGCTACCATGGCTGACATCATCCTGCCTGGTGCGGCATACACAGAAAAGACTGGAACGTACGTCAACACGGAGGGGAGGAGTCAGCAGACGCGCGTGGCTGTCACCGCACCTGGGATGGCCAGGGAGGACTGGAAGATCATCAGAGCCGTCTCTGAGGTACACACATACAACTTCACCCTGTGTGTGTGTGTGTGTGTGTGTGTGTGTGTGTGTTCTAACGTTAATGTTTGTGTTGCAGCTGGCCGGGCTAACGCTGCCCTATGACTCTGTGGATGAGGTGAGGGATCGTCTAGCCGAAGTGTCTCCTAACCTGGTCCGCTATGACGACGTAGAGGAGGCCAACTACTTCAAACAGGCCAACGAACTTTCACAGGTAAGCTTTTAACCCTTAACAGTTCAGAACTAATGTGACCCCTTGTAAAGACCCCTGTCTTTACAATCGACCACACTGGCACAAGTCCACATTGAGCATGTACTCAAACATGATTTATGTTTGTTCTTGTTCTTTCCCCTCTCAGGCTGTGAATCAGGCTTTTCTAGCGAACCCACTCGTTTCTCCCCAGCTCACAGCTAAAGACTTCTATATGACCGGTATGTAGCGTCAATCCAGCTGTGTGGATTAGTTGGTTTATTACAAACTGATCATAGGGACCTATGGGATGCCATATAGGCTATGTTCAAGGGTGTAAATCCCTGAGCCCACCAGGTGAAGAAAATGCTTTTGTGTCCTTGAGCATGACACTTAAACACAGTTGCTTCTGCAAGTTGCTCTGGATAAGATTTGTTTTCTAAATTAGTTAAATGTGACATTTGAATGAAATCAGTGATGTGTAAAACATGTACCAAACCACAGAATGGAAACAAAATGGAACATTGTAGGTAATTACTTAGCGTAGAACCTCCTATTATCGGTGTTTTGAAATATAGCTTCTTTTTTTTTTACTTTGTAATCATTTGATTAAGTTATCAATGTTTTGTGATTATCGTTTGACATAAATATTAGCTAGAAGGTTATTGAATGGCATTTCAGACATTTCTGTTGAAATGTTATTTTCATCTTGTTGACTGGCAATGTAGCTAAAAACTATGACCCTGTATTATGGCCCACAGTTATTGGACACATTACTATTTTGTTTAATTACGTTGTTTCCTTTTTATTTTTTATACAAAAATGACATGATCATAGTTTTCTGCAAAGCGATTACTAGTAAGCTAGTTACATTGCTTGCCTTCCAAAAATAAAAGACAGACTAATTAGATATTATGTCTGGTCTGTTGTGCAACTAAAAATTGACAATTTACAAACTTGTCAATTGCCATAAATATATATATATATATATATATATATATATATATATATATATATATATATATATATATATATATATATATATTTTTTTTCATTCTTAAAAAAAAATGTACCTACATGTATTTCCATGAAAATCAGTTGTGGGCTAGCTGAAAGGTTATATGTAATAGCAAAATGTACTGTTGTTTTCCTGTGCATTTAAATGTTTAGTTCTCCAAGCACTAGAAACTGATGGTAATAAGGGGTGGCTGAGGTTGAACCATCAATGTGTTAATATGAAACACTACCTAACATGTGAGCTACAAAAACACAGATTTAACAAGTCTCTTACTGGCTATGTATTTGAATTACACTTTTCTTTGCTTCAAAATGGTCTCCTGCTGTGATTTAATCATCCTTTAACATGCACTGTTTATGTAACCAAAGGTGTATTGTATTTTGAAAGCAAAAACATAAACCCATGTAAAAACAAAATGGTTAAAAAAGTATATTTTGGGGATAAAAATGTAGTCAAGCAAAATATAAGATTTAATAGGGCCTTAGATCCCAGTGTGTCTGTAACTCTCTCTTCTAATTTCTCCCCATAGATCCCATTAGTAGAGCCTCTCAGACCATGGCCAAATGTGTGAAGGCCATCACGGAGGGAGCTGATGCCATTGATGAACCATCCATCTGCTGAACACACACAACGACACATCCAGGCACACGAACAGTGATGATCTTTTATTTAAGTAGTTTTTTGTTGTTGTTGTAAAGATGTCATGTCCATGCTGAGGGAAGAGGCTTTGTTAAGGACAAAACTGTATGTTTATGAATAAAATCTTATCCTGTATTCCTCTGCCCTTGTGCGTTGTTGTGTCTCTGTGTCCCAGTTTATCCTTTAAATACACATTGTAACAGTCCTATCTCATGTGTTGGTTCAGCTGTGACTTTTGGGAAGCGAAAACAGTGTAGCCAATATTGAGTAACCTCGGCAGTGATAGCTGGTTTGTTTATAAGCCAGTCAGATGCCAGTTTCCATTCACTATTCTGTTTAGTTTGTAAGATGAATTTCAGTGTGACGAGAGCTAATGCCACGACCAGTCCAATGTCCTCCAGTAGCATGGGGAAAGGTAATATTACTTGTTGTGAATTTCTCTCCAACATGGTGGTGATTGACAGAGATGGCTGGCTGGAGAGTACAGACACCAAGGGTGTGTTCACAGCTCACGTGGGGCAGATCGCGTTGATGTGCGTGCTGGGTCTCGCCGTGCTGTTCGCCGTTTTCCGCCTGAGCTTCGATCTGATCACGAGGACAGAGAGCATGGTCACCCTGTTCTCCGGCGAGGGACCATCCAAAGACAGAGGTTTGCAAGTCTGAACTACGCCGAAGTGGAGAACAGGAGACACTGAAGGAAAGCACTGTGTCTTCGGATGAGGACAGAGACACTGAAGGAGAGCATATTCTCTTTGGATCAGGGACGGACAGAATCCGAGGTGCCGGGGTGGGCATGAACAACACTTGAGAAAGATGTCCTGGAGTAGAGTGAAATATCTTAGCACAGGGACTGACTAACCCGGAGTTGTCTGCACCACCCCTGTGAATTTCATCCACACATCCTAGTGGATACATTATGGAACCTTTTCTACAGACTGTAATAAATCTGTTACACTGTAATGCTGTTCATTATTAGTGAATGTTTTTCCTTTGCCTGTGAGCAAGAACAGCCCATCTGAGTTTAATAAAGTTCATCAAATTGAATCACAGAGGGTTTTTTGTCTCTAAATTCCCAGCCAGTGTTCTGAGGAAGCGAGCTGATGGTGTGAGCTGGTGTGTATTGTTTCCAGAGATGAGAATGAGTACACAGAGGGATAATTATAGATTCTTTACTGTTCAGTAGTACATCAGAAAGACACAGTGACAGCACTACAGTAACATTCAGTAGTTTAGGAGTACCAGTAAAACACAGAAAAACAGCATGTCCATCACACATAACCCTGTAGGCTATATATTAGCCTTTTAATAAACAATATTGTAAACACGTGCCTTGTCTGATCTCTCCATATGGCACTATTTGGGCACAAACACCTCAGTAGGTAGATATGTACGCATTTCTATGCATCAATCTGGTATTTGGCCAAGAATAGAATGGTGTTCAGAACCAAATTGAAGAGCTATTGAAGATGACGGAGTAAGAAGCTTGTATTTGTACCTGACCCATTTTCTCCAAGTAACACATCCTTTTCTGCAGCTTCACTTTTGCTCTCCATAAACATGGTTAAAATGTTATTTGCTCGGGATAAGAGTGTCTTGGTAAATGGCTCAAACTTATGCTCGGTGCTAAAATCATAGCAGGGCAAACCCAGAAATGAGAGCAGCTGGTCAGCAGGGGGTTGTGAATGGGTTTAGGATGAGCACCGGGTTTGTGAGTGGTGTTAGGCCAAGGGGGAGCGTAGGATTGTGGGTAGGATCAGGTGAGGCTCCAAACAACGGTGACTGCTGCTGCGATGCCGTTGAGTACCGCCACACTGTATCCCGCATGGAAGGAGTGACCACTCCCCCGTCTGGGAAACAAAGAAAGATATCAGGGGCTGCAACAAATACAGCATACTTCCCTACCTTTGTGGGTTTGTGTGTCATTATCTGGCCGTGGGAGAGAACAAGGAGAGAAGGAAAAGGAGTGACAAGATAAGTAGGCCAAGGCCAGCAAAAAAGAGGAGTGGAATGTGGCCTGGTTTCCATGATCACTTGTTATTTACCAGTGTGTGTGTGTGTGTGTGTTACCTGAGGTGGCCAGGGGAAAGGGGTGTTGGGGGAAATGTGCCAGGCTCAAAAGAGTCAAAGTAGGTCATGGTCCATGTGAAGGCACAGCAGCAGATTCCTGCTGTCAATGACATCACCAGAATACTCCAAAACCCTACAGACAGAGGTAGGGGAAGGGAGGGGTTATGTTTTCTGTGTAGAATGATGGAGGCCTCTAGTAGACAAATGGCAATTTCAACATGGACACTGAGGCAAGTGATGGCTTCCATTGTTTTAATGTAGCCAATTGGGTGGGACTTCCAACCAGAGTACAAGAACCAAGGTGACAGACTCAGATCGACATTACTGTTTTTTTTTTCATCCTGTTGGGCCCATTCAATGTTAGGCCCTCCAGCCCTACAAGAAATCTCAGACTCCATAATTAGGCAATAAGGCACGAGGGGTTGTGGTGTATGTCCAGTATACTACGATTAAGAGCTGTTCTAAGGCCCAATGTATCGCAGAGCGCCTGGACACAGGGCTTAGCCACGGTACACGACAAACCGCTAGTAATATTATAAATTGCTTACTAACTCAATTAGAGACTAAAAAGGGATGTGATGTTACACCGGTGGTATACAATCTCTTATATACCGAGTGGTTTGAATCCTGAATGAAAGCTGTGGTATATGACACCGTATCCTACTGTATAACATTACATCACTTTTAACTGCTCTAAACACATTGGTCACCAGTTTATAACTGCAACAGGGCATCTCGGTGGTTTGTGATGTATTGCCAAAATACCATAGCTAAGTGCTGTGTGCAGGCACTAAACGATGCACTGCGCCTAGCAAAAGCTCTTAGCCATGGTATATTGGCCATATACCACGCCCCCTTCATTAATTCACAAAGGCAACTGAGATTGTGACTGTGAAGCTATTTGAGGTAGGGCTGCAGATCTTTTTCAGAAAATGGGAAGATGCTCTGCTTATTTACCATGGCTTTCAGCAAATAAGCAATTTGTACCACCCTTTATGTTGGTCATATACCACATATCTAAGTGCCTTATTGCTTTATCTTATAGGTACCTGTCCTGATTTTGTGCCAACTGTGTAGATTGTTGTTTTCCTGGTGGATGTATAAGCACTCACCCAGGAGTCTAACCTCAGAGCCATCCTTCTGAATCACTCTCTCAGTCCGCAGCTCTGAAAGAAAACACACCACAGTTTACTAGACGGCATAACCATTACCAAAAAATAGTAACCTATCCAGTTAGAGGGGCAGCAGAAACGCACGCGTGACAGTCAGTGTACCTTCCAAGATGAGATATAAAAAGGCGCATAGGAAGCCGAATATTGACACCACCGCTACACTGCCGAGCACGGACAGAATCCTTGCTGGCCACAATCCTTTGTTAGTCCAAAATCTCTTGTTTGGTTCGACCCGACGCTGTTGGTGTATTATGTCCATTTTGCTGGTATCACTACACAAAAACGTTTATAGATACAGTACAAACGCTCGCCAAATATTAACTGAACGAGGTTCAAGTTCTGTTATCTCGCCCAAAATGCGTTATAAATGTTTGTGACATGCACTTTGTTTAAATAAAGCTTGGAAATATAAGTAATGTTACGACAAAATGCGATTAAACAAATTCCCTTTTCTTAACTTCTCAAACTTCTGAGCTGTATTTCCTAAACAAGGCTTCCTTTTCCGTATCCGAATACAAACTCCGCCCCAACATAGTAAGCAAATCAGTTTATTATTCCATTACCCTTTTCTGACTCAACCAACAATCATTAATTATGTATTACATATTTTTCCACATAGTTTTAAACAGTTAAATAAGGCATCCCCTAGCTGTAAGCGTGAAAAAATAAAAATCAATAAAAATCGCCCTTATGCGTTCAGCCGGTCTCTCTGAAGTAACCTTTTTGCCAAACTCCTGTTAACAATATCACTTCTGGAAAGAAAGTGTGCCCAAAGAAAACCAAGTGCTCATTCTAGGATAAAAACATAAACGGGTGAGTTGTAGTCTATACATTTTGTGTAGGATACAAGCGAAGGCATTACATCTACAGTGGGGAGAACAAGTAATTGATACACTGCCAATTTTGCCGGTTTTCCCACTTACAAAGCATGTAGAAGTCAGTATTTTTTTTATCATAGGTACTCTTTAACTGTGAGCGACATAATCTAAAACAAAAATCCCGAAAAATCACATTGTATGATTTTTAAGTAATTAATTTGAATTTTATTGCATGACATAAGTATTTGACATCAGAAAAGCAGAACTTAATATTTGGTACAGAAACCTTTACAGTATATGCATTACATTTCCTGTATTTCTTGACGAGGTTTGCACACACTGCAGCAGGGATTTTGGCCCACTCCTCCATACAGACCTTCTCCAGATCCTTCAGGTTTTGGGGCTGTCACTGGGCAATATGGACTTTCAGCTTCCTCCAAAGATTTTTTATTGGGTTCAGGTCTAGAGACTGGCTAGGCCACTCCAGGACCTTGAGATGCTTCTTACGGAGCCACTCCTTAGTTGCCCTGGCTGTGTGTTTCGGGTCGTTGTCATGCTGGAAGACCCAGCCACAACCCATCTTCAATGCTCTTACTGAGCGTTGTTGGCCAAGATCTCACGATACATGGCCCCATCCATCCTCCCCTCAATACGGTGCAGTCATCCTGTCCCCTTTTTTCAGAAAAGCATCCCCAAAGAATGGTGTTTCCACCTCCATGCTTCACGGTTGGAATGGTATTCTTGGGGTTCTACTCATCCTGCTTCTTCCTCGAAACAAAGCGAGTGGAGTTTAGACCAAAAAGCTTTATTTTTGTCTCATCAGACCACATGACCTTCTCCCATTCCTCCTCTGGATCATCCAGATGGTCATTGGCAAACTTCAGACAGACATGGACATGTGCTGGCTTTAGCAGAGGGACCTTGCGTAAGCTGCAGGATTTTAATCCATGACGGCATAGTGTGTAGATCGACCGTCATCTTGAACTTCTTCCATTTTCTAATAATTGCACCAACAGTTGTTGCCTTCTCACCAAGCTGCTTGCCTATTGTCCTGTAGTCCATCCCAGCCTTGTGCAGGTATACAATTTTATCCCTGATGTCCTTACACAGCTCTCTGGTCTTGGCCATTGTGGAGAGGTTTGAGTCGGTTTGATTGAGTGTGTGGACAGGTGTCTTTTATACAGGTAACGAGTTCAAACAGGTGCAGTTAATACAGGTAATGAGTGGAGAACAGGAGGGCTTCTAAAAGAAAAACTAACAGGTCTGTGAGAGCCGGAATTCTTACTGGTTGGTAGGCAATCAAATACTTATGTCATGCAATAAAATGCTAATTAATTATTTAAATCATACAATGTGATTTTCTGGATTTTTTATTCTGTCTCTCACAGTTGAGGTGTACCTATGATAGAAATTACAGACCTCTACATGCTTTGTAAGTAGGAAAACCTGCAAAATCAGCAGTGTATCAAATACTTGTTGTCCCCACTGTATAGCCCAACCCAGATGTTTATTTAATCATGTCAGCCTGCATGCTGAGACATTTTGAGAATGCCTAGTGTTATATATTAGCCATTTCCTAAGTAGCCATTTCCTAATTCGATTATTTATCGGAATTTGTGTATTAATGGCATTATGAATACTAATAAACCTCTGTACAAATCGTACCCTGTTCATTGACTAGAAGCCTGCTAAAATTGCTATCTAAAATCCAGTGTAATAAATTGACTTAAGCTAGGCCAAAATTGCCTTTACATTTTCACTATACACTGATGCCAGGATAGGGAAAAGACCATGGTTAGCCTGATTGTGGCCACGATACAAGGCGCCGGGCCTCAAATTATCTTTTCTAATTGCACAGCTACAGATGGCTATATGGTGAAGTTGCTTGTTTCTCTTTTCTGGTCCTTCCGTTTGAAGCAGAAAATAAAACATTTGTAGTGCTGTTATGAGGTCTGTTAACTTCGATCGATTACTATGGTTTGAGAGTTTCTTGAGTTTATTTTTCTTTCACATAAGGAAATTGCATTTCTGTTTATTTTAATAACAGAAATGTATTCAAAGTTTAAAAAGTTGTGATTTGTATGATTTGTTCAATGGAGTTACCTTTAACAATGAAAGTGGTTGGACTTGAGCTCATATCCATGTGTCCAATCCAGGGGATGTCCTTCATTTTTCACAAGACTGTAATAGTATGGCGATATCCAACCTGTTATATGTCTAAAATGGGAAAACATTTGGCATATCCAATTCTCATTGATGCATCCTCAGATAGTAGGATCACAGGCAGGTGATCAGGAATAATTTTGGTTAACTGTCCTGCTCAAAGACAGCACAAAGAATGGTTAATTTTTCGGCTCTGGGATTTGAACAAACAACCTTTTGAGGTAGCAGAGGATGAGGGCTCAGAGGTGGACTCGTCCATCACCCGGGCTGAAGTCACAGAGGTGGTTAAGAAACTCCTCGGTGGCAAGGCACCGGGGGTGGATGAGATCCACCCTGAGTACCTCAAGTCTCTGGATGTTGTGGGGCTGTCTTGGCTGACACGCCTGTGCAACATCGCGTGGCAGTCAGGGACAGTGCTTCTGGGATGGCAGACCGGGGGGGTGGTCCCTCTTTTTAGGAAGGGGGACCGGAGGGTGTGTTCCAACTATAGGGGGATCACACTTCTCAGCCTCCCCGGGAAAGTCTATGCCAGGGTTCTGGAGAGGAGAATACGGCCGATAGTAGAACCTCGGATTCAGGAGGAACAGTGTGGTTTTCGTCCAGGCCGTGGAACACTGGACCAGCTCTATACCCTCTACAGGGTGATGGAGGGTTCATGGGAGTTTGCCACACCAATCCACATGTGTTTTGTGGATTTGGAGAAGGCATTCGACTGTGTCCTTCGCGGCATCCTGTGGAGGGTGCTTCGGGAATATGGGGTCCTGGGTCCTTTGCTAAGGGCTGTCAGGTCCCTGTACGACCGAAGCAGGAGCTTGGTCCGCATTGCCGGCAGTAAGTCAGACTTGTTCCCTGTGCATGTTGGACTCCAGCAGGGCTGCCCTTTGTCACCGGTTCTGTTCGTAATTTTTATGGACAGAATTTCTAGGCGCAGCCAGGGGCCGGAGGGTGTCAAGTTTGGGGACCACACGATTTCGTCTCTGCTCTTTGCGGATGATGTTGTCGTGTTGGCCCCTTCAAGCCAGGACCTTCAGCATGCACTTGGACGGTTTGCAGCCGAGTGTGAAGCGGTGGGGATGAAAATCAGTACCTCCAAATCCGAGGCCATGGTCCTTAGTCGGAAAAGGGTGGCTTGCCCACTTCAGGTTGGTGGAGAGTGTCTGCCTCAAGTGGAGGAGTTTAAGTATCTAGGGGTCCTGTTCACGAGTGAGGGAAGGAAGGAACGGGAGATTGACAGACGGATCGGTGCAGCTTCTGCAGTAATGCGGTTGATGTATCGGTCTGTCGTGGTGAAGAAAGAGCTGAGCCGCAAGGCGAAGCTCTCGATTTACCGGTCAATCTACGTTCCTACTCTCACCTATGGTCATGAGCTTTGGGTCGGATCTTGTCCGAAAGGACAAGATCCCGGATACAGGCGGCCGAAATGAGCTTTCTCCGCAGGGTGGCTGGGCGATCCCTTAGAGATAGGGTGAGAAGCTCGGTCACCCGGGAGGAGCTCAGAGTAGAGCCGCTGCTCCTCCACATCGAGAGGGGTCAGCTGAGGTGGCTTGGGCATCTGTTTCGGATGCCTCCGGAACGCCTTCCTGGGAAGGTGTTCCGGTCCCGTCCCACCGGGAGGAGACCCCGGGGAAGACCTAGGACACGCTGGAGGGACTATGTCTCCCGGCTGGCCTGGGAACGCCTCGGTGTCCCCCCGGAAGAGCTGGAGGAAGTGTCTGGGGAGAGGGAAGTCTGGGCATCCCTGCTTAGACTTCTGCCCCCGCGACCCGGCCCCGGATAAGCGGAAGAAGATGGTATGGGGTATGGTAACCTTTTGTTTACTGACCTGATGCTCTGACCAATGAGGTACCTATATGCAACACCATTGTATTTTTTTCTATGGCACAATCTTTATTAGAAGATTCGGGAGTGTTGCTCAACAGACCGGGAGGGTTGTGAATTGGTTGGTTGTGGGAGAGAGGGTTGAGTGCTGGAGAGTGCCGGTGCTCCTATCCCAAACGCACTTTACGACTGTTGACAAAGTCTGACACTTTCACCAGCCCACCTTTCGCATTTCTGCGAGACAGACAAGACAAAAGACAGGCATACAGACCGTCATGCAGATAGACAAAGAAAATAATCACATTTTGTGAGGCTGTCTATGGTGCGCTACCCAGCTTAAGGTCTGTTGTTTGTAATGTGAGTTACGTCTATGTAGTTGTTCTGCAAGCATGAAGTGACTCACGCCTGTGTCTCAAGGTAGGCGAGGGCCTGCTCCATTTGGGCCTGGGACACCTCTCTATCCACGGCAGCCAGGTAGCTATAAAGGAACCGGAAATCCTGGAAGGAGATGCAGGCGTCGGGTGGCTTACATGCGCTGTCTGAGTTCAGGATGTACAGCGCATGGGTCAGGGCATTCTTGATCGTCTGCCAGAGAGACATTGGTGGTCACCAAGATAACAGGAGCACGAGGGTCATTGGATAATATCTGCTAAGTGGTTTGATCACTGGCTGTTGTCAGTGAAGTGTCTGCCAGCATGCCGGGGAAATGTTATTGTACGCACCCCTCCCAGGTAGCTGCAGCCCAGCGCGAAGAATTTGACCCAGGCGAGATTGTCTTCGAAGCCGCCCACTTTCATGATATGACTAAGTAGGTCGTCAGCCAATCCCAACGACGCCCACAGCTGTCTCACCTCCTCCTTAGTGACCGTGTCTTTCCCATGAAGCTAGAAGAGAAGGGATGGGGGGGGGAGTACGTAGGGACACAGGGAAAAGAGTTTACGTTTTGTGTGTTCACGTCCGATGTGTAGGTGTCTATGTAGTGTGTGTGCACGTGCGCACCTCCTCACTTGTTGGTGCATAGTGGCTAGTATCTCAGGTGTGAGGTCCACAGTGTTGGGGGTCACCTCATTGTCTTCGGTCTTTTTCACCGGTAAGGGCTGTCCCTGGACCATAGCACTGAAATACCTACAACAGACAGACACATACTACCCAGCTTTAATATGGTCCATGTCGGCTAATCTTCAATTGGGCTCACTTCATCGTTGACCTCTGAGAGACTACTAAATTCATCTTAGATCAAGTGTGTCACAAATGCTACCCTATTCCCTTCATGGTGTCCTGCCATTTGAGCCACAGTGCATGTCTAAGGGTAACCTCATCCAGCTCACAGTGTGGCCCATTCCAGAAGGTTTTCAGGTTGTGTTCGGATGGCATCCTTGGTGAACTGCTTCAGGATGTCGGGAAGTTCTGGAGGGATGACCACCTGCTTACCTGTGTGAGGCATGCTGTACACAAATGCAGGCAAGCAATGAAAACACCTGTATGGTGAAAATAAATGGTTAACTACAAATCTTGCAGTATCGTCTGGCATTGTAAACCTCTAACATGTTGTCTAAAATTAATATAAACATCTCCAGATTAAGCTATTAACTATTGAAAACTTGAAAAGGGTAACTAACCGTCTCTACAGCTGTGCGGTTGTCTTTCGGGGGATCAGTCGATGTCGATCGCGCTGTGAACGTTGTAAAGACGGTATAGCAGGTGAGGTTTTTAATCAATTTGATAGGCTACTGCCGTGTAATAGACGGCAGTTGTGACGTCACTGTGTGTGTGTGAAGAATTACCACCGTCCTCAAGAGGGCGAGATTTCCTTATGTTTTGTCAATTGCATCTACTGCGCTACTTTATGTATCCGAAATGAGAGTTCATCTTAAATCTTTGTGCCTGTGACATTTCGAAGAATGTGGTAGCCATTAGCTAACTTTTCTAAGAATGTACAATTCAATTTAAATTGTTATGCTTACTGATTTAAATAAAAGTCAAATGTCAATGTAAACGAATGGATATGAATCTCTCTGTGTGTATCCTACGTGTGTGTGTGTGCGCGTGTGTGTGCGGTGTGTGTTCCTGTTGGTATAACGTGTGTAGTGAGGACATTTCACCGGTCCTCTCTTTGAAAATAGGCTTTATTTGACGTGGTTTAAATTTAGGGTTAGAATTAGGACTAGGATTAAAATTAGTAATTATAGGTAAGGGTTAAGATTTAGGGTTAAGTTATGTTAAGGCTTTAGGTCAGATCATATAGGTTATGGTTAGTTACGGTTTAAGTTAGGGTTAGGTATTTTTAATGGTAGTTTCTAAATTCCCGGTCCTCCCCTTAATAGTAGCCTAATGTGTTTGAAGTGGCATTGATGGGTTGGAGGGTTAAGAGCGATTTAGGCAAATTTGTTGGTAGGTGGACCCCTTGGTGACATATTGATGCGTCGGGTTAGTTGAGTCCTTTCACGTGAAATACTTTTTTTTCTCAAGCTAACACTTATAAATTAGAGATGGGCTTCTGATAATAAGCAAACGGTGGCTACTTGACTAAGACACTGCAGAATCAAATATAGGCAGATTTGCTCTCAGAAGCATGCAGATCCTCTCTCAATATATTGGCCCACTGGAAGTATTGGTTTTAGGCCAGCAACATAAATATCTTTGGTTCACATCCCTGAGCCGAAAAGGTGAGCAAATAGCCTAGGTTACCGTGCTGGTGTGCCCATTAGCAACGCACATAAACCTAACCGATAGTGTACATAGCTGGTCTGGTCTGCTAAATTACTAAATGTCAGATGTCCTCTGATCTGGGAAGAACAATGCAAAGCATGATGACAATGTCCTTGCTAGCGAATACTGACCCGTGAATGAAGGCATTGAACAAGCGCCCGTTAGGGAATAATGGAAATACCCTCTTGCAGGCACAGGGCTAATGTTCTTATTGAATCACTTGAGGCACGGTGTGTATCTTAAACGGTTCTGCCTCGCCTCCGGTTGCACGCGCCTTGCATGGACAGGACAATCTCTCGGTGCTCGCGCAGCCAGCTGACCCGACCAGCCGCACAGCCTGCGTCTGCGTGCAGTGGACTCGACGGTATGGTAGCCTATTGTTTGACTGGTCGGTTTTAGAGGGATCGTGGTGGAGCCTACATCAGCCTTCTCCGCAGGCTACTTGGTAGGCTTATTAGTTAACTGCTGAACAAAAGCGCGCGAGGTGATACCGTGGTATATGATGCTATGATGAGATGTGATGCCGCGCAGGTTCACGGTGACAGTGACTGTAGCGAATGAAGAGGAACGGGAATGCGCCCGACGACGGACGGGAATCGTTGCTAGGATAAAGAACATGGGGACGGGGCCGCGCGATGACTGACTGACTTTCTCCCGGCAACGACCATCTCTGGACACCGAGGGACTTGAAAAAAGAAAGATAAAAAACAACCCATCAGCCTTCCAGTGAAGGCGTGGAGGATCTATCCGAGAGGAGAGGATGAATCCCGGGGACCCTGCCCAAACCGGACCTGGTGAAGCCGGCCAGGACGGGCTGGCTAAAGCAGGTGGGCAGGCTGGGTGTTAACGGCATCCCGTGTGAGATCGATAATGGGAGAAAACGCTAAACCTTGGCCGCTGGTCACAGCTGCCTGGCCCACGGTTTGTGTGGATGTCGACTCGTTACCGTGCAGGAATGTGCTTGTCCGTTACCGTGAGAACAGCACAGCCAGAGCTGTTTATCCATTCCCATTATAGAATTTGCCTATTGCACTGTAACATGCATGGTCAGGACGTACCGAACATTTCTATTGAGTTTTTGGGCGGTGTGTGTTTGTAGGCTATGTGCTTGTCTGTGTGTGTGTGCGCGCGTGCGTGTGTGCATACTGTTTGTGTGAATGCGGGTCCATCATAAAGAGAGAGAAGACTACAGTAGCAGCCTAGCCTATATAATGTATCTGTAGCGGCTTGCAGCATTGCTCAGCGTTGTAAAACGATAGCAATACGGACACACCCACATCTATATACGTTTATATGATCGTTTTCTGTCTCGCTGTGATTTTTAAACAATCACAAACGGGCATTACACCGGCCTGAGGCGTTTCGCCATGATGTTTCATTCTCCGTCCTTCCATTCTCTGTGTGTAGTAAGCATGTACAGCTGCTATAGGCCACTGTATTGTAGCCAACCATGTTACCGCAGCTGTGTGCAGTAAGGCGCTACCACGCACGCAAACGCATACACTCGCATGGTGCTGAAGATGCATGACTCCCAGCTTTAGAATCACAGAGAGCTACACCCAGAAAAACATGATATAAGAGACATTATATGTGTGTGTGCTCACTATTGAGCATGGATGTTGGCTGTCCCAAATGGTCCAAATGGCTTAATCTCAATAGAGAATATAGGCATCTTATCATCATTGAAACACTGAGGAGGAATTTAAAGGGATTAACGACTTGTACTGGTTATTGAGGTACAATATAAGGGCTATGCCTCAATACTCTTGATAGCTTCCTTTCACTTGCCTTGTTTTCTCTAGGCTTCGGTTTTTGATATGCGCTTATATGATGACACTGAATAGGTGAAATCAAATCTTTTTGGGGTATTTTATTTACATTTATGTGGTTAGATATTTAATATCACCTGAAGGAAAGGAGCCAGTGAGAGGAACAAAGATAAGACTTTTGAGATCCACACCCGGTAACTCATCCCTGTAACTCACCTCTGCAACTCATCCCTGCTTAAATAGGTGAAGGGAGATGCAACGGTGCCCCTGTGATCTCCTCCCCTGCTGCTTCGAGGAACTGTCACCGAAGAGTTCCTCTTTATTTCCCTTCCCCTTCCTGTCAACGCTCCTTACCCTCCCCCTCTCCTCCCCTCTCCCTCAGGAGGTTATCATTGGTTCCTGAGCTGGGAATATTTCAACATAAGGAAGTGTTAATGCCCCGTTTATGCTCAGGATTAGGTGTCTCCCCCACTGAGATGGATAAACCTGTCTCTGTACACACGCACACACACACACACACACACAGATATGTATGTATGTATGTATATATATAGAACATCCCTCTGTAAGTCTGCCTCTGTCTGTCTCCCTGCCTCCCAGTCTGCATGCCCACCTGCCTTCCTGTCGGTCTGTCTGTCTCTGTCTGCGTGCCGGCTTGACTGTCTGTCTCTCAGTCTGTCTGTCTCAATCTGTCTGTCCATGTCTGTCTGATATAATGTATGAACCACAGGGTTGTCTATAAGCTGCTTAGGAATAGGTTGTGTGCATATGTATATGGGTGTGTATTTGTGGCTGTGTATTTTTGATTCTCAGTGTTGTAATATCGTTGTAATCTGCCTCGCGGTGTAACACTCTCTGTCTGGCCGTGTGGGTGTGTGTGTGTGTGTGTATTTTTTGTGGGTGTATATCTAAGTTCGCTCCCTTGTGTGTTTCTCAGATTCTCTTGTGATACATAGAGTAGTAGTAATCTGCCTGTGGCGGCACCCCGTCTGGCTGTCTGGGTGTGTGTGGTGGTGTGGGTGTGGGTGTGTGTGTATGTAAGTGTAGTCCCTTGTGTGTTTCTCAGATTCTCTTGTGATACACTGAGTAGCAGTAATCTGCCTTGCGGTGGTACGCTGTCTGTTTAACAGTGTGTGTGTGTGTCCGTGTGGGTGTATGGGTGTGTGTGTGTGCTCATGTGGTAGTGCAAGCATTGCTCTTTTACAGTCGCAAGGCAAGAGTGACTAAGTGTTTGCACCTGTCATTTTGAAAAGGGGAATGGTGAACATCAGTGACACAGTTTAAGGATGTGGTCTGCAAGTATTGGCCACTGGTTGCAATGGAAAAATAATGTAATGAATGTAATGATTTGTGCCGCATGCCATCAAAAACACTCACTTTCTAACTTGGAAATGCATGGCTAATTGAGTATGTAAGTATTAAATGAGTTATTCTACTTATAGATGATGCATAAACAACATATTGAACATCCAGCTGAAATGGGAGGCTGTAACAAATATTGTGTTAGTTGCAAAAGTCCCAGACTGCATCCTTAATACATGAAACTGTCCTGTTTAGCTTCCACTTTTCTTGAAGTTGTTCAGGCCTCTGCAGCCTGTCCAATACATGGAACATATTGGTATGTGCGTGCGTATTTGCGCGTGTGCATTTCTGTTTGTGTGTGTGAGAAAGAGTGATGTAAACAGGGCGTCTTTTGGTTGGTACGATTCTTTTATTTTCACTTCCTGCCATTCCCTAGAGTTTCTTGCAACAGGAAGTAGGGAGTGCCACACTTCCTGTAACATTGGGTTCGTCTTCCTGTCTTTTGCTTTTTCTATGTTCATTTCATTGTGCTGCCTGTTTCCTTTCTTCCCATCGTTTTCATGGCTCAGTTCACCGTCGATGAGGGACTGCCAAAACACACACACCTGAGGGTTTGCTTGCAGAGTGGATATCCAGTATGAGTCACATACTGAAAGAGCAGAATCATGGTGACTTGGAGAGGTCAACCAGACCCCCTGAGCTATACATTTGCCTTTCATTCTCCTGCCCTCTCTCTCTCTCTCACTCTCTCCTTCCCTCCCTTCTGCCTCCCTTTAATGATCTTTTCTCCCATTCGCTCTCTATCCTTTTCTTTCTCCCTCCCTCGGTCTCTTGCATCCATTCACAGTGTACAACACATGTTGGGGGGCCTGGGGGGGCGGGGGCGGGGTGTAAGGGGTTTTTGACCCCGCACTCTCCTTCCCTCTGGTTCTATAGGCGGCTGCAAAGCTGCACGCACACACGTGCCCCATTGCTCCAGCTTACAGTATCACAGGCTCAGGTCTTCCCCCGCAAACACACACTCCTGCCCTGTGCCCGACACTCACCCCGTCCCTGTGCCCCAGCTGTTCCAGCCAGGATTACACATGCAGCAGATTACACTAACAGGCCTAAACACCAGATGTGTTTTGTCTGCAGTCTACAACATACACATAACATAAAATCACACCACAAGCAAAGCATATGGATTCATTGAAAATCACAATATAGACAAACACCACAAACACACAAATCATAATATATCATAATCATACATCAATCATATATATATATATATATATATGCATTCACAACGTCCAAACACATTTATGCCATTACTTTTGAATAGCGATGTTACAGCCGGCTGTCTTGCATTTCGTTAGATGCAGATTGTTGGTGGCTAAGTCTGTTCTTGCGACCAGGGATCAAAATACTCCTTAAGGTAGATTGAAACGTAACTATCTTTTTCTATTCCCCTGACTGCCCCTGTCTGTCACCTCCCTCCCTTGTCCCCCACCATCCTGTCTCTCTCAGGGGGTGCACGTGGGGAGGGGGTGAGAGCGGTGGATGTGCTGACCGTTCTGAGAGAAAAAGTGGCCTTTGTCTCAGGTTAGTCTGCAACAGCACGTTTTTTTTTACCAGTCTCTTCTCCAAGTTCCATCCCTTCACTGTGGCTCCGTTCCGTTTGATTCCTAGTTTTGTTCCCTTGTCCCTTTTCCATTACTCCTCCTCCTTCTTTAACCTAGCCCCTCCCCTAGGATCACTTCCAGACTGTTACCTATTTCATGTTAAGAGCCTTAGTGTAAAACCTCTGTGGTAACCATTTGTTCTGTTGCTTTTTGATGATGTCACCATTCTAGGGGGAAGGGACAAGAGAGGTGGACCCATCCTCACCTTCCCGGCACGGACCAATCACGATCGAGTTAAACAAGAAGACTTAAGCAGACTGGTCACCTATCTGTCCACTATACCCAGGTAACGATATGACTGTCTATCTCTATCTGTCCTTCTTTACATCATTCCATTATACCTAGGTAACTACTCCTCTGTCTGTCTGTCTCTGTCCCTCTATCATAACCAGGTAACTCTAGTTACCAGTCGAACATTACCCATCAAAAGTTTGACTACATGAACAACATTCTTCAAAGCTGTTTATCTGGGCAGTAAAATAAAGAGCACATTTCTTGTGTCATCCAAAAGGTTCTTCAGTTCTTTTGATATGGCTAGATGAATTGTAATAAAGAAATTTTAAGGAACTGGGCAAGTTGAAGATATAAATGACAAAAGTAATCTGGCAAAATCCTATGCCAGATGCTGAGCAAGCACTTCCTTCTGGTCCTCAAGTAAGTGACCTTTAAACACTGTTCATCAGATGCAGACAGCTTTTTGGGTCTTCCACGTCAGCATAGAACTTTCTCAATTTCTTCAAATGTCTTTATGACATTTCTTGTTGCCATCTCACAATTTATTGTTTACTCTTTGAATAACACAATCCATTCTTGTTACTTTTATTGTACTATTTGTATTTTCACTATTGTCGTATATTGTTTTTCCAAGCTTAGAAACACTTGCTGCCCTTTTAGCTTTCAATGATGTTCTCAGGTGAACTCCACATTGTAATGGTGCTAATGGTAAAGGTATCTTTATTAAAAGCCTCTGTGTGCCTCTATTGTGTCATCCCTGAATCACAACGTGTGAGTGTTCTTCCTACTTTTCTTTCACCTCTCAGCTTATGCTAATGCATATCCCCTCTCTCTCACCCTAACTCTCTCTAACTCACTGTCACTCTCCCGGATTAACTCACTCTCTCACACTCTTTCCGACTTTCTCTAACTAACTCATTGTCTTTCACTTACTCTCTCACTCCTTCTGACTAACTCACTCTCCCTTTCCCTGTGGCCCTATCCCTTTTCCCATCCCTTCTCTGTTTCACAACCTGACTCTCTCTGTATCTATATCCTCTTTTCTTACTCCTTCTCTCCCGGACTCAACACCCCCCTCTCAGTGATGATGTGCGTGCCAGAGGCTTCACAGTGGTGGTGGACATGCGCGGCTCAAAGTGGGAGAGTGTCAAACCTTTGCTACGGACACTTCAGGAGGGGTTCTCTACCCACATTCACACAGCCCTTATCATCAAACCAGACACCTTCTGGCAGAAACACAAAACCAACCTGGGCAGTGCCAAGCTCAGCTTTGAGGTGTGTTTGTGTCTGTGTCAGTGTTTATTTGATTGGTGGTTTGCCTGTGTGTGGAAGTATTATGTATCCCCTTTTTAATGTCTATATATACTGTAGATATCAATCCTCTGTCACTGCCCTCTCTCTGTATCTTTTCATGTCCCCCTTCAGACAAGTTTAGTGTCAGTGGAGGGCCTCTCCAAGCTGGTCGACCCGTCACAGCTTACTGCTGACCTGGGCGGCTCTCTGGAGTATGACCATGTTGAATGGACCGAGCTACGGCTGGGCCTGGAGGAGTTCTCAGAGGCCGCAGGACAGCTGCTGGCCCAGCTAGAGCAGATGGAGGCAGGGCTGGCCCGCATAGGCGAGCCCCAGGGTGTGGATGAGGCCCGCAAGTAAGTTGGATACAGATGTGTGTTTTGCTTTATGTGTGGGTGTTTTTCACACGTTTTTGTATGTTTAAGCTGTTTTTTGCTTGTTTGTTCAAACAGGCTACTGGAGGAGCACGGCCGACTACGCACCACCGTTGCCACGGCTCCCATTGACGCCATTGATCACGAAGGGCGGAGCTTGCTCCAGCGCATGCGGCTTGGCCCCACCCACAGCGGTGAAGCCCCCAGCGATGGACCGGGCAGCAACCACGGCTATGGGAGCTGGTTGTCAGGCGGGGCTGACTTCCAAAGCGTCGCTCCGAAGGTCGCCGCCCTGCTGGAGAGACTGCAGACTGCCAGGACACACCTGCAGCAGAGCTGGGCTGAACGGAAGACACACCTAGACCAGACCTTACAGCTGCACCTATACGAGCAGGATGCCGCTAAGGTGTGTGTGTGTGTAGAGGACAAGTGTGTGTGTGTGTGTGTGTGTGTGCGTGTGTGTGTGACTCGGAGGGTGAAGGAACTAAAGATCAGGGTATTAGTGTCCCTGTGGTGGTACAGTTTAGAGCTTCACTGTGGAGACCATCTGTTGTCTGAACGAACAGCAGTGGTGGAGACAGCAGGTCGGCTGGCAGCCCTCCATCTTCCCCCCTCTCTCTCTTCCTCTCTTTTGCTGTCTCTCTCTCTCTCTCTCTCTCTTCCTTCCTCTTTCACAAGCTTTTTCTGAATGGATCTTCTTCAATTAATGTTTGTGTGTGTGTGCATGTGTGTGCTTGTGTGTGTTGATGATGATGATGATGACACTATAGTCTCAGTGTCCAATGTTGTTGTCGTGTGGAGAAGGCTCAGGGAGGCGCATATTTGGGAGGCGGGCTGCTCATTTGACCACCACAGAGAGCGGGCCTCTAATGGCAAGCTGAATTGTATATTCGATTTGTGGGCTTTAATAAATGATTTAAACTGTGTGTAACCCTCTGTGTGTTCTAGATGTCTGAGTGGATAGCCCACAGTAAGGAACTGTTTCTGCAGAGCCAGACAGAGGTTGGCCTTAACCACCAGCATGCCCTGGACCTCCAGACCCAACACCAGCACTTCACCATGAACTCTATGGTATAGACATTCTATAACACTACAGCATGAACTCCATGGTACGAAAATTATATCTCACTGCACCATGAACTTTATGGGATGGACAATCTATCACGCAACATTATGAATTCTGAGGTACAGATATACTATTGTACAATTTTTTTTTGAACTATTAGCTAAATGTCAGAAGCCCTCCATGGCCCTGCCCATGAACTCAGAGACCCTAATGTGAAATATAAATGGACGGTCCTCTGCCTTGTCAATGTCGCATTTTCCTCATAGAGTAAAACACCATGTTCACAATCTTCTTGTCCCACATGTTAATTTGACCAATGGTACCTCCTCCAAAACTTATATGGGCACTAAAATGTGACAAGTGAAGAGGGCTGGTTAGATGGTGAGATCCCCGACGGGTAAGATCCCACTGTTGGCACCGGAGGGTGGAACCTGCTCTGAATGCTGAGGGAACAAAGTAGCACATGCTTATTCATGCAAGCGTATTCATGACCTCCCTTGAGTGTGGCACGCCACTGAATGGTGGCCTGATTGGTTTTCCCGCAATGTGGGTCCCGGGGCCTACAGCGGATCGTGGCGCTGCAGCGCTTCTGTCCAGGATAGCTATGTGTGTTTGACGGGTGTGCCTGCATGACGTAAAAAATAGAAATATTGAAAATCCTAATATTGATGGCCTGCCAGGAAATGGGTTATGTTTCAGGTAGGCCAGGTGGCCATTTTATAATCCTTTGGCAGACTTGTTTAACAGCCTCATGGCTTGGGGGTGGAAGATGTACATGGTCTTGTCGTTTACAGACACAAGGCCTTGCCTGTCATGCTGGGGTACAAAGAATAGCCTCTGGCTTGGGTGGCTGGAGACAGTGACTATTTTTGGGGCATTCCTCTGACACCGCCTGGTTGGTTGAGGAACTTGGCCGTTCACACCACACTCTTTCGGGGTGGTTGACTACCGTCAATGTGGATGGCTTGTTCTTGCCCATTTTGTCCGTGGTCCACAATCACTGGTGGTGCCTCGTTATCATCAGCGAACAGGACTGCAGCGGTGTGTTGTCAGGGAACGTAATTATGGGAGTACCGAGTGGGACTGAGCACGCACCTCTGAGGGGCCCCGTGTTGAGGTCGAGATTAGAGGATTTGTTGATGCCTACCCATACAACCTGGGGACCAGGATCCAGTTACTGAGTTATGTGTTTATCCCTGGCTCTTGAGCTTAGTGATGAGCCTTGATGTTAGTGTGGTGTTAAGTACTGAGCTTTAGTCAGTAAACAAGCATTCCCAAATAGTTATTGCATATTCTGATTGGAGAGGGCAGTGTGGAGTACCATAGACATTGCAATGTTATTGAATCTTCTGGGGCAGTACGCAGACTGGAGTTGGTCCATGCTATATTGTATGTTGCTGTTGATGTGAGCCATGACTAGGCTAAAGCAAATAAACTAGCGCACCAATAACACTCACTAGTAGCTGGTGTTGGTCGTCATCTATGTGATCTATCCCAAATTCAAGATTACTTTGCTAGCTAGCTACGTTAAACTGTTGAGCTAACATGATGTAGCTTGCAGTGTAAAGCTTGATCAATGGTGCACTAACCACATTAGTTAGCTAGTTAATGTTAATAAGTTGAATCAGGTTTACTGGGCCAGGCTTGAAATAAAAATGTGTACTGTTGGGGGTACTTGAGGACCGGAGTTGGGAACCACTGCACAGAGACATTTTGATTGTCTGGTAGATTTGCATTGCTGGGCAGCTTGCAGCTGGGTATCCCTTTATAGTCTGTGATAGTTTGCAAGACCCGACAGGATTCAATGTTAGTCCTGTATTAGTCTCGCGAGGCCACACCTCCAATCTCGTCAGGCCTAGTGACAATCTAGGCCTGGTTTAAGCGGCTAGTCCTGTATTGAGACATTGCCTGTTTGATGGCTTGTCCAACATCATAGTGGGATTTCTTGTGAGTGACTGGATTTATGTCCTCCTTAAAAGCAACATCTCTGACCTTTAGCTCAGTGCAGATGTTGCCTTCTTAAGTTACATTGCAAACAGGAAAGTCCGCCCTGCTCAGTAGAGGTGTTCTCGTATTTCTAATTTCACCCCCACAGGACACAGTTCAATTTTGGGAAATCAATACCAACATTTTGTATCAGGTAGAATAGAAACCAGCAGTTCCTTTCATCAGTGCACTTGTTAATGAAGCACAGTTGCTGGTAAACTCTTCAATGTTATTGGATGAATCCCAGTAAATTATCCTGTCTGTGTTGTTTGCTAAAGTTTTGCAACCGGTTAATCTGACCACTTTCTCATTGAGCCCATCATTGATACTTCCTGTCTGAGTTTTGAGTAAACAGAAAGCAGGAGAAAAATAGTTTTCTGAGGGCAGAAAAAGCCTTTTATCTATTTTTATGCTGGAGTAAAATATTTATGTCACCTGTAGTTGATATGTTCACGTGTTAATGAAAAAGAGATGTGAAAAAAACACACCTCATCTTTTCATCCATTGCAGACCAAGTAGAAATATGTACCTTAATGACCTCTTTCAACCGTGACAATGTTCCTGGTCATGATGCTGGGGACATTATTTATATAAAATAGTTAAAAGTGTGGTTTTTGGGTGGATTTTTATAATCGCAAATTGGACATTACGAAATTAAGAGGGGGGAAAATACGGGTAAAATGGGTATAAAAAAATAATAAGAGGGTTGTCAACTTAATAGCAGTCCACTGTTAGAAAGACCAGGCAATTTTCTTGTCCATTACACCTTGAACACTTTGGTTATAGACACTTTCTGTAAAATGATGTGCTATGCTACTTCACGATAGTGACACTTTGAACTATGAGTGAAATGTCTAACCTCCGATCCCTCCTCAGAATGGGAGCGTAAATGTGGACGGCGTGGTGTCCGTGGCAACACGGCTGTGTGAAGCTGGCCACTACGGGGCGGAGCGGATTGCGAGTGTGTCGTCGCGGCTACAGGAGGACTGGAAGGGGCTGACATCGGTGCTGGAGGAACGCAGCAAGGCACTGAGCCTGTCCACCTGCTTCCACCAGGGAGCAGAGCAGGTGTGTGTGACGTGTGTGTGTGGTTCTCATTGAAATCATTCAGGCTTTTTGATTTCTGCCTGGGAATGATGATTGCTCTATTAATGCAATTTATTATTATTAAAGACTGAAGTAAAAACGTAAATTGTTCTGCACTTTGGAATGACTTTGATACCTGGGGCAAATGGGTGATGGTTGCGAATACTACACGTAAACTTCTAGTTTTTGGTGAACATTTATGTGTGTGTGTGTATATGTCTAATGTGTGATTGTACACGTGTGTGTATAACAGGTGTTTGTGTTTTTTTTTATATAGTTCCTGGGCCGCGTGGACAGCTGGTGTGAGGCGTGTGGTGACAACTCATTGCCAGCAGAGATGACGGAGTTGGAGACCGCAATACAACAACACCAGGCACTCTTTGAAGAGATAACATCAGCTTACACACAGGTAGATGCCCCCAAACACACACACACACACAGACACAGACACACACAGACACACACACACACACACACACACACACACACACACACACACAGACACAGACACACACAGACACACACACACACACACACACACACAAACACACAGACACATATATACAATATACAATATACGCATCATCTTTGTCTGTGTTTATTTATATACAACCCTGTTTCCAAAGATGGAACACTGCGTAAAATGCAAATAAAAACAGAATGCAACGACGTGCAAATCAGTTCATCCCTAATTTTAATTGAAAATAGTACAAAGACAAAATACCAAATGTTGAACCAGAGAAATTATATTGTTTTTGTAAAAATATATGCCCATTTTGAATTTTATGCCAGCAACACATTACAAAAAAGTTGGGACAGGGGCATGTTTATTACCGTGTTGCATCTCCTCTTCTTTTAACAACACTAAGCATTAGGGAACTGGGGAGACCAATTGCTGTAGTTTTGAAAGTGAAATGTATTCCCATTCCAGCTTGATTTAGGATTTCAGCTGCTCAACAGTTCAGGGTTTCCTTTTTTGTTTCATAATGCACCAAATGTTTTCAATGGGTGACAGGTCTGGACTGCAGGCAGCCCAGTTTAGCACCTTGACTCTTTTTCTCCGGAACCATTCTGCTGTAATACATGCAGAATGTGGTTTGGCATTGTCTTGCTGAAATGAGCAAGGCCTTCCCTGAAAACAATGTTGTCTGGATGGCCGCATGGTGCTCCAAAATCTGTATATATTGTTCAGCATTAGTGGTGCCTTCATAGACGTGCCAGTCACCCAGGCCATGTGCACTAATGCACCCCCATACCATCACGGATGCTGGCTTTTGAAATGTGCACTGATAACAAGCTGAGTTGTCCCTTTCTATTTTACGCAGGAGGATGCAGCATCCATGATTTCAAAAATAATTTCATATTTGACTCGTCAAACCACAGGATAGTTTTCCACTTTGCCTCAGTCCATCTTAAATGAGCTTACGCCCAGAGAAGGCAGCGACAGTTCTGGATCTTTTGGATCAGCAACATTTGTGGATGCAGCTACATACTGTGTTCACAGACAATGGTTTTTGGAAGTGATCCTGAGCTCATGCAGTGATGTCCACTAAAGAAATGTGACTGTTTTTAATGCAGTGCCATCTGGTGGCCCGGAGATCACGGCCATCCAATATTGGTTTTCGGCCTTGTCCCTTACATACAGATTCCGGATTCTCTGTATCTTTTAATTATATCTTTTAATGATACTATGTACCGTAGATGATGAGATCCCCAAACCCTTTGCAATTTTACGCTGAGAAACTTTATTCTTGAATTGTTGCACAATTTGCCCACATAGTCTTTCAGAGTGGTGAACCCCTCCCCATCCTCACTTCTGACAGATCCATCCTCTCTGGAATTATCTTTTAATACCTAGTCATGTTACTGACCTGTTGCCAACTGAATTAATTAGTTGTGTGATATTCCACAACGTTTAGTTTTTTAGCATTACACAATATTTTCATTCTTTTGTTGCCTCTGTCCCAACTTTTTTAAACATGTTGCTGGCATAACATTCAAAGTAGGCATATATTTTTCAAGAAACAATAAAACATCTCAGTTTTAAAATCTGATATGTTGTCTTTGTATTATACATACATACATACATCTTCTTCCGCTTCATCCGGGGCCGGGTCGCGGGGGCAGCAGTCTAAGCAGAGATGCCCAGACTTCCCTCTCCCAAGACACTTCCTCCAGCTCTTCCAGGGGGGACACCGAGGCGTTCCCATGCCAGCCGGGAGACATAGTCCGTCCAGCATTTCCTAGGTCTTCCCCGGGGTCTCCTCCCGGTGGGACGGGACCGGAACACCTTCCCAGGAAGGCGTTCCGGAGGCATCCGAAACCGATGCCCAAGCCACCTCAGCTGACCCCTCTCGATGTGGAGGAGCAGCGGCTCTACTCTGAGCTCCTCCCGGGTGACCGAGCTTCTCACCCTATCTCTAAGGGATCGCCCAGCCACCCTGCGGAGAAAGCTCATTTCGGCCGCCTGTATCCGGGATCTTGTCCTTTCGGTCATGACCCAAAGCTTATGACCATAGGTGAGAGTAGGAACGTAGATTGACTGGTTTATCGAGAGCTGCTTCACACTGGTATATCCCCACTGCTTCACACTCGGCTGCAAACCGTCCCAGTGCATGCTGAAGGTCCTGGTTTGAAGGGGCCAACACGACAACATCATCCGCAAAGAGCAGAGACGAAATTGTGTGGTCCCCAAACCTGACACCCTCCGGCCCCTGGCTGCGCCTAAAAATTCTGTCCATAAAAATTACGAACAGAACCGGCGACAAAGGGCAGCCCTGCCGGAGTCCCACATGCACTGGGAACAAGTCTGACTTACTGCCTGCAATGCGGACCAAGCTCCTGCTTCGGTCGTACAGGGACCTGACAGCCCTTAGCAAAGGACCCAGGACCCCATATTCCCGAAGCACCCTCCACAGGATGCCACGAGGGACACAGTCGAATGCCTTCTCCAAATCCACAAAACACATGTGGACTGGTTGGGCAAACTCCTATGAACCTTCCAGCACCCCGTAGAGGGTATAGAGCTGGTCCAGTGTTCCACGGCCCAGACGAAAACCACACTGTTCCTCCTGAATCCGAGGTTCTACTATCGGCCGTATTCTCCTCTCCAGTACCCTGGCATAGACTTTCCCGGGGAGGCTGAGAAGTGTGATCCCCCTGAAGTTGGAACACACCCTCCGGTCCCCCTTCTTAAAAAGAGGGACCACCACCCCGGTCTGCCATCCCAGAGGCACTGTCCCCGACTGCCACGCGATGTTGCACAGGCGTGTCAGCCAAGACAGCCCCACAACATCCAGAGACTTGAGGTACTCAGGGTGGATCTCATCCACCCCCGGTGCCTTGCCACTGAGGAGTTTCTTGACTACCTCTGTGACTTTAGCCCGGGTGATGGACGAGTCCACCTCTGAGCCCTCATCCTCTGCTTCCTCAATGGAAGACTTGACGGCGGGATTGAGGAGATCCTCGAAGTACTCCTTCCACCGCCCGACGACATCCCCAGTTGAGGTCAACAGCTGCCCACCTCTACTGTAAACAGCGTTGGTAGGGCACTGTTTCCCTCTCCTGAGGCGCCGGACGGTTTGCCAGAATCTCTTCGAGGCCAGCCGATAGTCCTTCTCCAAGGCCTCACCGAACTCCTCCCAGGCCCGAGTTTTTGCCTCCACAACCACCCGGGCTGCAGTCCGCTTGGCCTGCCGGTCCCCGTCAGCTGCCTCAGGAGTCCCACAAGCCAACCAGGCCTGATAGGACTCCTTCTTCAGCTTGACGGCATCCCTTACTTCCGGTGTCCACCACCGGGTTCGGGCATTGCTGCCTCGACAGGCACCGGAGACCTTATGGCCACTGCTCCGAGCGGCCGCTTCGACAATGGCGGTGGAGAACATGGTCCACTCGGACTCAATATCTCCAGCCTCCCTCGGGATCCAGTCGAAGCTCTGCCGGAGGTGGGAGTTAAAGATCTCTCTGACAGGAGACTCGGCCAGACGTTCCCAGCAGACCCTTACAGTATGCTTGGGCCTGCCGAGTCTGTCCAGCTTCCTCCCCCGCCATCGGATCCAACTCACCACCAGGTGGTGATCAGTTGACAGCTCCGCCCCTCTCTCCACCTGAGTGTTCAAGACATACGGCCGCAGGTCAGATGAAACGACAACAAAGTCTATCATCGACCTACGGCCTAGGGTGTCCTGGTGCCACGTGCACTGATGGACACCCTTATGCTTGAACATGATGTTCGTTACGGACAAACTGTGACTAGCACAGAAGTCCAATAACTGAACACAGCTCGGGTTCAGATCAGGGGGGCCATTCCTCCCAATCACGCCCCTCCAGGTGTCACTGTCGTTGCCCACGTGGGCGTTGAAGTCCCCCAGTAGAACGATAGAGTCCCCAGTCGGAGCACTTTCCAGCACCCCTCCCAGAGACTCCAAGAAGGTTGGGTACTCTTCACTGCTGTTCGGCCCGTAGGCACAAACAACAGTGAGTGACCTATCCCCGACCCGTAGGCGCAGGGAAACGACCCTCTCGTTCACCGGGGTAAACTCCAACACATGGCGGCAGAGCTGGGGAGCTATAAGCAAACACACACCAGCCCGCCGCTTCTCACCATGGGCAACTCCAGAGTTGTGAAGAGTCCATCCTCTCTCAAGGAGTGTGGTTCCAGAGCCCAAGCCGTGTGTAGAGGTGATCCCGTCTACCTCTAGTCGGAACCTCTCAACCTCACGAACAATCTCAGGCTCCTTCCCCGCCAGCGAGGTGACGTCTTTGTATTATTTTCTGTTAAACCCTATTTTTTTAACAGAAAATAATCTTTGTATAATTTTCTGTTAAAAATAGGGTTTAAATGATTTGCACATCATTGCATTCTGTTTTTTATTTTGGAAATGGGGTTGTACAATTGTGATAAGATATTTGACTACAGAAGTGCTGTTTTGTTTTATTGCTTGCATGTGTGTTGGCGTGTGTGTGTTTCGTGTGTGTGTCAAACCCCAGGTCAGTGAAAGCGGCAAAGCCCTTTTGGAAGTTCTTCAGGGTCCGGCGGAGCTTGATGAGTCAGGGTTACCAGTGGCAACCGCTGACTTTACAGCCGCAACGCATGGCATTATGGGAGTTCTGCACGAGGTCATGCAGGGACACCAGCATGTCGATGGGGCGTGGCAACACCGCAAGCTCCGCCTACACCAGCGTCTGCAGCTGTGTGTTTTCCAGCAGGACGTACGGCAGGTATGCATCACACATAGCCCCCCCCATCTCACACACCAAGAAACACAGACATGTTGGTTTTACTATCAAAGTGAGGACTTGCGGTTGTGTACCATTAAAAATATATGTTAAATTCAGGAAGGGGAGGGAAGATTTGGCCTTTAGACTTGGTCATTTTAAAAGAGAGGCTGATCCTCTCCAGTCTTGTTCTGATCACAAAAAAACCCTCAATTACTTAACCCTATTCTAACACAAATTCTAAACCTAACCCATAATCTGATAAATACTTTTTCCTTTGGTCCTCACTACAATGATAGAAGCTGAACATACAAACATGTTACAAAATATATCCCGTGGGAATTCGGACTGTCAGTTGAAGGACGTGTTTTTCCCTCTGTAGGTGCTGGACTGGGTTGAGCAGCATGGCGAGGTCTTTCTCAATAAACACACGGGTGTGGGGAAGAGCCTCCACCGGGCCCGAGCGCTGCAGAAACGGCATGACGATTTTCAACAGGTTGCCCAGGTAACAAGCCCACTCAAGTACAGCGGCTACCCTGGCCTCAAACCCACGCTCTGGTTTTCTTTTGTTCCTTAAATGCCTCATAAGTCTGCACTCCTAAAACCATAACATATTTGTTCCCCCCCCATCCCTCCATTCTTTCTCTCCCCTGTCTTGCTCTGTCCCTCGTTCCACCCCCCCACCACCCCCCTTCAGAACACCTACACCAATGCAGAGAAGCTGCTGGAGGCGGCCGGTCAGCTGGCCCAGTCGGGGGAGTGTGAGGAGGGCGAGATCTACGCCGCGGCTGGGGACCTGGAGCTCCGCATGCAGGCCTTCATCCAGAAAGTAGAGCAGCGAAAGCTACTGCTGGACCTCGCCGTCTCCTTCTACACACACACCCGAGAGGTACCCGAACACACACACACACACACACGCCAAGTATGCCCTCATGTGCTGTTTTTCATGACTCTTCTGATTGCGTGTGTGTTTTCCACCGCCGAGCAGCTGTCAGCATGGATGGAGGGTCTGCAGAGACAGATGGCAGCCGAGGTGTGTGTGTGTCCAGAGTCAGTGGAGGCTCTGCAGGCCCTTATCAGCCAGCAGCAGCAACAACAGGCCAACACACAGGACGCCTCGCTGTCCGTCATCAGGGAGGGAGAGGACCTCATACTGCAGCTTAGGTGAACACACACACACCCACAGGACGCCTCGCTGTCCGTCATCAGGGAGGCAGAATACCTTGTACTGCAGCTTAGATAAACATGCACAGATACTTGTTTTACTAAACTTGACAAATCTAGAAAAGTGAGGATAGGCATAATGTCCTCACTAAATGTACCATGGATTACTGTACTAGATATCTGTTTCTTACAAGTGTAGAAATACCCATGCACACACACCCGCACACAACCCACAAACCACACACACAGGACGTCTTGCTCTCTGTGCTTACATCTTATTTGGATAATCAAAATGAATATCTGTAGATGCGCAACAGATATTCATACCACAAACAAACTACCATAGAAAAGTTAATGTTTGCCAAGTTTAAGATTAGCATTAGGTTTATAATAGGTTGTAGTGTAAAGGTTAGGAAAAGGGTAAAGGTTAGGTAAAGGATTTAGGGTTAAGTTCAGTGTTAGTAGATAAAGTTAAAGGATGAGATTTAGGGTTAAGTTCACATCAGTACACACAAACAGACTCATACACACAAATTCCACAATTATTCTATACACACCCGCTCACACTTTTCAAATACCCCACTTCACGTTCTTTGGTATGAACCTCTATACTCCAAAATGTTGTGCAAGTATTTAACTTGTCACCTTGCATATCTGTGCGTGTGTATGCATACATTTGTGTGTGTGTGTGTGTGTGTGTGTGCATATGTTTATTCGTTCATGTATTTACCCTGAGTGTGTGTGTGCATGCGTTTATCCATCCGTGTATTCACCCAGTGTGTGTGTGTGTGTGTGTGTTTGGCAGGCCCCAGGGCAGTTCAGTGGGCCATGTCGAGTCGGTGCTGCAGTCGTTGGAAGAGGCCCAAGCCCAGCTGGAGGAGTTGTTCCACCAGAGGAAGATCAGGCTGGATGTCTACCTTCAGCTGCGGATACTACAGCAGTGTACTCTGGAGGTAGACATGGGACAGCGTGTGTCTCTGCATCTACCACTGAGTGTATGTGTGTGTGTGGGTGTGCGTGTGTGTGTGAGTGTGTGTGTTTATTCTCGTGTGTGTGAGAGAGGGACGGAGAGACATTGTGTGATTGTGTTTGTGTTCGTGCCGGAAAATAGCTTAGTGGTTCGATGTTTCAAATCCTTGAGCTGTCAAGGTGAAAACGATGTGCACGTGAGCCAGGAATCTAGCCGTAATCGCTCCTGTAAGTGGCTCTGCATGTGAGTGTCTGCTAAGTTACCAAAATGCAAATGAGCCGCTCTCTGACCCTCAACACTGCCCCTTGTAGGTGTCAGGTGAGATGGAGGCATGGAAGCAAGACCTCCAGAAGCAGGCCCAGGACTTTACCACAGAGAAGCTAACACTGGCACAACAGAGGCTAGCGGAAGCCAACCAAGAGAAGCTAACTTTAGCGCAACCGCGGCTAGTGGACGCTAACCCAGAAGGCTTAACGTTGGCACAGCAGCGCATTCACAGGCACATGGAGCGGCGGCTGGCCATGAACAACATGACCTACGAGGTTGTCCAGCAGGGTCACGACCTCCAGCAGTACATCACCGAAGTACAAGCCTCAGGTGAGACAGAGAGAGGAAGAAAAGGATAGAAAGAGGCTTAAGTAAGAAAATGGTATGTCAGAGGCAATGAGAGGGAGAGAGAAAAGGGGCAAGAGAGTTATTGAAGGGGAATTATTTTTCAGTGCATTGTGAGATCATGTACGCTTTAAATATGAAAGGGAGTCACTGACAAAACAAAAACAATTGCTATCTGACCACGTTTTTCTGTGGAACCCTGACGTTATTTTCTTGAGAAAATAAGTCATGTGGCAGCCTATAGCCTGTCACCCCCACTGGGCATTTAGCCAGTTAGCAAAGACAATGCGTGACATCAACTAATGGGATTGGTCAAAGTGCCCCTGAGGAGAGTCCAGTCAGAACTGCAGAGAGATACGCCTCACTCCATTAATTCAGACATCCTTCCATTTATTCATCCCTCACTTAAAGCGTTTCACCTCCTTGACTTGAAGAGGCTTTCGGAGAGAGTACAACAGGGAGAAAGAGGGGAAAAGAGGGAGGTGGAAAGAATGTGTGACAGAGGAGAGAGAGGAAGAGAGTGGAAACGAGGGAGGGGGGAATGCGAGACAGAGGAAGGAGAGAAAGATGGGGACACACTGAGAATGATGGGGGGAGGGAAGGGGATTGGGGTTACCATGGAAACTGCTCTCTCAAGCGCACAGCTGGTCCCCATGGAAACGTACATATTGAATTTACCATGGAGACGACCGCTCACAGTCCTGAACTGTACCACGATAACCACAGGCGAACGGACGCACCGACTGACACGAACATGCACATGCAGTCGCGCATACACAATGACCTCACGCTAGCACATGCATATGCACTTGTACGCACAATACAGACACACATGCACTCACACACGCCGCGGGTCCTCGGGAACCTCCCTCAGCACCTCCTTCTCCAAGCCCCTCAGAGGAGGTCAGAGGAGGCGAATGTCGGACCGTGTCCTCTGTGAGATGTGAGGAGCCACGTGTGGATGACTGAGACACATTTATCTAGAAGGGAAGCGCCCTGTATGGGGGCATGGTTTAGCGCCACCTACAGGTGAACGATATACCGCATGCCCATGGTCCTGGAACACACACATACAGGTATGGGATATTTCTGAGGTTGATGTGTGTGTGTGTGTGTGCCCCAGGTATTGAGCTGACTGCCGAAGGGGAGACTGATCTCTCATCCCAGGTAGAGTCGCTCCAGCAGCTCCTGCAGGACAAACAGAAGGAGCTGCATCTGATAGCAGACCACACACACACACACCTTGAGCAAGGCTTGCAGCTACGCCACCTTCAGACTCAAGTCAAACAGGTGAGGATGCACACACGGGCGCCCGCACACACACACACGCCGACACACGCACAAACACGCACACACACATGTAATGTATTTGTACTGTGTGTTTGTTCGGTATCAGGTGCTGGGCTGGATAAGTGAGGGAGAGGTGATGTTGTCTTCTTGTATGGTGAACACCAGCTCACTGTCTGAAGCTGAACAGCTACAGAGAGAACATGAGCGCCTTCAGCAGGCAATAGAGGTAACTACACCCACTGCAATTTAACAAAAACACATCGTTGCCACCCAGACAGGCTCCGTTGACATGCAATTATAAAAAGATAATAGTTATAGAATTTTTTAAAAGTGTAATTTTTTCTGCCTCTCTCTCTTTAACTCCCATGCCGTCATTTGTCTCCCCCACGCCCCCTCCTCCCCCTCTCCCCCTTCCTGCAGTCTCTGCTCCATGCCGACTCTCTTCAGAGGACCCACCAGGTGGCGCTGGCTCTGCAGCAGCGGGCCGAGCTATTGGTGAGGGCGGGCCACTACGACCCGGAGGCAGTGAGGGCGTGTGCCCAGACGGTGGCGCTGCACTGGCAAACCTTGATGCTACGGATGGAGGACCGGCTCAAACTGGTCAACGCCTCTGCAGCCTTCTACCGCACCTCACAGCAGGTCAGTTAGTGTCTCTGCAGCCTTCTACCGCACCTCACAGCAGGTCTGCTAGTGTCACTACGTATCGGCCACAACCCTGAACCTATACTCGACCCTAACCCTCGCTTCAATAACCCACCCTGCTGAACCCTAAACCTAACCCCAGCTTCAATAACCCACCCTGTTGAACCCTGAACCTGACCCCCACTTTAATAACCCACCCTGTTGAACCCTAAACCTAACCTCACTTCAGTAACCCACCCTGTTGAACCCTGAACCGAACCCCTGTTTCAATAACCCACCCTGTTGAACCCTAAACCTAACCCCCACTTCAATAACCCACCCTGTTGAATCCTGAACCTAACCCCTGGTTCAATAACCCACTCTGTTGAACCTTAAACCTAACCCCTGCTTCAGTAACCCACTCTGTTGAACCCTAAACCAAACCCCTGCTTCAATAACTCACCCTGTTGAACTCTAAACCTAACCCCCGCTTCAGTAACCCACCCTGTTGAACCCTAAACCTAAACCCCGGTTCAATAAACCAGCCCTGTTGTACCCTAAACCTAACTGCCGCTTAAATTACAGATCCTGTTTAACCCTAACCACAACCTTTGCCTCACATTTTGTAGACTAATTTCTTAGTTTAACCATTTAGGTTCTGGGCCCATTTCTATTGACAGAGGGGATCATCAGTGATGAGTAGAAACAGTAGCCAGTGTCATTGGCAAGTTGTGTAGTTACATTGTTAAAAAATATACAAATTTAATCAACCAAAAAGTAGTTGTCAAAACGTGCTTTCACTGATACCCAGCCTAAATAAAAATATGTTGGTTTCTTTTTAATTTTGTTTCTAGATGAGCTATGAGCTAAGATTTCTGACATTGGATTTATAGGATGAAATGAACAGTGTGTCTTTGACCCCAAACTCGTAGGATTTCACCCCAATCAATCCGGAGTGTTTTCCCGTCAGGTGTGTGGCGTGTTGGAGAGCCTTGAGCAGGAGTATCGCCGGGATGAGGACTGGTGTGGAGGGGGAGAGTGGCAGGGGAGCAGGGGCCAGCCGGAGCACCTCATCCCCATCATCAACAAACACATGGAACAGAAGGAAGCCTTCCTCAAGGTAGAAAAACTGACAGTTTGGTCTTTTTGGTCTTTTTTCGGGACATTTATTTCCACACTCAGGATTGTACTTGGTGTATGTGTTTATGTGGACTACATATAAGGACACAATACGCAAAGTATATGTAAATCAGGGACACACACAGAAACACAGCATGAGAGGGAGTTGTGTGTCAACTATTCATTATTAACACGACCCTTTTGAATACGTTGCCTGAGTATTGTTTGCTTAGAATGTCTAATATTTATTTATCCCACATTTGTTAGGTATCATTTTTATTTCATCTTTCTTGTGTTCAACTGGCTTTGGCAATGTATCACACGTTTCCCTTAAGCCCTTGAAATGGAAATTGAAATCGGAAGACAGAAAGGGAGGTAGATAAATCATCCATTTCTGCCTCAGTCTCTGTTGTCTCTTAACCCCTTCCTCGCCGCAGGCCTGCACCCTGGCCAGACGCAACGCTGAGGTGTTCCTCAAATACATCCACCGCAACAGCGTTACTATGGCAACCATCTCTGGGCACAGTGCGGGAGCCGAGCTCACAGGTCATTCCCGTGTGCCTGAGCAGCAGGTCAAAGGTGAAAGCAGAAACACACACACACACGCGCGTAGTTTGAAGAGCGTGCGTATGTATAATGGTGATGTTTTCGGCCCTTGACGTACATGGTGTACAAACATTACCCCGTTCTCCCCCTGCAGGTATCCTCAGTGAGCTCCTGCAGAGGGAGAACAGGGTTCTCCATTTTTGGACTCTGAAGAAACGTCGCCTGGACCAGTGTCAACAGTACCTGCTGTTCCAAAGCCACGCTCAGCAGGTGAGTCCAGCACGCCTTTGCCAGAATTAGAGTCCAACGGTACATTTATGACTGAGGCCATGTGGGCACCCGGGCAATTACACTGGAACTGGAACCATTCATCTCTCTGCTTTCCTCACCCTTTTCCCCTGCATCTTTGTTTTTTCCTTCTCTACTTCACCACCTCCCTCTCTCTCTTTTTCCACCTCCCTTTCTCTCCTTCTCCCTCTCTCTCTCTCTCCTTTTCCACCTCCCTTTCTTTTCCCTCTCTCCCCTCTTTGTTTCCACCTCCCTCTCTCTCCTTTTCCACCTCTCTTTCTCTTTCTCCTTCTCCACATCCCCCCCTCTCATCCCAGGCACTGGATTGGCTGCAGCAGAGTGGCGAACATTACCTGTCCACTCACACGTCGCCAGGGGCAACCAGCACTGAGACCCAGGACCTGCTGGCTCAACATAGGGAATTCTGTGTCTCTGCTAAGGTGAACACAGACCCATACATACACACACATACAACACACATCCATACATTGAAAATCACATACAACACACATACCTTAAACCATTATTATTTTTTAAAGTATCATTCTCCACACAGCAATGTTCCTCACTGAAATGGATCAGTACCTTGCTACCTGCTTTGCCCTTAACCAGAACACACACTAAAAGGAGGGGTATTACCATCAATGTCCCTCCTTGTCTTATCCTAGCACACTCAGGAAAAGGTGCACCTGCTGATCCAGCTGGCAGAGAGCATGCTGGGTAAGGGCCACTCCCACAGGGTTGAGCTGCGGAGGTGTGTATCGACGGTGGACAAGCGCTACCGGGAGTTCTCCCTGCGCATGGGCCAGTACCGCAACATACTGGAGACCGCACTAGGAGGCTGCACTCAGGTGTGTGTGTGAAGGGAGAGAGGGTTGGAATGGGTGTTTCCTTCATGTGTGTGTGAAGTTATCTGAACTGTTTTTCTGTGTACGGTGTCCCCCTGTAGGACAATAAGGACCTGGAGCTGGAGCTCATCCCCAACAGCCTCTCTGACTCCGACCCGGAGGTAAACCTGAATGACCCCAACCATGAGGTCAGCGACGAGAAGAGAAGGACAGCCAGGAAGAAAGAGTGAGTCTTTTAGAGAGAAAGAATGACAGAGGAGAGGTAAAGGAAACGAGATCATGTTAGAAAAAAGGACTAAAACAAAAATCAATAGACTTCTTGTTTCCTGTGCAGGTATATCATGTCGGAGCTTCTGCAGACAGAGAGAGTGTACGTGAAGGACCTTCAGGAGTGTATCGAGACGTACCTGTGGGAGATGACAAGTGGCTCAGAAGAGATTCCAAGCAGAATCGCCAACAAAGATGACATCGTCTTTGGGAACATCCAGGACATTTATGAGTTCCATAACAGGTGTCTATAAGATAAACCCTTTAAAGCACATCTGGTTGGCAAATTAAAGGCATTTATAGAACGCAAATGGAATTTATCCCTAAACAAGATCTGCCATTACCATCACTTCTATTTGTTCTCATTTTTCTTCTTGGCCTCTGCATTGTGGGCTTGTGACTAAGCATTACATGGCAAGGTGGTGTTTGGCACATGTAAAGAGAGGCAGTTCCATGACAGACACTTCAGTGTTTCCACTCCATGGTATAAGCACAGTTCTGGAGCCTGCTAGGTTTTCTATTCTACTTGATCATTCATTTCATAAACTGATTGTCGCAATTCTTAATCAGTTCCTTATTAGTGACCAAGGGTGGTCCGCCGATCTACAATGTACTTCAAATGTTTGAATATATATATATATGTATATATACACTGAACAAAATTATAAACGCAACACTTTTGTTTTTGCCCCCATTTATTATGAGCTGAACTCAAAGATCTAAGACTTTCTCTATGTACTCAAAAGGCCTATTTCTCTCAAATATTGTTCACAAATCTGTCTAAATCTGTGTTAGTGAGCACTTCTCCTTTGCCGAGATAATCCCTCCACCTCACAGGTGTGCCATATCAAGATGCTGATTAGACAGCATGATTATTGCACAGGTGTGCCTTATGCTGGCCACAATAAAAGGCCACTACAAAAATGTGTAGTTTCATCACACGATGCTTGGTCCAATCCATGGAGAGCCCACCTCGCAACTTACAGGAGTTAAAGGATCTGCTGCTAACGTCTTGGTGCCTGATAACACAGCACACCTTCAGAGGTCTAGTGGAGTCCATGCCTCGACGTGTCAGGGCTGTTTTGGCGGCAAAAGGGGGACCTACACAATATTAGGCAGGTGGTCATAATGTTATGGCTGATCGGTGAATATATATATCAATCCCTGATTAGAGTGGAAGGGGAAAATAGCAGTTGAACGGCCTTGGAGGTTCAGAGTTGAATTTGACACGTTATATGAGTTTGGTAATTTTGGTGTTTTTGTTGCAGTATTTTCCTAAAGGAACTGGAAAACTATGAGCAGCTGCCAGAGGATGTGGGGCACTGCTTCGTCACCTGGGTAACCAACATACGTGTTTGCTTGATGAGAGAGAGTTTGTGTTTTACGTTAAATGATGGTGATGCATGACTTTGTTTGTCTGAGATGTCTTATCTTATATATCTCACTCCTTCACTGTCTGTCTTTCTCTCTCTCAGGCTGATAAGTTCCACATGTATGTGACGTATTGCAGAAATAAGCCAGACTCCAGCCTTCTGATCCAGCAACATGGAGCAGGCTTCTTTGAGGTAAGAATCTCTCCATTTCCTATTGTTCTTTCTCTGTCTCTCCCTCTATCTTTGCATCTCTGTCTCTCTTCCACTTCTCAGAATGCTGACTGGTTGATGAAAACAACTGCACATTTACCTTTTGCATTGTAGTCACTAGTCATCGTACACAGAGTGACTTCCAGACGGAAATCATGTGTTGTGCATATGCATGCATACATGTATGTGTGTGTTTGTGTGATCCACATCCCTGTGTACATGTCAGTGGGGACACAATGGGACCCAATGTCCCCAGAAAGATAGAAAAAAACAAATCCTTTTTTAAAAATAGATTACCGCAGAAGAATATCAGCAGGACTATGCTACATCAAAAAAGGGTTAGGGCAAGGGGCATGGTTAAAGGTGTGGTTTACAGCTAGGGAATAGGGAACATAGATTTCTGGGTCAGTTTTAGGTCACAGGTCCCTTCAAGGATAGTGAAGCACGTGTGTGTTTGTGTGTGTGTCTGTGTCTGTAGGAGGTTCAGAGGAGACATAGTCTTGCTAACTCCATCTCGTCAGCGCTCATCAAGCCGGTCCAACGCATCACCAAGTACCAGCTCCTCCTCAAGGTACGGAACATAACACCAACGTGTGTGGAACAGCCATCCTTGTTTAATCTTTTACAATTCTTTCCTTATTTCTTTTTCTCTCTATATGCTCTTCTTCCTCTCTTTCCGTGTCTCCCTTCTCTTTATCTCTAAGTTTCTCTCCTCTTCCCTGTCCATCCTCGCTCTGTAAACCTGTCTGTTTGCGTGGGTTCGCAGGAGTTGCTGACATGTTGTGAAGAGGGGAAAGGTGAGATCAAAGAAGGGCTGGACGTGATGCTGAGTGTTCCGAAGCGAGCCAACGATGCAATGCATGTTAGCATGCTAGAAGGTGAGTCCATGTCACTTCCTGATGTATGTACTTTTTGTATGCATCTCAGTTTTACCCAGCTCCCCTCCTAATTCACACCTAAGGCCTTGCTTGGTCATGGCAACTCTAAGGGTTGAGTCGAACTGTCCGCCGAGGCGCATTTTACAAAAGTGATCTTCGAACCCTTCTGCTTTTTATCACAATGCTCGCTCAACTAAGAAGTACCCACTAGCACTATGGCAGCACCTTTTGAAGGAGAACAAAGTTACCAGCCAACAACCATAATTGAGCTTGCAGGCCCCCCGATCTACCACAAATAGTCACTACAGAAGGAATTCTCTTTACAGGATTGAGGCTTAACTTAATTCTGTTTACAGGATTTTACCTCCAGGGCTCAATGACACAGAAGCCCTGCAAAGCAGATATTCTACCGTTACGCCAGGAGCCCATGTCACATAATTCTGTAAGATATTACATCCTGCTGTACTATGTCACATCCAGTCATGTGCCACATCCTGCTTCATCCCAGGTCTGGAGGAGGGCTTGGAGGTGCAGGGGGAGCTGCTCCTGCAGGATACCTTCCAGGTGTGGGATCCCAAATCGCTGATCAGGAAAGGACGGGAACGCCACCTCTTCCTGTTTGAGCTCTCTTTGGTCTTCAGCAAGGAGATAAAGGACTCATCCGGACGCACCAAGTACATCTACAAGAGCAGGCTGAGGGTAGGATTTTACAGTATAGAAATGTATACATATAGACATTACATACAGATATCTCATGTATCACATCTACGTTGTCACTGGGAGGAATATTAAAGGGAATGGCCTGTGTCCTCTTCCAGACGTCTGAACTGGGGGTAACAGAACACATCGAGGGGGACCCCTGTAAATGGGCTCTGTGGGTTGGCCGTACGCCCACCTCGGACAACAAGACTGTCCTCAAGGTAACTGACGAACGGATTCTCACATGCACCCTCCGCTCCCGGTCACCTCCCGGGAAACCTTTTCTCGTGCGCTGTCCTTTTCACGTAGCTCACTCCTTTCCCATTGGTCGTCAGGCGTCGTCTCTGGAGCTGAAGCAGGAATGGGTGCGTAGCGTGCGTCAGGTGATCCAGGAGAGGCGTGGCCACCTGAGGGGTGCTCTGAGGGAGCCCATCCCCCTGCCCAAGACCCCCGCCCCCACCCTGGCCCGCCAGCGTAGCATTAGCAGGAGGTTTGTCCATACACACACACACACACACACACACTACTAGGCTTGTGAGGTTTCTTTCTCTTACATGACAGAGAAGTGAATTTGAGCGTGTACATGTCACCCCCCTCCCCCAGAGACACCAACGAGGATGCGGACAGCCTGGGAGACGCCAGCAGTCAGCCGGACACTGTCTCCATCGCCTCGCGTACCTCTCAGAACACAGCGGACAGTGACAAGGTAAAAACGAACTACATTACCCTGCAGCTTCTCATCTGAGCCAGTACAGAGTACAAAACAGTAGAGAACAGGGCCAGATGGGTGTTTCTGCCAAAGAACAGACCAGCCCCATGACTTCATTTCAGCAGCTGTGTGTGTGTGTGTTATAATAAAGGGTGTTTCCCTTACACACTGTTTAAAATCATTCTGATACTTTTGGGGAACATATTCACTACTTCTCTCTTGGTATGTATGTTTTTAGCATGTTTTTACTATGTACTATATTTGTCTATATTTTCTATAATATATCATTCTGCATATGTGTTATACACAGTTAATGACCAGACAACACAGGTAATAATACATTTTGTATGTTCTTCACATCTACCCAGTGTGGGAATCGAACCAGAAAACTTGGTGTTGCAGCGCCATGTCTGTTATCGAAGCCACTGAGACATTGGCACCATGTCTTTTAAGCCATTAAGTATTTATGGGTGAATGTGTGTTTGCATGTGGGTGTGTGTGTGGGCGTGCGGTTACCCCCAAATGGTTCAGAGCTGTGTATTTCTCCTCAGCAATACTGCTGCTACAATGACAGCCCTTCTACCTGCTTGGACTTAGAGAGAGACACTCTTAACAGATACCACTCTATCATCTATCTCCCTCCCTGTCCCTGTCATTCTCTCTCTCTCTCTCTCTCTCTCTCTGTTGGGAATGCTGTTTCCATATGGTGGCATTCCCAGAACATCTGTGAAGGGCTTGGATGGGGAACACCCCAGCAATCCCTACAGAGTGTGTGTGTGTGCGGCCGTTTAATGGAATACAGATAGTTCCTGGAAGAACGGCTGTAATTTACATACGCACAGATTTATCCAATCAGCAGGTTTCTCTCGGGGTTGTAATGAAGCATTTAGGACACCATATATTACCCTGCCACCCTGCTCACCCACACTTCCGCCTACTCTTCATTCCTTTCTTCACTCATCTGTCCCTCTATCACTCCCTGTCTCGCTCTAGTTGAGTGCCATCAGGATTAGGTCATGCTCTAGTCAGGTGTTCGTGGGTTATTAATTAACCTCATTCAAAACACCCAGGGCTGGATTCAACAGCCGGCCACCAGAGCTTCAGGGCTCCTGAAAGTTATTCAATCAGACGTGGTTTTTCTGATTATGACAGAGAGGTTATTTTTTCAGGACATTGTTATATGGGGGCGGGGGGTGAAGAGAAGGTCTAGCTTATACAAATAAAATTACAACATTTTACCCTGAGTTTTCTCTGGTTTTTAAAATGGCTGACGCTTAGCTATACGACCCCGGTGCCGGTCATTTGACGGCGTCTTTCTGTACCTCCGCAGCTTTCCGGGGGCTGCGAGCTGATCGTGGTCCTGTTGGACTTCTCAGCGGGCGGGGCCGGAGAGCTGAGCGTTCGCTGCGGTCAGACTGTGGAGCTGGTGGAGCGGTCCAGCGAACGACCGGGCTGGTGCTTGGTCCGGACCACTGATCAGACACCTCCACAGGAAGGCCTGTTACCCATGAGCACCCTCTGCCTGTCGCACTCCCACAGTGCGGATATGGACAGCTTAATGCCTGCCGCTGCCAACCCCGCCCCCGTCGGAAAGGGTGAGACATGCACTGTGAAGTGGGAAGGGGGTGGTAAGGACTTTTATACACGTGTCACTCAGCCTGTACCGTCTGACACTTCTGTAAAATGTGTTTGTCATTTTAGCCGAGTTCCTAGTAGTTTGGATCTGAGGTGTTCCTGCCCATTTCCACTGTAACGGGCTGGGGAAGTCTGACCCACTCGCATTCTAGTTGTCCTGATTACTGTCCAGTCTGGTAGTCTAAAACAGGAATTAAATGTTTTGTTCCGTTGGTCAGTTCCGGTCGCTGATGTTTTTCATTTCCTGTTGAATCTAGGCGAAATGTACACATCCCCCACCCAAACCTTTTCTGTGAACAAAATGCTGATTTGAGGCTTAACTTGATTCATACATTTTTATATTCCATTAACATGTAATAAATATAGCCAATCAGGACCCCCACCAAAGACAGGAGGTTATGTAGAAACAGAGGGAAAGCTGGGAACTTTAGATGATGCTAATTCAGTCTGTCAGGCGTTCTATCAAACAAACAGTCTTCAATCTTTAATACTTATGCATTATAAATACAGTTTAGTGCAGTTCCTGTTTTTTTATGTAACTTACTCTGGGATTCCCAAGTGTGTTTGCGTGTGCGCGCGTGTGTAAAGGGTAATTTTCAAGCCTGGCTAACTATCGTGACAGTCTTAATCTTCGGTCTATTTGGGCAGATCAGAATAAAGAATTCCCTGCCTGTCCAAAGCACACAAACACACACATTAACACACAAACACACACATTAACACACAAACATATACAGACACATACACGCAGATACACATGCCTGAGGGTAAAGACGAAGCCACAGGGGGAGTTCAGAGGTTTAAACATTGACCTAACTGTCCCTGTTCAACCCAAAACACATCCTGTGTGTGTGTTTGCTTCCACATGTGTGTGTGTACATGTTTGTGTAGGCCATGGGAATACAATCCTAGTTGAAGCACAGCAGGTTAAAACCGCAGTGTCCTACTTTGGAGTGTAACACACACAAACAACCACACACACCCGCACACACAAACAGCCACACACACACACACAGACAAGCAGATACACAGACAGGCACACACTCAGTCTCTTTCAATGATTTACCTTAGTTCGCCATTACTCGTTGACGCCGCCTCATTCCTTAGCCCCTCCCCTGACCCCGCCTTTTCTCTGTGTAGAACTCCAGTTCAGTTTAGTTTCAGTCTGGAGTTAAGAGAAGAACCTCTAGCCCTTCTTTTCTTCTTCTCTGTCTCTCTCTCTGTCTCTCTTTCTTTCTGTGTGTCTGGGGGATGTGTTAGCGGGGAGGCATGCACAGGGGGAGAGGTTGTTGCCCTTGCTCCGGGGTTTGGGGTTGGATCCTGGGACATATTGACGAGACAGGTGGGTGACGCGTGTGTGTGTGTGTGTGTGGGTGAAGTTTTACTAAAAAGTAACATATCTGACTTGGCTTTGATTTGATACGTTGCACCATCTTATTCTAGTTGTGTTGGATTGAGTGGGAAATAGAAGGAGATAGAAAGACAAAGATAAAGAGGGAGAGAGAAAGAGAGGGAGAAAGAGAGGGAGAGAGGGATAGAGTGAGGAAGAGAGTGAGGGAGAGAATAGAACAGGAGGAAGCACAAAAATAAGCGACAGTTATTTCATCATAAGAAAAGAAAATCCTGATTTAACACATTACCGAAATGGTTCTCCCTTCTATTTATAAAAAACAAGAAGGGAGATTTAGAGTGACATTGCCATGCAATCTGATTGCTAGGGTGGGTGGATGTGGACCTCTAGGTCCACATATGTGAGTAACATATCTCATATATCGTACGTGACTTTCTTTACTCTATCATTTTTCACCATGCGGGTTGCCATTGGCGGTAATGGAATGCATACGACAGCTTCCACACGTGTGGTGTGTATGTTTGGGCTGGCAGTGTGTATCTGTAGTATTTCCTGCTGAAATGAATGAGCCAAACTTGACTTACCTGTGTCAATGCCTGTTTGGCAAGTGCAGCCAGTTAGTCAGGTTTTGCTGAGTCATTTTCTGCCGAAATGGCGCTAAATTCTCTCCAGATTCTCTTACCCATCGACCTGAAGACAAACACGCGAGCGGGCAAATATCCCAGTGCTTTGTTGGTTGGTTGCGTGTGTGTGTGTGTGTGTGTGCGTGCTGGGTCAGTCTAAGAGAAACCAAGACATCACTGATTTTGTTTGGTTTTTGTCTCTGAGGATTGTTCCTGAGAAATGCACCCGCCATTCAGTTCCCTCCCCACCTCTCGTTCTCCTCCCATCTCTCATTCTCCTCCCATCTCTCGTTCTCCTTCCCTCCCTCTCTCCTCCTCAGATCTATCTAAAGACAGCACTTTCTTCACTAGTGAAAATAGAGAATTTTGGGGGGAAACGTATATCTATAGAAGGGTTCTAGGTCAAAACAGTTGAAGCTGTATCAGCTTGCTCTATCTGGGCTACAAGATCATATTTAACCAGGTTATCTCTCACTCCTGCCCTCCATCCCTCGTTCTAACCTCCCTCCATCACTTTCTCCAGAGCCCTACCCTGTGGGGTCAGAGGTAAGATCAGAGTCCTTGCCGTCTCTCCAGTCCCAGTCGTCCCTGGGCTCCGGTCCGGGCGGTGTTCCCCCCGGCGGGGGGTCTGTCGGTTCTCCCGGTGGGAACGTGGGTTCCCCGGGGCCCAAGCGGAGTGGTTCTGGAACCGGGAACACGTTGAAGCGCTGGCTGACCAGCCCGGTGAGGAGGTTGAGCCAGGGCAAAGCAGACAGCCAGGGAAAGAAACCTCCACTCCGCACCAGGAGACGAGACGCCCGATCGGAGCTAGCCACGCCGCTCACTGCGAACACACACATGGTAAGAGAGGGAGTAGCAGGCCCACGTATACACACGTGGAATCACACCCCCTTACAAACGGACACAATCATGCACACACAGTATACACAAAACTACACTAACTGATACTCATATGCACACAGTATGATAGACACAAACACACTAACCAATACACTCATACACACACTGATACTCATACAGATGCGGTATGATGACCACACTAACTGATACTCATACAGATGCGGTATGATGACCACACTAACTGATACTCATACAGATGCGGTATGATGACCACACTAACTGATACTCATACAGATGCGGTATGATGACCACACTAACTGATACTCATACAGATGCGGTATGATGACCACACTAACTGATACTCATACAGATGCGTTATGATGACCACACTAACTGATACTCATACAGATGCGGTATGATGACCACACTAACTGATATTCATACAGATGCGGTATGATGACCACACTAACTGATACTCATACAGATGCAGTATGATGACCACACTAACTGATACTCATACAGATGCGGTATGATGACCACACTAACTGATACTCATACAGATGCGGTATGATGACCACACTAACTGATATTCATACAGATGCGGTATGATGACCACACTAACTGATACTCATACAGATGCGGTATGATGACCACACTAACTGATACTCATATAGATGCGGTATGATGACCACACCAACTGATATTCATACAGATGCGGTATGATGACCACACCAACTGATACTCATACAGATGCGGTATGATGACCACACCAACTGATACTCATACAGATGCGGTATGATGACCACACCAACTGATATTCATACAGATGCGGTATGATGACCACACCAACTGATACTCATACAGATCATTTGATCAACCTTTTGTGTGAGCAGAAGGGAAAGAGTCGGGAAGACTCTGTCCAGAGTGGAGGAGAGGAGGAGCCAGAGGAAGAGCCCCACACTCCCCTCCCACCACCAATGGAGATCATTAAAGATGGCAACAACCCTGAGGATTCAGACCAGGGCTCCAACGAGTCTGACACGGAGCAGAAGAACAAAGCCATGAGAGGCCGAATGTGAGACACAAACTCGCACCTGCACACACCCTGTTCAAAATGCAAATCCCTCCCTGATTCCTGTACAGAGACAATGGACTGATGGCTATCTGTACCCGTGTGTGTGTGTGTGTGTGTGTGTGTTTCAGGTTTGTGGTAAATGAGATGGTGCAGAGTGAGAAGGACTACGTCAAAGACCTGGGCGTTATCGTGGAGGTAAATACTTGTGTCAGTCGCTGCCTCTAACCCTATTGCCACAGACATATTCAACTGTTCCTTCTCGTTCAAATCCCCCCACCATTGTTCCAGTTCCCCAAAGCACCGAAGGTCTGAACGACCTAAGCCCTGTGGCACCTTCATGGGTCATGAAAACGTTTGAGCGCCTGGCCTCATCCCCAAACCATCACTGACTCCTCCCTCGACCCGGTGAGCTCCGCCTACGGACCCAACCGGTCTGCGTGGGACAGGGACTACCGCCCTTCGTTCAACACAATTATTTAAGATCTACTCCGGGACAAACTCTCCCTTCTGTCGGTGGACGCAACACGGACTGTTTGTCCCCCGGCTCCCCCCTTAGCGCTCCCCTTTTCTCCTCTCACTCCACACCGGCGTCTGTATCTCCGGCAATGTTGCGGAAAACCTCGCTGGTGTGTCTCATCCCTGGTGGGGAGTGGAGGGGTCGACGGGGCTGGAGGCCTGGCCCAGTCAAAATAAAGGGACTGAACACACAGACCGTTGAGGTGGTGGCTGATTTCAGGGAGAAAACATCAGGGTGTCCGTCACAGTGCATCAAGGTCCTACACCTGACCACACCTGCCCCCGGTCACCCACCGTCTCGAGGAAGTTGCTCCGGCACGCGGGCTGTACGGATCAGCGCCGACCCAAACAACCAGCCAAGTGTTGTGGTGAACTGTTGCTTTTCCGGGGGATCTTGAAGTCTTTATCTTTGCCTCTTTCTCTCCCTCCCTCCCACTTTCTCTCTTATCCTCCGTTCCTGGTCTGTCTTTCACTCCATCCTTCTCACAGGGTTTCATGTCGAGGCTGGAGGTGAAAGGCATTCCTGAGGACATGAGGGGAAAGGATAAGATCGTGTTCGGAAACATCCATCAGATTTACGACTGGCACCAGGAGTGAGTAACCGGCGGCATTAAAGACACCCGGGACGTCACAGATTGAATGGGAGCAGTGTTGAAATACCAACAGGGATTTCAAGCTCATGGGAACCTCTCGTCCTTTCACTCAGGTTCTTCTTGGTGGAGTTGGAGAAATGTGTGCAGGATCACGATCGACTGGCGGAGCTCTTCATTAAACATGTGAGTGTGTGTGGGAATGAGTGTGTTTCTTTTCCGCCAATGAAGGGTCGTGCCGTTTTAGGTGCAGTCACGTGTGTGTGTGTGGCCAAACGTGTGTTTGTGTGTGTTGCAGGAAAGGAGGCTCCACATGTATGTGGTGTACTGTCAGAACAAGCCCAGGTCTGAGTTCGTCGTGTTGGAGTATGAGACCTTCTTTGAGGTGAGACTCGCAGCTTCTTCCCGGTCTAACAAATGCATAACTGAATCTGCCTTTTGTACATGAACATCTATGGATTTTGTGTTGTGGGATTGTGTGTGTGCACAGGAGGTACAGCGAGAGATCAGCTGTAGGATGTCCATCAGTGACTTTCTCATCAAACCCATCCAGAGGATCACCAAGTATCAGCTACTGCTTAAGGTAAAGGACTGTGTGTGTGTGTGTGGTGTGTGGTGTGTGTTACATGTGGTGTGTGTTAGTATGTTGTGTCTGTAACTCTCACTCTGTCTCTCTGCATCTTCCAGGATTTTCTAAAGTACACGTCTAAAGCAGGGTTGGACTGTGAGGAGATAGAGGTGAGTACCACATCTGCGGTACCTCTCTGATTCTCCTTCTCATGTAGTTCTGCGTTGAACTTAATGCTGTCTGTTTGTGTGTGTGTGTGTGTGTCTGTCTCCTGGACAGAGAGCAGTGGAACTGATGTCTCTGGTCCCCAAACGCTGTAATGACATGATGAACCTCGGACGCCTGCAGGGTTACGAGGTACACCGCCCGAACTTTGACCCTTCAACTCTCACTAGTTTCACATGGATGCGGAGATACGGAACACCACTGACGTGCCTATGGGCAATCCGATGTCATAGAGGCTACATAAGCTGTCATATAATCTTTATAAGCAGCCGTAGGCATTACATAAACAGTCATAGAGGTGTCACGAGCTGTAATGGTGCTTTCCGGTCCCTCTCCAGGGGAAGCTGACGAGCCAGGGCAAGCTGCTGCAGCAGGAGACCTTCTGTGTGTGGGAGCAGGACGGAGGAGTTCTATCACGGAGTAAAGAGAGGCGTGTCTTCCTCTTCGAGCAAATCATCATCTTCAGTGAGCTGCTTCGCAAAGGGTCATCCACGCCAGGCTACCAGTACAAGAAAAGCATCAAGGTGTGTTGGCGTGTGTGTGTGTGCGCGTGCGTGGAACCATGTGTTTGTGTTCGTTCTGTATGTTTAACTGTAAACGTGTGTCTGCGTGTGTGTGTGTGTGTGCGCACGTAGAACCATGTGTTTGTGTTCATTCTATGTGTTTAACTGTAAACGTGTGTGTGTGTGTGTGTGTGTGTGTAGGTGAGCTACCTGGCCATGCAGGAGAATGTGGAAGGGGACCCCTGTAAATTGGTCCTGTCATCTCGAGGGTCGGCCGAGCGTTTCACCCTGCAGGCCGCCAGCCCCTCTATCAAACAGGTGTGGGTCGCACACATCGCCGAGCTGTTGGAGACTCAGAGTAACTTCCTGTCTGGTAAGAAACCATACGCCACCTCTCCGCCCCCCCCCCCTCTCCATCCAAGACCACATATTGCCTTACGTACCATGTCGTTAAGTTTATGAATGCTTACGTAAGTGGGGCGAAAGCTAAGTGTGTGTGTGTGTGTGTGTGTGTGTGTGCAGCTCTCCAGTCTCCTATAGAGTACCAGAGAAAGGAGGGCGGGGGGTCTAACCCCCTTACCCGCCCCCCCTCCGGTTTTGGTCCCAAAGCGTCAAGCCGACCCCCCTCCGTGCCGCCCACCCCGAACGGACACAACACACACACGCCGGCCGACGGTGAGGCCCAGGACGACGAGGTGAGATGTTAAATAAACGTCATGGTTCCCCCCCGGGGAAAAAACTCCAGTGCTGCTGTACATGCGCAGATAGCTGAGAAATACTGTATATCAAACGTACGGTAAGGTCCGGAAATAATTGGACACAAGTTTTGTTATTTTGGCTGTTCACCAAAATACACTGAACAAAATAATAAACTCCACACTTTTGTTTTTGCCCCCATTTATCATGAGCTGAACTCAAAGGTCTAAGACTTGCTCTATGTACACAAAAGGCCTATTTCTCTCAAATATTGTTCACAAATCTGTCTAAATCTTTGTTAGTGAGCACTTCTCCTTTGCCGAGATAATCCATCCACCTCACAGGTGTGGCATATCAAGATGCTGATTAGACAGCATGATTATTGCACAGGTGTGCCTTAGGCTGGCCACAATAAAAGGCCACTCTAAAATGTGCAGTTTCACTGTATTGGGAGAGTCCGAGGGGGTCCGAAAACCAGTCAGTATCTAGTGTGACCACCATTTGCCTCACGCAGTGCAACACATCTCCTTTGCATAGAGTTGATCAGGTTGTTGATTGTGGCCTGTAGAAAGTTGGTCAACACCTCTTCAATGGCTGTGCGAAGTTGCTGCATATTGGCAGGACCAGGAACACACTGTCATATACATCAATCCAGAGAGTATGCTGGCCATGCAAGAACTGGTTTGTTTTCAGCTTCCAGGAATTGTGTACAGATCCTTGCAACATGAGGTGATGGTCGTGGATGAATGGCACAACAATGGGCCTCAGGATCTCGGCACGGTATCTCTGTGCATTCAAAATGCCATCAATAAAATACACTTGTGTTCATTGTCCATAACACACGCCTGCCCATACCATATCCCCGCCGCCACCATGGAACCACTCGATCCACAACATTGACATCAGAAAACCGCTCACCCACACAACGCCATACATGCTGTCTGCCATCTGACCTGTACAGTGAAAACCGTGATTCATCCGTGAAGAGAACACCTCTCCAAAGTGCCAGACGCCATTGAATATGAGCATTTGCCCACTCAAGTCGGTTACGACGACGAACTGCAGTCAGGTCGAGACCCCGATGAGGACGACGTGCATGCAGATGAGCTTCCCTGAGACGGTTTGTGCAGAAATTCTTTGGTTCTGTAAACCGATTGTTGCAGCAGCTGTCCGGGTGGCTGGTCTCAGACGATCTTGGAGGTGAAGATGCTGGATGTGGAGGTCCTGGGCTGGTGTGGTTACACGTGGTCTGAGGTTGTGAGGCCGGTTGGATGTACTGCCAAATTCTCTGAAACGGCTTTGGAGACGGCTTATGGTAGAGAAATGAACATTAAATTTACGGGCAACAGCTCTGGTGGACATTCCTGCAGTCAGCAAGCCAATTGCACACTCCCTCAAAACAAAACAAAAATCCACCAGAGAGCTAGCAGTGACCAAATCAACAGTTTTGCAGAATCAACAGAATAAGCCAGATCAGTTCTCAAGTGTATAGGAATATATTGTCTGCTCAGATTAAGCCAAATTCAGCGAAGTTGATTGGACGGCGCTTCACTTTACAGATGGACAATGACCCAAAACATACTGCCAAAGCAACCCAGGGGTTATTTCAGGCAAAGAAGTAGAATATTCTACAATGGCAGAGTCAACCACCTGATCCCAACCCGTTGGAGCATGCATTTCATTTGCTGAAGACACAACGTAAGTCAGAAAGACCCACGAACAAACAACAACTGAAGACCGCTGCGGTAAAGGCCTGGCAAAGCATCACAAAGGAGGAAACCCAGTGTTTAGTGATGTCCATGCATTCCAGACTACAAGCAGTAATTGCCTGCAAAGGATTCTCACCAAAGGATTCTCACTGAAAGTCTGCACTTCAATTGCATGTCGGTTGTTTCATTTCCATTCCATTGTGGTGGCGTACAGAGCCAAAATTATGAAAATTGTCCGTGTCCAAATATTTCCAGACCTAACTGTACATTATGTGTATATTAGTTACGTTTATTACCAGGTAGGTTCTGGTGACACTGACTCCTCAAGTCTTTGCATGTGTTTCTAACGTGTGTTTGTGTGTGTGTCTGTGCGTGTTTAGGAGCTGGTGCTGGTGACCCAGGACTTCAGTGCGGTGCGGGAGGATGAGATCACAGTTGTTCGCGGTGAACGGGTCCAGATTTTGGCTTCCAACCAGCATGGCCAGTGTCTTGTTTACCGACCTGCTAACACAGAGTCCCCACCTGCGGAGGGCTGGGTACCTCGCAGTGTCCTTCACAACCACTAACCACCAGACGGTGCCAGTCAGGCCCGGTTTAGAACCAGTTCTAACTAGTTACAAACAAACAGAATGAGTTCTACATATTCAATAACAGCCAGTTCCACTGACGCCAGTGAGACCCAGCCGTACCTACTAACGCCTGTCCACTACTAACAACTGGTTACAGACTGGCTGTGTTTCGAAATGTTTACTTGTGTTCTGTCTAGAGTGTATAGCATGTACAGAAGTCAACTGTCCCTGATCCAGAACGATTCCACACCAAAAACATGAAATGCCAAGTACACACTAAGTTTGCTGGAAGTTCTGTAGCGTACTTGGGAGGTTTGGGAAATAAAGTACGCATCGGACTATACTTTTTCAGGTACTTCGTTCCCAGTATTCATTATGCCGGTTGGTCACCATTCAAAATGGCCAAACACACAACGCAGTAACCAGTATAAACTAAACATTATTATATTGTTGACATTGGTTACATCTTCCTGTCATTTCATTTACCAAAGTAGCTGGCTAGCATGACAACGAACAAAGTGCCTGAAGCTAGCCGTCTGTCATTAATGACGCCGGCTGCACCCAGCTGCGCTGATGATGCGTTTCCTGTCCACAGAAACACAAGTACGTTTCAAATGTAACAGATTTTAAGGTCTCTGGGTGCTTCAGTACTAGACAATATGAGTTCTCTGGTGCTCTTGGAAGTTCACTCACGAAAGAACGGGAGAACGCAAGTATGCATTTTGAAGCCCAGCCGCTGTTTAAACTTGCTCCATCAGTTACTAACCCTCAGCTGCTTCATTTGAAATCAGTCACATATGCAGGACACATCAACAACCAGCGGCAATGATCAACAACTATTAAACATCTGAACTGATGATGTTGCTAAGGGCTGCTGCTTCTGTCCTCCCAGTAATCTGGATTTCTCTAACAAAACATACTGTGAACAGCTATCAAAGACTGTTAAGGAAGAGAACCTCATTCTGCCTCATTTCGGAAGAAAACTTGAGAGGAACGAGACTCTAGCAGAGGGACAAAGGTAAAATATGAAATATACTGGTCATTGGCAACCGGAGACGAGAAAGAAACAAAAAAGGGATGTTTGTTTTTACATATCAGTGGAAGAACATAAGTGTCAGCTTGTAACGTTTCTACTTTCATGGCGTGTAGAGCAAATGGGGTTTAAAAGAAATAGACTGAACTATACCACGTGGGTTTGTTAATATGTGTAAAAGAAAGAGAAAGTCTCACAACATAAAATAGAGCTCTGAGCGCATTATGAAGTATATATATAGTTCTTATATGATTATTATATTCTGTTTTTCACTTCAATTGAAAACAGAGAAAAGAGAAGCATTGTCACATTAACATTTGTGTGTATATGTATGTTGTGTGTGTGTGTGTGCGTGTGCGTTTGTGCTTGTGTGTTTGCGCACACGTGTGTGATTGTTTGCGTGTATGTTTGTGTGTCTGTGTGTGCGTGGATGCATGTGCGCGTGTGTGGAGGTGATTCTTTTGGGTTCTGTTTGTATTGAATAGAAGCTCCCATGTTCTCCGTGTTTTTTCACTGATTCACTGAAAAAAACTGTATCCTGTTCAATCCCGTATCCCTTCGATGTTGTTCCCCGTTCCGGTAGAGTTGCTGTTATGCAGAGTTGTGAAGGACTCAAAAGTGTGCATCCTCGTACTTTTAAATGTAACCCAGAGTTTTAAGCGTAATATTATGCATTCTTTGAAATATAATGTAAATAGTATTTTACAGACATGTACATGATTTAACAGGGCAAAAGGGAGTTGGGGGACACATCAGTACAACTCTAAAATAAAACAGAAATAATAACAGACATTAAAGAGAAACCTTGCCGCCATATTGGATTTTCAGGTTTGAATTAACTGCTGAGTTAGTTAGCCCTTCAGATCTTGGATTAGCTTGCTCTCTCCACCAACTGACCTCGCCCACGAGGGAGGGGGATCACAACGTAGCCCCCCACAGATCAGTATTTTTTGGGCAACTTGTAACCGCGGTTCGTGTCTGCAGTGGCAGCACTGCGGCGATGGCTTCATACGACATAATAAACAGGCTCCGGGCAAAAACGCGAATGACATCATATTCCACATGTAGTGCACCACGTTGCTATATTGGGGAGTAGGGTGCGATTTGGGACGTGCCACTCTTAACCATACCGGTTCTAAAGATGTGTACATACAAAACGGCTGCTATCTCACCTCTATGAGTTCTGTATCGTGGTTTGTAATAAAGACCATTTTTCATCTCTGAAACGGGCCTGTGTATATGTTTTTTCCAGGGCATTTTATTGTTTTATTGAACAGGAAAGTGGTGAAAGGATTTTGTGTCCAAAAAGCAGTGGGTCTGGTTTGGTCCCATGGTGTTGTAGCTGAACATTTGTATCAGATGCTGCATAAGACCTCTGTCCCAGCCTGGGCCACAGTGCATTCACCTTAATGGTGGTGGGACATCAACACAACCAAGTGGTAATAGGTTACAGGGGTAATCAATCTAGTTCCATTCCGTGTTTTCATTGCAACCCTCTGATCAGGGACTCATTTAAAGCTGGGACACCAGGTGGGTGCAGTTAATGAAGACCAGTGAACAGGAAACCAGCGGGCTCCGGCTCTCGTAGGGAAAGATTTGAATATCCCGGTCTTAATGAGGTGGACAAAGTCAGTCGGGGGGGGGGGGGGTGGAAGAAAAGCGTGAGCAATTGTTGACATTAGTTAGCAGCATCAGAGATGTAAAAAGTACGAAGTAAAAATAGTCGGCTCTGTTCACAAATTTAGGGAGGTTCCCAAAAATGTAAACATTTTCACTGGTCCTTTTTATTGAATTGATGGCGGGTTAGTGATGAACTCCCTTTATTTGTCCATTAGGTCTTAATTAGGAACTTCCCTTAACGGGTGAACACACCTGAGCAGCCTTAACACCAGATGGGGCACTTTCGAAAAACATGTAGACCTCCATGTCACAGGGTCAAAGTCAGGAAATATCCCTTCACTATAACCCTCTGAACACTATGCCAGCTGGGTTGTGACCCTGTTGGATTCTCATTCCCGACAGAAACTCAGTAGGTAACATGAAGTACCCTCCCCCTCCTTGTAGGCCCTCCACTGCTGTTACCCTCCCCCTCCTGGCACACCCTCCACTGCTGTTACCCTCCCCCTCCTGGCACACCCTCCACTGCTGCTAACCTCTCCCTCCTGGTAGGCTCTTCACTGCTGCCACCCTCCCCCTCCTGGTAGGCGCTGTCAGACTATAGCAATAAGCCATGCCACAGTGGATTAACTCAATACACGCATGCTTCAAAATGGGAAGAAACTTCAGAGCTATTCAAAACAAATGGATGTAAAAAACTGACACTGCACCCAACTCAGCGCGCTTAGCCTAGCTATAGGTTAATAGGTCTTGAAACACCTGGCAGTCTCCTTAATTAATGAATACTGACCACCACAGGGGGGAGCTAGTTTCCACTAAATATAGTCAGACTGTGCCATAGAGATAGAGCACATTACTGAGGAAAATACGTTTTCTGACATGGACATTGCTATTGAAGGTGTCCGCCATTTTAATATAGTAAAATGGGTGGATTTACAACTTCACTGACTGATCACTACTGATGACCTGATTGGTCACTGACTGATGCCTACTAATGACCCCGTCGATCACATGGTCACAATTTCAACCAATCCATCAGGAGGGATCTACTTTAACATGGAGATGACCTCACAGGCGATGACCATGCTTGAACAGACGCTATAATGGCAAGAATACACAAGTGAGAGCTATTTCCCTCTCAATGGGCTGTAACAATACTTTCAGATGCACTTTTTAACTTAGTTGAGAAAGATAAGTTTAAGGGGAGAGAGAAGACAGGAAGTTAATGGCAAGCTCAGTCAGAAGGAAAGGCGTGGCCTACCCAGGAATTAACATTTGAAATAACATATGCTGGTGCAACCTCCTTCCCTGCTTTTACAATAATGAGGTAGTTTACGATTGTTGTATCGCTAAATCTGGTCTGAATAGATTGCTCGCTTCACTTCATTCAGTAAAGCATTGAATTAGGGCAGATTACGGAAAATACAGTTGAGAGCTTGAAGGTCTAATATTGAGCAAACTGAAAAGTATATTTGTGCATAGTAAATTAATCAGGAAGCAGATATTTTAGTGCAGAATTCATCAAAGAAAAACCCTGAGGTTTATTTTCTCATTTACATATTCCAATTTAGATAAACCAAAGAAACAAAATAGGCCTTTGAAAAATCTTAGTGGTACTGACTCACCCAAACTGTTTTATCACAATTATTTTTATTTTTTTAAACATTGAATAGACTGCAGTTCATTGTCAGTCCCAGGGACTGCCACAATTCAACCATCAACTGTTGGCTATGTCCCAGCGGTGGCAGCCTGCCCGTTAGGACGTCAGGGGCAGTACCCCGTTAGGGCGTCAGGGGCAGTACCCTGTTAGGGCGTCAGGGGCAGTACACCGTTAGGGCGTCAGGGGCAGTAACCCATTTGTGAGTGTAAAAAAATATGATATGTGTATGTACACATATTTTGTTACGCTGTGAATTATGTTAAATTCTTATGAATGTTTGGTATATGTTTTCACATTTTACTGTTGTTATCACATTTTATAAGAAATATATTGGAGGAAACAAGGTTATCAGTTACCTACTACACTGTCAGCAGCAGCTCTCGCCATTGGGTTGGACATCCAGCATTCTCATATCAGTTGATTGCTTACAGGACAAGGCCACATCAATGAGACACTAGGGATTTAATCACATTCATTTTACAATCAGTCTTAATGAACAGGCTTTGGCTGTTGAATTTAACGATTGGGTCTCTGTATTTTTTTAAGTGCCTGGCATACCGGAGACCCCCAAAGACCCCAAAAGACAGGAATGTCCACAAGGCCTGGGGGGCCATGTGCCCATCAACTGAGGCCATGTCCATTCTGGAGTGTTTTACAAGCTGAGAATAAAACAGATTTTATGGTGTGAATAACACATTTCTTGTTTCACTACCTGTTTCAGTATCAGTTGATCATCTGGTTTTCAGTGGAAGTTCCTTAGCCCTAGCTTACTCTTGAACATAAGGTCTGAAAAGGAAGTACTGTAGTCATGCGTTGTTTTCAAATGTGTTGTCAACGTTAGCTAGACTAATCAGCAAGCTCATGTTCAGAATTGACTGTTGGCTTTCGGATCTATTATTACATGTATTGCAATGTAGCTAACTAGCAAGGTAACCTCAGCAGCACTGTCAAATGCGGGAATGTTAAGTTCATCTTTTAATCACCTTCATATGTTTATGGTTACTTCTGGTTAGGTGAGAAATGTCTCTCTTATTTCTCCATACAAGTTGTGAATCAGAATCCCTAGTTAGCTAATTATTGTTGTTCGAGATATCGATTTAGTTATATTTTCTATTAACCTGACACTGTCTTTGTTCTCTGTACACAATAGGTGTACATTAGTAAACATAGCATAGTAGTAGGTTAACATAGTCTAGAGTAGGGACGATGCCCTCGAAGATTAGTGTCTAATTACTGACACTACTGTTAACAGATTGTTTGTTATTTAATAAAAATGTGTTCACTTGAATTACTCAGAATTTTAAATTCCTGGAATCTTTAGACAAGTGAAAAATATATTTTAATTAAATTGTAATACTGCAGGCCATTTTACATGTTTAACATTCTGGTTGAGGCACCAGAATTTCTGGGAACCTCCTTGTAGACAGACAAAAAATGAACGACTTTTATACCAAATTAGCATATCATTACTTTACTAAAAACAATCAACATTTTATACTCTAAACAAGTGGATGAATTACCTTAACGCTTCCCTTCATCGATATTCCGAAAAACATTTGTATCTAACTTTGTTAAATTACGTCTACATCTTTCCTAAATAAAAATTAGATCAGTTTACTTTCAAATCAAGTATCAATATTATCAGAAGAACTTAAAATATGTTGATGAAACTAAGGATAGGTTTTCTTCCTCGAGTCTAGTGGCAGCCAGATGAAAGGTTCAAAAAAGGAAAACAAAATGTTATGTTTTTTTTAAAGAATTAGGAAGGGGGAGCGTTTTACCCCATGTTGCCCTATGTAGAGTTATAGCTTTACAATCCATATACCATTGATGTCTATGTTGTTATGTTGTGAGCTAAACCCACGATGGAGTCAGCTGAACAGTAGCCTATTACCTATGTAATAATTTCATAGGGTTATAGCTGTGGCTGTCACTGTGACTGAATCCAAAATATTTAAAATGAGTAGTCCTCTATAGGGCTATCTGTAATCAAAGCACTTGGCTCAGAGGATCTTTGCCACTCCCCAAACTATTACTAACTAATCAATAATAATGTAATAATCATAGTGAAACATTTGTTTTGCATTTTGTCTTTGCTGTTCATTCAGTAATGCCTTAAACTCGGTTGAAACTGTAAATGATTTGGAGATTTGGATTGGCCTGCTGGATTTAAAAGGGCCTACATTTGCAACTTGCCTCTTTGAAAAAACACAACGGGGTCCTGTATTCAGGAACTTCATGGAAATATATACTAACATAACAGCTACAACCGGTACCTGGTTTTCTCCCTCCCTCTCTCTAACTCTCACACACACCCACACCCACACACACACACTCCTCCCTGATGCATAGGTAAGTTCAACCTGCCCTTCATCCTCCTTTCTGGGTTCCAACCGACCTACCTTATCAGCTCCATCCGTTAAAGAGGAACTGAATACACGGGTATAAAAAGTGAAGTTTGCATAAAGGGCTTGCCAGAAAGGACCGACACACCTAAAATGGACAGGAACCAAACCATTACCTACCTTCTTTCGCCCCGCCCCTCCCGTACCACCGCCAACCCGCTATAGGTAGGTGGTGTGTTACCCATGTAGACGTTCCTGACTGTAAATGCCCTTAGGCACTGATTTAGGATCAGCTTACCCTCCCCCTAATCTTAACCTCAACCATTATGCAGATAAAAGCAAGAACTGACCTTAGATACTGGTCTGGCGTTCATACGCCTGCAGCAGGTGTTTTCGGAAAGATAGACCCTCCACACGCCCACAACCCTTCTCAGGTGTCCGGGTGTTACTCCGCCTATAAATCCAAGAGGCTGGCTTGAGGATTCTCCATCCGTACGCGAAAGAAGGACAATCTCACTGCAGTCACCCAAAGCGCCTGTAACGCCAGCTGTTTAACTTCTGTACGGGTAAGTTTGTCCGTATAATGTATAAACGTTTCCAAAACGTTTTTATTCACAATCTGCTTCATGAAATGTCTTTATGCAAAATATACACATTAGAAGCACCGGTTAAACATGCATGGTCAGCATCAGCTCAACTTGATTTGATTTTTTTTTTAGGCTACATCATCAACAATGACAACACCATCACAAGATGTTCTCTTCAGGCTGTGGTTGTTGGTAAACGAAATTGCCCCTCTCGAGCGCCAATCGAACTTGGGTTGAACTCATTCGTTACAGGAAATCTGCATCTGTCTCACGCTGAGCCACGCGCACAATACGTAATCAGGATTAAGTTTTGTTCGTTCGGCTCGCGTTAAGCAGGTGCAGAATTGCTGCGTGAAAGCCAAGCAAAAAATATATCAAAGTGGAAGGAAGAAGTGAAGAAGTTAAAGTCAGTTCGAATGTAATTTAAAAATACGTTATACAGATGTGATGTTTGCGCATGATTAGATGTATATAAAATATTGGCATATAGTATTTGTATCAAAATATGGTTCTGACCAAATAAAGCTACCCCTTTACCTTTTATAAATGATACAGTAACGAAATGTCAAGTTTTTAAATTATTTTGTTTGTGTTAAAAATTGTATAATGTCTGTACGCACGAAACGCAGGGAGTTATATTGACCGTTGTCCGCCTGGTAATTATTTAGTAAATATTTACATTTACTGTTCTCTCGCGGGCAGAGACGAGGACGGGGTCCCTATGTCACCATGGAGATCCGAACCCAGTCGAACAGTTGGGGTAAATTGCACGAGCATAATTAGTCTGATGGAGGAATCGGTTAAACATTGACAGCAGTGCGTGCAGCCTTGAGGACGTGGTGGACAGCTCTCCAATTTAACAATCTGTCTGAAAACGGATTACGTTGACATTAAAGTTTGGTAAAGTTTATTTGAATTAAGATTAATGTTAGTCTCATATCCAGACTGTTACCTCTAGCATACACACGCACACAAATATTACCTACAGTGGTCAAGAGGCTGTTGGTGGTGCTTGCATTGTGACTGTAGCTGCCCGAGGTGTGTGTGTGCACTAATAAGTAAAAGTTGTACACACAAACGTTATAGATTGCTGCTGGCCAAGGGATGTGTACTTTCAACAGGCTGTTGAATGCTTCAGAAATTATGCAGGCAAAAGCCCGGGAGGCTCCTGAAGGTTTTTGCTTGTCAGTTATTTGAAATAGAAAGGAGGTTAGAGAAGAACAAAGCCATTTGACCTGCGTCTTTATCTCTTTCTCTTTCACCTGAGCACACACACACACACAATATCACACGTAGCCTATGCCTGGGTTTGGGTGGCTGGGGTCTTCTCTTCACATTTGCTCTTTAGGATGATTAGTTTTCTGGCTAACATGTGGTTGCTTGGTAACGGTGGCACCGGTAGTTTCCACTGCTGCTCAATATTCAAGCAACATGACCTTACAACGGAGCAGGATAACACGCACGCAACTGTGAAACAACACCCCTGCAACGCAGAAACAACTTTCACACGAAGCTGGAAACAACACAACAGCACAGAAACAACCCTAAAACAACACTCAACATAGTGCTAAAATACAAACAAGTTATAATTGTTCGCTTGAAATGATCACATCTACTGCCCTAATGTTATCCGTATACGCATGCAAATTATGCATTTGCTAGTGAAAACGGGCTAACTGCTCCAGGGGGTGATGAGGTGTTAGAGTATTTAAATAGTTACACACTCACGCGGGCTGTTTTTGGAACCGCTAGGTGGAGCCATCAGATCATGAATACAGAGCACCTATCATTTCATGACAAATGTTTTTAACAGGGATGGAGCTGTTAGCCAACATTGCACCCTTTATAATTACAGTAGGTAGTTATACGACATTGTTTTCCAAACTCTGTACATAGCTATGGCTTTTGATGAATACGATATGTGATTTATGTGAGTCTGGACAATAGCCTAATCCTATTCATTACAGCTTATTGACGTAGGAGTGCTGATCCAGGATAATTGTTACCTTTTTGTAGCATAAAAGGCTACATGTAAATGATCCGAAGATCAGGGATTGTAAGATTATTACAACAGGACTAGAGACCTTTCACGAGTGTTGACCTGTTATAAGGAGGAAAGTTTAATGAGTTCAGATTCTTTACACCTATTTTAGTCTCACATGCCCACTGGGCCACACAGTAGGCCTAGACTACATGTTCATTCAGCCCTGTGATTCATGGTGGTTTCCTTGTAGCAATAATATAATATTGAACAATCGTATGTTGCGCAGACTATTATACCTTCAAATCCGCGAATGAGGATGGTGTGTGTGTGTGTGTGTGTTTGCACGCTAGAGTACACGTGTGTGTCAAGTCAACACTGAGCCGAGGAGATTTCTTCATCTCTGTCACATTTGAATACATTCTAATGGGCTTGTTATTCCATATTGATTATCTTCTCACTATTTCTCTCTGCTTTCGTCCGCATCCTAACCCGCTGCCTCCGCGGTGTCTCCATGGTAACCCGTGTTCTGTAAGCTGGTGCTGATGATGAAGCCACAGTGTGAAGTTGCATAACCATTTTTATCCGTGAACCGACTCCACAAAACATCACGTCAAAAGATCCGAACAATTTTAATTACTATTTTTTGCTACTTGAAAAAAAAAAAGGAAATAGGCCAATATACTGGCTAGTGAAATGAATGGAAATACACAGGCTAACGGAATAGGCCTACGCTATTGACGATTAAGCTAATTGACTATAGCCTACTACATCCAATTTTGTTAATGCAGGCTATTAGTCATCTCATCGGAATAAAGATGTTGTAGGTTTAATGGGTTTATACCAGAAGGCTTGGCCTATTTTCTTTTTTGATGCATACGTTAACTTGTGTAAAGTCTCTGTCTCCCCAGCAGGCTTGTGGCAGTAGGCAAACCACTTAACTATGCCACCTAAACTCCAATCTTTAACCACTTGGAAATAATAAACTTAATAATGGTCATAGTTGGCTGACACCATATAAGTTTTTTAAGTTTCGGTTTCACATAGTTGTGGTAAAGGTTCACCATAATCAATTAACCCTAAACGTTTGGGCCAAAAACCGACGTTTTAACTCAATTTGTGAGATTGTGTGTCTTATTTTGCTTTCTTCTTCATTCCTGCCGATGTCTCCGTTGGTTGTTGCCTTGGAAACAGAAATGGAATGCACCAGCAGGCAGCAGCAGGAGTGAACATTTTGAATTCCACTATCTCGCAGTACCCCCCCCCACCCCCCCCCCATCTCGTCTCCTTCACGGCGCGACTTTTATCAGACTGCAGCAAAACTCAGCCAATCACCTGCATGGAAAACTGCACCACGTGGTTCGTGTATCTTTATTCACAAATTCTGGGGCTTCTCTTTGCGCTTAAGCTGATGAGTCATCACAGAATGGTAACACGCGCAGGAATGAAGATGAGGAGGAGCAGGGGTTCATGATGATGGCGGGGAGGGGAGATGATGTGGATATTAATTATTATGATGATGAAAAAATATATTATAATGTTGAAAATATCACTTTTTAAACTTTGGTTACGGGCCATAAAATCGTTCTCATGCGTCGCACTTTCAGCACCACGCTGTTACAGAACCACGGACAGCAACAATGCCAGGCGCATTGCTTTGCTCAATGGACGACCTGCAGTTACCATCACGAATCAATTTTTTTCCTTCAAGAAAATGCCCACTAATAGACCTTCTCATCTGAACTTTGGGTGTAGTCATGTTTGCTTCATCCTTTACAGGTAGATTATATATTACAGCTGGGAACATGGAGACCACTGAAATCAGTGTCCGTCCGGCTGTTGACTGTTGCCTTACTATTGTAGGCTATTGGCTACTAGGCCTGTCTAGGGTGGTAGGGTTAGGGTCAGTCATAAAGATGGGGTCTAGTTAAGCTGTCCATTAAAGTGTACTGACACTTTGTCATGCTGCATGATCTTGAGCACAATAACCACATATCAAATAAACATTGCTGCGAGCCACGGGGAGCGATTGTAACGATTTATACTGATCTTTTTAAATGTACAATATATAAAACAGAACGTTTTATACCATAGTAACAGATGGCGCATGTTCACGGTAAAGAATTCCGTTGGTTTGGAGTGATAAAGTAGTACATTCAACGTTCAGAGTTGAGCGGGGGCAGTCGGCCTCACTCTTGCGCACACAGTCCAGTATCTTGGAGTGCACGGTGTCGCGAGACATTCCTCTTTATAACCTCCATCTCATGAAACGAATATTAGGCTACTCCAAAACACGGACGCACTATAAGCTATCACTTTGGTCCACCTTATAATAGCCTACCAATTTCTCAAAAGCCACAATAAACGTACAATCAATACTTTTTATACAGCATGCAGGTAACTTAATTTTAGCTATCCCGTTAACCCCATAGTCCCGTGTAGGCCTAGTGTCCCTTAGATTCCCCGAGCTTTGATTGAACACATTGAAAGACACGACTCGTTAACGGGCAAGGTGAAGCGAGGCGAGTAACAGATTCCCCCGACTCCGGTTCCTGATAAAATCCCCCTCGCGCCTCTGTCCGGTTCACCAACCGTATACATTCAATCCCGCTCAAACAACCGGCGGGTGCGTGGCTGGTGTCCGTGAACGTTTCCTAAACCAATTCCCCATATCGCTCTCTCTCCTCTTCTCCGTCTCTTAACGATCCAAATCACTGATCCGTTTCCCGTCCTTCTCCTTCTCTCTCTCCGTCTCCCTTTCCTTCTCCTTCTCCTTTTCTTTCTCCTTTGACCCTCCCTCGTTCTTCAGATCCTGGAACACTTCGGTAAAGTAGTGGGGGTCTGCATTGATCCTCAGCATTGACCTGCTCATCCGGTCAATGAGGCCCAGGGCCCGCTCCCAGAATGCCTCCCGGCTGGACTCCACCAGGAAGGGCTTGAGTGGATATGAGATCTCGTTGCCCATGTAGGAGTAGGCCAGGTACAGGCAGGTAAGGAAGGTCGCCTGGAGCTCGTATTCAGATGCCGTGTCTTCTTCCACAGCCTCTCGACAGAGCAAGTAGACGAAGACAAGGTTTGCCGGTGTGATGAAACCCTGGTCTTGCCAGCCCTGCACCAACAGAGCCCTATCTACGTTCCGGAACCACAGGATCACCTCGTTGGCAGTAAGTTCTTTGAGCTTGTAGCAGCGTCGGCAGAGGAAGTCAGCGAGACATCTCAGTAGTTCGCCGGTGGACGCCTGGAGTAAAATACACCGTTAGGATGTAACACACATACACACGCGATTTTACATTCATGAAAAATAACACACAGACAGACACACATTACCCACCTGCACCACCACCCTCCGAGGGGAGATTACAGCGCGTCCGTTTTGAGCCTGCCTCCGGGTCTGGTCCGGAACAGTAGGAACAGGCACCGGAATTGGTCCGGGTTTGGGGCCTGTCGGTTTTCGGTCGAGTATTCCGTTGGACGGTAGTGATTTTTTGATGTTATCTGTGTTTAGCTGGTCCACCAATGGGTCAGGTTTGGCTTGGTTGCCTTCTGGTTTTGGGTTAACCTTTTTGGCATTCTTCTTCTTCGTGGATGCGGCGACCAGCCGCTTCCATGTTAAAGCATGGAACAACACGGAGGGTCGCTTCTTTAGGCTTTTTTCCTGTTTTTTCCCGCCGGTAGCAAGGTCCGGTTTCTCGTCCACACATACACCGCCCGCCGCTTTCCTCGACCTCGGCGACAGAGACAAAACCGTACCCATGTCTGCAGCGCGCGGCGCCTTCCAAAACACGGGGCTTCCAGAGCTCTGTGTCCCGGTTCTGTATCGATTGTGTGTTCGGTTGGTTTAATTAAAGCTCAGGCACTCAGCTCCATTGACGGTTTAACCGCGGGAGCGTTCAGAAATATCCAGAGGTGTGTGATACTCTGTGATTCAAGCGAGATGCGCAGGATTCACTCACATATTTTTTCTCTCTACCTCTCTCCCTATTTTCTCTCTCACTCTCTCTTTCTGACTCTACCTCTTGCACACACACAGTCGCTCCCGATCTCTCTCTTTCTATCACACACTTACGTTAACGCGTACACACGCGGTGCCACTCCTTCTGTCGCAACCCAGTGCGCCGCACGAAGTAGATGCAATGGGCAGGAGCCGGTGCTGCGGGATAGATGCTGCGGATCAAAACACATTAACCAACAGCTCTAACTATCCAACCAAAGAAGATGATGCTTGGATCGACAGTTTATTCGACCAATAAACTGTGTGTTTGCGTGCGTGTGTGCGTGCGCGTGTGCGTGTGTGACACCCTCCATCTCCCCAGCTCGTTGTGTGTTAAAATAGGCTGCGGATATTCATGGGAGGGAAAGAAAGCGAGTGAGAGGGGGGTAAGAAAGAGATGTATAAGGATTCCTCACAGGATGGAAAGAGTGATGGAAGGGAGGAAAAGAGTGATATAAGGGGGTGAAAGAAGAGAGAGAGGGAGATAAGTGAGAGGGAAGAGGAAGGTGGGCGGATAAGTGGGAGGGACTGTAAGAAGAGGTGGTGGACACGACGGCTTCCCTTTTCACTCCATTTATCTGCTGATTACCCGTCAATCCTTTCGTCCTCAACTCTGCACCATTGTCAGTCATGCTCCTTCTCCATCCTGCTTTTGCTTCCCGTCTCACATAATTTCCAACATCGTAATTCTTCTTTCTATAGGCTACTTTCATTACCCACAGCCATACAGAGACAGAGAAAGAGACGAGGGAGAGATGGAATTGCTGCATCCTGAAAAACGCTCTGTTGGAGGTACTGGAATGCTTGAGGAGGGAATCATTGTCTAGTGTCAGGGAGTCACTTCACCCGGGGTTAAATAACAGTATCACAGCCGGTCGTGACCGGGAAGGACCATTGGGTAATACAGGTGGGGAATAGACACACTCCAGCGACTCCCTCAGGCAGTTAGGTCTGACACATTGAAGTTATAACTGAGGTTGTTTGTCAAAGAAGCATTTCCTTCGAAGTGGTGATTTAATTATCTTTCTGGTTGTACATATTCAAAAGAAGCAAATAATGGTTTGACAGGGCATATCTCGAGGACGCGTGTGCAGGTGTTTGACTCTCGGTAGCTCATTGTGAGTTCTTAAGTAATTATTAGAATGACGAAATTAGACATCATCATATAAACCTAAAATACATGGAGTAGGCCTACACCAACCGGAGTCATCTTCGGCTGTGGGGAGAGGTGCACACTTCTGAAAGAGAATTAGAAATTTGGAATGCAGGCTGAGAGTTGAGCTCTGAGAGCTAACCAGAACACTCCATCTCTCCCACCACCACCACCAGCTCCACGGATCGGATACATGCACCACGACACCACCAACTACAAGACGACATTTGGGCCAATGCTGCCTTCATTAGACTCTCATCCTGAATTTTTCCACATATTGAGCTAAGAGTGTGGACAATTACGGAAGTGCAATTCCACCCTGTGGCTCGTACAAAGTATTGCATGCATTTCGAGTGCTAAACTACAATGTACCATATTTCTCACGGACTTTAAGAAGTAGGTGTATTACACATGTTGTCCACTAGAGGTCAGACCCACACTGTGATGGTGAAAGTCCCCATCTGTTCAGATATCAGTCAGAAACGGGGACAAAGGCAGCTTAGCGAGGGGTGGATTCACGATGATATGATACCACAGGCCTTTCTTTTGCATACCCCTGACTATATATCTCTCTCTCTCTCTCTCTCTCTCTCTCTCTCTCTCTCTCTCTCTCTCTCTCTCTCTCTCTCTCTCTCTCTCTCTCTCTCTCTATATATATATATATATAGACACGTTGGGGATCTGCTGCTTAATGGACGCAATTTTTTTAAATTTAATATCAAGGTCTAAATTGTATTATTAATGTATCTTTTTCAGTTTTATGATCAATAAAAAAGTTTATGATGGGCTATCATGTTTAAAGTGCACACTAGGTCTGATATGCAGAAATGTTGTCCGTAACTATGGTCTGACATCATAATAACCTAACTAGGCCTAATTACAATGGAAACCGTTATAAACTGTTTCCCAAATAGAAGATTTGAGTAGGGTAACATATTTAGTTGCAAGGTTAATAGGCTTAGGCTAAAAACAAGAGCAAAGTGCAGAATTGCAGTGCGGAGTCATGAGGTTTACTATAGGCCAGGCCTATTCATAGAAATTGACCTAATAAATGGGTTCGACTGATCGGACAAAGAGCATCTGTGAGACCAACGTTTAAGACTCTAACTACCAGAATGCATCAGAACAAAACAAATTCTTTCCAATCCTCCCTCCCCCTTAGTTTGGGGTAGAGATTGCCTAAAAAAGCACTTATCTGGAATCAGTTTAGACCCCCCCCAATCCTAACCCAAACCTTTACTGGTTCATATCCAAATCTGAATCTAGATCAGTGTCTAGCGGGAGACTTCATCCGATTCCCCCTCCCCTCGCTTTTCGCTGACGGCTGTGTGCTGTGCGCTGCAGGGGGCGGGAGGCAAGGAGAGCGAAGCGGCAGAAGGCTCATTGTGTGTCGGCTAAAAAAGGGGGGTCGTTGCGGGGGGAGAATGCGTGCGTGGAGGCTGAACTCTCGCTTTTGTGGCTTGTGGAGGAGGGGGGCGGATTAAGTAGCCTGCTCGCTCATACACACACCACGATCGCCCGGTTCGTTTATCAGCATCATCATGCCCGTTACCGAGGATACAACGTGAACTGGGGTGGGATGCAGACCTAGCGCGAGACGGGCAGTGGGACGTCGGTCTCGGCTGGATTCGGTAAATGGTGCTTGAAACGTGCGGTCGGCGGCGATGAGAAGAAAGGAGGACAAAAGATGAACGGATGGAGGATAGACATGGCCCCCCGGTAGACACGCGCCTTCGGTATACCGCATCTCTCTGATCTTGCGCCGCCGTGCGAGTCTGTCTGTTGGTCGGTCTGACTGTCTCACCGGGGAAAAAACGAACAGTAATCCCGAATCACAGGAGGCGCTGCCTTTGGGCTATCTGACTAACTGGGAGACTATTGTCTGTGTGTGTTTGTGTGTGTGATTTTACGTTAGGGGTGTGATTGTGTGTGAGGGTGTGCTTGTGTGTATGTGCTTGCGTGTTCGTTTGATTTGATGGAGAGGGGTGTGTGAGGGTGAGTGAGTTGCTGGTGCAGGGGTGTGTGTGTGTGAGTTAAAGGTGCTGTGTGAGTGTGTGTGAACCATGGGGAACGCAGAGAGCATGGAGTCCCAGCTAGCGGTGATCAGGGCCAGGGCTGCACCGGTCAAGCTGCCCATGCCGGACCCTACCGAGCTGGAGGAGAGGTTCTCCATTGCCCTGGTAGGTGAAACACACACACAAACATGCGAGTAGCCTAGAGACATACAGACACACGTGCACATGAACACACACGCATGCATGTAAACACATATATACTCCTACACAAACACCCAAATACACATGCAATCACACAAAATGTGCACACGCATGGACACACAGATTGGTCGAATAAGCTGTCAATCTAACTGAATGAAATTCACAGATATATACAAGCTTTGTGTGTGTTTGTGTGCCTAACCCATTATGGCTGACTGGTTAGAATAGATTAGTGTTGTTGTGAATACCATCCCTGTCTCTGCCTGTGCATTGCCGCGCATTGCCTCTCCCGATACACTGCCATATTTAATTCACTGAGTGTGTGTGTGTCACTGGGAGTCTTTCATATGCACACACAGTCATGTTTAATTCACTGCTCACGCGTGCTTGTCCCTCTGCCTGAAGAGGAAATGTTTCTCTTCAGTAGACAGAGATCTTTTCGAAAGGAGAAATGCGTGTGTGTGTGTGTCTGTCTGTCTGTGTGTGTGTGCGCGCGTGTCTGTGTGTGAGCATATATCTGCAAATTTGTCTGGTTTAATTTCCCATCTCTTCTTATCCCTTTCCTCTTGTCCATCTCACTTTCTGTCTCTCTCTCCCTTCATCTCTCTTTCTTCATCCCTCGCTCCCCGTTTGCCCCACCCCCCGACCCAGAACTCGATGAACCTGCCTCCTGATAAGGTGCGTCTGCTGCGTTGCTACGACAACGAGAAGAAGTGGGAGCTGATATGTGATCAGGTGAGACAGGAAGTCAGCTCAGATGGTCTTAAAACAACAGCCGGCTCCGACAGCGTGGCACTCTGTTTTATAAGACCTGTAGGAACCGGATAGCTGCAAGCTAAACAGACTGAACTAGCCATAAGTCCATTGGAAGTAGTTCAATGGTTGATACACCATTAACATTGAAGTCGTCTAGCAGACATCCCTTTGCAGAACCTCTTACAGCAAGTGCATATATTTTCATATGCTACATTGTACTGGCCGCGTGCTGAACTCAGCCCCACAACCATGGAGTCGCAAGCGCCGCTGTCCGCCGACTGGCCCCACAGCCACCCCGGTTCCTTCACATCTACAGAAATAGCAGATCTAAGAGGCTGTTTTGAACACCTAACATGGTTTATTTAGTTCTTCAGCACTTCCTTATCAGTGTGAAAGCCTGTAACGCCTCAAGGTCCAAGCCCTTTCAAAGCATGTAACCACTGGGTGTGTGTGTGTGTGTTGCAGGAGCGTTTCCAGGTGAAGAACCCCCCTCACACTTACATCCAGAAGCTGAGAGGATTCCTTGACCCTGCGGTCACACGCAAGGTGATTTCTGCCACGTCAAGGTGGTAGCAACACCTGTTGCATTGCAGTACCATCACACACGTAAACATTTGGCCCCCGCTAACATTTAGAATGATGGAACAATCTGATAGGGAACATTTCTGAGGGGATACAGTAAGGACCACAATCTTATCACCTTCAGAAATTCCGTCGGAGAGTCCAGGAGTCGACTCAGGTACTCAGAGAACTGGAGATCTCGCTCAGGACCAATCACATTGGGTGAGTCACAGCTCGCATCCGGTCACACGCTAACAGTCCTGGATGAAAAGGAGTCACCAATGCACTGCTTCTATGTCTACAGGTGGGTGAGGGAGTTTCTCAACGAGGAAAACCAGGGCCTGGACGTCCTAGTAGAGTACCTGTCTTTTGCTCAATACGCAGTCACGTAAGTCTGTGTGACGGAGTTTCTGTGTTGTGTTTACTTACGGGGTTACCCAAACTCCACACTTAACGCACTGACATTAGTTTTGCCTCTGAAAAGTGTGAATAAAAAGACAAACATACAATTTATATAGATTTTCAAGATACACTTTTTCTACCTTTTGTATCCAATCTGGGATTATGGTCCTGCATCATTGCAGCAACTCCCAGCGTCCTCAGGACATTCGATGTTGGGATATGTGTGTTCTGAAGCGTTTCTGGTTCTTGTCATCCTGCTCGCAAACCAGGAGGTTCAAACCTGAATCCCTATGCCCCATATTATGTACTCTAATTGGCTAGAGGTGATTCAATTGCTGATGACATTCAGCAATTGGACTTTCACAGCTTTTACGAAACCCCTCAAATTGACATCACCTAAACCAGTGTCTCCCAACCGTTTTCAGTTACTGTACCCCCAAAATGTTTTTGCACTGCTTGGAGTACCCCTGAAGTACCCCCTCATGTTAATTTCACTAGTAAGTCTATGGTGTCATGAGTGTTTTCAAGTACCCCCTGTGGAAAGGCCAAGTACCCCCAGGGGTCCTAGTACCCCTGGTTGGGAACCACTGACCTAAACCACCGCAATGGATGCAGACTCAGACTGTAAAACTGTATGCAGGTAACAGTGCAGTGGACAAGTTCATTTCAAATCATCGGGCGATGTGTGTGTGCATGTGTGGATTCAAATGTTCCCCTATGTGTGTCCCCCTCTGAATCCCGCGTGTGTTGGCGTGTGTTAGTAGGTTTGATGGCGAGTTATCTGAGACTAGTACTGAAGATAGATCTGTTGATTCACCCTGGAGTCGTTCGATAGAAGATCTCCATGGCGACAGCAACCTGCCCTCCCCCTCAAGTGGCAACAACACAGCGCGCTCCGCACGCCACTCCATCGGGTAACACACACACACACACAATCACACACACACAGACGCACGTACACGTACCTATTAGTCAACGCACACTTGCTGTGTCAGTTGATTGTGGACTGTGTCTTGATTGCGTGTTAGTTCGGCATTGGTGTCCAGGTCCAACACACTGCCAAGTAGGAAGACGCTGAAGAACTCCCGTCTGGTGTGTAAGAAGGACGACGTGCATGTGTGTGTGATGTGTCTCCGGGCCATCATGAACTACCAGGTTAGCCACCACTAACGTGTCATTCTTCGTCCTGTTGATTATTTTGGATTCCAGGTAATTTATACAGTGTTTATTAATACATCTTGTTATTTAATCTCTCACTCTACAGTATGGCTTTAACATGGTGATGTCCCACCCCCATGCCGTCAATGAGATTGCTCTGAGTCTCAACAACAAAAACCCAAGGTCAGTAAACACCTCTGCACATGTCTGTCCCAGGAAGGAAGAAACCTGTAGAGGAACTAGATCACTCTCTCATATCCAGATTAGCATTATAAGCATTAATCACAAAGCCACAGTTGCTAAAGCAAAGTGAGATAAGGACGTCAACAATAACAGTAAAATCTATATCAGAAATTGTGATTTGAGAAATGGGACAGTATATTGAAATATTAAAATACATTTGGAAAATTTGTCAGTAGTGTTAGTGGCTGTGCACACCCACAGAGACAAACCTGCGCAAACACCTTTGTATGAGTCTATGTGGATCATAGGAGCGAGTGGACAAGTGGGGGGGGGGTGTCACATGTTATTCAGTGTGTTATTTAATGTGTATTTACAGGGCATACACAGCAGCTGTATGTACAGAAAGGAATTGAGGGAATATACTTTAATAAAAAAAAAACTCAAAGACCACCCCTATCCCATCCCTCTCTGGTTGTAGCACTGAGTGAAATATCATGTGTTTTCATCAATGGCTTCTTGGCTTTGATCTGAGAGGAAAATGCGATGACCAGCGCGTTCGGATGGCTCTCCACTTTCAATCGATGTATATTGTACGTTTGTGTCAGGAACGGTTCGCAAATGTACAGACGTCGCAGTGGCGTGTGTCTCGTTAGGACATCCCACCTGGTAATGCACAATCGCTTAGAACACAGTTGAATGGTGCGGCACAACCAAAACGGAATCAGGTGACACGTAATGACACGACCACGATAGATGGTTAGGGTTTAAAGAAGCTGTTTGAAAACGGCTTAACATGACACTTATTTGGGGATTATCCATGTTCACTTTGACTACCTCCTGGGTTTCTGCCAGATGTTATATAAGGTTCTTTAGAAAAGGCTCAGCTCTGGATTGACATGTCTATAGACACCGAGGACTTTGGAGAACAGAGACACCCCACTCAGACTTTCCCTCATTGTTTCTGATTTGGGCAGGGCAACTCTGGTCATCTTATGATCCCCTAAAGGGGAAATAACAATTGCCCATGCCACTGTCCCTCGGGGGAATCTCCATCAACACCGGATGCTGTTTTGATTGCCACTTGAAGTGGCGGTCCAGTTTATGAAAGCTGCCCCCTCTGCCCTTGATTTTAGCTTAAGGGTACGAGTGAACCACTTCGCTCACTCTCAGGGTTTATATCACCCACAATTCACTGCAAACTGTAGGCACATGTGTAACGCTGGTGGCTGTGAAGTGTCAGATTTACGACAACTTCATTTTTGTCTTGCTTGGGGAGGGCACTTGCGATAACACTCGGACGTGACAATGGAAATCGTGGGTGAGGGGTGTACAGTTTAGAGCAGTCTACTTGGCTTTTGGAGTCCAGCCAGAGGGCGGCTCAGAGTGAGACTCCTCACTGGCTTATTTATTTCTGAGAAGAGCGAGTAGAGTTCTGGGTCTCTGGGAGGAGTTCTGGGGTCTTTGGTGGAGTAGAATACTATCTTGGCGGAGTCAGGAACTCTCCCGGCTTGATGCTGTGGTCTTGAAATCAAATGCCGGATGCTCTTTGTCTTTCCTCATATACTGTTTGTGTACTTCAGCACCCTTGCAAGTAATTTACACCTCCCCCCCTCCTGTACCTCTCTGCCTCCCTCCCTCAAGGACTAAGGCTTTGGTATTGGAGCTGTTGGCTGCCGTGTGTTTGGTCCGAGGAGGTCATGAGATCATCCTGTCTGCTTTTGACAACTTTAAAACGGTATGTGTGTGGGAGCCGATTTAGACTGATTGCTGATAGAGTTTATCTGCCTTTTGTTATCAAACTCTCTCTTTCTTTCTCAGGTGTGCTCAGAGACCCTGCGGTTTGAGAAGCTGATGGAGCACTTTAAGAATGAGGATGACAACATTGACTTCATGGTATGAATTTACAAAGTATCTTGATGACAACTGCTGATAATTAGCCTTGATTGAGGTAGCTCAAACTTTTTGTGTGTGTGTGTTAGAGTATTCCAAAGTGTGTGTATGTTCAGAAGTGCGTTTGTTTCCTCTGTCTTTCTGTTCAGGTGGCCTGCATGCAGTTCATAAACATAGTGGTTCACTCAGTCGAGGACATGAACTTCCGAGTTCATCTTCAGTATGACTTCACCAAACTCAATCTGGACGAGTACCTTGAGGTAATAATGCACACACAAACACGCACTCACATTCACATGCACGCGCGATATGTAGTGCGTCTTCAGCCATAACCGGAGAAGTGTATAGTTAAAAGCGTGGACTAGTAAATGGATAACAACAATGTATGTGTACACTTATTTCTGGCAGTCTTTGCAGAAATGTACTGTCTATATGAATAAAACCAATTCCCTGTTTGCCCTTGCAGAGGTTAAAACACACAGAGAGTGACCGTTTGCAAGTGCAGATTCAGGCCTATCTGGACAATGTCTTTGACGTGGGGACACTGCTGGAGGACGCCGAGACCAAGACCGCAGCATTGGAGCGGGTCGAGGAGCTGGAGGAGAACATGTCACATGTAAGGGCCACACTCACACACACACACACACACACATACACATACAGTCACACACACAGTGTGACTGAGGACATTATAATGACTGGAATTGAATTCACTGAATGCGGAGGGCACTTGCGATGTGATTGGTTCTCCATGGGATTGATCTTCATGGGATTGACACTATAGCATTTAATAGTGTCATATGTTTGATACCCTACCATTAAGTGTTGTTTATATTATACCATTCTGTTAGTTTCATTCCAGCTGCTGAGTAGGCCGGCACATATGTTTTTTTTTTTGCAGATGACAGAGAGGCTGCTGGACACAGAGAACGAGGCCATGGCCAAGATTGTAGAGCTGGAGAAACAGCTGATGCAGACCAACAAGGAGCTGGACACCATACGGGTGAGTCTGTGTCACTATGCTAAGCTAACTGTTGGCCTCTGTCTATACAGTTGTGCTCATAAGTTTGCATACCCTGGCATACATTTTTAAATCTTGGCATTGATTTTGAAAATATGACTGATCATGCAAAAAAAAAACTGTCTTTTATTTAAGCCTTAAGCCATATGAAGCCTTTTATTATCACATAGTGGTTTGGCTCCTTTTTAAATCATAATAATAACAGAAATCACCCAAATGGCCCTGATCAAAAGTTTACATACCCTTGAATGTTTGGCCTTGTTACAAACACACAAGATGACAAACACAGGTGAAAATGGCAACTAAAGGTGAATTTCCCACACCTGTGGCTTTTTTTTTTTTACATTGCAATTAGTGTCTGTGCATATATAGTCAATGAGTTTGTTAGCTCTCACGTGGATGCACTGAGCAGGCTAGATACTAAGCCAAAGGGAGCAGAAAAGAACTGTCAAAAGACCTGCGTAAAAAGGTAATGTAACTTTATAAAGATGGAAAAGGATATAAAAAGATATCCAAAGCCTTGTAAATGCCAGTCAGTACTGTTCAATCACTTATTATGAAGTGGAACATTCTGGGATCTCTTGATACCAAGCCAAGGTCAGGTAGACCGAGAAAGATTTCAGCCAAAACTGACAGAAGAATTGTTCGGGATACAAAGACAAACCCACAGGTAACATTAGGAGAAATACAGGCTGCTCTGGAAAAAGACGGTGTGGTTGTTTCAAGGAGCACAATACGACGATACTTGAACAAAAATGAGCTGCATGGTCGAGTTGCCAGAAAGAAGCCTTTACTGTGCCAATGCCACAAAAAAGCCTGGTACAATATGCTCAACAACACCTTGACACACCTCACAGCTTCTGGCATACTGTAATTTGGAGTGACGAGACCAAAATAGAGCTTTATGGTCACAACCATAAGCGCTATGTTTGGAGAGGGGTCAACAAGGCCTATTATAGTGAACAGAATACCATCCCCACTGTGAAACAAGTTGGTGGCTCACTGGTGTTTTGGGGGGGTGAGCTCTAAAGGCACGGGGAATCTTGTGAAAATTGATGGCAAGGTGAATGCAGCATGTTATCAGAAAGTACTGGCAGATAATTAGCATTCTTCTGCACGAAAGCTGCGCATGGGACGCTCTTGGTCTTTCCAGCACAACAATGACCCTAAGCACAAGGCTAAGTTGACCCTCCAGTGAAAAAAGATGCAGAAAAAGATGAAGGTTCTGGAGTGGCCATCACAGTCTCCTGACCTTAATATCATCAAGCCACTCTGGGGAGATCTCAAAAGTGCAGTTCATGCAAGACGACCAAAGACCTTGAGGCATTTTGCCAAGATGAATGGGCAGCTATACCACCTGCAAGAATTCAGGGTCTCATGGACAACTATTACAAAAGACTGCATGCTGTCATTGATGCTAAAGGGGGCAATACACAGCATTAAGAACTAAGGGCATGCAGACTTTTGAACAGGGGTCAGTTCATTTTTTCTTTGTTGCCATGTTTTGTTTTATGACTGTGCCGTTCTGTTATGACCTACAGTTGAATGTGAATCCCATAATAAATAAAACACACGTGTTTTGCCTGTTCACTCATGCGCACAACTATATACGATTATGCTATGCTAACGCTTGGCTAACAGCATTCATCTCTCCCCTATTCAAGGATGTGTACGCAAGTGCTAACAACCAGGTGCATACCCTGCGGAGGATTGTGCGCGAGAAGGACCAGACGATTCGCAGGCAGAGCCGACTGGAGCGCCAGGCCCAGGAGGGCGTGGGGGGTGTCTTGATGGCACAAGGAGGTGGCCCCTTACACCCTGCGAGGGGCGAGGGTGATGGAGGTGTCGGGGACTCGTCCTCGCCCTCGCCGATCCTCGGAATGACGCTGTCGCCCAGTCCGGAGACAGTGGGCTACGGTGGACTGCCAGGGGCGGGGCTAGGGATGATGCCAGTCCCTCCTCCGCCCCCACCACCTCCACCGATGCCGGGCACCAGCGAGTGTTAGTTCGGACTCGTCGTATCACATCGCATTGATGTTCTCTGCATGTTATTTGTGTTCTCCTCTTCTTGTTTGTTAATGCTCTATAATGTCTCTCCTGGTTGGTTAATCATCTATAACAGTGTTTCTTAATCCTTGTCCTAGGGGACCCAAAGCACATTTTTGCCCTAGCACTCACACACCTGATTCAATTTAAAGACCTGATGATAGGTTGATAATGTCAATCAAGTGTGTGAGTGGTAGGGTAACATTTGAAAAAACGTGCACCCTTTTGGGTCCAGAGGACCAGGATTAAGAAACACTGATCTATAATGTCTCTCCTGGTTGGTTTATGCTCTATAATGTCTCTCCTGGTTGGTTAATGCTCTATAATGTCCTGGTTGGTTAATGCTCTATAATGTCCTGGTTGGTTAATGCTCTATAATGTCTGTCCTGGTTGGTTAATGCTCTATAATGTCCTGGTTGGTTAATGCTCTATAATGTCCTGGTTGGTTAATGCTCTATAATGTCTGTCCTGGTTGGTTAATGTTCTGTGTTGTTTTCTTCTTCCTTTGTAGTGTTAAACGGATCCTACCCGGCCCCTCCCCCCCCCCACTCCTCCTCCGCCGCCCCCACCCCCTCCTCCCCCCTTACGTTCCATGGAGTCCTCTGGCCCTCTTCCTCCCCCGCCTCCCCCGTGTGCTCCCCCACTCCCCGGCTGTGGCGGATCACCCACGGTTATCTTTAACTCCGGGCTAGCAGGTAAGGCGTGTGTGTGTTTGTGTGTGCAGGCACACTTGTTTGGGTGTTTGAGCTAAAAGCGGTCTGTGTCAAAAACCTAATTGTGTACGTCTGTAGTCATTTAATAACACCTCTTGATGTTTTTACTGTATTAGTACCATAGTTAAAGTATGCTGCTATTATTTGTAGTAATGCTGTTTCTGTACTGTAGTAATATTGTAGTAATAATGTCATTATCCTGTAACAAAACTGTAGCCATCTGCCTCCCTTTCTTACTCTAGTTGATTTGGATTTTAGAACAGTGAACTACCACTCTACCCTAGAAGACGTCTGTTATCTTTTTCTCTGTCTCTGATTTCCACGTTCTCTCCCTGCCTCTGGTCCTCTTTTATTGTAATTAAATGTTCTCTCACTTCTCTCTGTTCTGCTTTCAGAGGGCTCACTCAAGCTGTTCTGTAGGTTCCCTCTGATCACAGTCTTAGTACCTGTCTCACACCTCTTCTCAGTAAATGTATCAGACCTGTCTCCGAACTGTCTCACTCCTGTCTTTTTAGTACCTGTCTCACACCTGCCTTTGTAGTACATTGTTTCCCAAACCAGGTCCGTGACCCCGTGTGGGATTGCTTTTATTTCAAAATGGGTTTTTGATAGAAACTGGGAAAACTTGGGCTTAGGTCATAGAACTTGGGTTACATGAGTCTCTATACATGTTTAACACAGCGGTTTCTGTTTCCATCCTAAAAATGTGTCTCTTTTGATTGGTTTAAGCAAACAAATGTTATGCCCACATTACTGAAAGACATTCTGGAACACAACAGCCTCCAGAGGCCGTTATAACATCAGACAAGACCGGGTAGTAAATCAGCCTTGGTGTAAATTAACATTATCAATGGTAATGTTTGTTAATAGGGGTCACGGGCCAAAGGTTTGGTAACCCATATCATATCCATACATCTTAATGCCTGTATATTCTCTCAGAACATAAACCTGTGCTATGCTGTGACCTGTGATGTCATCATTTTGTGTCATCCTTACGTTTGATTAATTCTCTATGAATACTTGAGAGTTCTCTCTCTAGTGACCCAAATATTTCTTCATTCTCTCTTCCTTCCTTTCCTCCCTCCATCTATCTCTCTTCCTTCCTTTCATCCTTCCTTCTTCCTCTCTCTCCCTCCAGCGGTGAAGATTAAGAAGCCCATCCAAACCAAGTTCCGTATGCCAGTGTTTAACTGGGTGGCTCTGAAACCCAGTCAGATCAACGGAACTGTCTTCAACGACATCGACGACGAGAAGATCCTTCAGGTACAAACACGCATGCGGAGGCACGTGAATCGGCCTTAGCGCAGTATGTACATCACAATGTGTGTGTCTTGTCTCCTATTCCAGGAGTTAAATGTGGAGGAGTTTGAGGAGATGTTTAAGACCAAGGCCCAGGGACCTGCACTGGATGTGACTCTGAGTCGACACAAGGCACCCCAGAAGGGCCCCAACAGGGTGTCCCTTCTGGAGTCAAACAGGGCCAAGAACCTGGCCATCACCCTCCGCAAGGCTGGCCAGGGGCCCGAGCACATCTGTAGGGCCATCCAGACGTAAGTCCCCTTTAACCTCTCACCTCGAAGCTCCACGCTGGTTTCACTTTATTGCCCCGTCTCTCCTTTATGCTCTTGCCCTTCCCCCCTCTCTTCAGTTCTTCCACCTTTTCTCTCGTTTTCTCACATCCTGTGTGTGAGCGGCTGCTGTGTATAATGGGTCCGCCGGTGTAGAAAGCGCATGTGTGTGTTTCCCGCAGGTTTGACATGCGCACGGTGCGCGTGGACTTCGTGGAGTGCCTAATGCGTTTCATCCCCACCGAGGGCGAGGTGAAGATGCTGCGACAGTATGAGAGAGACAGAAAGCCTGTGGAGGCGCTGAGCGACGAGGACCGCTTCATGTTGCAGTTCAGCCGGATTGAGAGACTGACTCAGCGTATGTCCATCATCACCTTCATGGGCAACTTCCAGGACAACATACAGATGCTCACGCCGGTAATGACACAAATGCAAGCGAGCACACACACACACACACACACACTCACTCTTCAGCAATACAAATTAAATCGAGCTCTTGAACTCTGAACATACACTGTACTGTTAAGAATACTCAGACTTAGAATTATATATATATACTGATAAATGGTTTCTGTCGACAGCAACTCCATGCCATCATCGCTGCTTCTGTGTCCATCAAGTCTTCGCAGAAACTCAAGAAGATTCTAGAGGTGGGAATGTGTTTGGGGGGGGGGGGATTTTGCCCCTCTTTTGTCCTTGGCTCTTTCTCTCTCCATTTCAGAACAGTGTTTCAACTGTGCATATGTCTGTTTCTCAGATTATCCTGGCTCTTGGTAATTACATGAACAGCAGTAAAAGGGGAGCCGTGTATGGATTCAAGCTGCAGAGTTTAGACCTGGTAAAATACACTCCCACATCACCTGTTACACCCGGGGGGAGGTGGGGGACAAATGCTCTGAACCCTGGGGCTACATCTGGATTTCAAAATGGAGGGTCACATTTCTTTCCCAAACGGGGTCCTGTGGAGCTTCAGCGGGCCTCAGGGTCTCGTCACCGTATCTCTTTGTCCGCTGTCTGTAAATTTTGAGTGTCCATATCATCGCCCTTTATAATTCCTGAACATGTCTTCTAGGGGTCAATGCATTTGTTGTTAGGCCAAATCGTGTCTGCCCTTTGTCAGTGAAAAAAACAAACTTCCTCCACCTACTTTACACAAGTTTGCATTTCCTGCTATCCCAAAACAATCCCGCAACAACAGGATGATCAACTAGAGATACGGCGTCTGTAACACCTAATATACACATTACACATACACTCTGTGGTACTCACACAAGAGGCTGGATTCACACTTGTAAATGTCAAAAGAATGCAACATAACATGATGTGTGTGTGTGTGTGTGTGTGTGTTCCTCCCAGCTGTTGGAGACTAAAACCACGGACAGAAAGCTGACCCTGTTGCACTACATAGCCAACGTTGTCAGAGAAAAATACCCAGGCGTCGCTCTGTTCTACAATGAGCTGCACTATGTAGAGAAAGCTGCTGCCGGTGAGTGTGTTTGTGAGTGACTGATATACATCTGTGTATACATATGGGCGTAGTCACTGGAAGTAGGCGTGTTGGGCGCTTGGCAGTTCCCCTGTCGTACCCTCAGCATACCCAGATAAAAATGTCTTCCCAAGCCTTTGCATGTGAGGACCTGAAGTCCTTACAAAGATAGTAAAACTTAAAAAATAGGTCCCTGTAACTGGGGATAATGCAATTTCTGGCTCAGGGTACAGGTTTAGGAAAAAACATACAATTGGTCATAGTGTTCAAATTGGGGTTACTTTTTGGTTTAGCCATTAGTGGTCAGGGTTAGGCATCACGGCTAGTATAAGTTTCTGTATAAATGCTATGTTCTTGAGGTTAAGGTTGTGCTAATGTTGGATTGGGTTCTACTGAATGGGCGACATTTACTTCTGGCTCAGGTCCCCAAAAGGATTGAATGGCAAACGTGTGTGTCAGTTTTGGCATTTGTGTTTGTGTGTCGCAGTTCTACCTTTTGTGTAGTTTCTCTGAGAATGTGACACGTGATTTTGAGGAACTTTTCTTTGTTGTGTGTCTGTGTGTCAGTGTCCCTGGAGAATGTGGTGGCTGACGTGAAGGAGTGTCAGCGCGGCATGGAGCTGACGTGGCGGGAGTACAGCATGCATGGCCACAACCCGCTCCTGAAAGACTTCATCAGCAAACATGAGACCCGACTGCAGAAGTTACAGGAGGACGCGCGCATCGCACAGGCAAGAACTCAGAGATAAAGACACACATTTCAAATGTTATATTCAGTTTATATAAACACAAAGTCTTCCCAAGAGATGTAGTGACCGCAGTCATTCACGGTCTTGTTGTCTTACCCTGGTTGGGTTCTCCTCAGGATGCGTTTGAGGATGGGGTGAAGCACTTCGGGGAGAGCTCTAAGACCATGCCTCCCTCTGTCTTCTTTCCCGTGTTTGTTCGATTCATCAAAGCCTACAGGGTGAGTAGAATATATGTATGTTTGTCTAGTTTGTCCGACTAATGTTTACACACAGATGTCAATTAAAGCTAAACTAAATTACTGACTGTGTGTGTGTGTGTGTGTGTGTGTAGCTGGCGGAGGAGGAGAATGAGCAGAGGAGGAGGCAGGAGCAAGCGCTGATGGAGAAGCTAGAGCTGGAGGAGCAACAACAGGAGCAGGAGGAGCCTAAGGTACTGCCCCGTTACCATGGAGATAGGCCTGCCAGTCTGTCACCATGGATACGACCGCATTACTATGATTTCACAGATAGTGTCTTTGCTGTGACATGGAAGGATTCATGTTTTCTATTTCCCTCTCTGTCTGTTTCACCTCTCTTTCTCTCTTTTTTTCTCCCACTCACACACACACACGTGCACATACACACACACACACACACACACAGTCCCCATCCAATCGCCCAAAGCAGCGGCAGCAGGAGTCCCTGATCACAGAGTTGAGAAGGCGACAGGGTGGCAAAGACAGCAGACATGTCTACGAGGGAAAGGATGGTGCTATAGAGGACATCATTACAGGTAGGCACGCACACACACACACACACACACACAACCACACACAGGAGTTTAGTGTCGTTAGCTGTGTTAAAAATGGCCAGTTGTGCTGTGTGTTGTGATTGTGATTGGCTGTTTTCTGTCCACAGTGCTGAAGACTGTCCCCTTCACTGCCAGGACTGCCAAACGCAGCTCTCGCTTCTTCTGTGATCCCACCCACACTGAATAATTCTACTTCCCTCTCAGAGAGAGACACAGAGGGTGGAGAGAGAGAGATAAATGGACAGGGTAGAGGAGAGAAAGGGGGAGGGTGGGCTGGTTTGAAGAGATGAAAGGTGAAGTAAAAAAAGGTCATTCAAATTTGAGAGAGGAGAGAAACTTTGTGTCGAGAGACAAAGAGACTGCTAGAGAGAGAAAGACACAGAGAGGGACAGACTGTTAAAGAAAGACAGAAAAAGGAGAGAGAATTTTTTTTCTGGAGTAGTGATTCTATCTTAGAAGCTGAAAACTGAATTGTGATCTGTGAATCAGAAAGGACATCAAGATGTCCCGTGACCTCATCTGCCTGGTCTGACATCACTGACTCTGCATCCCCATCCCTCACGTACACATGTTATGAAGCTTCATAGCTGTTTATTACTGTTTATAATCCTTCTATAATCACAGACTGTAACCCCAGAATTGACCTGCAGCCCATCATGCACTTTGACCTTCTATCCTTTAAACTCGCTTTTGGAGGTGCTCGGGTTAGATGGAGTTACTCCGTAAGCTATGACAGTGACAGAATAGTCTGGACGTTTAGTAGCAAAATAGCATTGCCCGTATATCAGTTAATCACAGAAATGACAAGCAAAAACAGAACAGCAAAAATAAACAGCTGTTTTTTTGTCCAAATAGTATTTGTGATGTACAGTAGGTGTCCAAAGCTGTGTGATGATGTCAGCAAACTATGTTTGCTGTCATAGCTTATTGAGGAGGGAGGAGTGTAAGCAGTTATCGTTAAACATTCCAACCGATTCTAATTGATAATAATATCTCTAAGGGCTGTTAACCCAATCCCTGGGAATATAAAATAGCTCCTAGAGAGGTTGTTATATTCCCAGTCCATTCCTATCCACTTGGAAAGTTCCCGAATGGAACACGGATGATAGTTTTGGAAACCTTCATGGGCTCTTCCATGGTCCCGCTGTCTGCTGCTGTGTGACAGTGAAACTTGTACAGCGCTCGCTACCTTCACTAGATTGACAGTATTACTGCTACTACTTAGTACCGTCGCCCTCCAGCTGGGTCTTCCCGCAGCTCAGGTCCTCCAGTTCCTCAATCCCACTGGTTATCCTTACTCCTTGGCACTTAATTGTTTTTAATAATACTGACTGTGATTGGCGGCAGAGTGCCCACACACCTGGTTTCTCCGAATAGAAATCAGTCTCAGATTGAAAGAGAGGTATGGAAACCCGTCTACAGTGTGGCCCTCGAGGACAGGAGCTGTTAACCCGTATTACCCTAAAATAAACGTACCTGTCTTATCCTTGCCTGACCATCCAACCATTGGGCTGAGTGCCAGGCTGTTTCTGCATAACTTGGGAATGTGAGTTAAAGGAGTGTTCTTGTAGTGTTCTTGAGTGCAGAAACAATTTGACACCTAGGCTACTACGCCACCCATGATCTTTCCTGACTCATGGGACCAACTTTTGGCGAAACTTTAAAGAAAAATCGCTCCATTTCATAAGAAACTCATTAAAACAATTTACTGAAAAAACAGCACAAGACTTTTCTACATGTATATATTTTTTCTAGGGTATCCCGCTCGTTGCTTTTACCCCCACCCTCACCTCTGCTGTTTGTGTCAGTGTTGATGTTCATTCTGCACATGTTGTGTAAATAAAATGTATCCAGTCCGACTGTGCATATTTGTGTTTGTTTTGAAAGAAACGCTAGTAACAATTTTTAAAATAATTATCATAACATTATAATTCCATAGAGAGATTAACTGTAACCCATAACAATCGAGTTCAAATCTGGTTAAAATTTTTGTACCTGGAGAGCATGAATAACCTTGGCGTTACCATAGATATAAAGCTGTTCTATTATCTATGGTATTTACATTGTATCATATTTCTATGGTGACACCGAATTCGGCGTCCTCAGGCCAAAATGTAGGGGCGTTATTTGCTTTGATTGACAGTTGCTTTATTCAACCGATAAACTGGAAGTTATGACCTCGCTTACCTTCGCCAATAATATTCATTAGGTGTAAGGCAGCGATCATTTCATTGGTCAAATTGTTACTTCCCGTTTCAAACAAAACCCGCTGGTTCTTGTTTATGCTACCGCCACCAGTAAAAAAATAACCTTAAACGCAAAATCACCCAGCTTTGCTCGTTTTGATGATACTTTCGTTTTAATGTTTAAAAACGTTTTCATGACGTTGCTACCATTTGCAGCTAGCTAGTTAGTGGTTCTCTTGGAAATACATGTTTGCTAGTTGTTAGCTACTGCCTGTAGCCGGTCAGCTACAGTACCGTGGTGTTTTTTGCTTCGTCTTGGAGCCGTTACCCAGCTATGACAAAACAAGGGCTTACTAGACACAAGGTAAGACATCACACCTTTGTAGCCGGTTTGATAACACTCAATTGGTGTGTAATTTCCTTCTCTAGCAATCTGGAGAAAGGATAGCTACCATTTTTGAGTATCAAGATCCCTCTTTTTGTCTGACAGGTGATCTCCTCTGGAAGACTGACTGGGGGTGGGCGGGGCCAGGCTTTAAAAAAGAGGTAAGTATGAGACTAAACATCAAACAACTGTTGCATTAACATTGCGGTAGCAGGGTGTCATACACTGCTCTGTACTGCAGGGGAGCTGGTCGCCCACTTGCGGCTTCTACAGAGCCAGCCTATTCCCTTTACTCCACTGACTCAGAGGACCAGGTACAGTAATACATCAGTCAGTAACGAACCAATAACAAATGAATATGGCGGATAATGGTAACAATAATTTTGCATCTGTACTCTCACTAAGGTGACAACAATACACAAGGGCCTGGATCGGTGTGCTGCGCTGCTCGGTGGCATCCTTCTGGCAGAGAAAGCAGGTACCAGTCACCTTGGTTTAGTTCAACTGACATTTACATTTTAGTTACAATTACTTACCAGTGTTTGCGTGTATATGATAGAAGCCAAGTCCAGCTCAGTAAGGGGTTCATGGAAGACTCGTGCCGCCAAATCCCGACCTCTGTCCACTCAGGGAAAGGAAAGAGGAGAAACGGAGAGAAGAAAGCAGACAAAAAGACAAGTCGCTCAGGCCGCTAAGAAACCAGGTATTATCACCATTGTGTACTGTATTTAACATTTCCTTGCTATCACATGCATTTACTAATTTACTAATGTCATATAATTATGAATGCTATGATGCTATGATTGTGTTTCTTAGAGATTAGACTATGTTGTAGTTGCAAGTTGTCCACCACTGTGATGAAATGGCCAGTTTGCATTGCCAAACAGCACCCAGGAAAGCACATCCTCCCATCCACCTATCCAGTGCCCTTAGATGGAACGTAACTGTTTCAATAACAGACTACGTGACAACAAGCTTTATAGAGCTTACATCTATCACATTTTTTTTTGTTGCCTTTTAGTCATTCATCAGACAGTTTTATCCACAGTGACTTACTGGATTAATTGGGGTTAACTGTCAAGGATCAGGGATAAAAACAACAGATTTTTCACATTGATAAATCTGTGATTCAAAATAGTAACCTTTCGGCTTCAGGCAGATGCTCCAAACCAAGTTTCTTGTATTGATCAGCGCCTCTGGGCTGCCTCCCTATATACTGTAGCTGTTGGGGAGCACAGAGCACAGACACAAGATCCCTATTGATGCCCAAAGGCGTTTATCAACTTACAAAACTTGGTGAAGGCCACCAGAAGTGCAGCTGGTTGGGGGAGATCGACTCACACTCCCTCCAGCTGCCCTCAGTGGATCTGTCAGTGGTTGTGGGGCAGATCACTCGTCTCTGTCTATGCAACAAGAAACAAACAAAAGAACAACACCAGGCATTTGATGTGTCACTTCATGCGAGGCAGGTGTACTAGAGTCCCTTGTAACCTTCCTGAATGTACCAGACGCTCCCCCCTAGTGCTCTCCGTTCTGGGACATTCTGGTCTAAGCCTGGTGCGTTCTCTCCTTGGTGCTGGATCTGGCCTGGTGTGGGTATGGGGTCATCTTAAAAGATGAGGAAAGTTTGTGTCTATACCTTTTTGGGATCTAACGTTGACATCTCTCCTCTGGTCCA